>NC_141605.1:44942309-45631212 GCF_047967505.1 Dipteris shenzhenensis | reverse complement strand
TTTTGGTTGAAGCATAGAATACCTCGATCGAGGTTTATGGAGTAACCACAAAAATTAGTTTCAAAACAAAATCCAACGTAATTTAGTAGCCAATTATTTTCAATCTTAGCACCTTCTCCACCAATAATAATCAAGAGCAATCTAGTGAATGAGTAAGAGTGATCTAGTGGATGAGTTGAGGCTCTCTATAAGACACCACGTTTTGGTTCATTTCACCCATTCTTAGCCATTCTTGCCTCCCCATCACTTTGTCACACCTTCCATCCTACTTTCATTGAGAATGGGTTCTCAAAGCCATAGAGCTAGTAGACGTGAAAGATGTAGGAACCCCCCCCCAAATCTCATTGACGAGGAGCACAAGCAGAATGCACGTGAGCACAAGAGAGCCTCTAGAGCTAGAGCTCACGTTGCCACCACCAATCCACCTCCACCTCTACCTCCATTGTCCCCCCCTCCACATCCTCATCCACTCCCCTACCTCCAGCCTCCGCCCTTCCCCTAGCCACCTACATTTTGCCCTCCACCTCTACCTCTTCCCCCTCTGCCCTCCCCTATCCCCCTCCCCCCCTTCCCCTTGGCGCCTCCCTTCCCCCCTCCACCCTACCATCTCCCATTGATCCCCTTGCCCCACCTTGCAGCAACAGTGTTGCTTCAGGATGTGACTTGCCGAAGTCCACCATCCATCGCCGTACTAGCAAGATCGTGTAGTCTTTTTTTAGTGACCTCACGCCAGCTTCGCATTCTGCTCTTCTCACATTTCTGATTGATCACCCTGACTTGGTAGAGTGTAGGAGGCTTGCTGGTCTTGGTGCACGTAGAGATAGGGTTGTATGTAGTAAGGTCCTTAGTAGTGTTCGACATTCCTATGCTTCTATTAAGCATAGGAACTCCAGTGATGCCTTGGCAGCACATCGTGCTATTGTGGCTGCCGTTAGTAGACCTCATATGATAGGCCATGTGCGTACCACTTCACATCTTCTTCAGATTGCACCACGCATATTGCGAGCAGGCATGATTAAGAGGCAGAGTCTAGAGGATAGTGAGACTGATGCTCTTTGGGCTTCGAGTGGTCGTGCACCTCACAGCGATCAATTATTGGATGATTCCACTAGGTCCTTCATACAATAGTTTTGGGAGGAGCATTACAGAGCATCCCCAGTGTTCAAGAAGGCATTGCAAAAGAGGGTGTCACGCGGTGTGTACATTGAGCATGGTGCATGTTTTTTGGAGTGTACCCAGACTGAGTTGTACACTCAATTTGTCGAGGCGCACCCGGAGTTCAAGATTGGGTAGAGGTCATTTGAGTGATGCAAGCCATGGTTTGTGTGATGCTCTCAGGAGTGTGACACATGCTGTTGTCACTACCATGTGGATTTTGGATTAATGTATGATGTATTCCGTTCCCTTGATGGTCATAAGGGAGTGGTTCCTACTAGCCCTGGCGACTTCATTCATTCCATATTGTGTACACAAGATGGCGATGCTTTATTCCACTCCCTTGATTGTGTGGAAGTCAGGTGTACTTTGTGTGGTGACTTTGCTAGAGTGCCATGAGTTGCACTAAATACTTGTGACATGCAGATGGTTCGTTTGCAGCAATACAAGTATAGTACCCTGACTTTAGATAGTGGTGCATAGTCGAGGAGGTTGAAGCTTGTGGGGAAGGAGACACCATATGTTGTATTCATTGACAGTTTTCAAGGGAAGTTGTACCGCTACATACACCACTCGCACACTACAAAGTGGGAGGATCGTCAGTTATGTGCATATTTGAGGACATTTCCTATAGGGGTGGTTGTCTCAGTGGTGGACTTTGCAGAGAATTATACCTTTGCGCCACAGCATGAGATCCAATCTCGATCCAATTGGAGTATTATTTCTCAGAACAGGTTACATGTAATTGAGTTATTGGTTTTTTTATGGCCTCATTATATTGAATTATTTCAATAGTCATATCTTTTTTCAATGCCATATTACAGGTTGCTATATTTGTGCACATTAGCTATCGTCATGCACAGGCTCATGTGGATGGCATTGATAGCACCATGGACTCATGCGTCATTGTGCAAGAGTATCACTTCTACATTAGTGATGATCAATCGCATGATGCCCATTTTATGCAGCATTGCTTCACTTTGCATGATAGTTTCTTGAGGGATCATGGTGTCACATGGCAACGGCGCTGGATCTGGTCAGATGGCTATGGTGGTCAGTTCAAATCTGCTAGAGAGTTTTATTGGTTCTGCAGATGGCACCGTGAGACAGGCATTCCAATCACATGGAGCTACTTCAAGACAGGACACGATAAGGGAGAGCATGATGGTGCAGGTGCTTGCATGAAGCATGCTTTGCATCGATACCAGTTGCGTCACAGTGCCGATCGCTTCAAGGATGCACATGATGTGGTGCGGTGGTGCGGCCCACTAGTGCTATGTCCTCCTTTCAGTCACGTGATGATAGGGTGGTGAGCCAGTATTTTTGGTGCATGGACATTGGGATTCTTGATTGGTCTAGGCCTTTTGATTGTCATTCAGTGTCTGGCACTCTTGATTTCCATTCCATCAGGAGCATAGGTGAGTCTCACCCCACGATCTTTTGTCGATGGTTTGCATGTTTTTGCTCTGCATGCATTGATAATGATTGGGGAGGGTGCTCCATGATACCATGGGCCGATCCATGGGCACGGTGAGTGCTTTCTCCCTTCCAGCCTTGGGAGGAGGTACATGATGATTAGGATGTGGGATTCAGTTCCTCTAGAGATTATGACCAGCTTATAGATATTTTGTGTATTGGTATATCTTCGCGGTCATTGCTTCGGAGGGCGATGAGGAGAGTGTGGATTATTACTTGTTGCGATGCTCTATGGTGAAGAGTGTGCTAAATGAGGATACAGTGGATGGGTATGGGATGCACTTCAATGCTCATAGCATGATCATAGCTAGCCACTATTTTCAGCAGATACAGAGGCATGGTCATTATATTGAGTTCCAGGAGTACATGGCAGATTAGGAGGCATACATGTATTCTCATCTTGTTGTTGCAATCAAGATTACTTTGAGTCATGTTTGCACTCGCACGGCGACATCCACTCCACGATGGTGCCTTGCAGTGGAGGATCACGAGAGCATACTTGCAACTATTGGCATGAGAGCCAATCCTGAGGAGTAGCACATTACATATCATAGTTTTGGGATCATCAGTTGATCAGATAGATTTTTTTTTGGGTATCACTAGTTGATTACATATTTTTGTATTCGATATGTACAGGTTCATTGTGTGACCGTACCATTGTAATTTTCATGGACTTATATTTTGTATTTCACTATGATGGTTTTATACATGCTCATACACATCATTGTATTAGATTCTATACATGATGTCCGTTGTCTTCTCAATGGGATTTGTTGTTTTTGTAAAACAAAAAATTGTTTATTAGTAGTAATGTTGTAATTATGTTTTGTGCTTTAGGACATTTTAAAAATGTGACTAAGAAAATTTGCACACATACTAACCAAATATGCATGTGGACTTATCTGTTGGGGATGAAACTCTGCTAGGTGGAGGTATAATGCATACATTTTTACAATCCCTACTAGTGACTACGCATGAAAAATGGTGCACATACTAACCAAATATGCACGTGGACTTATCTATTGAGAATGAAACTTCGCACGACTCTTAGGCTACCCTAGACATACATCCACACAAGATTTGGTCTCCAACTGATTTGGTATGTGCCACGTGGAAGGTATAATGCGTACATTTTTACACGTGGACTTATTTGTTGGGGATGAAACTTCGCACAGCTCTTAGGCTACCCTAGACGTACATCCACACAATATTTGGTCTCTAATTGATTTGGTATATGCCGCATGGAAGGTATAATGCATACATTATTACAATCCCTACTACTGACTACGCATGAAAAATGGTGTACGTACTAACCAAATATGCACATGGACTTATCTGTTGGGGATGAAACTTAGCATGGCTCTTAGGCTACCATAGACCTAGATCCATGCAAGATTTGGTCTCCAACTGATTTGGTATGTGCCACGTGGAAGGTAGGAAGTGTACATTTTTACATTCCTACTAGTGACTACACATAAAAAATGGCGCACGTACTAACCAAATGTGCACATGGACTTATCTATTGGGGATGAAACTCTGTACGGCTCTTAGGCTACCCTAGAAATACATCCATGCAAGATTTGGTCTCTAACTGATTTGGTATGTGCCATGTGGAAGGTATAATGCGTACATTTTTACAATCCCTACTAGTGACTACGTATGAAAAATGGTACATGTACTAACCAAATACACACGTGGACTTATCTGTTGGGGGTGAAACTTTGCACAGCTCTTAGGCTACCCTAGACCTATATCCATGCAAGATTTGGTCTCCAACTGATGTGGTATGTGCCACACGGAAGGTATAATGTATACATTTTTGCAAGCACTCCCTACTAGTGACTACGTATGAAAAATGGTGCACATACTAACCAAATACGCATGTGGACTTATCTGTTGGGGATGAAACTCTGCATAGCTCTTAGGCTACCCTAGACCTACATCCACACAAGATTTGGTCTCCAACTAATTTGGTATGTGCCACGTGGAAGGTATAATGCGTACATTTTTACAATCCCTACTAGTGACTACACATGAAAAATGGCAGACGTACTAACCAAATATGCACGTGGACTTATCTGTTGGAGATGAAACTTTGCATGGCTCTTAGGCTACCCTAGACGTACATCTATGCAAGATTTGGTCTCCAACTGAATTGGTATGTGCCATGTGGAAGGTATAATGCGTACATTTTTACAATCTGTACTAGTGACTACGCAAAATATAATGGCACATGTACTAACCAAATACGCATGTGGACTAGGTATAATGCATACATTTTTACAATCTCTACTAGTGACTACGTATGAAAAATGGTGCACGTACTAACCAAATACGCACGTGGACTTACCTGTTGGGGATGAAACTTTGCATGGCTCTTAGGCTACCCTAGATGTACATCCACGCAAGATTCAATCTCCAACTGATTTGGTATGTGCCACGTGGAAGGTATAATGCGTACATTTTTACATTCCTACTAGTGACTACGCATGAAAAATGGTGCACGTACTAACCAAATACGCACGTGGACTTATCATATGCACGTGGACGTATGATAAAGTTCATAGCATGAGAGAGAGAGAGAGAGAGAGAGAGAGATAGAGAGAGACCTTATACTTGAACACCTTTTGAATGCTTAATGTTTACAATTACTTCACACGGCATTATTTTTAAAATACCTTATGTATTAGATGTGTGAATTGAGATATTTGAAATTCAAAATCATAATCCTGATTTTAAATACACACATGGGGATGAAACTTTGCATGGCTCTTAGGTTTAGTGTAATCATTGCAAGCATTGATATATACGAAATTCAGTGATATTCAAAATGATAAAGTTCATAGCAAGAGAGAGAGAGAGAGAGAGAGACCTTATACTGGAACAACTTTTCAATGCTTAATGTTTACAATTACTTCATACGGCATTATTTTTAAAATACCTTATGTATTAGATGTGTGAATTGAGATATCTGAAATTCAAAATCATACTCTTAATTTGAAATACGCACGTGGGGATGAAACTTCGCACGGCTCTTAGGTTTAGTGTAATAATTGCAAGCATTGATATATATGAAATTCAATATGATATTCAAAATGATAAAGTTCATAGCATGAGAGAGACAGACAGACAGACAGACAGAGAGAGAGAGAGAGAGACCTTATACTTGAACACCTTTTCAATGCTTAATTTTTACAATTACTTCACACGGCATTATTTTTAAAATACCTTATGTATTAGATGTGTGAATTAAGATATCTGAAATTCAAAATCATACTCCTAATTTTAAATATTTATGTTAGATTTGAACAAACTATAAACTGAGATAAACAAAGTAAGAAGAACATCATGAAAGTACCAAAATGCTCATACATCATTAAAGTAAGAACAATATCATGAAAGTACCAAAATGAATGTGTACATCATCATCATCATCATGCAGAAGTGCATCCCTAAACAAGATATGTGTGAAGCCTAAACAATCATCCTGAATCAGATTCTGATAACTCCACATATGATCCTCTAGTCATCCTCTGACGTGGCTCCTATATGACCCGCTGCCCACCCATCCGCTGTGTGCCCTCAGGAAAAGCTGGATCAGATGGGCCAGCCTCATCTCCTGCATGAGATGGGCCAACCTCATCCTGATGAAGAGGAGGGCATGCTGCATGAGCCACTACTGCCATTTCTGTTTCCCTCACCTCCTCTATGTATGCGCGCCTCAGCTCCCAAAGTCGTGCATCAGCGAATACTCGTGCCTCAAATCTAGCATGAGTAATCATCTCTATATGTAGAAGACGCTGGTCTCAGCCCCGCCCAAGCTACTGCTCCACCCACTGCTGCAATGATATCTGAAGCTCTGCCTCTCGCTCAATACGGCGTGCCTCCTCTACTCGTGCCTCATCACTTGGCATGAAATCACCATATGAGAAGTGTCGTGGAACACACGCTGCATGGCACTGATGTATCAGCACCCTCCTGCTGCAACAAAGCTCTCTTTGCCTCCGTAGTAGTGCTCTGTCAAGACCACATGGGCAAATGGATCAATGGCCTGACGATGATCAGGATACAGATCATCCATGCCTTGTCCTCTATATGTGGCCACATCAATGTCAGCAAAGCATACAGGGCACACTGATCGTGCCACCACGTGGCGGGTCATGTAATGGAGATGTGTGATGTGGCTGCACCCTAGTCCAAACCACCCTACAGTGTCAAAATCCTCATGGCAAAGGACGCAAGCAGTGGTAGGAAGCCTGGCTATGACTAGTGTGTCTATGGATGTCCTAGTCAGCACATCTACAGGAGGAGAGGGGTACAGGGCCACATTGGGGTCGATCCTATGGCAAGATGGATCACGACTAATATGTCTCAACTGCAAAATATAGTGCTCCGCTCGATAGTAGGCTATGCGTGTCCAAATCCTCTGCTCCTCCAAATCTACCTCCAATAGTCGTACATGAGACTCCATATCCTAACACAATAGATGTGCCTGCAATGCAAACATGTCGCGTACATGGTGAGAATTAACCAAAAAACTTCAGTTCAAAACACGCAACAAAAATATAAACTAAAATAATCAAAATAACTAACCTCGTCCATAGACTCAACCAACAATGCCTCCAACTCTGCAATCCTGCGTCTCGAGTCTCCAACTCATGCTGAGGCAGTGTAGATGTGGGAGGTGGTGTAGATGTGGGAGGCTCCATAGATGTGGGAGGTGGAATCGAAAGTGATCTCGATAGGGTAGAGACCATGTCGCGTAAGGATGAGGCCACTGAATGAACATCCCCCCAATCCATCCTCCAACAACTTGCAATGCCAGTGCAGGGATAGTGTGTAGCTCTGGTGCCTTGCATCGACGCCAAACACTTGCAGTCTAACGCTCCTGATGCCCCATCCTACCATATCCCGCTCCTGATCCTGGATGGGTACTAAGGTAGTCTACCTGATGACTAAGCACAAACTCGGCATATAGTTGCATGGCAACATTTGACCTGGCTATCTGACAGTTGTGAGGCAATTGACCACCATTCACAACGAGATATCTCGCATAAATGTGTGCTGCTATGACGAGGTGCCTACAACGTAAAATATAAAAGGACTGCCTTGATCATGGTCGCATCGCCTCAGTGTGACCATCCCAAAACATATCCTCTAAGGCCTGCCTGTGCGGTGACTCATGCTCAAACAACTCTCGAATGCCTCTCCAATCCAAGCCATGACCACCGATCTCTGCCTCAGCCTGTGCGTGAAAGGTATTTAAAATGTCCTCAACTATGTCTAATCGACCTAGAGCATCAATGACTGAATCTAGTCTCGCAACTAAGTGAGGCGGTGCCCTAGCATCTTGCAGTGCCCTCATCTCAGCTCTCAAAATCGCTATCTACATATGAACAGTGGTGCCAGAACCTGCGCGGCGGTTGGCACATGCACAAAAAAACACATGGAAATTAATATTCTATTTGGGTAATGAAAATTAATATTCTATTCAATGGGACTTAATAATCTATCTGCATAATGAAAACTTTTAGCTAGCCAATTTTGATTGAATTTTTGCAAAAACTCATGACAAGGTTTCATTGAATCACATGTCTTTGTAACTATCTATGTAACTATATCCATACATAGATCTACAGCCTTCCCTAGTTCCCTATTTCTATAGTTTCACGTGCCACCTAAAGGGATTGCTAGCCACATGATCTACCCTCTCCTTGCATCAACCTCGCGCACCATATGATTTGAAAATGATGTGTACACGAATGTGTTGTTCAAATCATTCTATTTGTTTGATTGATTACACTTAAGTCACGTACTCCTTGAAAAATAATATAAAAGCTACTTTAAACTCTTGTTCTCTTTTTTTTTATAGATGATTTCTAGAAACAAAATTTAAACATTTTTATATTTAATTCAAAACTTCAGTAATTTAAAAGCTAACATAAAAACTACTTTAATCTCTTTTTTTTTTAATAGATGATTTTAAAAAACAAAATATATACATTTTTTACATTTAAATAAAAACTTCACTAACTTAAATAATATAAAAGCTACCTTAAACTCTTATTTTCTTTTTTTCTTAAAGATGATTTTTAAAAATAAAATTTAAATATTTTTTTATTTAAATATAAAAAGCACTAATTTGAAAAATAACATAAAAACTACCCTAGTTTTTTTTTTTTAATAGATTCAATTGCAAAAATATATATATATAAGCTTTTGACATTTAAATAAAAACTTCACTAACTTAAATAATATAAAAGCTACCTTAAACTCTTATTTTCTTTTTTTCTTAAAGATGATTTTTTAAAATAAAATTTTAAAGTTTTTTTATTTAAATAAAAAAAGGACTAATTTAAAAAATAACATAAAAACTACTTTATCTATTTTTTTTAATAGATGATTTTAAAAAATAAAATATATATGTTTTTTACATTTAAATAAAAACTTCACTAACTTAAATAATACAAAAGCTACGGTCTTAAACTCTTATTTTCTTTTTTTCTTAAAGATGATTTTTAAAAATAAAATTTAAACTTTTTTTTTTTTAAGCTAACATAAAAACTACTTTAATCTCCTTTTTTTTTAATAGATGATTTTAAAAAACAAGGTAAATACATTTTTTATATTTAAATAAAAACTTCACTAACTTAAATAATATAAAACCTACCTTAAACTCTTATTTTTCTTTTTTCTTAAAGATGATTTTTAAAAATAAAATTTAAACGTTTTTTAATTTAAATAAAAAAGTGACTAATTTGAAAAATAACATAAAAACTACTTTATCTCCTTTTTTTTAATAGATGATTTTAAAAAACAAGGTAAATACGTTTTTTACATTTAAATAAAAACTTCACTAAGTTAAATAATATAAAACCTACCTTAAACTCTTATTTTCTTTTTTTCTTAAAGATGATTTTTAAAAATATAATTTAAATGTTTTTCTATTTAAATAAAAAAAGCTAACATAAAAACTACTTTAATCTCTTTTCTTTTAAATAGATGAATTTAAAAAACAAAATTTATGCATTTTTTACATTTAAATAAATACTTCACTAACTTAAATAATATAAAAGCTACCTTAAACTCTTATTTTCTTTTTTTCTTAAAGATGATTTTTAAAAATAAAATTTAAACATTTTTTTATTTAAATAAAAAAAGCTAACATAAAAACTACTTTAATCTCTTTTTTTTTTTAATAGATGAATTTAAAAAACAAAATTTATGCATTTTTTACATTTAAATAAAAACTTTACTAACTTAATTAATATAAAAGCTACCTTAAACTCTTATTTTCTTTTTTTCTTAAAGATGATTTTTAAAAATAAAATTTAAACGTTTTTTTATTTAAATAAAAAAAGCACTAATTTGAAAAATAACATAAAAACTACTTTAATCTCTTTTTTTTTAAAGATAATTTTAAAAAATAAAATATATACATTTTTACATTTTAAATAAACACTTACGTAATTAAAATTTTAATCTTAAAAAAGTTTAAAACGCATTCTAAAGTTTAAAGATAATAGGATCTCGTAAGCAAGAGAGAAAACAAGATAATATGGAGAATCAAAATTTTGATTACTGTAGAACTGATACAATAGATGGCACTGCCTCCCAGCCGTGCACTCCTGTGAAAGAAGCTTTGATGGCATGCTAGAAATAGTAGAAGACGGAGGCTGAATGCTAAGGAATCAAGGTTGTTGTAGCCACTGATGAAATGGGCTTCATGGGCTTGCTCTTATATAGCCACTAGTCGTAGTTAATTAGGCTCAATTGGGTGGCCGACCCAGTATACCCAAAATGGTCGACTGGGGGTCGGTCCTGAAATAGGCCACCGACCATATGATAGAACAGGTGCGCAAAACAAAGCAACTAACCTACGGTCTCCGTTCGGCCCATAGCCATCCAGGATCATCTGAGGCTCCAAACGGGCCCCGCAACCCAAGAGGGGGCTACCCCGGGAAATGCTCCATCTACCCTCAGTACGGTCAGTCAAGGGATGCCTTCCCGCACTTGCATGTAGCCTAGTTGGCGGTGTGCCAACTCTATCTGAAGCCATCCAGCCATCAGGCCACACATGGCCCCCATCTGGTGTCCAAACCCCTACCGGATAATTGGGCTAC
The DNA here is from genome assembly GCF_047967505.1 of Dipteris shenzhenensis. Classification (NCBI taxonomy): domain Eukaryota; kingdom Viridiplantae; phylum Streptophyta; class Polypodiopsida; order Gleicheniales; family Dipteridaceae; genus Dipteris; species Dipteris shenzhenensis. The sequence goes on along the minus strand of NC_141605.1, from coordinate 45,620,458 downwards.
TCAAATGCCTTCTCCTCATATGAGGGGCTTACAAATAGAGTTAGCTAGTTCCCGCGTAGTTACATGAGAGTGGAGCATTGATATCTAACACCCCCCCTCAATGTCCACCTGCAAGTGAACTTACTTTTTTGGCCCAATTCCAAGTCGATGAAGATGCCTCTCCAGCAAGTCTCTTCTAAATGCCTTCGTGAAGATGTCCGTAGCATTCTCTGTAATCGGATAGTACACCAAGTTGACCTCTCCATCCATGATCAGCTCACATACAAAGTGATATTAAATCTCGATGTGTTTTGTGTGAGCCTGGAACACCGGGTTCTTTGGAATCACCATGCAACTCTGATTGTCACATGATAACTGCGTAGGCTTGTTCTGCACTGCACCCATGTCCCCCAAAATCCTCCTCAATCACACTGCCTCGCAAGAAGCAAAGCATGCAGATTTATACTCAGCCTTGGTAGAAGAAAGAGCAACTATGGGTTGCTTCTTGTTGACCCATGACACAACTCCAAATCCAAGTGAGAAACAGTACCCTGTCATTGATCTCCTGCTGTCCATGTCTCCTGCACAATCCGAGTCATAGAATCCAGTCAAGATGTTTCCCTTGGTATAGGTGATGCCATAATCAAGTGTGCCTTTGATGTATTTCAGCACCTGCATCCTTGCCCTCCAACGGTTCTCCTGGGGTTATTGGAAAACCTGCTAAGTACACCAGTCACAAAGCTGATGTCCGGCTGTGTGTTGCACAGGTAAATCAAGCTACCCACAAGTCTTACGTACTGCGCTTCGTCCACCAGTGGTGATGAATCCTCGCTTGAGAGCTTCACATCAACCTCCATAGGGGTACCAACTGTTTTGCACTCAGCCATGCCAAATGCCTTCAGTATCTCTCCAGCATACTTCAACTATGAAATGAAGATCTGCCAAACTTCAATCCCCAAACAAAAATGCATCAGTCCAAGGTCTGTCATTTCAAACTCTCTTCCTAGCAAATGCTTCATCTGCGAGATCTTCTCTTCATGGTTCCCTGTTATGACAAGGTCATCCACATAAAGGACCACGATCATACACCTGCCTCCTTCTCTGAAGATATACAAATTTCCATCAGATGGGCTCCTCCTGAACCCGTTTTGCAGAAAGTAGGCATCAGTTCACTAGTACTACGCTCATGGGGCCTATTTCAGCCCGTAAAGTGCCTTCTTCAGTTTGTAGACTTTACCTTCTAGACCGGGGATCTCAAAACCTGGTGGTTGTTTGACATATACCTCCTCCTTGAGATCTCCATTTAGAAAGGCGGATTTCACATCCATCTAAGACACGGGCCAACTTCGCTAGGTAGCTAAAGCCAAAACACTACGAATTGTGGTTAGTCGAGCTGTGGGAGCAAAAGTATCTTGATAATCAAAACCATGTACTTGTGCAAATCCTTTTTCCACAAGCCGAGCCTTGTACTTATCCAACGTGCCATTGGACTTGTACTTGATCTTGTACACCCACTTGGTTCCAATTACCTTGCGTTTTGGTGGTCGATCCACAAGGTCCCAAGTGTTGTTCTTCATTATGGAGCCATACTCCGACTACATAGCCTCCATCCACCTATCATCGCCCTGTGCCTCTTCAAAACACTTGGGTTCATCAGCATGGATCACTTCTATCATCAAAGCATAGTTGACCAAGTGTTCGTGTGCCCTTCTTTGCTCCTCTAATCTCTTGGACTGGTGGTGTTCGCATGGTTCCTCCTCAATGGTTGGAGGTTCTCTACCATCCAAAAGCTGCTTTATCCACTTCAGGAATGGCCGTTGCCGTTGTGGTTCTGCAGGCTCTTCTTCATCTTCTTTGTCTTGAATCCTCTCAGGCACCGCTGGGGGAGTTCGGTCTGCTGTTGGTGGTGGTACTGGATGGATATCCTGGTCTTGGATGTCTGGGAAGGAAGCATCCTCCTCCAATTGATGTGGCTGTTCTGAGAAGACCACATCGTGACTTACAATTACCTTCTTGGTAACAAGGTTGTAGAGACGGTAACCCTTTGCCTCTTCACTTTAGCCCAAGAAAATACACTTCTGGCTCTTCGGTTCCCATTTGGTCCTAGTAGCATGAGGGACATGCACAAAACAATCACATCCAAAAACTCTGAAATGTGCAGCTGAAGGTTTCTTACTAGAAAAGGCTTGCAGTGGAGTCATCATCCCATTCACAGCCTTTGTGTAGCTACGATTGAGGATGTAAACTACAGTGTTACGTGCTTCAGCCCAGAAAGTCTTTGGCAAATCTTTCCCTTTCATCATACTCCGGCCCATTTTGCAGATGATGCGCATCTTGTGTTTTGCTACTCCATTTTGCTGTGTGTATGTGGAGGGGGTTTCTACCTCTTGATTCCATGACTTCTGCAGTAACTTTCGAATTCAGTTGATGTCAACTCTCCACCTCTATCTGATCTTAGCTTCTTCACCTTCCTCCCCGATTCTTTCTCGACCATTACATGCCATTCCTTGAAGCTACTGAAAGCCTCGTCTTTCGTCTTCAGGAAGTATATCCATATCCTTCTACTGTACTCGTCGATCAGCATCATGAAGTAGAAGGAACCACCCAAAGCATCTGTCTCCATCTTTCTGCAGTGGTCCATGTGAACGAGCTCTAGAGGAGCCTTTGCCCTGCTAGCCTCTTTAGGAAAGGGCTGCCAATGCTACTTGCCCATCATGCAAGCTTCACATACATTGGACAGATCTTAAATTTCTCGTAGGTCTACAATCATTCCACTTTTATGCATCTCCTTCAAAGAACTAAGGTTTAGATGACCAAACCTCTCATGCCACAGCTTAGTGTTCTTCACATCCACTCGAGCATTGAAAGCTTAGAGTTCGTAAATGTTGTTGTGTCATGTACCTTTACCAATGACCTTTCCTTGAAGATCCAGTATGTGTGCACCATTCTTATCAAATTGAACTTTGAGGTCCCAATCCGTGATCGCAGAAATGGACAACAAGTTCCTCCTGATATCTGGCACATAAAGAACATCGGACAACTATTTTACAACTCCATCTGACTTGAGAGCAATCGTACCTTTTCCTTTTGCTAGACATTTTGCATCATTGCTGACTACTACCATGATGTCATTCCCTACTAGCTGTAGAGAGGTATACCAATCCTTCCGACTGGTCATGTGGTGCGATGCACCATTGTCAATGATCCAAGGTTCATCCATAGGTACATGAACTGCCTCCGTGCAAATCTCCTAAATTGCGATGAACAGCTCTATTGGTACTACTTGCGCGCTATTGCTGGACTCTTTCTTTACTCCGTTCTTCTTATCTACAATCTTCTTGCGGCACTCATTTTGCTTGTGCCTTGCCTTGTTGCAATAGAAGCACTTGATCTTCTTCTTTCTCTTTTTATCATCAGAAGAAGATGGGTTACCAGATTCCTTACCCTTACCTTTCTTTGATCTGGTCCAGAAAGCCGACGAATCTTCTCCAGTCCTCATCTTTTGATGCATCTCCTCCTCCAGAAGCATCGCACTGAAATCCTCAAAGCTGAGGGGCAAATTTTTGTTCTACGTATTCAGCACTGTAGCAAGACCATCGTACTTTGGTGGGAGAATCCGTATGCACCTTTGTGCTAGATTCTCGCTGGTGATGGTGATGCCAATCGTAGTCATCTAATCGTGCAGATTCTTTACCTTGGTGATGAACTTCTCTGCCTCTTCAGACTTAGACAATTTCTCATTCGCGAGTTGAGTCTCCAGATTCTAAATCCACGTCTGATTCGTGGTCTCATATTGATTTTTCAAGACCGTCCATGCCTCCTCTGCTGTGGTGACATGTTGATTAACGCCATGATAGAATCACTAACACTACAAACAATAGAACATAGTGCATCTGCATTTCTTCTTGTCCACGCGAGAATCTCATCTACAATTGGTACTATCTGTTGTCCTGCATTAGCTGGATCCGATCTCAGAACTAGTAGCAGTGTCCCAAAGCTCATATGCGCTTAGGATGGTCTTTAGCTTGAACTTCCAGAGAGGATAGTTAGAGCTGTCCAACTTTCTGCTTTCGTCGAACGGTGGGATTCGTAGTCTTGCGGGCTGGGCCGTCTCTCACAATCTACTCGCAAACAGAAACACACTACCAAATCTTCTTGCTAGAGTCCATGCTTTGATACCATGTAAGAAAATAATACAACGTCTGTGCTCAACAGATAACAGGATCTCGTAAGCAAGAGAGAAAACAAGATAGTATGGAGAATCAAAAATTTGATTATTGTAGAGCTGATACAATAGATGGCGCTACCTCCCAGCCATGTGCTCCTGTGAAAGAAGCTTCGATGGCATGCTGGAAATAGTAGAAGACGGAGGCTGAATGCTAAGGAATCAAGGTTGCTATAGCTAGTGATGAAATGGGTTCCACAGGCTTGCTCTTATATAGCCACCAGTCATAGTCAGTTAGGCTCAATTGGGTGGCCGACCCAGTCTGCCCAAAACAGTCGATTGGGGGTCGGTCCCGAAATAGGCCACCGACCAAACGATAGAACCGGTGCGCAAAACAGAGCAATTCACCTACGGTTTCCATTTGGCCCACAGCCATCCAGGATCATCTGAGGCTCCAAACGGGCCCTGCAACCCGAGAGTGGCCTGCCCCGAGAAATGCTCTGTCTACCATCAGTGCGGTCAGTCAAGGGATGCCTTCCCACACTTGCATGTAGCCTAGTTGGCAGTGTGTCAGGCCACACATGGCCCTCATCTGGTGTCCAAACCAGGACCTACCGAATAACTGAGCTACTCAAATGCCATCTCCTCATATGGGGGGCTTACAAGTAGAGTTACCTAGTTCCCGCGTAGTTACATGAGAGTGAAGCATTGATATCTAACAAGAATGAGGGGGGTCCCTCTCTTTATATACGAAATTTAGGGTTTCAATACCATGATCGAGGTATGGGACATGCAACATACATCATCGGTCCAACATAATACATGCAATGCCATATACCTCGATCATCGTATTTCACATGCCACATACACATCGCCCCATCATACCTCGATCGAGGTACAGACATGCCACAATATCTCAATCGTGGTATTTCAGCTCCGATGTCAGATGCCAAATAACTCGATCGTGGTATTTGACATGCCACATACACATCGGTCCAGCATACCTTAATCGAGGTATGTCAACTGCCGGCATACCTCGATTGAGGTATGTTAGCTGCCTAGATACCTCGATCGAGGTTTGTCAGCTACCATGTCGGATGCCAGATACCTCAATCGTGGTATTTGACATGCGGCCAAGTCATCGGCGGTCTAGCACACCATGGTCGAGGTTATTGGACTTGCCATGCTACCTCGATTGAGGTATGTCATCTGCCATGTCGGATGCTAGATACCTTGATCGTAGTATGTGACACAAGCGATGTCATTTGTCCACGATACCTCGATCGAGGTATAGGTGGCTTGCCATGATACCTCGATCGAGGTATAGGCTCAGTTCGGTGAAAGTAAGTCTACGACCTCGATCGAGGTATTGGCTTGGTTTGGTTGTCCTCGTGTGCCAATTTCATTGGAGAGGATACCTCAATCGAGGTATTTCACACCAAAGAAAAACCTTAGTATTTTCACTCGAGGGGCTATCACACTCACCTGCAAGTGGTCCGAAAGTGGACACCCTTAGCTTGCTACCTCCCAGTAGCACAAGTAGTAGCAGGGTAAATATATTTGTAGATCTCAACATTGGTTTGGACATTGAAGTAGATAGTTTGACAAGGGGTTTATCTCATTGAGGATGAGATCGAGAACCATAGCCCATCATTGTTGATATTGGAAAAACTATTTTATATATTATCTCAGTCTCCTCACCTCACTTAATTTCTATATATGTGTGTTTGCCAAAAAGCATATTATTGTGTGTGACACGTGCATAGCATTGATATTTTTTTGAAATTATGTGCTTTGGCAATGTGCACATGGAAGGAGTATAGCTCAAACTCAAGGAGTTTGATCCCCAAATACCCAAAGTCTGCTCCAAAGTCCAAGGAGTCAAGGATTCAAGGCACATGTTGAATGTTCTATCTACCGCCGCCCGGAACAAGGAGATGCACACTTCTGGGTCACGTCCAAGAAGCATGAGGAGTGCAAGCACCTTGCACTTTTCAGCTCCACATCCACAAAAATAGCCACACCAATGAAAATATCCATGAAAGAAGTACAGCTCAAATTCAGGGAGTTTGTTCCCCAAATATCATCCCGAGACAGGGTTACCATTGAGTATCTCATGGAAGCTGAGCCTTGCCACTCCAAGTTTGAGTCTCATGCATCATGCATGACCACAAACAGGTGAAGGCATGAGGATGCTCAAGGATTTTGAGCCCCAAATCACCCGAGCCTAGGAGGTGCAAGGCTAACATAAGTGCTATTTGGAAACCCAACTCCTAATACTAGGTTTGTCCCAAGTGCTTTAATATGGTTAACAAAAGCGCTATTTCTACTAGTAGGGAGATATGGTAAGAATAGCAATATGCCTTGGCACCCTATGGGCCCAAGAGCCCTTGTTGTAAAGTGAGGGAGAGTGCTAAAAAGGAAAAGGGTTGGCCCTCCCTTCAAAAGGTGACATGTATAAAAGACCAAATGGTTGACTTTGGTCTTCATTGTTGTTTGCACCAAGTTGAATACAAGCTCCCTCTTCTCTTCCAAGAGAGTGTTTTGGATGTTCTCTTGTTTCCTCATAGTGCCTTTGTGGTTGTCACTCTATCCCCCTTCACTCCCTTCTCCTTGTTCCCTTCCCCCTCCCTCCTTCTCCCCTCCTTCTCCCTCTTCCCTCGCCTCTTCCTCTTCCCTCTTCCTTACGTGAAACCACATTGCAATGGAGACTCCATTGGCATATCTTCAACTCCCCCATGACACTTGAGTCACCGCTGAGACCCACTACATTTTTGGTGCCGTTGCCAGGGAGAAAAGGTATGCTTTTGCATTTGCACTTGTCTTCCTTCGATATATTCCCATTGCACAAGTCTTCAAGCTTACCTCGGAGCTTGTTAGTGGAGTTGTAGGAGAGAAGAGAGATGGAAAGTGAGAGAGAGGACAGAAATCTTTTTTTTTTAATAGAAATGCCATTTGTGAGCATCGGAAGCTTGTCTTTGATGCTTTTTGGTGTTTCAAGTTGATAGGAACTTAGTAGGCTTGATTGCTAAGGTGTTTAGGAGGTCTAATCACCCCAAAAAACAACAAAAGTAAGAATTTTTGTCAAGTTTTGAAGTAGTTTTATGTTTTAGAACTCCCCTTCTCTGAGTTTTTGCATTTTGGCTTTCAAAGAGTGTTTATTTCCAAGTTTTTTTTCATTGAATAGGTAGATTAGGTAGTGTAGCATCCCCCCACCACAAAAAATTCATGAACAAAAACTGCAAAATCATCAGGAATCATTAAATCTCAGTCGGCAAAACTGTGTATGACTATCTTGTCGACCCGAAGTTGTAGCCATATTGCACCAACTAGTTTCCCCGCCGACTGGTGCATTAGCCATATCCCACTAGTCAACCTACATTGAATTGGTGCCTTAGTGCTTCCCTGTGGACCTAGCCTCTGATTGGTTAGCCCCACCACCTAGAGTTAATGCATGTTAGAGTTACTTTCGCACTGATCTGACAGCCATTGACTGGCATTGTAGTGGCTCCCCGCTGACCGTTGCTATTCTACAACCTCACTGCCAGTGCGATGAACCCACCCCCATGTCCATGGTCATAATTGTTCCCCTCCGCCCATCGCATTACTTCTATCACATCGCTCGTCGGCTGTTTGATCCTACTATTTGGTGTTTTACACTTACCCCGCCATCATCGCTATATGAGTCAGTACCGAGCTCACAACCAGCTCCACTACCACCACCTATACTAGGTCCACAACCCTTGCTACCTCGCATCGCCCCAGTCAATCAAGTGTTGGTTGAACAATTGGCCAACAACTGGGAGGAAATGGATCCTGACCGTGGACCTCATGATTATTACCCCTACGAGGAGGGAAGTGGTGCCCTGATCCACTCCCTTCTGCCAGAGCATCAACAAGTCCCCCTATTCTAGACTACCCCTGTAAACGCAAGAGTGAGAGATCTAAACTCAATTATTTAGAGACCCCCGCTCCAATGTTATACCTACCAGGGTTCCCATAGAGCAAGTGAATTCCCCTATTGAGGCACTTCAAGCCCTCCAGTGTCCTGTTTCAAATGCCAAGGCCCCCACTTCTTGAAGGACTATCCTTATAGGGATCGTACACCCACTGCTCCAACCACAACCAACCCCACCCCTTCGTGTGCAGGATGTGGAATGGAGCATCTATACAAGGACTGTCCCATGAGAAGACCAACCACTCCACTCACCCCGCCAAAGAGCACCAGCCTAAATTTGCTCAACATCAAACAAGGCCTTGTGGCCACTGCAGTACCACTACAAGTCATTACAAGGATGCAAGCCAAGGCACTAAGCAAGGAAATGAGGAATCTCAAAAAGAAGGGTAAGGTGTCCCCGTTGCCCGGTCCCGAGATTCCCCCTCATCCTATAACTCGATCTAAGAAGGCCATTCGAGTAGGGGATGGGTCTGACTAGAAGACAGTTTTGATGAGGAGACAGCTACCCTTGCCACCTCCTCTGCTTCCAAATATTCTTCCATCCAGGGTGACCCTAAGGTACCCCTGATTCCAAAAGTGGACAAACCAGTGCAGGCTCAAGGCTTGGCACCTGCACCCACTTATAAAGAGACCTACCCTGACCACGGTCTTAGAAAAGCAATACATAAAGGATGCCCAGAACTTGGTGCGGGATTGCCAAGATAAGTTTGAGCATCGACTAAAGGGGGTGAGATACTATCCATCCAGCCCATCTGATGCGACACCGAAGAGCAAAATCACTCAAGGTGCTAGAAAGGGTGGAGGAAGAGGAACACCTCAGCTTGGAGTAGTCAAAAGCTCTAGATCTGATGTAGAAGATGTTCCAAGAAGACCCAGTGTTGCATGACCTCCAAGATGAAGGAGGATTGTTCGGCTTCGATGACATGTCCATGGCGGAAGAAGCTTCACCAGAACCCTGCGACAACACTGGGCTGGCTGCTTTCCTATCGATAGAGGTGAAAATGCCAATCGCATCTTTGCTAAGAGGAAATCCTGTACTATGGCATGATCTATCCAATTGGATGAATAGGCCGTTCCTACCTCCGACCCCTGCCAGCTTGAAGCCCAACCAATCAATGCTAGAAAAGGGGCAGAATCTACCCAAGATTCCCATCAATAAGCTGGGCCAGTATTCCAAGGGTGATGACACAAATGCCTCTATCCCCATAGTCTACCAAAACCAAAACGTGGAATCCATCCTAGATGGGGGAGCAGGAGTGAGTGTCTACACCAAGGAATGCTGGGAGAAATGGGAAAAACCTGCACGCGAGTAGACCCCATCTGGTAGTAAAGCTAGTTGATGGAGGAACCGCTGAACCCCTGGGAGTGCTAATTGGCATAAACATTAAGGTGTTTGTATTCACATACCCCATCAGGTTCGTGGTCATGGACTTCACTCTACAGCCAAGATATGAAGCTATCCTAGGCAGACCCTTCTTGTGAATGTCCGAACTCGTGTATGACTGGTGCAATGATAATATCTACTTAAGGCACGAGGAGCAGACCATGAGAGTGGACCTGCACACCTACAAGGCCCACCCATTGTTAGGACACCTTTTTGCCCCACAGAGTCCAACACCACTGTGGGGGTTAGAGGTCACTGTGTCTTTACCCTGGTTATGTACAATACTCAAACACATATATAAATGAATGAAAAAGAAGATTAGGGTGGTTCTGCACCCACCAAAACTTGTGTGGCTCTCTGTCTCTCTCTCTCCTTCTTCCGTTCTTGCTTCCGTTGAGAGCACTCTCAACTGGTATCAGAGCCCGGGTGATCTAGCTGAGCGTGCGTGAATGCTTGAAGCTCAGCAGCTCTGTGGGAGGAAGGAGAAGCTCTGTGGGAAGCTTTGTGGGTGACTTTACTTACTTTTGAGTGTGCAGAGACCTTGAAGGAACCTTTGGAAAAGTCACTTTGGCTTTGCGAAATGGTTTTGAGAGCCTGTTAAGTGGTTTGAAAAAAAAAGTCGTTTTTTTGAGCTTTTCCCTGTTCCGTTCGATGACAGAGACTCCATATTGACTTGTAGAGGCAACTATTGCTTGCTTTCGGTGTCCACTTCATTTCAAGAGCTTGGAAACACCTTCATTCTTGAATCTGGGATCATTTCATTGGATTTCTGACTCACTATGTTAGTTTCTGCATTTTTTTCCCAGGTGTTGGAACTCAAGTTTGGAGCAACCATTTGCAGATCTGTCAGTTTCGATGGACTCAGGAGGTCCTAAAACTTCTATGTTGCTGATCATTCGCACTCCGGTGAAGTTTACAAACAGCTCTGTTTCCAAAAACGTTTTTCAATCCATGTGTTGGACCAGTGATTGAGACCACGGTTTCCAAAATCGTCTGTTCCATTGCGTTCTGAACGCCCAAAAACCCCTACCTATCAGTTCTTGCGCGATTCGGTGGAGGATTTTCAGAGTTATAGATCTCTGTGTATTCGATTTCGTCTCTCTATTATGCATTTTTCATTCTAAGGTTTTGAAACCTTAGATTTATGCCACATGGCAGTGGATAAGTGTTGACTCCCATTTCTCACTCATCGGTTGGGATTTTGGAGTTCTAGTAGAAGAGAGATATTTGCATATTTTCTTGCTGATTTTGATTATGCAATGGCGCCCATGTTTTGAGGCATCTCAGGTTCTATTTTCAGTAGCGGTCATTACCGTGGGACTATGATTTCTTGAGCATACCTTATGCAGATCACTCTGGTTGCAGTTTGAGCAGTGTGTGCTCATTCGTGGTATGCATTGGGTTGCATGGACAATTTATAGGCCATTTGGATGCATTGCGGTCCTTATTGGATGCGCTGATAGGCCCAAATTGCCTTGTGGGATGCTATTTTTATGGATGCTTTGCACATGGATGCTATTTTATGCTGAGGGACAGCTTTGACACATTGCAGGTGATGCACTGATAGTGCTATGCTCTCTTGGATGAGATATCATTGATGCATATGCCAGTGGATGGTGTTTATGCTTGAGTCATTTGGCACTTATTGGCATTTTCTTTTGGGCCAGATTTGCTCATATGGATGCATAGTATATGCACATGAGTCAGATGCATCTTTTGATGCTTTGAGCTTTGAGTTTTGGTGATATTTCACTCTATTGTGGCACACACATTTGGGTGCACTTGGTATTTGGTGTGATTCTCTCTTGCAGGCACTAGCATTTGGGATTTTGTTTCATTTGCATCATGGCATCCTCTTCCATGTCTGAAAAGGAATTTTTCAGCATTAAAAAGTTTGATGGGACAAACTTTTCTTTGTGGAAAGAACAAATAAGGGATGTGCTTATTCAAAAGAAGCAGATTAAACCCTTGGCAGGGATTGAAGCTAAGCCTGCAAATATGTTTGAGGATGATTGGAATGAGTTGGATGCATTAGCAAAGTCTACTATTAGACTTCATCTTACAGAGTCAGTTTATTTCACAGTAGTAAATGAGAAGACTACGGAAGATTTGTGGAAGAAACTGTGTGCCACTTATGAAAAGGAAACTGCCTCTAATAAAGTTTACCTCATGAAGAGGTTGTTTGAGCTGCAGATGAAGGAAGGGGTCTCCATTTCTTCTCACTTGAATGAATTCAATATTATTTTCAGCCAACTTCAGGCTCAGAAAATGAATTTTGATGTGGAGACTAAGGCAATATTTCTCTTATGTTCATTGCCATCCTCATGGGATACCTTCCGTACAGCTGTCAGTAACTCTGCACCTGGTGGAGTACTGAAATTTGATGATGTTGTGGGTAGCTTGTTGGCCGAGGAGATTAGACGGAAGTCTATGGACGGCAACAAGCAAGATGCAGCCTTAAATGTGCAAAGGGGCAGATCACAGTTCAGGGGGAAGTCCTAAGAAAGAGGAAAGTCTCATAGCAAATCCACGGCACGGAACATTAAGTGTTACCATTGTGGCAAGAAGGGCCATATAAAAAAGGATTGCTACAAGCTGAAAAGAGAGCAAAAGGATAAGAAAAAGAATGCAAATTGGGGTGCAAATCAAAAGGAAGAGAGTCCAAGGGAGGACAAAGGAAAAGTGAAGATCGAGGAGATCAATGCAATCACACATGATAGTGACAATGACGTTCTCTTCATGTCTACTTTATCTACAGAGTTGCTTACCACTTCAGATGATGCATATTCTCAGGATTGGATTTTAGATTTTGGTGCTTCATTCCATGTTACTCCCCATAGGGAATGGTTCTCCACTTATGACAGTGGAAAGACAGGTTGTGTGCATCTTGGAAATGACTATGCATGTGACATAGTGGGAGTAGGTGACATAAAGTTTTCTTTTGCAAATGGGTCTGCATTTGTTTTGAAACATGTGAGACATGTGCCTAAGCTAACCAAGAGTCTTATCTCAGTGGGTCAGCTAGATGATGCTGGTTTTCACACCACTTTTGGCTTTCAGAGTTGGAAAATTCAAAAGGGCTCTATGCTTTTGGCCAGGGGTGCCAAGTGTGGGACTTTGTATCCCTTACATGTATCAGGGGTATTTGATCATGTTGTTGCAATAACCGAGCGGCCAAGCACTTCTTTGTGGCATTGCAGGTTAGGGCACATGAGCCAAAATGGAATGAAACTCTTATGCCGTTTAGGTTATGTACCGCATTTGAGTTTCTCTGATTTTGAATTTTGTGAGCATTGTCTCTATGGGAAGCAGACTAAATCAGCCCATAAAAGAAGGGGAAAGAAAGAGTTTGAAATGCTTGATTTGGTGCATTCAGACGTATGTTATCCCATGCCTACACGGTCATTAGGCGGGGCTGAATACTATGTGACATTCATTGATAATGCAACTAGGAAAGTGTGGGCTTATGCTATAGCTCGGAAGAGTGATGTGTTCCAGGTATTTCAGAAATGGCTGGCCTTGGTTGATAATCAGTCAGGTAGAACGCTTAAATGCCTACGGACTGACAATGGTGGAGAGTATCTCTCTCATGACTTTCAGCATTTCTGTGAACTCCAGAGCAAAATCCAGTTGCAGAAAAGATGAACCATACCATTCAAGAAAGGTTGCAATGCATGCTTTCCAATGCAAGTCTTTCTGGTGGTTTTTGGGCTGAGGCAATGAAGACTACAGTGCATGTGATCAATAGATCACCTAGTAAGAGTTTGGATGGTGGTATTCCTGAAGAGGCATGGAGTGGCAAGAAGCCCTCTTACTCTCATTTGTGTATATTTGGGTGTGAGGCATATGCACATGTGCCAAAAGAGCTTCGAAAGAAGCTAGATCCTAAGTCTAGGAAATGCATCTTTTTGGGTTATGGTGAATGTGGAGAGATGGGCTATCGTCTCTGGGATCCAGAAGCAAAGAAGATCATATGCAGCCATGATGTAGTCTTCAATGAGAAAAAGATGCATAAGGCACCCATGAGGGATGTGGAAATGAGGAGAATCACTTTCCAGGATGTGAATCCACCTGCATATGTTGATAGACAGCAAGTTGTCCATGCACCAAATGTGCAAGAAATGGTACCACCAAGTACTCCCACAGGTATACAATCAAGGGTAGATGATGGATCATCTATTGGTGGAAATGATGAGCCAAATGTGGCTGAAATGCAGGTGGGACAGCAAGCTGAAATGCCCTTGAGAAGGTCATCTAGAGTGTCTAGACTGCCTGATAGGTTTGTTCCAGGGGTAGACTACGTGATGCTTACTGATTGCGGGGAGTTTTCTTGCTACAGAGAGGCTATGATGCACGAGGATCAACGCAAGTGGGAGTATGCTATGCAATTAGAGATGAGTTCACTTATGAAGAATAAGACTTGGGACTTGGTTTCTTTGCCACATGGAAAGAAAGCATTGCCATGTAAATGGGTCTACAAAATGAAGGTCACAGGTGATGATGTGCCTAGGTACAAGGCCCGTTTGGTTGCTAAAGGGTTCAAGCAAGAGAAGGGTGTGGACTTTGATGAGACATTCTCTCCGGTTGTGAAGAGACCACACTTAGATGCATGCTTGGACTAGTGGCATTAGGGGATATGGAGCTTATGCAGATGGATGTCAAGACAGCTTTCTTGCATGGGGATTTGCATGAGGAAATTTACATGGTGCAGCCAGAAGGCTTTGAAGAAAAGGGCAAAGAGCATAACCTTTTTGTATGTGGGGTATATAAAATGTTGGAAAGACTTGTAGCATGTTGTGAGGATCTAAAGCAATCCTTTGTATTATTGTTGATATCTATAAGAGGCTATATCTTCCTTGCCTTGAACTGGAATAAAGCACAATTTCTTGGAGTTGATTGAGTAATATATGAAGGATATTTTGGCAACTATCTGGTGGTATTTGGAAAAAATATAAGATCATTATTATTAGAGATTCAAAAGGCAATTATTAATTATTACTTAGCATCCAAGGGCTATTAAAATAGCATATTATGAGATCAACATCAACTTTTAGTGGCTCTATTCCTATCGCTACAATATTTGAAAATGCAAGCAATGAAACATTTGTTTATAAAATGCTTAAGCTAAAGAGTTCCAATTCAACAATATGCTTACAATAAGAGTTTGTGGCATCTTGTTTGTGAAACTGAAAAAAAGACTAGCTAAGATTGATCACAAAGTAGATTAAAAATATTGATGAGGCACTTTTGCTGACTAATCTCTCTATTTGGATGAAAAAATGTGATGTGAGCCTCTCAAGAACAATGAATTTTAATCAACGTACCAACTATAAGAAAATAATACGTATGTGCATTTGCAAGCTGAAGAAGAGTCTCTATGGTTTTAAGCAAGCACCTAGAGAATGGTATCAGAAGTCTGATGCTTTCATTCGGTCCCAGGGATTTAGGAGTGAAATTGATCACTGCCTCTACACTAAAAGGGCTAAGGATAATAGCCTGATAATCTTGGCACTATATGTGGATGATATGCTATTGGCTAGCAAGAATACTTATGAGCTAGATGCATTAAAGGCCAAGTTGCATGAGGCCTTTGATATGAAGGATTTGGGATTTGCAGGTCATATTCTTGGTATGCGCATCACGCGTGATCAGAGTAGGAAACTCCTTTGGCTTTCACAAAAAGAGTATGTTACAAAAGTATTGCAGCGTTTCAATATGGAGGGGGGGAAGGCAGTGAGTACTCCATTGCCTCCATATGTGAAACTGAGTCATACAGATAGTCCCAAATCAGATGAGGAAAGGGCCATGATGGCCAAGGTTCCTTATGCATCAACAGTTGGGAGTCTTATGTATGCTATGATAGCTACTAGACCAGACATTGCATTTGCAGTGGGAGTTGTTAGCCGGTATATGGCTAATCCAGGAAAGAGGCATTGAGAGGCAGTTAAGTGCATCATGAGGTACATGAAGGGTACCAAGGAGATGTGCATCTGCTTTGGTAAAGGAGACATGCGTGTACTTGGGTACATAGATTCAGACTATGCAGGGCATGTGGATAGTAGGAGATCCACTTCTGGTTATGTGTTCACGTTTGCACGTGGTGCAATGTCGTGGATGTCTCGTGCACAGAAGTGCGTTGCTTTGTCTACCATAGAGGCTGAGTATGTTGCAGCCACAGAGGGTTGCAAGGAGGCTATATGGCTTGATTGGCTAGTGGGAGATTTGGGGATTCATACAAGTGTACTGACATTGCATAGTGATTCCATGAGTGCTATTCAGCTAGCACGAAATCCGGTCTTTCATGCAAAGACCAAACACATTGAGGTCAGGTACCATTTCATCAGGGAGGTACTTGAGGACAAGCGCATAGAGCTTGTCAAGGTTCATACAGATGATAACCCTGCAGATATGCTGACGAAGAGTCTACCTAGTCAGCGGTTTGAGTATTGTTGTGTATTGATGGGCATTGGATAGTATGCTCACTGGTTGTTCTCCCTTAAAGGCACATTGTCCTTTAAGTGGGAGGTTGTGGGGGTTAGAGGTCACTGTGCCTTTACCCCGGTTATGTACAATACTCAAACACATATATAAATGAATGAAAAAGAAGATTAGGGTGGTTCTGCACCCACCAAAACTTGTGTGGCTCTCTGTCTCTCTCTCTCCTTCTTCCGTTCTTGCTTCCATTGAGAGCACTCTCAACCACCGCCCAAACCACCTAGAGGGGCACCTTGTGCATTGATTGGGTTGGGTGGGGCTATTGAGGTTAATGGGGGTCCCGTTTAATAGATCGATTGGGGAAGGACCTTTGGGAATCAGCATTGGGAGGTGCCATGGTTTTCCCATCTATAGCAGTGTGCATAGTAGAGGGATTGCCTTGCCCTAAGGTGGGGGCACTCACTGGATTGTTGTTGCATACCCTGCATCAAACATTGTCCCTCCTAGGAAACAAGTGGGGGTTACTAGGTGTCTCCTTAGAGGTTCCTGACTTCCACTGTTGGCCCAGTTGATTTAGTAGGATTGAGGCCAACTCTCTCATATCCAAACCCTTAGGTTCATTGTTCTCCTTCTTGAAAGGCTCCGTACTAGAAGACCTTACCGATTGTGATAGCTCAAATGGAGTTGTAGTTCTATCCTAGACAACCTTATCCATCATATTATCACTTATGCAGATGGCTACTTTACTATAGAGTTGAAGGAAGTGGGATTCATAACCATTAAGTGGTCATGCAACGTTTGTCTGCCAATATGATGATGAAGCATGGCAAATATCATTCATTGCTCATCCTCTCATGTGGTTCACAATAGTGGGAATTGAGATGTTTGATCCTAGTGATGTAATCAAAGAGAGATTCCTTGTCATTCTGTTTCACCTCATATAATTTATTAATCGCGCTCCACTTATGACCACTGGGGGATGGATGCATGATAAGGTGGTACAAAAAGTGGTCTTCGGGACATTGCTATGTTGGTGCTTTTAATAGTGCTCTACAGTGTACAATCTTTGAACAGTAGAAAATCTACCCTATAATTGAATTCAGTTGTATGTTTTCTTATAACAACCCTGCAATGCAAATCTGTAATGACCTCCCCATCTCTGCCTCCCACGACCTCCTCTTTATCTCTATCTCTCTTGTTCTCCCTCCCTACATCGCTCTATTTGTTTGTCTTTCCCCCGTGCAAAAGGAAGGTACTTTTAGCTCTCTCTCTCTCTCTCTCTCTCTCTCTCTCTCTCTCTCTCTCTCTTGCTCTCTCTCTCTCTCTCTCTCTCTCTCTCTCTCTCTCTCTCAACTTTGGTGAGTTTGTTGCTGGTCTTGTGTCCAACCTGCCCATCCAATCTCTAGTATCAATTCAAACAATTCCAATAAATTCCTTCCACAATGTTGGTCTATTTTGTAAGAAAATAATATAACATTTGTGCTCAACAGATAACAGGATCTCATACGCAAGAGAGAAAAGCAGATAATATGGAGAATCAAAAATTTAATTACTGTAGAATTGATACAATAGATGGCGCTGCCTCCCAGCCATGCGCTCTTGTGAAAGAAGCTTCGATGGCAAGCTAGAAACAGTAGAGGACGGAGGCTGGATGCTAAGGAATCAGGGTTGCTATAGCCAGTGATGAAATGGGCTTCACGGGCTTGCTCTTATATAGGCACTAGTCATAGTCAATTAGACCCAATTGGGTGACCGACCCAGTCCGCCCAAAACGGTCGACTAGGGGTCGCAGTCCCGAAATAGGCCACCGACCACACGATAGAACTGTGGTGTAAAATAGAGCAACTGACCTATGGTCATCGTTTGGCCCAGAGCCATTCGGGATCATCTAGGGCTCCAAACGAGCCCTGCAACCCGAGAGGGGGCTGCCCCGAGAAATGCTCCCTCTACCCTCAGTGCGGTCAGTCATGGGATGCCTTCCCGCACTTGCATGTAGCCTAGTTGGCAGTGTGCCAACTCCGTCCAGCCATTGGTGTCCAAACCAAGACCTATCGGATAACCGAGCTACTCAAATGCCTTCTCCTCATATGGGGGGCTTACAAGTAGAGTTAGCTGGAGTTACACGAGAGTGGAGCATTGATATCTAACACCCCCCCTCAATGTCCACCTACAAGTGAACTTACTTTTTTGGCTCAATGCCAAGTCGATGAAGATGCCTCTCCAGCAAGTCTCTTCCAAGAGCCTTCATGAAGCTGTCTGCAGCATTCTCTATAGTTGAACAGTACACCAAGTCGACTTCCAAGTGAGAAACAGTAACCTGCCACTGACCTCCTGCTATCCACATCTCCTACCCAATTCGAGTCACAGAATCCGGTCAAGATGTTGCCCTTGGTATTGATGCCATAATCAAGTGTGCTTTTGATGTATTTCAGTACCCACATCCCTGCCCTCCAATGGTTCTCTCGGGGCTTATTGGAAAACCTACTTAGTACACCAGTCGCAAAACTAATGTCCGGTCGCGTGTTGCACAAGTAAATCAAACTGCCCACAAGCCTTCTGTACTTTGCTTTGTCCACCAGTGGTGATGAATCCTCGCTTGAGAGCTTCACGTCAACCTCCATAGGGGCACCAACTATCTTGCACTCAGCCATGCCAAATGCCTTCACTATCTCTCTAGCATACTTCAGCTGTGAAATGAAGATCTGTTTTGGCTCTTACCAAACTTCAATCTGAGATCTGTCATTTCAAACTCTCTTCCTAGCAAGTGCTTTGCCTGTGAGATCTTCTCTTCATGGTTCCCTGTTATGACAAGGTCATCCACATAAAGGACCACGATCATACACATGCCTCCTTCTTTGAAGATATACAAATTTGCATCAGATGGGCTCCTCTTGAACCCGTTTTGTAGAAAGTAGGCATCAATCCATTGGTACCATGCTCGTGGGGCTTGTTTCAGCCCGTAAAGTGCCTTCTTCAGTTTACAAACTTTACCATCTGAATCAGGGATCTCAAAACTTGGTGGTTGTTCCACATATACCTCCTCCTTAAGATCTCCATTCAGAAAGGTAGATTTTACATCCATCTGAAGCACGGGCCAACTTCCCTAGGCTACTAAAGCCAAAACATTGCGAATTGTGGTTAGTCGAGATGTGGGAGCAAAAGTATCCTGATAACAAAACCATGTACCTGTGCGAATCCTTTTGCCACAAGCTGAGCCTTGTACTTATCCAACGTGCCATCAGACTTGTACTTGGTCTTGTATACCTACTTGGTGCCAATTACCTTGCATTTTGGTGGTCGATCCACAAGGTCCCATGTGTTGTTCTTCATTATGGAGTCATACTCCGACTCTTTAAGTTCCAATCTAATTTTCGATTTATATGGTTCACTCTTAGGGTCAAAGCTGAAGCGTCCCATCATCGGAGGCGAGCGATCAATAGGGCCAGGGATGAGATGCACGTGACAAGGATGAGGGAGAAGACGCAACTGACAAGGACCAAGGAACAAGCCAACAAGATGAGGACGATTCGGATTCAGATGAGTAGTAGTGGTAGTAGCATTTTCTTCACCCTGTATAACGTCTTATCATACTTTTATGAATGATTGGGAACATCACTTTATTGTCCCTACAATAGTGTGCATTGCTATACTTTGAATGGCTACCATCCTTTCATTCCATGTATATAGTGATTGGCTTGTATGAGTGGTTAGAGTTGGTACTTGGTGGTACTAGTGCTACCAAAAAGTGGTGTATATAGTGCTGCTAGTTCTGCCCAATGATGCTACTAATTAGTAATGTTTCTGCTACTAATTAGTGATGCTACAAACTACCCCTGCTCGATATAAATCGTCGGTATATAGCGACACTAAAAACGTCACTATATAGCGACACTGGTAAACGTCGCTATATAACGACGAACTAACTAGTAATGCTACTACTACAAATTAGTAATTGCCCTTGCTACAAATTAGTAATTTCCCTTTCTACAAATTAGTAATGCCCTTGCTACTAACTAGTAATGCTACTACCACTAATTAGTGTTGCAGCTGCTTGTTGTTTGTGCTACTAGTGCTATCACAAATTGGTAATGCTACTAAGTAGTGCTACTAGTGCCACTAATTAGTGCTACAGCTGCTAGTTGTTAGTGCTGCTGCAAGTGGTTGGTGCTATAGTAGTGCTAGTAAGTGCTGCTAGTAGTGGTACTCAGTGCTCAATATGGTTAGTGTCTTCCATCACATTGCAAAAAGGATTTTAATGGTTTCAACTGGAAAAGGAATCCAATTAGTCTTCCATCTCCACAAAGGTAACGTACGGGCAAAAATGAATTATTTTTATAAAAGTTATTAATGATGTACAAAAAATGTTGGTATCCCACTACATGCATCTGCTTCCATCTTCAGCGACGCTTTCCAGTAGTTGTTTCTTATCATATACTCCATAATGTCAATGGACTCCTCATCATGGAAGAGTTCGTGCTCAAAATGTGTTGTGTAGGACTAGCGATCCTCAATTTGCAAAGCCACACAAACAACCATGGTGCGACATTGTCCATCAAATAGGAGCACATTTCTTCATCACTTTGCATCTAAAACTTTGGAAGCACTCTGCAGGTTCCATCTGGGTTTCTGTAAATCTTGTACAAGGAGTCATCCAAAATAATACTATTGGCTTCCGACAAGTGAGTGAAGTTGTTCCAGATGGTCAACAAGTCCTTGAATATAATGGACTTTGGACTAAACAATTTTCCTTGAAAATACATCATGAATCCAACATTGTGACAGTCTTCCTATGCCAGGACTATTATCTTTCAAAATAGTTCGGCAAGCATGTGCTTAGGATGTTGGTTACTTTTGTTCTTCTAGTTGTGCTCCAAATAAAAACTTCGAACCATGACAAACAGAATTCCAAGAAGGCAACACCATCTTTACGAATAAGCACGGTCCGTCTCGTGTGCCCACCAGTGCTTTCCATCAAGTGTGCATAGGATGGGGGTACATCGCCATGATACAACTCAACGACCTTCACTAGTAGGCCGTTCAAATCTAAGATTACAGCTCTTCTTTCTTGATGGAGAGGCACTGATGGAATTGCTAGAGGTGGAGGCAAGGATAGGAGTTGTGGGTGATGCATCAAAGGGATGTCTACAAGTCTCGAAGGCTTTGGCTTCAATCTTTCCAATATGTCCAGACACCTCTTGTGAATCCGATCCCTTTTTTTTAATTCCCTCCTCTATTGCCTCTTCTGCCTACTAGTGATATATTTTTTGCGTGCTTTTTTTTCATGGTAGCTGCTGATGTGGATGGTCAACTGCAAGCCTACTTCCCTTTCTACCACATACATTGAATCTTGGACCACATTGTCTGGCTAAAATACACATCTAGATAGATAAACATGACAGGTTTAAGTATAGGATTCCAATCTTCAATCACATTTTAAATACAATTTTTAGAAACAGTATATCTCGATAGAAATTAAATACAGGTTTAAGTCCAAAATTTAAGATAGATTTTAAATACAAATGATAAATAAATATTAAGAACACATGTTGAAATACCTATTTTAATTATTCTGGAATCATTCAAATCTAGGCATTTTAGTTTGAAGGACACTTGAACAACTCAAATCATCCACATTGACATTGATGGTGAACTAGTTCAAATCTTACTACATACAAGATAAACTCAATGACAAATAAATCCACTGCAGTGTGCTAACACTCTTAATTGAAAGCATAAAATAACACTATGCCATGTAAAGCAGAGATGTGATTTCAATTGTGTAACCACAAAATCATACAACTCCCACTGATGGAATCACAAAATGCTTCAAATTGATAAACTTTGCATAGATCCATACAAGTCTCAGAATACTGCATTTTTATCAAAGCTCTTGATACCAAACCAGAATCAACCATATAGGAAGTAGGAAACTGAGCATGCCCATTAATAGATACAATGTAAGCTGTAAGTCTTCACTACCCATAGGGCCAACTGGGGCTACAACTTCTTGGAAGCTCTAGGCTTTAAGTGCGGACCATGTGAGGGAGATGTTTTTGCTTTCAGACCAACATCACTACCTCGTGGAGGCATTGATGTGCTCTGCTTTTCTACCAAGACATCTGCAGGCTTGGCACTAGAGCCTATAGCAACTACAAGACTTTTTCCTTTTACTCCCTATTGGAAGCTCCGCTCTTGGTCTCCAGGGTTCTTCTGCACCCTGAGACATGTGAAAGCATAGACTGTAAATTTTAGGCACATGTTCATCTTTTGACTCTAAAATTACTAAAAAACCAAAACTGTCTCACCTTTCTCCAATCCATCCGTCTTTTGTTTCTTTGCTCTGTTACCAACAAAACTCTATAGTAGCAGGTCATCCTCCTCTACAGAAACATCCTACCGGCCTGAAGATTCATCCTCCCTTGCAGGGGATTTCTCTTTCTCTTTCTGTTCAACTAGAGGGGAATTACCCTTTCCACTATTGTGCATTTCACTTACATCCTCCTTCCCTATGAGGAGTCAAGCTTAAACAAACAATCACACTCAGACCGCTTCCATGACGAACCTGCTTGAGACAATTAGTGCTATAATAGTTCTCTAATAGAGCTTTCTACATTTTAGTACTCTAACAGTGCTCAATTAGTACTTACTAGAGTTCCAATGCCTATTAGTCCTCTAATAGTGGTGAAATAATGCTTGGTAGTGATCTAATAGTTCTCTAATAGTGCTTCTTAGTGCACTAATAGTTGGTCTGATCTATGCTAGAACTTACTAGAGCTCCAGTATATGTTAGTCCTCTAATAGTGCTATAGTAGTGATGTTAGTGCCTTAATAGTGCTCTATTAGTGCTTGTTAGTGCACTATTAGTGTTGGTTAGAGCTATGCTAGGTTTCTTATTAGTATTGCACAATGGGCAACATGCAAAAGACTCAGATCATGATGGCGATGGTGATGGCAAAGGACAGCAAGTAGACGGCTCTGGAGAGTGTGATGGCGATGGCGAGGTCAATGAGCAGTGTGCAGAGCTTGATGGTGATGGTGGACTCAATCCAAATCAGTTTTAAAATTTCAATCTCCATTGCATGTGAGTGACCACAATCTATTTTAAATGTGATCTTTTACTTTAATCCTTAACAAGCATTCTGTACTAGATCAATTTCAAAACCATTCTTGACAACTCATCATCCATAGGACAAGAGAGACCAAGATTGGTCTTGGAAATTATCTTAAAATTTCATCCTCGGTCGGGCATGAGGGTGAAGATCGAGATGGAGATCGGATTTAAAACCAATCTTGAACTCGTCATCCATCGTGCACGAGAGACAAAGATCGTCTTTCAAACAAATCTTGAACTTTTTTCTCCCAATTAGCATGTCAACAAGAGAGAGAGGGAGAGAGAGAGAGAGAGAGAGAGAGATGAATTATATAAGATGATGATGTTGGACACATGAACATTTTGTAGGCACACACTCAGAGAGAGAGAGAGAGAGAGATATGAATTATATAAGATGATGATGTTGGACACAATGTCATGAACATTCTGTAGGCAATATGCTCAACATTGGTGATATGGTGGAACTTAGTATTAGTGGCACTATTGTTGCACACGGTACAGTATTCAACAATGATGCAAGTGGCTTGTGTCCGGGTGTGCAAATTGGGTCTTTGTGTGTATCTATGTCAATCGATGTTTGTTTTCATGCAAACATTGAACTTCCTTTTCCAACAATGGATACATGTAAACTTAGAGATGCAATGGGAAGCACTATTAGGTGGGACAGGAAAGACTTAAAGATCTATGATAAAAATAGCATTGCAGAGGAGGTGGGCGTGCATGAACATAATGTCAATATATGCAACTTAGTAGATCAGATGGATATGATGTACGGGAGACATGGAGAGAGCAAAAAGTTCTTCTATGGGCTAAGGATAAGACACAAACAGCTAAAATAGGGGTAGTGTTTTTAGTACAACCATGTGAGGTTGTAAACTTCCAAGAGTTAGGAGAAACTGATGTTGGAGTGATAGTGGAAGGTAATATGCCACACTCAGAGAACTTGAGCAGTGAAAAGGTTGAAGTTTCTATTCCAGTGGTAGAGACATGGCCAATAGATCAGATCACATTTGAGGATGTCTCAGTGTTACAACCCTTAGTCTATGAAAGCTACATGGATGATTGGTTGAAAATTTCCAAAGCACATGATGGGAGTGGTAGTACTTGCCTAAATGTTGAACCACTTCGCACAAAAAGAAAATATCATATGGTCAATCGCAAACCTAGAGAGGAAATTGAATGCCATTTGATAAAGAAGTGCACGTATGAAGATGTTCTCAACAAGTCGCACATATAGATTGTTGTAAGTTGAAGTGTTGCCAGATTGCAGATTGTAATTTGGTTTTACAAATGAGAGTGGAATTTTGGAGCATGAATTTGGAGAATCAAATGACCTATATCTTCAATAGCTTCACTAATTCTATGCGGATTGATTCAAAAGGTGTTGTGTCACACCAGTTTAGCTTTGACGGGAGGGAAATATGTTGCAAGGCATGGTATGAATTGCGCACAATTTCTAAAACTTCATACTATAGGTACAAGGAGCAACATAATGTTGGATGCACAAATGCCATGCATGGAAACAAAGGCATCATTAGAAAAGGGGGGGATCATGTGGAGATGGCAAGAGCTGTATTATGTGACTTTGTGAATAACAATGCTAAAAGGATGCTGCGTAAAGCTTGAACAACAATAGATGGCATGAGAGAAACACTTGTCATTCCAAATATGTACAAACAAGTGGACATAATGCATGAGATCAATCTGACCATGAAAGAGCTAGGGTACAAGGAGGTTCCAAAGTCAACCTTCAATAGAATTTGGAACACAGACTTCAAGCATGTCTTGGTTTCTCATACAAGCACATTCTCAAAGTGTAGCCTTTGTATTGCAATCAAGTTGAAATTGGGTGCTACTAAGATACCAGTAGAACATGAAAAGCTCTTTGTAGAGAGGAGGGAGCATATGAAACAACAAATGAGTTGTTGGCATGTATATTATTCATGGTGTTATAAATCAGAGAAGGACCCTCAACAAGTCTTATGCATCATAGTACATGATAAGATGGATCAATAGAAGACAGCCATACCGAGGCTCAAAGTTAGAGCAAAAGATATTGATAAGTCATATTAGTTGCCAGTATCACTGACTGGAATGATAACACATAGACATGGACAAGAAGCATATGGACATTTTTCACTTGGTCTTTAGCATGCAGACCCAAACTTTACTGTGGGATCATTAGCACTGTGTTTTTGTAACTTGGAAAGACAAGATAAGCATGAGTATGGTGATCTTGTACATAGTTCTTTAAATACTTCAAGCCAGCTCCTAAATTGTATATGACCTTGAGGACAACCATGGATATTCATCTATCAATGGATGGGAATTCAAATCCTTATGCTCAACAAGTGCTTGCAAGCACATATAACACATCCACTACAGCTTTCAAAACTCTTCCACCTTGCCTCTTGTTGCAACTAGACAATTGTGGATCGGAGAACAAAAACAGATATGTTTTTGCATACCTATCTTTGCTAGTGGCTAGGCGGGATAGAGATGGGTTTCTGAATGGTTGGTCATACCCATGAAGATATTGATGTATTGTTTAGCCGTTTTTCAGAGCAGTTGAGGACAAGTCATTCTCTCACTCTAGCACATCTTATGAAAACCTTCAATGAGTGCACAAGCTCAAGGCTTGCCCCTTTTATGATGATAGAGGTTCTAGACTTTAAAGGGTTTATTAAAGTTTACTTATGTACTGAAGGCCAGGATAAACTTATTGGACATTCAAAGCCACTACATTTTCATTTTTTCATGCAAGATGGCATTCCAGTAATGCAGTACAAAATGAATCACACACAAGATCATTGGATGCTAAAGGGTGGTGACATAGAGTTGTGGAAAAGAAATACTCTTGGAAAACCTTTGTTGCTAGTTGGGGAACCACTAGTACTTCCAATGTGTGAGTACTTAAAAGATAGTGCTCAAGTACTTCCAACCACCAGCTATATATGTCCCCGACTTCTTTATATGTGAGGCATCAATTGACATGTGGAAGGCCTCCCCACACAGTGATATAACCATTACATTCAATAAAGCATGGTGTTTTATACTTGTCCACCCGTCTGAGACAATTGAGCATCTAGTGTTATGCAATTGCTCGAAAATGTTACAATTTATGTGAGACTTGTCTAACAAGTCTTGTCTTCTGCATTGAGACTTCTCTTCTACATATGCCTTGTCTAACAATGATGTATAATGTGTGGTATGAAGGTGGCTTGCTGGTCCATAATTAGCAATGCAATTCCATGCAGCTCTCATATCATCATTATCGTCCATACTCAGTGGAGATTGATCTACCAAGTACATACTATGCAATCTCCAAATCTTAAATTCGGATGCTCTCAGGGTTGCCTGTAGTTAGGAATCCTAGCTGTTGCTGATCTAGCTTCACGAGCCATAGGTGGAGATCTATCTTGCATGCTATAGGTGGAGATCTATCTAGCTTCACGAGCCATAGGTGGAGATCTATCTTGCATGCTGGTGTCCAGACAAGGAGTTTTGGCATAAGATCCTGCAACACTTGTACTTCTGTCACAGTGTGTGCTTACAGACTCTACTCCATGTACACCTTGACTTTCCCGAATTGATCTTCTTTGGATTTTTCCAGAAGATTGCAACTTCTTTGTTAAGGTGCGAGCTGCTGCAGCAACTCCTGGGGTTGCACAATGTTGAATGCTCTTTCTTGAGACACCAAGCAAGTGACCCCTTATGCGAGGTGCTCCCCCTGATTTTTGTATTCCACAGTATTGCATTTCCACTCAACATAGTCACGAACATTAATGACAAAGTCTCATTTTGGACCATGTGACTTATGTCTCCCCCCTTGTGCACGTGGAATGCCTCTTTGAGAAAATTGTGACACCCACATGAATCCTCTCCCTGTATCTTGGTTAACAACCTCATAGTGTGGATCAAGCGTTGGGGTAGTGCCCATTTCAGCATTGAGATCCTCTTTTACAACTACGTGTTCAACCCCGGGAACATTATCAAGCATATGAATACTGACATGGGCATGACTTGATGCATTCATAGTTTGCCTAGTCACAACTCATCTTGAAGATTGTGGATGAGCATTTCTAGTTTTAGGCATTTTTTATTGTGCATTTGTAGTTACAACATGTGCCCTGTTTCTGCTCAAATCATTGCCATCTCATTTCCCCCTTCTCTGCATGCCTTAGCTTAAGACTCCTCACTAACAATCGCATTCATTGGCACTCACGATCGTGGTCCACAAGTTCCCCCAAACGCAAGGAGTCAAAGTATAAACCACCCTCAAGAACACATAACAAACACTCACATCCACTAGCCCTCGTGTTCATGGGTCTGCAATTTCCCGAAAATGCAAGGAATTGGAGTAGCGAACCACACCCACAAGTATAATGAATGTTGTTCACCCTCCCCCACTCTATTCAGATCCAAATCGTGGTTCACTTTCTTTTCCAACTTACTAAAGGGTTTATCGGGCTATGAACCAAAATCGAATCAAATGTTGAGCCTCTATTTCCCTTTCCACCAATATATAGCACTGGGCTACACGGGAAATAGTGAACCTGCAACCCACAATAACGCCAGTACTTAAGATACTACCAACGGTAATATGAAAAATAGTTGTTAATATAGTATTACCACCGGTTATAATACTGGCAGTAATATAAACCATCGGTAGTATTCATATTACTACTGGTTATATGAATACTACCGGTGGTAGTTTTATCCGATTTTGCGGTGGATTTTTCCCGATAAACAATGTGATCATGTTGTTTTCACGCTACTTTAAAGTGTAATTAACAAACACTAATAACCCATTAACGCAAACATGAAAACATGAACGTAATCCTTGAGCAACACACATAAAAAGAATATGCAATGTAAAGTTAAAGCCTCGTCTTGGAGACAACCTTCTATCATATCAATATTTGATGAAAAATATGCACCGACTTCCTCATCAGGTACATCTCTAAAGTACATTGCACAAAATTCCAAAAGGAGTTAAGTCATGGGTTCTATAATAATTGTGTCATTTTGAATGATGTCAGAATGCTAAAAATGGATTTGCATGTTGGGGAAAGTTGGTATGTGGATCCACACTATAAATGCACTATAAAAGTGGACAAGGAGGTGGATAAAAGTTGGTATGTGGATCCACACTATAAATGCACTCAGGACATCTGTCATGAATGGATGAATTCTATAGTTACCTCAATTCTGTACCTCCAGTCATTCAATAATAGCATGTTGGCTTTTCAAGTAAATAATGTTTATAGTAGGAAGCCTAGGGGGAAGTTCTGATTTCTTGAGCTCTCCTTGAGCCACATGTCCCAATTATAAGCCTTTGATTTATGTTGGATCTAAAATCCTTGTAAAATTTCCCCAAAATCAAAAGCTTTTGACCGTTTTTTAAAGGCTTTTCTTTAATTTCTTGCCACAAACTTGTATAAGGCAAGTTGAATTGTGGAAATCATTGAGCTTGTAAAACTTCAATTGAACAACAGATACGCATCTCTATTAGCGCAAAGGAACTATTCAAGATTTCATGTTTTTGTGCAAAATTAGTTTATGAAGTGACTTCGTTGATGGGGAGTTAAGGTTTTGTATGTGTGCATGAAGCTCGTGTCTTGTTCAATGGTTAATCTCAAAACACCTTGTATGTAGGCATGAAGTAGTTTAGAGTCTAAAATAACTACCATAAAGAATTGCGATAGAAGCGTATCTTGGATCCAATGCTCCAAGTGCTCAATGACTAGTTTGTGATTGACAGGTAGCTACTTTATAAGTAGACCCTCTGTACACAAGCAATCTTTGTTATGTAATACCTAACATGTAAAATCAAGCCAATTTGTTGTGCTGTAAGAGCAATACATACATATTGTGTCACTTCAAACCCGCTCAAAATCCTATAGAAGATGGATGAATTCTGCACTCTAGATTCTATTGCATGACCACAACTATGAGTAGGATGGCTAAATTTTATTGTCAATGTAGGGAAATGGTGTGAAAGATTCATGAAACTCCAATTATGACAATAAAGGGATATCAACAATGAAAGATGTTTCTAAGATTCCGAGAAGGAATCATCATTGTCGACTCACCACAACTCAAGCCCCACAAGAGATCTTGAGGCTCGGGGGGGTCAGTCATCATATGTAACCCTATCACGTGAGTTCAACAGAAGGATATTTTTTATTTCTAAAATTTACAGAAATAAATATACATAAGGGACTATTTAAAATAGTTTTGGAAAAAATTTACAGATTTGTATAGAAAAGGGGTACATTTTATTAATGAAAAAATTTACAGATAAGGGATTTTAAATATAGGCCCTGAACGCACGTGATATAGAGGGTTTATACATAGTGACCCCCCTGAGTCTTGAGGCTAAAGAGTCAGTTTTGATGAAAATCAAAACGCAAAATCATGTGCGAGGAATTGGCTGTGCTGTCAAGATTATGTGTGAGGAATTGACTCAGTTGTGAAGATCATGTTCAATGTTGTCTAATGGATTTTAAGGCAACCTAAAATACAAAAGTAAACTTGCAAAAAAATGGACAATCAATGCTCATGTGGAGTTCATTAAAAAAGTAGGACTTGGCAGACAAACTGTGAGACACGATATGATGAAAACAATGGCAAGGGGAAGCAAAGCAGGGAGCATGTGCAAGCTGAGAGTTTGCAAAATGAAAGGAAGTGAGTGAGTAGAGAAAGCAAGCAACAAAAATTAGGCGGGCCAAAAAAGCGAGCGATACCAAACAATAAATTATTTATAAATCCCCTATTTGAGTAGAAAAAATGATAATTTATTTAAAAGTCCATATGTTTCCTCAATGCTAGAAGGTTAAATATGCATATAACTTCAAAGACACTAACACTAATTTCCCATCCCCCATAAGAGAGTTGGTATGTTTCATTATCACATCATCATTTGTATCAAAGACAAACCCTACTGCAATCAAGTTCTCTCTTTCCACCATAACAATTGAGATCATCAATGCAACCTTCCACACAAGTGGGGCGTTTCCAAGGACTCCTTCAATGGATTAGTCTACATTCCATGCATATGTAAATGCTTAGTTTTTTTAACTCTATACACTCTTGGAACAAACTGCAAAAACATCCCTCCCAATGATTTACGATTATATCCCTCTAATCCAATCAGTGCAACAAATTGACCACAAATTCATATTTTGGTGCATGAAATTTTACTAGATGGTGCAAAAAGATATGATAGTCATCTAAATCATGCCTTGCCATTTTATTTGTTGTGTAGCATGACCCCATTTGGAATAGTAAATCAAAAGATATAGGGATGTGAAAATGTCACCTTTTAGGCCAAAACTAGAAGTGCATTAATTTGCTCCCTGTTTTGGCACAAAAGATGACATTTTCACATCCTTGTATCTTTGCAAGTTGTCAAAATTTCATTGTTTTGGACCTAAAGATGAGTTTTTGATATCCCTGCATCTTTTGATTATCAAATCCAAATGGCATACTGTTACATATCAAATCAAATGACAAGGCATGATTTAGATGAATATCATGCCACTTTCCACCATCTAAAAAAATTGTGCGCATTAGAATATGAATATTATGAATTTTTGGCCGATTTGGTGCACCAAATTAAAAAAAATACTTTCTATTAATGCTTTGAAAAAACCAACCATACAATTCAGCAATCCATGTGGCACTGGTCATGTAATAAAACAAGAAAAAAAAGTTTAGCTAGCAGCCAACTTGTTATGTGTTTGCAATCTATGTGTTCGCTTTCTATGTGTCTGGTGATAAAGAGATGCTGCAGACTTTCATGCTTTGGCACTCGCCTAGGAAGTTTGATTCTTTTACTTAGGAGTGGCATCTGGCATTGGACTTTCTCTTATCTTATTAGTGGGTGGTCCATTGAATGGGTCCTCAACAACAGATATTCATTGAGTCTTGAGTAGCTGAGAGCTTTCCTTCACGATCAAGTATGTATATTGATAGTGGGTATCTTCTTGCACTTTTCATTGGTGGTATTTAAATGGTTTAGATCTAAGTGGTGGTAGGATTCTGTATGAAGAGTTAAGTAGTTTGCTAAATGAAACTCTCTTTTGCCATATTGCGGCTCTTTGCTTCTTTTATTATTGGGTTATATGCTGCTATGTGAGTTATTCGAGTCTTTTTTTTTGGGGGGGGATGGATGGAACTTAAGTTTGTGATAGTGTGTCTCTAGGTGTGTTATATTTGTTAATGAAGGGTCTGCAGTTTCATAAAAGATGGGTCTTTTCTTCTACATGGCTATCATTTTCTCCTTTAATTAAATGCAAATCATGATTTGCATGATTTCAGGTGTATGATACATCCACTAGATTCTTTAATATCAATCGACTCGTGTGTGCAAGATATTAATTTCTCAGCTTGCAATACAAATATGATTATTGACATTCAGGTAATATGTTAATATCTTATCCATTCACGAGACTTAGTCGCGATGCTACTCGATGCTAATATTCTTGATGCGCAAGGAAAGGCATGTTCCCTCGGATTAAAACTCTTTCATGAAGGAAGCATGCCGCCTCCCTACCCACATTATGTGTGGTTATAATAATTACATTATATATTATCATATAAATGTTTTTAATTGCTTTTCTTGCCTTAGGTATCCTTACTTCAATCTAAATTCTTACAACATTCCTCTCTTTTTCATGCGTGTTCTCGATGTGAGGGAAGGTTCGGAATTAGCAACAGAGATAGCCAAGTTGGATGCAAGATTGAATAATGCCAATTCATATGGTTATGCACCATGTCACCATATTATAGAGGTTGCAACCAAGGATGAATTATGAGCTCTTTTGAACCTAGCCTTCTTCATGTATTCATTGGGCAAAAGGCAAAAACCTTTGCACATTAGTAATAAAGCACCACCCTTGACATTTGCAGTGGGATCAAGTCTTGGTGGACTCTGTGTTGTGTCTCCTATCTATATTTTTAATCCTACTTTTTTCCATCAAAAAAATTCATTAAATAGTAGGATTTAAGTTCGATTTTAAGTCAATAATCACATCCTCCATGCCAAAAAATGGGACTTTGAAGTATAGGAAGCAAGTAATGAATGAATGAATGAATGCCAAGGAGAAACAAGATATGTGATGAAAGGCAAATTTGGTCTATTAGGGCATTATGCTACTCAAAACTCAAAAAGCAATTTGAAAGGCCATAATCTCGCAATACTCTATTTTTTTGTAATATGTTATTTTCTCTTTTCTTTCTCATCTTTGTGCTTTGTTGATGGCGTCTAGTCTTCTACTTACTATAAAGGTGGCTTACCCAATCAGGTTTGATGTTGTTGGACAAGTATATGTGGTTTGTCTAATTTTTGCAATAGCTTGACCCTCTACAACAATTAGCTGGGCGATAGCTACAAAGGATTAAGTGAGTTTAGAAATTTCAAGATAGCTTGGGCTGGAACAAGACTAGAAGCATCTTGCTCCATGTGGATTGGGAAGCTTCTTGCCAAGTTTAGGTTACATCAATATTGTATCTAGATCACTTTCTATATGGAGTTCTATGAGAAATTCAGAATTCACTGTTTGAAATCTTGAAGGGATCAACATATGTGACACTCCAGTAGAATTGATATGGTTGAAATCTAACTTTTTTAGTAGCCAATGAAGGATTCTTTGTCAAGTTGCAGCTTCTAAAGGATCTTAAATCTGATATGTTGGTTTTTTCTTAAATGGAGGAGTTATTTTTTGTGCTTCTTGTGAAGTTTTAGCGTATGCTAGGAGTTGTGAGCATATAGCATGGCCTTTGGCATTGTTAGTATGGTGTTCATGGTTATAGGTTGATGTGCCTCTCTTCCATTTGCATGAGTCTAATGGTAAGACTATGTGCTAGCTTATTCCTTTTGTAGATATGTTGAAAGCATGCGTGGGCTTTGTTTGCCTAGACCTCAAGGCCCTTGTGTAGTTTAACAGGCCAGAATCTTTTCCTAGTTCTATTAGATTATGTAGCTCACACCTATTCCTAGGGATGTTGGGGACCCCTTTATCAAGAGGGTTTTTTTGTTTGGATCTTTCCCCGCCTACCTCAAGGATGTTGAGGACCCTCTTTCTTTCCTAGAGGGTATTCTTGTATACAATTTTATTTTCTAAATGATATAAAGTTTGCATCTTTTAAAAAAGTAATATGGGTTTGTGAATTATTTGCAAACAAGTGGAAGAAAATAAGAATCTCTATGTTTAACAGAGAGGTTTTCTTACTTGAGGCCCTCTTTCATGTTATTCATGAAAGTATTTACGTCTAATTATGTGTCAAGCAAAATTAAGAGTTCATAGAATAGATTTTTATATTCGCATAGTATTGCGATTGAATCACTTTTGCCCAAGTGATCTATATAAAGCCACCTGACTTGTGGATGGTATGAAGGCACTACTAGGTGGGCACTACCATATAAGCACAGTTGCAATTAAGGGTGTTTATAAACGATCACACCTTCGGCACCGCCCATGGATCATGGGGGGGCAGCCTATGTCCAGCCCACGGCCCCAGATGCATTCAATGCACCATGGCGAGGCATGGGTGGGTGTAGTCTGTAAACACCCTAACACTCCATACCCAAGTGTGATTAAGTAGTCAAACTCGCTGCGGATGTGTGTTTAGTCTCCTAACTAGTCCATCTTAGAGCATGTTCATGCTAGCCCACATCAAGGTGCTATTTAGCGAAATGGGCAGAGCGTGAAGAAGCTCCAATTGACCATGGTTAGACAAATAAAATGTGGTTAGCTTATATATGGACGAATGGCGAGGAGTCCGGACGGCCGTTGAGAGTATCCAGTGGCCGTTAAGATGACGTGGCGGGATCGGAACGGCACGATGGTAATGAAGGGTCCAGATGAGAGAGCCGTTGTGAAACGTTCGAATTTGAGCGCCGGTTTGCTTTGTTTTTCCTTCAAGGTATCCCCCTCATTTCTACACTCGCCTTTCCTTCTTTCATTCTGCAATCTCTCTCTTCCTTCTCTGCTTCGAGATCAAGCACGCTAGTTTTGCTCTCCTATAGCTTTGTTATGGTGCTCATTTTCTGACCCCCAGACTCCAGCTCCGCTATGGTTTCTTCTCCCGCTTCTTCTTTGTCCATCGCTGGAGGTAATCGATCCTTCCGCACCTCCAGCATTGCCAGCCCCCGGGGCCTTCTCAGCCCTCGCCCTCCCAAATCCAATGCTTCCTCTCCTGCCGCCAGTGGCCCTGGTCGACGTACCTCCAGTGGTCGCTATGTTCCCGTCTCTCAAGATGATACCGAACAGGGTGAAGAGGTCACTTCGCAGCTCAACTATACGGTTCATATCCCGCCCACACCTGATAATCGCCCCATGTCGGCCACACCCTCTGTCCAAGCAGGTCCTAAAGCGAAGGAGCAGTTTGTTTCCAACACGATTTTCACCGGAGGCTTCCAAAGCATGACGCGGGGTCACGTTATGGAGAAGATGATCGAGAGCGAGTCAAGCCATCCACAGATGGCATGTGCGAAGAGATCAAGCTGCGCATTGGAGGGATGTGATAGCAAGGTGATGTGCGACGAGAGAGGAAATGACCTCTTGCCCTGCCAGTGTGGTTTTGCGATCTGCAGGGATTGTTACATCGATGCCCTGGATGCTGGAGGGATATGTGCCGGCTGCAAGCATCCCTACAAGAGCGTTGATAAAGAAGAGCAGCAAGATGACGATGAGGAGGAGGACGATCAATTTCAGATACCCCCATTATCAAAAGAGCAGGCTCTCGAAAGGCATCTGTCGCTTCTCAAGTCTTTCAAGGCGAACCCGCCACTGTTGATGGGCAAGCCCACATCGGAGTTCGATCATACACGCTGGCTGTTCGAGACCAAGGGCACTTACGGCTATGGCAATGCAGTTTGGCCAAAAGACGGAGCATATCTGGAGGGAGGCTTCAATGGAAGCGCTCCTCCTGACTTCGACAAAGGGCGAAGGCGTCCTCTGTCTCGCAAGAAGCGCGTCTCAGCAGGGATTCTGAGTCCATACAGGTAAGAAAGCACAATAAGATTAAAGCAATCAAGCGCCAGAAATTTTCCTTAGGTCGAAGTCTCTGTGGCTAACGGCACTCTGCATTGCAGGATACTGGCTTTCATTCGTCTCGCTTGTCTCTGCCTCTTCCTCACCTGGCGCATTCGCCACCCTAACAGAGATGCGATGTGGCTTTGGGGGATGTCTATCGTATGTGAAATCTGGTTCGCTTTCTCTTGGGTTCTAGACCAGCTCCCAAAACTAGCCCCTGTGAATCGGACTACCGACCTCACCGTCCTCGCCGAGAAATTCGAAAGGGCCTCTCCAGCAAACCCGAAAGGAAGATCGGATCTGCCAGGGATTGACATCTTCGTTTCAACGGCGGACCCTGAGAAAGAGCCTTCTCTTGTTACGGCCAACACGATACTGTCTATCTTGGCAGTCCAGTACCCAGTCGAGAAGCTGGCATGCTACCTGTCTGACGACGGTGGAGCGTTGCTAAGTTTCGAAGCTTTAGCAGAGGCAGCGAGCTTTGCGAGAATCTGGGTGCCGTTCTGCCGAAAGCACAACATCGAGCCCCGCAATCCCGAGAGCTACTTCCAATCGAAAGGTGATCCCACCAAGAACAAAGTGAGAAGCGATTTCGTGAGAGACCGGAGGAGGGTGAAGAGAGAGTACGATGAATTCAAGGTACGGATCAACGGACTGCCAGAATCCATCAGGAGGCGGTCTGATGCTTACAATGCACACGAGGAGATTCGGGCGAAGAGGATGCAGATGGAGCTCGGTGGCGATCCAGGCGAGCAAGTGACGGTCGAAAAGGCAACGTGGATGGCGGATGGAACGCACTGGCCGGGGACATGGGCTAACCCGATCAAAGATCATGGCAGGGGAGACCATGCGGGAGTGATTCAGGTGAGCTCGAGGTTTTGGGATGAGATTTGTTGCCGCGGGAGGTCGTGGCAGAAATCTTTGCTTTGCTGGTTCCCTCGTTTCTCTACTTTGTGGGTTTGCATTGGTGTTTGAATTCGGAAGATAGGAGGGTAGGGATCCGTTTCTCAATGTCGGAATCAGTCGACAGAAGTTTCTAGGGAACTTGTGTTCTTTTACGCGTTCAGGGGATGAAGTGTTTGAGCTTGTAAATCAAAGGGCGAGATACGCAAGTTCTCAGTCACGGAATGAGTTGACGGACTGTTTTTCTTACGATGGTTTAAACGGTAATCGGAGAAGGCGAGCTCTGCTAACAACAATTATCGCATTCTGTCATCTGAGATCTGCGCTTTTGCCTGGTTCATTGGTGTTCGAATTCGGAAGTTCGAAACAGTCGATAGAAAATCTTCCCCTGCGTATGCATTTATGGGATGAATTTGTAAATCGAAGGAGCTCCTTTAACAACAATTTTTGTTCATTCTGTCGTGCGATTTTCGGCCTGCAATGGTTTCGTAATCTGCCGGTGAAAACTGCCATTTTACTGATGACGGAAACTTCTGTGGACGCAGGTGATGCTGACGCCGCCGAGCATCGACCCGGTTCTGGGCAACGCAGACGACAATCTGATCGACACGACGGAAGTGGACATACGGCTCCCGATGCTGGTGTACGTCTCGCGGGAGAAAAGGCCGGGCTACGACCACAACAAGAAGGCAGGAGCCATGAACGCGCTGGTGCGCACGAGCGCGATAATGTCGAACGGGCCGTTCATCCTCAATCTGGACTGCGACCACTACGTCTACAATTCCCTAGCGCTGCGGGAGGCGATGTGCTTCATGATGGACAGGGGGGGAGACCGGATCTGCTACGTGCAGTTCCCGCAGAGGTTCGAGGGGGTGGATCCGAACGACAGGTACGCGAATCACAACACGGTGTTCTTCGACGTGAACATGAGGGCGTTGGACGGAGTACAAGGGCCAATGTACGTGGGGACGGGGTGCGTGTTCCGGAGGGTGGCGCTGTACGGGTTCGAGCCGGAGAGGGCGACGGAAATGGGGGGATGCTGCGGGCGGAGGAGACGGAAAGTTGAGTGTAAGAGGCGGCTGGGCGGCAAGGGCGGCGGCGGGGCGGCGGAGGAGGAGGAGGAGGATTTGGAGGCGGCGGCGCTGCTGCCGCGGCAGTTCGGCAGTTCCGCCACGTTAGTGGCGTCCATTCCGGCGGCGGAGTTCGAGGCGAGGCCGCTGGCGGACTACGCCGGCGCCGCGCAGGGGCGGCCGGCGGGAGCACTACTCGCCGCGCGGGAGCCGCTGGACGCGTCCACGGTGGCCGAGGCCATAAGCGTCATCTCCTGCTGGTACGAGGAGAAGACGGAATGGGGCTCCCACGTGGGGTGGATCTACGGGTCCGTCACGGAGGACGTTGTGACCGGCTACCGGATGCACGACCGGGGTTGGCGGTCAGTTTACTGTGTGACGAAGCGCGATGCCTTTCGGGGGACTGCCCCAATAAATCTGACCGACCGGCTACACCAGGTTCTCCGGTGGGCAACGGGTTCCGTCGAAATCTTCTTCTCACGTAACAACGCCCTTTTTGCGTCCTCTCGTCTAAAGCCCCTGCAGCGGGTGGCATACCTCAACGTTGGGCTCTACCCCTTCACGTCCATCTTCCTCATCGTCTACTGCTTCCTCCCTGCCTTGTCCCTCATCAGTAACCAGTTCATCGTCCAAAGCCTCGGCCTCGCCTTCCTCTCCTTCCTCCTCGGTATCACCGCCTCCATGTGCCTCCTCGCCCTCCTCGAAATCAAATGGTCCGGTATCACCCTCCACGATTGGTGGCGTAACGAGCAGTTCTGGCTCACCGGCGGTACCTCCGCTCACCTCGCCGCCGTCATGCATGGCCTGCTCAAGGTCGTCGCTGGCGTCGATGTTTCTTTCACCCTCACCGCCAAAGCTTCTGCCCCCGA
The DNA here is from genome assembly GCF_047967505.1 of Dipteris shenzhenensis. Taxonomy (NCBI): domain Eukaryota; kingdom Viridiplantae; phylum Streptophyta; class Polypodiopsida; order Gleicheniales; family Dipteridaceae; genus Dipteris; species Dipteris shenzhenensis. The sequence goes on along the minus strand of NC_141605.1, from coordinate 45,582,540 downwards.
TGACGCCGCCGATGAGTTCGCCGACCTCTATGTCGTCAAATGGTCCGCTCTTATGATCCCCCCGCTTACGATTATCATGACCAACATCATTGCCATCGCCGTGGCTGTTGCGCGCACCGTCTACAGCCGTGTCCCCGACTGGAGCAAGCTGCTGGGTGGCACCTTCTTCAGTATCTGGGTCTTAGCGCACCTCTACCCCTTCTCCAAAGGCCTCATGGGCCGTAAGCGGCGAACTCCAACTATTGTGTTCGTCTGGTCTGGCCTCCTTGCCATCATCATCTCTCTGCTTTGGGTCTCTATTTCGTCTCCCTCCTCCAGCACCAGCAGCGGTGGGCAGCCCCTGGCTTTCCAGTTCCCTTGATCGTTGATTGTGTTCTATGGCACGCTCTTGTGACCGTGGTCAGCTTTGTTAACGAAGCTTTCGATTCTTGTTCTATTCTTTGTAGTATGTACATACACCCCAAGCATTGTCGTGGCAGGTACAGTTGTAACGATCTTTCGGAAAGGAAGATCTAATACCAACTGTTTTCTCTTTCCATGTTGAAATTCAGTATCAGATCTATTTTGCTAGTACTCTGTTCTACGTTTCCGGGTAAAACGCTACACATCACGTGAGAGTATTCATATGTGAGCAACACTGAGCATTGAGGCCATTCTAAGCAATCTGAGCTCCCCACTAGCTACATGTTGCAATTTCACTTTAAAAGAAAATTTAATCTAAGTCTTTGTCTTCCAGCCCTCCCCATCCCGGCCAAAGTTGTCGTCCTTGAACCGAACAGAATTTGGAAAATCTCTCTTTCCCCCCCCCCTCTCTCGCCCAAACACTCGGGGGGGTCACTATGTATAAACCCTCTATACCACGTGCGTTCAAGGCCTATGTCTAAAATCCCTTATCTATAAATTTTTCATTAATAAAATGTACCCCTTTTCTATACAAATCTGTAAATTTTTCCCAAAACTATTTTGAATAGTCCCTTATGTATATTTGTTTTTGTAAATTTTAGAAATAAAAAATATCCTTCTATTGAACTCACGTGATAGGGTTACATATGATGAGTGACCCCCCCGAGCCCAAACACCACACACACAAGTGTCTAGTCGTGCGGCTAGCTAACTCACGTGGGTGAATGCCCAAATGGTGTGAGCTACTAATGCTCCACGGAATTGGTAACCAACTTCATACTCCCAAGGTTTATCTTTGACACAATGTGTTGACCATAGCTATGATTTGAAGTCCCTCTTGTATGCCCTCAAATAGCAAAATAGCTCGACCTTCTTCCCAAAACAAAGACATTGCTAGCCTATTGATTTTATATAGCCTTCGAACTTCATTACTCCTAAAAAGCACACGCTGATATCCCTCTATCTGAAATTCTTATCGACCTTGCCTACTGATCGAGCAAGTAAAGAGAGGTGTAGCTCCATTGAACAAGCAGCCAAGGAGCCCTCGAACAGCTACAGGAGTGGTGAGAAGGGTGAGAGCCACTTGAGCTCGGGCTCTTACAAGAAGGAGAAGCTTGCAACACGTGGAGTGAAGAACCAAGGAGTAGAGCCTAAGAGGAGAGAAGAGCACCATCAAGAGCAGTGGCATGAACATATTGTGAAGGAGGAGAACAGCGATGGCATTCATGTGTATTTCTTCCTAAGTTTCAAAACTTAGGGCACGGTTTCTTCCCTTCCACTACAAAGCAATTAGGAGGAACCAATCGTATTAGAAAGCCCATCTAAGGTTCTATTAGTTTCCACTCCAAAGTTCTTGTCCAAAGCTTTCATCCCCTTTTTGTTTCTTTTGTGACCAAACACATCATCTTTGGAATCAAAACATATCAAAATATTGGGGAGCATAACTTTTTTCTCAAAACTCCAAATTTAGAGTTTTCTAAACCAGAACAGAGAGCACATATTGTTCTTCGTTGTGCATTTCTCAAGTGGTAATTTAGATAGTTTTAAGGGCAGTGGAATCTGAAATCCGACTGTTAGTGTGCGCAAGTGCTTGAGTGATCACAAAGATGACATCACTGGGAGAATATGGTGTGCCATACACTTGTGTTTTGATGGGAATAACTTGCATATTTAGAAATGCGGATAAAGGATCTCTTTGTAAGGGCACTTGTTGATGGGGTAAAGTGCCAGCTCCAATAAAAATATCTAAGCATAGCATGTGGATTCAATTGAAGGGATTTAAAAATCCTTTTTTTCACACATTTTTTACATACAAAAGGGATACTCAAATCTACTATGTCAATACTGGGTCCCAGTGGCATAAGTAGAAGATCTTCCCAACAGCGTTGCCCATTGCTTATCCATTCTTTTTTGATAACTCTCTCCTAGCAACCTAGAGACTAGAATCACAAATAAATAGCTAACACGATAGATAGATTGCTAAAATGAGAGGAACTTTGATTTATCCAACATGAGAATAATTCTTCTCTAGTATATTTACCTTTGACATTTCTTTTTGGCCTCTTCATTTACAATACATTCCACTTATGTATGTAGAAAGTTACATTCTATGGGGAATCCTCTGCACTGAGTCCCTTTCATTATGATTACACAAATTATTTCAAGACTTAGTCTAGCCATCGCATTTGCATATACAAGAACAGGGTAGAGTTTCCCACAACCCTTTATAGAGAAAATTCTCATGACAAGAATGCAATGACCTTAGCATGATGTTTAATAGTAAAAGTATTGAATAGCAAAGTTCTTCAATTAAAAAATGTCAAATCATCCATTCCCATGGATTCGCAATGCAATTTACAATGGTTCAACTCATAAGCAAACATTTTAAACTTAGAACCAATATTGACCTTCAAATCATAAAATGGAGCTAAGAACATTATAAGGGGATTTGAATTTGTTTATCCTAGTACCTTGGAATAAATGGCATCCACACATTTTGGAGGCCCCTCATTCAACTAAATAGATTATTTTCTCACATTGCATTGCTCCCCTAGCCTCTGCCTCAGCTACTTTGCCTCAAGTTGTTCTTATTTCCATTTTATCGATTGCCTTAACACTTGATACTTTTATTTCTCCATTTCTAGATTGGGTAGGCTTCTTATGCTTCTTGCTCTGCATTGGGTGTCAATATGTTCTAGGTCTTTCTTTAGTTTTTTCTTGGGTGGGCAACACTTGGTTATCTACCTTGAGGTCTTCCTTTTTTAGTAGGACGTGGATTTTGCAGAGCTACTTCTTTTTGCATCCTTTTTCCCACATGTATCGATTGTGACACCATACTTTAGTTTCCATACCAATTATTCCAAGAAGTACATCTGGTTTTACTATTGAAGACTTAGGGCAATTCATACATGTGCTCTCTAAGCTCGAACATAGGTTGACATGTATTGGGGCTACCCTTGTGAGGGCACTCAACTATTTAGTTCATTTCTCCCCGTATAAAGCATGTATGTATTTGGTTAAACCCTGGACTTCAAAGTTTTATTTATGTTGACTTGATTATCTTAGTCTATAAAATCCTAACCTTAATCCCTAATTCCTCATTGTTCACTATATCCCAAAACAAACTTCTCCCTCCTCCCAACTCTGATAGCATTCCAAATCGAGGTTCATAGATAGGATACAAATCCCAAAACATGAGTGGGCAATAAATATTCTCTTTAGATGCTTTTTTATTTCATTAACAATTTTCTAGCAAAAAAATTTTGTTTAAAAAATAATGGATTTATAAAAAAAATCACAAAGTCTCCCTGCTAGTCCGATCCTGGGAATCAAATAAGCATGTAGGCTATGAGGGGCTACACAATAAGCCAATCCATGAAGATGCATGCTAATCCAATCCTTGGGATCAAATTAGCATGAAGCCCCATCACATGTTGCATTCTAATCTGATACGAGTTATCAGATTAGCATGCATCCTCATGGTAATCCAATCTTCAGGATTAAATTGGCATGAGGATGTATGCTATTCTGATCCCTGAGATTGGATCAGCATGCAACCTCTGAGGGGGCTGCATACTAATCCAATATCGAGCTTAGAGGCCACACACTAATCTATTCCTGCGTGTTGAATTAGCATGTATGTATATTCATGCTAATCCAATCCCCAAGATTAGATTAGCATGAAGATGAATGCTAATCCAATCCCTAGGATCAAACTAGGGTGCAGCCTCTCATAGGTTGCATGTAATCCAATCTCTAGGATTGGATGAGCATGCATCTTCATGCTAATTTGATCCACAAGATCAGATTATTATGCATCTTCATATTAATCCAATTCATGGGATTGGATTAGCACAAAGATGTATGCTAATTGGATCCTTAAGATCAAATTAGACTGCATCTGCATTCTATCTAATCATAGGGATCAATTTAGCTTGAAGCTAACACAAAATCAATCCTCCCAAGTGTCGGCGTAGATTAAGAATTCATAAAAGTTCAATCCTTGGGATCATGTTCTCATCAAACTCCCTAAAAGTCAATTCTCCATATCAATTTAATTAGTGTTTTTGTCTTTTATTTGTTTCAATTTGTCATTTCCTTTTTTGTAGAACATTTAGCTCTTTTTTTTTTAGTCACATGTTTTTTGCTTGAAAAAGTCTTTACCTTGCCTTAACAAGGTCTATTTTCTATTGTCTTAATACTTTGGCTCAATTTTTTATAATTGTTTCCAATTCAATTACCAAATTATTTTGTCTTTTTTTGTACAGAGGACATTGAATCTTAAGATTAAAAAACCTTCATCTAAAAGTCATCCTTTAGGGTCTTCTCTGGAGCCAATACCAACAACGATTCAAAAAAGAGTAGGATAGAAATCTTATCTCCTCTAGCAAAAAATCAAAATTTCTTGATTTTGGAGGTCAATAGAGGGGTTGATTAGCCCTAAGGTGCCTCCACATCAAAATTTCTTGGTAGCAGAGTAGTTTCTAGAGACCCAAACACCTACTAGCCATATGCACCAGTACCCTTGTAACAAATGGTTCCTAGTGTTTCTTGATAAGGATCTTTCATTTTTTTTGGCTAGGGTTCAATTCTTCCAGATGATGAGAGGAACTACAAGTATGAGGTCACTCACATATTATGAGGATGATGCCGCTTTTGTGAGCTTCACAGTATCCAAAGAAGTTGACTCAGCAAAACAGCTAAGCAAATCCAATTATTGAGATCAATTCTGACTGTGAAAAAATCAAGCCTATTACTTTGAAAGCAGAACAATAGGAGACAATAAGGATGAATGCAAATCTCTTTCCCATGTTGGCTGCTTATATATTCTCACATGGTAGTTCTTCAGAATCACAAAGCAAGAAGTTTTGAAAGTAGGATAAGAAGAGAGACAAGATAGATTCTTTACTAGCAAGCTCCTAGCGGGGCAATCTAGCATAGCCTTGAGGGTACAAGAAACAAAAGCCCATGCCCCAACAAGGAGAGTTGGGTTCATCACCAAGTTCACATGACCGTGAGGAGGTTGGTATTGACGTTCCTAGCATTTTGACAATGTTTTGGTATCGTTAGTACATAACAAAATACTTTAAGAGAAGGAATTTGACAGATTACACTAGTGGATACATTTTTATTATAGGTGAAGAAGATCCCCAAGTCTGCTATGGACCCAAACACTAGAAGGAGACCACTAGATGTTAGAGAGTCACATCCTTTACATACGGATGATTTGAGGGCTAGGATGAAAATAACCCATTTTCCAATGTAGTTCCTTTTGATGGTGGATCCTACTTATTGCCTTGATAAGAGCCGTTTTGATTTTGCAAAAACCAATTCTTATTCATGAGTATATTGTTGTTGGATGTAGAGGCTATGAGACAATTATCCACAAAGTATCTATGCATTTCAGAACAATAGAGGGTAGAATCTATGCAGGCCTGCAAAGGAGGAGCTTGGGTCACATATCACTTTGCAACTTGTGACACTTTAAGGATGGAACTATTAGAAGCCTTTAGACCTCTTGGTTATGCAAATACGATTAGAGAAGAATTATTATGTGTGACTATGATTCCCTATGAAACAATACAGACTTACACCAAAGGGTAAAGAGGATTATTGGTGAGAAAGCGATACCACTAGCTTTGGACGAGCAACTTACTTAGATTACGAATGGATGTGGGGCATCATGTTAAGATGTAACAACCAGCTATGTTAGAAATTGCTATTGGTGGGGTTATCAGTTTGTTAAACTTTGGGCTTCAAGATTTTGATCTCTTGTTGGCCTATTTACATCAATAATGCCTTGTCCCATGCTAACAAAAGAATCACAGTTTGTTCATTATTCTTTCTTTTTAGCTAGATCTAGAAACCATTGTGTCAAAGGAACCAAACCAATCATCCAAGGAGCTTCTTGTTACTTTCTTAATCTTTAAAGAAATAGCATATATAATATATTATCATGCCCTTTGTTACTTCTTCCATTATGTTAGACAAATCTTGTGTTTGAAGACCTGTTATGTGGATGTAAGCATTATCTTTTATACTAGTTGTAGCTTATGGACATACAAGTGATATATATGCTTGCAAGGCATGTACCTTTCCTTTTGTGCCACTCTGAGGGTAAATTCCTCAAAAGATCAACATGCAATTTTTCTATCACAACTTCCACATCCTCTGTTATTGCGATTTGTATTTGGTGTTTGTTACTCAATTATGTTGCAAAATCTTGAGAATCCCCATCACTTTCTCATACTTGTGGGGATGTCTCTCCATGTTCTTCCGAGTCCCAACTCCCTTCAGCATAAGTCCAAATTGTGTCAAGGGTTCACACTATTGCTGGACTTAATGCATGCCCCTAGCACAATCCCATTCACTAGGAACCAATATTGAAAATCCAATTTCATATTCATTGCTAGCCTCCAAGAATGGTATATATCATCAAAAAATAACCATAATTGTGCTTATTTTACCCCCTAAGGTGTGTTCCTCCTCTTGCTAGCTTGGTGGGACTACACAACCCTTTGACTTGTCCAAATCTTGACTTGTAATTAGCTCATTACGTTTCTTAGCTTGTTTCTTTTGTCTCGCAGAAACCCATTGCACCTCACCTTGTTATTAAACTTTGTTATTTCTATTTCCCACTGCACAATATGGATGTCAACTTCTTCTACATAACTCTCTTTTGTTGGAATTGTAGAAACAATTTCTCTAGCTCTACGTATCATACACACATACACCAAGCAATGGTTATTTGTGTAACTAACTAATGTACTAAAGGAAGGTCCTCTTTTCTACTAATCATTTTCATCCCTCCATGAATAGATTTTCTTTTCATTTTTCCATCCATATCTTTTGCCACAACGTTAGTCTCTTTTGCCATAATTTTGGTTTCAAAGGCTCCTTATGGTCTTCAGCAACTTGTTCCCTAAGATCTCTTAGTTGAGAAACTTAAAAAGGGAATGTTGGCACTTCTGTATAATGCTAAGATAGGGCCATTGAGGACTAGACTCAAACTCAGATGGACTAACTTGATCAAGGGAAACACAAACATATAGGGGTAAATGCTGACGCTTCTAAATCCCACACCCGGCTAACTAAAAAATGCTCGGTTTACTTCCCAACTAGTGCTGTGCTCAGTGAAGATGCTCACTTTTGCAATCCTAAGGGAAATGTGCTCAAGGCAATATAGGTGCTAACATATAAAACAATCTGGTGATTGTGTGGGAGCCCCTTATTCTTGCTGGGGCCTGGGGGCCAGCGGCCCCCCTATTGGGGGTTTGGGGGCAGGAGCCCTCGAGGCGACGGTATAGGGAATATTCCATGGATGACTAGTCGGTTCCACCGACTAGGTTGACTAGTCGGCTCCACCGACTAGGTTGATCCGACTACCGCCCTCATAGCTATAAAGAGGCAACCTCCCTAGTCTATTGTATCATATCAGTTCAGATCAAATCAGATCTTCCAGCTAGTAGCTCTTCACCTAGTATCTATCTAAATCGCCATCTAAGCTCCACTGTGGGAGCGCAAGAGTGGATGGAGCCATCATCTATACTACATCAGTATTGAAGAAAAATTTTGTTCATCTCCAGTTTGCTATGTACTCTCTATTCTTTGTTCAATTTCTGTTCCGTTGCGCCGTGTAATTTAACAGTAACTTACAACTCCTACATGCAACTTCTATATGCAAGTTCTACATGTAGAGAGAGAATGTCTTACAATTCCTGCATGCAGAGAGAGAAGCTCTCCAACTTGTATAAATACCCCATAATGGAATGAAGCCCACACTTTTTGGGGCATTGTGTTGAGTTCAACTTTGGAATTCCAAGCAATTGTCTCAAGTGTCCATGCTTCCTTGCACTCCATGTCCAAAAGCATGTCCTAACCTTGCAACTCCTCCTCCCCTCTCTTCCAACCTTACAACCCATCCTCTCCCTCTCCTCCTCCCTTCTTCTCCTCCCTCTTCCCTTTCCTCCTCCCTCCTCCTCCCCTCTCCTCCTCCCTCCTTCTCCTCCTCCTCCCTCCTCCTCCTCCCTCCTCCTCCTCCTCCTCCTCCTCCCTCCTCTCTCTTCTTTCCCTCATGCTCTTACACCTTCTTCCTCTCCCACTCCTATGCTCCCCCTAAACCCTTAGTTCCTCAACCTTTAACCTCCATGATCTACAAGGGAGACGAGTTCTCCACCATGTACTCTACCCTGAACCTTGGAACCCCTTCTAAACTTTGGAAGCTTCTTTTAAACTTTGGAACCTCTCTCTAAACCTTGGAACCTCCTTCTAAACCTTGGACCTCCTTCTAACCTTGGAACCTCTTCTAAACCCTAGAACCTTTCTCTAAACCTTGGAACCTTCTTCTAAACCCTGAACCTCCCTCTAACCCTTGAAGTCCTCCTAAACCCTGCAACCCCCAATGAAGGTGAAAGCCTTCATTACCTCAACCATGATGATACACGTTCCTTTTACACATGCATGCACTATGTTTGCTTACCCCAGCACTAAATTTGGCTATGCATGTATCCCAAAACGAGCCGTTGTTGCACGTAGGATCAAGGAATACTCTACCTTCTCACAGTGATCACGGTTCCTACTCCATTTTCTTCTTTTTCGAGCTCCTTGACTCTCTAGTTGTCCTAATGTGTTTTCCCTACCACTCCTATCCCTATTTTTAATATGGCATCAACCCTTTGAATGCAGCGAGAGATGCAAGCTAACCCTACAGCTCACAACTCCTCATCCAACCAAGCATCTAGAGGCAACAACAAAGGTGCGATAAGAGGAATGACCTCCAAGAAATGGTAGACATCCAGTGGTAAGATGTATTGAGCACTTGGGACAATTTCGGAATTAGGAGGTGCTCTTACCAAAACTTTTGGAAAAAACCTGGCATTAGGAGATGCTCCTATAACCGAGTCCCAAATAGCGCTTGTGTTAGCCTCGTGCCTCCAAGCCCTAAGCTATTTAGGACTCAAACCCCCTGTATGAGGCTCAAAACCTGAAGTGGCGAGGCCGATCTTGGGCTACTTGCGGCTTGACCCTCGTGAGGCAAATAAGTGCACTAACCACATTTTGTGGCGATTTGCAGCCGGAACCTATGACCCTGTGGACTATTGGGCATATTTGGGGCTCAAACTCCCTGAGCTTGTATTGTACTCCTTCCATGGCTGCAATCGTTGAAGTAAATCATGAAGCCTAATCACCTCTAATCACTAGTTATCCTGCATTCTGTGACTGTACTATGTGGATGTTAACACCCTCCATGACACCAGGAAATCTAGAAGCCTCTACAAGAAGGGCCTACAGTGATGGAAGGACCTTTGGAACCAAAGCAAGGTGGATTGGAAGACTCTCGAAGAAATCAAGAGGGAGGTGCGTATAGAGTCTTTCGAGGAGCTTCTTTAGGCCTATGATGTAGATACACATACTATCACCATTAATAATGGGCAAGTTCACCTTGACAAATGTATTTTGGTAGAAATCTTTCAACTCTCCCTAATGCACCAATGTGACAAATGGATTTTGGCAGAAAATCTTTCAACAAATGGAAATGGTGTGTTGAACTGCACCCTAATGTTGAGTGCAATGCACCGTGATAGGTATTTTGAACCAAAAAACATCCCATAAATAACAAGGCTACTTTATTATCAAGGCCATTGCTATGGACATGCATCCCTTCTAATTTCTTTTAGAATATATCAGCAAAGGCATGTTAATTGCTCTAAGTATGGACAATTTTAGTGATATTTTTAAAAATGGATATTATATAGCATTCACACTTTGAGTAGAATGCTAATAACATGCATTTAGAGCTTTCGTTGTTTTTGAGTCACTGAATCTTGAAAGCAATTTCTAGGCTACATAACAGTCATTAGTTTCCAATTTCATCTAATTAAGTCGCATTTGTACATAGGTGTTGCTTGCTCCTTAGAAATGTGTGCTTGTCTATAATCAAATAATCCATTTTGCAAGATGTGAATGGAGTTGTTAGCCCACCTTGCACTACCCCCTTTGGGTGCATCTCCCAATGAAGCTAGACCCACGCTTGCTCAAGCAAGGATTATTCTATGCACGGTATTAGGCTTCTTTTTTGTGACTAGGTTTCAAAACAAAGGGAGCCAGCATGTGTGGGGGTTAAAGGTCACTGTGCCTTTACCCCAGTTATGTACAATACTCAAACACATATATAAATGAATGAAAAAGAAGATTAGGGTGGTTCTGCACCCACCAAAACTTGTGTGGCTCTCTGTTTCTCTCTCTCCCTCTTCCGTTCTTGCTTCCATTGAGAGCACTCTCAACTGGTATCAGAGCCCGGGTGATCTAGCTGAGCGTGCGTGAATGCTCGAAGCTCAGCAGCTCTGTGGGAGGAAGGAGAAGCTCTATCGGAAGCTTTGTGGGTGACTTTAATTATATCTGAGTGTGCAGAGACCTTGGAAGAACCTTTGGAAAAGTCACTTTGGTTTTGCGAAGTGGTTTTGAGAGCCTGTTAAGTGTTTTCAAAGAAAAAGTCGTTTTTTGAGCTTTTCCCTCTTCCGTTAGATGACAGAGACTCCGTATTGACTTGTAGAGGCAACTATTGCTTGCTTTTGGTGTCCACTTCACTTTAGGAGCTTGGAAACACCTTCATTCTTGAATCTGGGATCATTTCATTCGATTTCTGACTCACTGTGTCAGTTTCTGCATTTTTTGCTCGGGTGTTGGAACTCAAGTTTGGAGCAACCATTTGCAGATCTGTTAGTTCTGGTGGACTCAGGAGGTCCTAAAACTTCTATGTTGCTCATCATTCGCACTCCGGTGGAGTTTACAAATAGCTCTGTTTCCAAAAACGTTTTTTAGTCCGTGTGCTGGACCCAGTGATTGAGACCACGGTTTCCAAAACCGTCTGTCCCATTGCGTTTCGGACGCCCAAAACCCCTGCATGTCAGTTCTTGCGCAATTCGGTGGAGGATTTTTAGAGTTATAGATCTCTGTGTATTCGATTTCATCTCTCTGTTATGCATTTTTTCATTCTAAGGTTTTGAAACCTTAGATTTATGCCACATGGCAGTGGATAAGTGTTGACTCCCATTTCTCACTCATCGGTTGGGATTTTGGAGTTCTGGCAGAAGAGAGATATTTGCAGATTTTCTTGCTGAGTCCGATTATGCAATGGCACCCATGTTTTGAGGCATCTCAGGTTCTATTTTCAGTAGCGGTCATTACCGTGGGACTATGATTTCTTGAGCATACCTTATGCAAATCACTCTGGCTGCAGTTTGAGCAGTGTGCGCTCATTCGTAGTGTGCATTGGGTTGCAGTGGATGATTTATAGGCCATTTGGATGCATTACGGTCCTTATTGGATGCGCTGATAGGCCCAAATTGCCTTGTGGGATGCTATTTTTTATGGACGCTTTGCACATGGATGCTATTTTATGCTGAGGGACAGCTTTGACACATTGCAGGTGATGCACTGATAGTGCTATGCTCTCTTGGATGAGATATTATTGATGCATATACCAGTGGACGGTGTTTATGCTTGAGTCATTTGGCACTTATTGGCATTTTCTTTTGGGCCAGATTTGCTCATATGGATGCATAGTATATGCATATGAGTCAGATGCATCTTTTGATGCTTTGAGCTTTGAGTTTTGGTGATATTTCACTCTATTGTGGCATACACATTTGGGTGCACCTGGTATTTGGTGTGATTCTCTCTTGCAGGCACTAGCATTTGGGATTTTGTTTCATTTGCATCATGGCATCCTCTTCCATGTCTGAAAAGGAGTCTTTGTGGAAAGAACAAATAAGGGATGTGCTTATTCAAAAGAAGCAGATTAAACCCTTGGTAGGGATTGAAGCTAAGCCTGCAAATGTCTGAGGATGATTGGAATGAGTTGGATGCATTAGCAAAGTCTACTATTAGACTTCATCTTTCAGAGTCAGTTTATTTCACAGTAGTAAATGAGCAGACTACAGAAGATTTGTGGAAGAAACTGTGTGCCACTTATGAGAAGGAAACTGCCTCTAATAAAGTTTAACTCATGAAGAGGTTGTTTGAGCTGCAGATGAAGGACGGGGTCTCCATTGCTTCTCACTTGAATGAATTCAATATTATTTTCAGCCAGCTTCAGGCTCAGAAGATGAATTTTGATGCGGAGACTAAGGCAATATTTCTCTTATGTTCATTGCCATCCTCATGGGATACCTTCCGTACAGCTGTCAGTAACTCCACACCTAGTGGAGTACTGAAATTTGATGATGTTGTGGGTAGCTTGTTGGCTGAGGAGATTAGACGGAAGTCTATGGACGGCAACAAGCAGGATGCAACCTTAAATGTGCAAAGGGGAAGATCACAGTTCAGGGGGAAGTCCCAAGAAAGAGGGAAGTCGCATAGCAAATCCAGGGCACGGAACATTGAGTGTTACCACTGTGGCAAGAAGGGCCATATGAAAAAGGATTGCTACAAGTTGAAAAGAGAGCAAAAGGATAAGAAAAAGAATGCAAATTGGGGTGCAAATCAAAAGGAAGAGAGTCCAAGGGAGGACAAAGGAAAAGTGAAGATCGAGGAGATCAATGCAGTCACACATGATAGTGACAATGACGTTCTCTTCATGTCTAGTTTATCTACAGAGTTGCTTACCACTTCAGATGATGCATATTCCCAGGATTGGATTTTGGATTCTGGTGCTTCATTCCATGTTACTCCCCATAGGGAATGGTTCTCCACTTATGACAGTGGAAAGACAGGTTGTGTGCATCTTGGAAATGACTATGCATGTGACATAGTGGGAGCAGGTGACATAAAGTTTTCTTTTGCAAATGGGTCTGCATTTGTTTTGAAACATGTGAGACATGTGCCTAAGCTGACCAAGAGTCTTATTTCAGTGGGTCAGCTAGATGATGTTGGTTTTCACACCACTTTTGGCTTTCAGAGTTGGAAAATTCAGAAGGGCTCTATGCTTTTGGCCAGGGGTGCCAAGTGTGGGACTTTGTATCCCTTACATGTCTCAAGGGTATTTGATCATGTTGTTGCAATAACCGAGCAGCCAAGCACTTCTTTGTGGCATTGTAGGTTGGGGCACATGAGCCAGAATGGAATGAAACTCTTATGCCGTTTGGGTTATGTACCGCATTTGAGTTTCTCTGATTTTGAATTTTGTGAGCATTGTCTCTATGGGAAGCAAACTAAATCAGCCCATAAAAGAAGGGGAAAGAAAGAGTTTGAAATGCTTGATTTGGTGCATTCAGACATATGTGGTCCCATGCCTACACGGTCATTAGGCGGGGCCGAATACTATGTGACATTCACTAATGATGCAACTAGGAAAGTGCGGGCTTATGCTATATATAGCTCGGAAGAGTGATGTGTTCCAGGTATTTCAGAAATGGCTGGCCTTGGTTGAGAATCAGTCAAGTAGAACACTTAAATGCCTACGGACTAACAATGGTGGAGAGTATCTTTCTCATGACTTTCAGCATTTCTGTGATACACGTGGGATTAAGAGCGTGGGATTAAGAGGGAGCTCACATCCCCTCATACTCCAGAGCAAAATCCAGTTGCAGAAAAGATGAACCGTACCATTCAAGAAAGGTTGCAATGCATGCTTTCCAATGCAAGTCTTTCTGGTGGTTTTTGGGCTGAGGCAATGAAGACTGCAGTGCATGTGATCAATAGATCACCTAGTAAGATACTCCAGAGCAAAATCCAGTTGCAGAAAAGATGAACCGTACCATTCAAGAAAGGTTGCAATGCATGCTTTCCAATGCAAGTCTTTCTGGTGGTTTTTGGGCTGAGGCAATGAAGACTGCAGTGCATGTGATCAATAGATCACCTAGTAAGAGTTTGGATGGTGGTATTCCTGAAGAGGCATGGAGTGGCAAGAAGCCCTCTTACTCTCATTTGCGTATATTTGGGTGTGAGGCATATGCACATGTGCCAAAAGAGCTTCGAAAGAAGCTAGATCCTAAGTCTAGGAAATGCATCTTTCTGGATTATGGTGAAAGTGGAGAGATGGGCTATCGTCTCTGGGATCCAGAAGCAAAGAAGATCATATGCAGCCATGATATGCAGTCATGATGTGGTCTTCAATGAGAAGAAGATGCATAAGGCACCCATGAGGGATGTGGAAATGAGGAGAATCACTTTCCAGGATGTGAATCCACCTGCATATGTTGATAGACAGCAAGCTGTCCATGCACCAAATATGCAAGAAATGGTACCACCAAGTACTCCCACAGGTATACAATCAAGGGTAGATGATGGATCATCTATTGGTGGAAATGATGAGCCAAATGTGGCCGATATGCAAATGGGACAGCAAGTTGAAATGCCCTTGAGAAGATCTTCTAGAGTGTCTAGACCACCTGATAAGTTTGTTCCAGGGATAGACTATGTGATGCTTATTGATTGCGGGGAGCCTTCTTGCTACAGAGAGGCTATGATGCGTGAGGATCAATGCAAGTGGGAGTATGCTATGCAATCAGAGATGAGTTCACTTATGAAGAATAAGACTTGGGACTTGGTTTCTTTGCCACATGGAAAGAAAGCATTGCCATGTAAATGGGTCTACAAAATGAAGGTCACAGGTGATGATGTGCCTAGGTACAAGGCCCATTTGGTTGCTAAAGGGTTCAAGCAAGAGAAGGGTGTGGACTTTGATGAGATGTTCTCTCCGGTTGTGAAGATGACCACACTTAGATGCATGCTTGGACTAGTGGCAGTAGAGGATATGGAGCTTATGCAGATGGATGTCAAGACAGCTTTCTTGCATGGGGATCTGCATGAGGAAATTTATATGGTTCAGCCGAAAGGCTTTGAAGAAAAGGGCAAAGAGCATTTAGTTTGCAAGCTGAAGAAGAGTCTCTATGGTCTTAAGCAAGCACCTAGAGAATGGTATCAGAAGTTTGATGCTTTCATTCGGTCCCAGGGTTTTAGAAGGAGTGAAATTGATCACTGCCTCTACACTAAAAGGGCTAAGGATAATAGCCTGATAATCTTGGCACTATATGTGGATGATATTCTATTGGCTAGCAAGAATACTTATGAGCTAGATGCATTAAAGGCCAAGTTGCATGAGGCCTTTGATATGAAGGATTTGGGATTTGCAGGTCATATGCTTGGTATGTGCATCACGTGTAATCGGAGTAGGAAACTCCTTTGGCTTTCACAAAAAGTGTATGTTACAAAAGTATTGCAGCGTTTCAATATGGAGGGGGGGAAGGCAGTGAGTACTCCATTGCCTCCATATGTGAAACTGAGTCATACAGATAGTCCCAAATCAGATGAGGAAAGGGCCATGATGGCCAAGGTTCCTTATGCATCAACAGTTGGGAGTCTTATGTATGCTATGATAGCTACTAGACCAGACATTGCATTTGCAGTGGGAGTTGTTAGCCGGTATATGGCTAGTCCAGGAAAGAGGCATTGGGAGGCAGTTAAGTGCATCATGAGGTACATGAAGGGTACCAAGGAGATGTGCATTTGCTTTGGTAAAGGAGACATGCGTGTACTTGGGTACACAGATTCAGACTATGCAGGGCATGTGGATAGTAGGAGATCCACTTCTGGTTATGTGTTCACTTTGCAGGTGGTGCAGTGTCGTGGATGTCTCGCGCATAGAAGTGCGTTGCTTTGTCCACCACAGAGGCTGAGTATGTTGCAGCCACAGAGGGTTGCAAGGAGGCTATATGGCTTGATCGGCTAGTGGGAGATTTGGGGATTCATACAGGTGTACCGACATTGCATAGTGATTCCATGAGTGCTATTCAGCTAGCACGGAATCCGGTCTTTCATGCAAAGACCAAACACATTGAGGTTAGGTACCATTTCATCAGGGAGGTACTTGAGGACAAGCGCATAGAGCTTGTCAAGGTTCATACAGATGATAACCCTGTAGATATGCTGACTAAGAGTCTACCTAGTCAGCGGTTTGAGTATTGTCGTGTATTGATGGGCATTGGATAGTATGCCCACTGGTTGTTCTCCCTTAATGGCACATTGTCCTTTAAGTGGGAGGTTGTGGGGGTTAAAGGTCACTGTGCCTTTACCCCAGTTATGTACAATACTCAAACACATATATAAATGAATGAAAAAGAAGATTAGGGTGGTTTTGCACCCACCAAAACTTGTGTGGCTCTCTGTTTCTCTCTCTCCCTCTTCCATTCTTGCTTCCGTTGAGAGCACTCTCAGCATGACCATGGCTTGCTTTGGAACAAAGACACACTCTTATGGAATCTCCTCAAGACAAGACATAGAAGAATTTGTTAATCGCTACATCACAAGTGACTTCTTGGAACTTAACCTACCCAACAAAGAGCTCCAAACGCACAAACATAGAAAAACTTGCGAGAAAAGAAACAGAGCATGCAAGTTCGGCTTCCCACGTCCTCCCATGCATAAAACAAAAAATTTTCTCCCCTTAGAGCATCCACCAATCACCTCTTTTTGAAAAGAGAACTTGAAGCGCATCTCTTCATTCCTCATGGAGCCATCCATATTGCTAGTAGATTTTGTCACATTCCTAGCATAGCTTACATTGACAGAAGAAGTCTACATACTCACTTTGTGCTCAAACACTTAACAACCTACATTGCTCTTCAAAAGGCACCCAAAAGACATGTACACAAATAATTTCAATGCAACCTTATCTAAACTATGGGGAGCCAACACAGTTGTCCAATATGTCTTGAACTCACATGGTATTGTAGCTTATTGCACTTCATACATTACAAAAGTTGACAAGGCCATGAGTGAAGTAGTCAAACACATTCTATCATAACACTTCCCCACAAATCAGCGTGTGGGCAAGGTTGACAATGCAATACTGAACATGCAGCATATTAGTGTGCAACAAGTTGTGCACTTGTGAATCTTGTTGCCCCTTACAAGCAGCATAAGGGATTTTTATACATAAACACGAGCCCATGGACCAACGCACTTACCCATTAAAGCAATGGTGGCAATTCAAGAAGATGGACCCTCTCGATCCATATATTCTCTCTGTTGATACAATCACAAAGTACTGGCAACATAGATCAAACCTCTAGCACATATGCTTAGCATCTTTTGCCATCGAATACACAAACAACAACAATGACTCAAAGAAAAGAAAGCGTGAAAAGATAATCCAGTTTAGCAACTATATCAAAACAAAAGACTTGGAGAGCAAGTACATGAAACTTTTCCTACTTTATTTACCTTTCATTGGTGAAGAACGTGCCTTCAACAATGATTTGTCCACATGGCATGATGTCTATACTTCTATGTTGCAGCCAGTTTCCCATCTAGCCAGTTGCATCTCGCACAATTCATCTCTCACAAGGTCTCTCCATGGACATGTTGGCCTTTGACCCATCCAATATCAAGTCGCATGGCCTCATTTACAGAGCACTATCACATGTACGTGACCCCTCAAATCTTTTCAGTCTAGCAAAGCTTGAAGAAAAACATGTCAAGGTCAACTCAATAGTCCTCCATGCATTTGAATGCCTTAGCTTTGAGTATGTATGGAAACTTGACCAAATACTTGCAATCACTAAACACAAGGTCATTTCATTCGCATGAGACAAACATTCTTTCCAATCACAGTGTTCTTGCTGCAACTATACTTTGTCTACAAGAAATGCACACATTAGCCTCATGAAGCCTTTGCCTTCCCCGATTCAGTCACATTCTTCCAGGATAAAGGGCTTGGCATCACCATGTTTTATAAAAAGGAACTGCAATTTACGCATAAAGGCTACAACTTCAAAGAAAGCATTGAATTCTTGCTCATCATATTTAAGTCCTCAACGCTGTGAAAGCTAGCAATAGTTAATGTTTACAAGTCTTCGAGAACAAGCACAAACATCCTTGATCATGCACTTTGACAAATGCTCACGGAAGTAATTCCAGGGGCTCCAACTTACATCTTGGGAGACTTCAATATTGCTGTAACAAATCAACACCAAGTATGTCATAACTCCATTGCTTCATGTCTTATCACAAAATCGAACTACACATTAACACACCAACAACAATCCATGGATCAACTCTTGACCATATTTGGACAAACACGTTGCACACTGGGAAAAACCGACAAGATTGGTCATATCATTCCTGGGTTTACATTAACAATAAAATTCATGTAAAACAAGGGAAAAAGGTGAATTTCATTCATGTGGCCTATGTGAGATGGTTCACAAAATAGGAAATAGAAAGACGTAGGATGTAAAGGAATACAAATAGGAAGTGGAACTTTAGCCCAATTATAAAAATGCAAATGAAGATGCAACAATTATGAATTTCACATTCATCTTGTTTCCCTCATCATGTGTGGATGCATGAAGGCTTCTTTGTGCTTTGATGTGAGTATGTGGGTTGATTCAAATGTTGTAACACATCTTGCAAAATTGAAGCCATCACAACATAGCAACATAGGTCTTTCAGACAGAGAAGATGCTTTCTATGTATCGACTATGGCAAATGTCACCTTTGGTTGGCTCGAGGGAAGATCGCGTGAAGCCAGAGCAGGGTCTTGCCGTGAAGCAAACATTCTTTAATCACCACATAAACGGCAAACTTCAACCAGAAGATCCTGACAAGGAAGGTAGGGGCGTGGCAACAACTAATAGTGAGGAGCGTGGCCTGAAACGGCTAGGAACAGAGACACCCATTTCTATCCTTGCCTCTAGATTGAGGCAATGTAACAGAAGCGACGCTTTTCTCGAAGGCAAACGTGTGCATGCACGCATCATTGAAAGTGGTTATGAGGGCAACAGACTTCTAGCAAACCTTATGATTCAGATGTATGGCAAGTGTGAGAGGTTGGAGGAAGCACGTGCTGTGTTTAACAAAATACGTACAGTAAATACGCACTCGTGGACTATGTTGTTTGCCGCGTATGCACAGAATGGGAACATGGATGAAGCGAGGACTTTGTTTGCCAGAATGCCTCGGCAGGATATGGTCTCATGGACTGCCATGATAACAGCATGTGATCAAAATGGGATGGCCAAAGAGGCTCTGGAATTTTTCGCCCGGATGCAGGGTGAAGATGTCGAGCCTAGCAAGGTCACCTACATTTGCGTTCTTGGTGCCTGTGCCCACCTGGCGGCTTTAACAGAAGGCGAGAGCATTCATTGTAGCGTCGTCGACAGAGGTTACGAGTCAGATATGGTTGTGGGTGCTGCGCTTGTCCATATGTATAGCATGTCTGGAAACTTAAATAATGCCAGGATTGTCTTGAGTAAGTTGTCTCAACGAGATGTGGTCTGTTGGAGTGCTATGATAGCAGCAAGTGTTAAAAATGGGCATGGCGAGGAAGCCCTCGAGCTTTTTATGCAAATGGTTGATGAAGGTGTAAAACCAAACGAGGTCACCTACATTGGCATTCTTGGTGCGTTTAGCTGCCAGAGAGATCTGGTTCAAGGCCAAGAGATTCATGTTAGGATTGTGAACAATGGCTTGGAGTTGAGCATTGCGGTGGGGGCTGCCCTTATCAATATGTATGGCAGGTGTAGTAGCCTGGATGATGCAAGAGCTCTATTTGGCAAAATGCCTCATCACGATGTGGTGTCCTGGAATGCCATGATTTCAGCATGCTCTCAGATGGGGAATGGCAAAGAGGCGCTAAATCTTTTTCATCAAATGCAGAGGGAATGCGTTAATCCTGATGAGAATACGTACGTTTCTATTCTTGGGGTCCATGCCAGCATGGCGCTCCTATCAGAGGGGCAGGAGGTCCATGCAAGAATTGTTGAGGATGGATTTGAGTGGGATGCTTTTGTAGGGACTGCTCTTATCATTATGTTTGGTAAGTGTGGACGTGTGGATGACGCTAGGCACGTCTTTGACAATTTGCCTGACCAGGATCTGGTCTCGGGGAGTGCCATGATGGCGGCATACACCCAGAATGAGCATAGCAAGGAGGCTTTGGAAGTTTTTCAACAGATGCAGTCTGACAGGTTGAGGCCAGACAAAGTCTGCTTCATGAGCATTCTTGATGCATGCATGAATTTGGCAGAGCTGGAAGAGGGGACAGAGATCCATGCCAGCATTGTAATTCATGGTTATGATTCAGATGTGATGGTTGGGACTGGTCTTATCAGCCTGTATGGAAAATGTGGAAGCCTAGATGATGCTAAGACCCTGTTTGAAAACATGCCTGAGCAAGATGTGATTTCCTGGAGTACCATCATCACAATGTATGGCCAGAATGGGCATGGAAAAGAGGCTTTGGAGCTCTTTTGTCGAATGCAATCTGAAGGAATCCAGCCAAATGGACTAACTTTCCAAGGTGTCCTCAGTGCATGCAGTCATACAGGTCTGGTGGAGGAAGGAAAGGCTTTTTTTGCTTCCATGATGAGAGACTATGGCATAGTGCCTTCAATCGAGCATTCTGTATGCATGGTAGATATTCTTGGGCGGGCAGGACAGGTATCTGAGGCAGAAGAATTGATCAAAACCCTCCCAGTTGACAATACTGCTACAGCATGGTTGAACATGCTTGCTGTATGTAGAATACATGGGGATGTGGAGCGTGGAATGCTAGCTGCAGCTAGAGCCTTGAAGCTAGATCCGCATAGATCTGGAACGTACACATTGCTGTCAAACCTACATGCTGATGCAGCAAAGGTGAGGTCATGTGGGAGCCAAAAAGAGCCAGCACATAGCTGAATTGTGTGCATAAAATTTCAAGTTCGTTGTATGAATGGCACGGCTTGTGAAGCTTGAGAAGGCACATGTGGGAGGTTGCATACGGGCGAGGAAGTTGAGAATGGCATGTCTGTTACCAAAGTGAGAACCTGGCTATGCTTTTATGGGGGCTCATTTTTGTTCTGGAGCACTCATTGTTAGAAGTCTTTGTGTGTACTCAGTTTGACATTGCGTGATGATCACCCAGGATTCTTACATGAGCTGGCGAGCATTGGTTTAAGTCATTGAAGAAACATTTCTATGAGTAGGTTCCTTCCTTCTATTGATCCTTCTTACTTTTTAATTGCAGACTTTCTTGCATACATATTCTTTTTTGCTCCTAATCTGCCTATTGTTTGGTTGCAGGTGAGATATTTGCCAGGAACTAGACTCTGGCATTTTGAAAGGAATCTTATATGCCTTGGTGTCACCTTGAAAGCCATGCTTATTTGATAGAGACCATGCATGATGAAGAGATTATAGATTATTATTACTGCTATATCAGGATTGTTGTATGAACGGCATGGCTTGTGAAGCTTGAGAAGGCACATGTGGGAGGTTGCATATGGGCGAGGAAGTTGAGAATGGCATGTCTGTTACCAAAGTGAGAACCTGGCTATGCTTTTATGGGGTCTCATTTTTGTTCTGGAGCACTCATTGTTAGAAGTCTTCGTGTGTACTCAGTTTGACATTGCGTGATGATCACCCAGGATTCTTACATGAGCTGGCGAGCATTGGTTTAAGTCATTGAAGAAACATTTCTATGAGTAGGTTCCTTCCTTCTATTGATCCTTCTTACTTTTTAATTGCAGACTTTCTTGCATACATATTCTTTTTTGCTCCTAATCTGGCTATTGTTTGGTTGCAGGTGAGATATTTGCCAGGAACTAGACTCTGGCATTTTGAAAGGAATCTTATATGCCTTGGTGTCACCTTGAAAGCCATGCTTATTTGATAGAGACCATGCATGATGAAGAGATTATAGATTATTATTACTGCTATATCAGGATTGTTGTATGAACGGCATGGCTTGTGAAGCTTGAGAAGGCACATGTGGGAGGTTGCATATGGGCGAGGAAGTTGAGAATGGCATGTCTGTTACCAAAGTGAGAACCTGGCTATGCTTTTATGGGGTCTCATTTTTGTTCTGGAGCACTCATTGTTAGAAGTCTTCGTGTGTACTCAGTTTGACATTGCGTGATGATCACCCAGGATTCTTACATGAGCTGGCGAGCATTGGTTTAAGTCATTGAAGAAACATTTCTATGAGTAGGTTCCTTCCTTCTATTGATCCTTCTTACTTTTTAATTGCAGACTTTCTTGCATACATATTCTTTTTTGCTCCTAATCTGGCTATTGTTTGGTTGCAGGTGAGATATTTGCCAGGAACTAGACTCTGGCATTTTGAAAGGAATCTTATATGCCTTGGTGTCACCTTGAAAGCCATGCTTATTTGATAGAGACCATGCATGATGAAGAGATTATAGATGATTATTACTGCTATATCAGGATCTTTGCCTCTCCTGCAGATCCAACGATTTGACAGTGGCACTCATTAGTCCAGTTAGTAGCTACGAAGTGCAGACAAAGTGAATGCAAGAGGAGCTGAGTTTTATACGTTTTCTCATTATGCTCATGCCTTGATAAATGCTGCAACAATGTCTCTACCATACTTTTGGCCTTTGAAGTGGCAATGAAGGTTGTAATTGATATAACTAAACTTCCCAAAATTACTTACAAAAATGATTTTGGACATTGCCTAGTCCAAATGTGTCTTCTTGGTAGGATATGGGAAGTACTACATTGGTGTAGTCACTTTCAAAGTACTGGCCCAGTTTGTTAACGGGTACCTAGGGAAAATTTTGGGGGTCATTTGGAGGTTCGACAGTCTCAGGATCAGTGGACTCAAGAGCTATTATTTGTCCATTCATCCAATTTGAGAGGTCTCTCCATAGAGTAGGATACCCTATATAATGTCATAATGGGCATCTTGATCTCTGGACAAGAATGCAATTAGTTTGGCTACATCTTGAGGTTGCGTGATTAATTCACCAAACCGACTATGACTTTTCAAACCAGTAAAATGACATATTTCCCTCTTCTCTTGCTTGGTGCCATCCTGTTGGGTCCCCTTCAAACATCTTATGCATTAGGAGTGAACATCTTGCTGATGAACCTTGTGACTGCTCCCCATCCACTCTTTTGAGTATGGGAGAGGCTTTCGGGGCTCTATTGAAGGTTTGGTAGCTAGGATGGATGGCTTCTTGCCCCTTGTTGGCCTCGAGCAATTTCTCAAATTATGTGGGCACGTTAGTATAAAAATGTTACAGTAGTATTTAGGAAACATTGCAGCTAGTTATCAATACCTTCTGTGGTAGTTACTCTATGATTGTGTACTTTTGTCCAGGGCCCAGGCAACTAAACTGTACCTTTATATGTCTTTGATGGACAGGAAGTAGTATTAAGGATGATGTACGAGCATCAAACGCCTCTGATAGGTAAAGTATGTTCGACTTGGAAAAGATATCTTAATTATTGGTGTGTCCAGAGCCTCAACGCGCTCACACCAAGACAATGTAATTTGAATACGAACGCATGTGACTATCTGCATATATATGTGTATATATATACATGTATGTGTGTACACATACATGTATGCATATAAATAAATGTTCTGTAAAAAAATTTACTTTGTTACTCGATTAGTTTTCAAAGGAGTAGTTTTGCCATGTTACTGGATTCACACACACACGCACGCACACACGCACGTTTACATTATGTGTATACATGTACATGTATATGTATACACATTCATGTACATTTACGTGTATGTGTATATACATACAAAAATACATCGATAGATAGAGAGAGAGACCCAGCCTCCCACTTGGAACCACAGAATTGCAAAAAATTCATTCTTTCTTCCTAGAAAGCGTCCCTTGCTTGGGTTTTCCTCGACAGATATGCAGATACACATGTACATTTGTGTTCAAATAAACTTGGCTTATAATACATAGTGTATTTAAGCTTGTTTTGAAAAAAATACAATTTGTAAGATTGGAGATATTTTAGTCTTATGAAGGTATAAATGCATGCATTCATGTATGTGTGTATATACATACATACATAAATACATACATGCATATATGCATGCATGCATGGGAAGACAGTTTCTTTTCAGCAACAAGGACCAGATATCATCATTCAGAAGTCTCATTCTAGTAAGTCATATTTAAGCTCAAAAACTTTTTAACGAAGAACTTTGCTCATATTTGTGCATGTGCAGGAGGTTGAGAAGGAGAGCAATGAGTATAGTCTGACCTTTGAGACGAGGCAGTTCTTAGATGGATACGGAGATTGTTTTCTAAAGGACTTGTAGAAAAGGGGGAAGGGGCAGATTTGGAGATGGGGAGAGAATAGCAGAAGGAAGGGAGGAGAATAGAGGAGAAGGTGAAGGAGAGAGTAAGAGAGAGAAGGATGAGGGAATAGAGAGAGAGAGAGAGATTGGGAGAGAGAGTAGGCAGCACGTAGGAGGAAGGAGGTAGTAGATAGGATTAGATGTCACACCAAAAAGTACATAGTAGGGGGTGGATGGAGACTTATATAGTCCCTCCACATTTTCCACCTAAAGGGCCTTTAACTTGGCCCCTTTTTCCCCTTCATTACAGCCATCCCTTCCCATAGAATTCTGCCCTCAAAATTTCACAGCTTGGCTGTCCAAAAGTGCAGCAACAGCAACTACTAATCAATCCGGTAGGAGATAGGGGTGGTCCTGGACAATGCTTTCTGGCTGCCATGAATTTTCATCCTCGGGGAGTCCCCGCCACTTGATAAGATACTCTACGTAGGCCTTGTTCCGGAGTACATGGTCTCTGAAACCCACAATGCGCTCCGGGACATAGAGGATGTGGTCCTCTTCATCCATAAGTGGTAACTCTGGAAGAACATGGACATGCTGTCCAACATGCATTGTGGTTTTAGCAATGACACATGGAAAACATCATGGATCTTGGAGGTACTGGGTAGCTCCAACTGATATGCTACCTCTCCAACCTTGTGGATGATCCTGTAAGGACTGTAATACCTATGAGCAAGCTTTGTGCTGGTATTATCTTTCAACGAGGCATAATGGTTCTTATAGAGATGCAAATGCACATCATCTCCCTCTTTGAAAGACAAATATCTCTTGTGTTCATCCGCATATTTCTTCTGCTTGGCTTGGGCATCCTGCATGTTCCTTTTCGCCAACTGCAGAAGGGCATCCATCATCTCCAAGTCATTCCGTGCTTGTTGATTTTTCACAGCCATGTCACCAATTGAAGAAGGCGTCCTGACCTTGCATCCGTACATTGCCTCAAATGGGCTCATGCCAATGGAGAGATGCTTGGTACTGTTGTAGCAAAATTCAGCAGTGACAACCATTTATCGCCAGACTTTTGAGTATCATGACAAAATTGCCTCATATATTCCTCCACCCATTTGTTCACCCTTTCCGACTGTCCATCAGTCTCAGGATGGTAAGCAGTGCTAGGTGTGAGGAAACTGGAAAGAGGATACGATTTGCAGTGACTGCTGCCCTCATTGCCTTGTGAGGATGCACTATTCCAAGTCCTGGATGGTAAAGGTCTCCTAGGAGAGAACTTTTGGAGGAGTTTGCCATGCTTCATCCAAAATTTTTCCCTTCACTTGAGATTGAGATGCCGAAGGCATAGAAAGAGAAGGAGCATTCGAGGCAGCCGGGGCTTTGCCTTTATCCTGGACAGCAAAAAACTGTTTAACCCCTTTGTTTTTCATCACAGAAGAGGCATTTGAATTCTTACTTGGAGGCGGGACTGTTTCCGTAGTTGGGAGCTTGAGATTGGCAATGTGAAGCCATGTTTGGTCTCGGTGGACAAACCACCTTGCCAAGAGAAGCTGCAATTTTTGGCAATAGAGACGCCATGCACTGAGGAAAATCCACAACCTCTACCCATACAGGGCAGCGGTGTCGAATCAATGCCTGATAATCCTTGGTAGGAGACCAGGGCAAGACATCTGTTGGCCATAGAAGAGCGTAGAGTGCTCTAGCAAAACCTGTCTGTGCTCTTCATCAGCCATGATGATCTCAAAAAAACCTCTCGCTGCATAGTGGACTTTTTTGACATAACACTCACCCAGGAGTCTAGTCAACCAATTGCCCACATCCGCAGCAGCAGGCATACGTCCAGGAAAGAAAATAATAAATGGCATGCTTGGCATATTCCTTGACAGGATCCAAGATGTCATCCACCATGAAACGTGTAGTGGGAAGTGGTCTTTCCAACCCTTTCGGGTATCCTCAAAACCTTCATGCATCACTTTGTAGACGAGCTGAGCCTCTGCAGAGGCATATGCAGAGGCATAAAGGGGGTCATCCTGACCCATCACCTGCTTTTGTTTTTTATTCGGAACGAACTTGTCCTTTTGAAATGTCTTCTCATGGGGACAATCTGCCATTGTAGTTGAAGAAAAAAGAAGGGGCAAAGAAGGAGAAGATGGAAAAGAGCTGCACAAGAGAAATACTTTGCCAAAGGCTAGAAAGGAGGTTACACCAGGCTAACCGGAAGCGGAAAAGGAAAACAAAGAAAGAGGAGAAGAGGAGGGATCAATGGGGAGCAGCAGCAGCACACGAGGGAACACCACCCAGCCTGCACAGGAAAATGCAGCAGCCTGTACGGAGCACCAAAACTGTATGGAGATGTTGAGCAGGTATAGAGGCCAACCAACACCTATACGGACTGGCAGCTGTACAGAAGTGCAAGCAGGGACTGGCAGGATTGTACAGAATTGCAGGCATGACCGTACAGAAGCGACAGGAGTGTACGGCAGACCCAACCGGGGGCACACAAAACTGTATGGGGTGCAAACGGCAGCCTGTATGGAACAACGACCTGCAAGGAAGGCCACGTAGGCTGTACGGGATGCAGCAAGAACACCGCTGACAGCAAAGGACGGGGGCTGGAAGACGAAGAGGCTGGCTGAACGACGGGAGCTCTCCTCTCTCACACACCACACACACACACACCTTCCTCTCTCTCTCACACATACATACACACACACTCACACACACACACACACACCCCTTCCTCACACACACACACACACACACACACACACACACACACACACACACACATTTTAAAAATAGTGAAATCCATGTATTTCTATATTCACACACACTTTTTTTTCTTTTTTTTTTGGTGAAACCAGTGACTATAAAATTAACATAAAATCCTCTTCCTGCCCCCGTTGCTCTCATCATCGTGAGACAGTTCCCCATTTGTTATGGTCTTGCCCGCACTCTCGGATATTGATCACTCATGTTTCTCATTTGCTGCGGCTTCGGTTTCCCTCTATCAGATTCGGGAAACTCTTCTGGATGTTTGGATGCTTCTCATCTCAGATGTCTCCATTCCTCCTTTTCTTTCACTGGGCTCGTTTTTGGATACTATGGACTATTTGGACACAGAGATGGCATTTTAGGATGGGACAACAGTTCCCTCAGGCATATGCTTTCTTCAGAATATTCACACACACACACACACGTATATGTATATACATGCATGTATGTATGATATGCATTGTGCAAATTTCCTTGTGGCATTTAATTTTCAGATTGAGCATATGCCAGCAGATGCTTTATCATACAAACTACAGGTTAATGCAGTTTCAGCTATTCATCATGATGAGCTAGCTATCATGAAGGATGCATACAAGGATGATCCTTATTTCTTACTGATTTGGACAAAGTTGATTGCAGGTAATGGGCACACAGATTATTATTTACATGATGGATATCTCTGAAATCAAAACTGAATTTGTGTTATCAAAATTTGAGGACATAAGAGGTATCTGTCCCACTTTGGCACACTTAGAGCATAATTTTTATTGGCCTCAAATGTCTTCTGTTATGCTACATCTTGTCTGGTATCTCAAAAGGCAAAGTATGACAAGTTAAAGCTGCAAGGTTTATTGCAGCCATTGCCACTTCCAAAGGCACCTTGGGAGGATATAGCGATGGACTCTATTATAGGTTTTCTGTGATCACATCCCAGACATGATATTTTATGGACTTTTATTGACAAGTTCAGTAAGTAAGAAGTCAATTGTTTCAGACTGTGACAGTAAGCTCAATAGCAATTTCTAGCAAGCATTATTTAATAATTTGGAGACGAAGTTGGAATTTTCATCTTCTTTCCATTCCGATTCAGATGGCCAAATTGAGGCAGAAAAAAAGTATTACTAGAGCTGGAGGACCTATGTACATGATTGCCCGAACCTTTTCGAGAATACTTGCCCATATTGGAATCTTCTTATAACAACACAACTCATCCACCACAAGTAGAGCACCACTAAAATTATTATCGCAAGGCTTTACCTTTGCTTGTAATTCTCATAAAATATTAAGTTTTTGCAGTTGATGGAGATCACAAATTAGCATATAATTATGTGGGAAAGCACATTCTTCAGTCACAAGAATGGAAGAGAACATCCACTATAGTGACAGAGGGTAGCATTGTATAAAGAAGGTTAGTGAGTATTGCTGTAGCGGGAGATCAACTATCCTCAGTCTCTCTCTTGCTCAATACTAACTGCAATTGCAAGATGATGCACTCAATACACAAAGTGATGTTGTTGATGTGAGTGAGATAATCAGAGGGAGAGAATATAGTGGATCTTCGAAGAGGAAATAGATACAACTGAATAATGAATGTCCAAAGGACTAAATATAACTATATGAAGGGGTTGAAACCCTCATTGCAAAATTGGAAAGACCAGACTACTTAGAGGAGGTGAATCCTCCTTAGATCCTTGAAGAGGTTGAGGCTACCTTGCTAGTTTGCTGTGGGGAGGTCGTGTTGTTGCTATTCTAGGGCTAAAGTGCCAATTGTGGGATGAAGAATGAGGGCCAAAGGTTGTCCTTGTATAGGTTGGTAGGTCAGCCCGGTCGACTTGGTCAATGTCGACTATTAATCCTGGTCGATTGGTCAACGCCTATCGTTGATCAAGTCTGTCAAAAAATATGTTGACTTTTAAACAAAGTCAACTTTGCATTTTTTTTACTTGCGATGTTGCATTGATTGTTTGTTGATTGTTGATTGCGTAAGGTTGCATGCATGGTTGCGCGGATGCTTGCGTGGCAATTGACCTAGCCACGGGCTTGTGGATGCCCGCGTTAATTGCATCGATTTTGTAAAGCAAGGCTTAAAACAATGGCAAGTAATTGGGTTATTTATGTTAAGCTTGCTTTACTCTATTTTAGTCCTCTTTTGATTGAGCATAGGATTAATGTCGGGGGATAGGGAGAGGGAGAGAGGAGGGACAGAGTGGTAGAGGGAGAGGGAGACAGATGGGAGAGGGGAGAGAACTGAGAGGAGGAAGAGGGAAAGTGGAGAGAAGATGGAGCGGAGTGGAGAGAAGACGGTGGGGAGTGAGCGGTGGGAGAGGAAGAGGGGGGAGAGCTGAGCAGAGACGGAGGGGAGGCGACTGAGGTGAGGCAGAGAGGAGAGTGGAGATGGTGGAGGGGGGAGGATCAGAGGCAAAGGGGCAAGAGAAGGGCATGCATAACTAGACAAATTACGCATAGGCTAATTGAGAGCGAATTTGGGGGGCACGATACAATTAATTAATTAATAGGTAGAGGAGCAAGCGATTAATAGGTGTTTACTATTGGACACTACTTGTTTCAACGAAGCATTGGTATTCTAATGGCCTATAATTTTGCTGTTGTCTAGGAAGCTGCTACCTTTTTACATATGAATTTGAGCTAATGCAATGATTGATTTGGTGTGAGACTTACCCAATCTTTCTTCATAAATAGTCAAGTTAGGAGATTGATATATGACTTTGTTCTAGACATGTGATTTTAGGTAGTATTATGGATAAATTTGTCTAAGGAAAAAGACATTAATATGTGTGTGTTTGTATGTGTGGCAATAGTATAATAAAATATAGTATGCATAGGGTCCATGGTTGAGGTGGCAGGGCATGACCATGTGTCACCCTTCCACGTAAGAGGATCCATAAGGTGTGATCCATGGTAGTAATTTTATAAAATGTAAGATGGCATGGCTTCTCCATGTGCCACCCCTCCACCTAGGCTGCATTTAGTGAGATATGGCTCAAAGTCCATGAGAGAAGTAATCAAAGTCCATGGAAGAAGTAATATAGAATAGGTGGAGATGGATATTATATTGGGTTATTCCCTCCATATAGGATAGGTCCATGTGGGGGAGGTATAGAAGGTCTAAGAGAGCAAGTTAAATAATGGGGAAAGTAGGATGAGGTGGCAAGATTCCTTGTGCCAACCCTCCACTTATCCTCATAGAGATTTGAACGTATTATAAAATTTATAAAATTAGGAAGAGACCAAGGGAGTATCATAGACTTAAGACATGGGGCTTGATTTATGTGAAAAAATGAGACAAAGGGTTGTCGCACACAATTAAGAGTGCGTAACTACCTAGTTCACATGGGAGACTTTTTCACATACACCATGCATGTGGGAGGGTGCATTTATTGGGAGAGATCCCCTCTCTGGCTATAAAAGGAGGGGGTTATTCCTTGATGGGACATGCTCATTCTTGTAAAGTTACCTAGCTAGTACTTTGATTTCTTCCTTCTCTTCCTTTCAAAATAAAGCATGGTCCTCTCCCCTTCTCTTGGCTATAAAAGGAGGGGGTTATTCTTTGATGGGACATGCTCATTCTTGTAAAGCTACCTAGCTAGTACTTTGATTTCTTCCTTCTCTTCCTTTCAAAATAAAGCATGGTCCTCTTCCCTTGATGTCTCCATCTTTACATTCCTCCTCCCATCATGTATATGCTTCTCTATCCCCTCTCCCTTTTCCCTTGTCATAATCTCCCTCTTTATTCCGTCCCCTTCTAATTCCTTTTCTCCTCCCATGATAACGCTTCGTTCTCACGTTCTTCTTTTCTCTATGGCCCTCGAGCGTCGCCATGCTTAGCCTCTAGCCTCTAGTTCTGATTTCTTTTCCAGCTAATAGAAATGATGACTGCTGGGATCGAAATCTCCACGGCTAGTGGTGTAAAACCTGTTACTCCTACGACTGGGTGCGGCTCTGCAGGCTCTTCCGTGCACAGTTCTCTACTTTTGCACCTCCAAACTGTGTACCTTCCCTGTCCCCACGGTTGCAAAACCTTCCTGCTTCTGTAATTTCAATCCGCCTGCTTTCTCCTCACGGTTTCTACGTGTATTCCGATCGAAAAATCTTCTGCTCGTACCGGTCGCATCTGCAGAACTGTAACATCTGTGCTCCTTTTGAGTTCCTGCGTGCTCATTCGATTTACGTGTCTACTGTGTTCACTCGCGCGACAGTTTTCTGGGCTCTTGCGTCTTTTGGTCACGGATAGTTTTCTCGCTTCGCGCGTCTACTATGTTCACCCGCGCGACAGTTTTCTGGGCTCCTGCGTCTTTTGGTTGCGGACAATTTTTCTAAGTTTCTGCAAAACTGTAATAACAGATCCTGCACCCTCCTCTCTCTTCTTCTTCTGCTTCTCTTTCTCTTCTCCTTCTCCTCTCCTCTCCTCTCTTTTTATTAAAGAGTAGGATTTGAACCCAAGACCTCCTCCTTCACAAAAGGGAGGCTTATCATTGGGCCAACAAGTTGGAAGTGATGAAAATGTAATGATTTTTGTTTATATATTAAAATCTCGAGAACTATAACTCTCTAACCGTGGGGAGTTTACTCTTGCTGTAAAAAGCAAAAGTACTTCATTTCATGTGCTCTATTCACATCTCCTGCTAGATCGCTGATTTGAAACTTTTTCAAGCTCACTTCACGGACACATGCCACACGAGGAGGGTGGATATTTATGTCACTTCTCGACGAGTTTAAGGATTTGGTGTCTGGTCCTCCGCTCATTACGGCTACCAATTGGCGAGATTTCTTTCTTGATCTTCATGTCGACCTTCAATGGCTGATTCTCCAATGCATTGTTCAAGGAGACGACGGGTGGGATGATACACCGTGGTTGGTTCAAGGTGAAGAACTATTGATATGCTGGGAGAACTTTGATTTTAATTCTACTCATTGTGCGGTGATCGAGCTACTTGCTGCTTCGGAGGTAATTAAAAGGATGTCCTTCATCGAAGGTTGGGATGCTCCCCAAGCTTGGGGGGAGATTTGGAACATCTGCTTGTTAATTCCTGTAGATAAGCTCGTCTTGAATGGTTTATTCTCAATCTTACTACAAAGGATTCTAGGCCTCGGCTATGGTTGGTAATGTTTCGACCAAGGAATCCATTTGTACCTAATCAACCTTTTGTGTCTCATTTCGAGCTTTAAGTTGTAATTCTTTTTTGTCTAAAGATAAACTATCAACAAAGGATTGCAAGTTTATTTGGTGCTGAACGTTTGGCTCAAGTGTTGAATTCTTCCCACCCTCTCCTTCTACCTATCTTGGACTACCGAGAAACTTGGGATGTCTGAATTTAGTCTTGGTGTGATGACATCTTGGATCCTTCAATTTGATGGAGCTTACGAACCTTCGACCAAGGCTGTTGGCATGGGTGTGAAGCTCACTTCACCGGGTGGTGAGGAGTATTATTATAGCAAGTCTGTATCTGCAAGTACTTGCAATCAAGTTGAGTACACGGCGCTCATTTTTGGGCTACAAAAGGTACAAGAACATCACGTCAAGCAACTTGAAGTGCAAGGAGATTCTCAACTAGTGTGTGAACAAGTTAGTGGAAGGTGGAAGGTGCGGAGCAAAGGCTTGATTCCATGACATCAACAAGCATTGAAACTTTGCAATCAATTTGAAGAGGTAAAAATTCAGCATATCCCTCGAGCTCGAAATCTAGTTGCTGATTTCTTGGCACGTGAAGCTTGTACTTCAATCATGCATGACGTGAGTGGAAGCACCACCCCAACAAAGCTACAAGTCACAAAGGAGGGTGATCATTTGTAAATAATACAAAGGTTGTGGTCATCATGAAACTAAGTGTTGGCCATACTTGATACGAGTTTATCGACTTTGAAAGATCATCAGAAAGGTCCTCAAGGACATTGCTTAAAAGAAGGATGCCAGACCGTACACCCCTTGAAGAAATAGCATGGCGACTACAAGAACTGGAAGAAGCTGAAGGTGATGTGCAAGCTCTCCAACTGTTGACATTTGTCACGGCATTTTTGTTTGGCTTGATGAACAACCTCATGTAGCACCGTGTCTCTAACCCTCGCTTGTAAAGATGGATTTGATATCATGAGGGTTGGTCCTTTTAAGATTGTCTATGTGCTATTCTATGTTGAAGATTCTTCCCGTGTAATATTTCACAATACACCAATCACACCCTATCCTGCCTATGTGTGCTTTGTGGATGTATCTTCACCCAATTTTCAGTTCAAGCTTTTGTTCATAGATAAGCCTCGTCTTGCCTCTCTCTTTTCCATATTCGAAGCATGGCTGACATTCCCGTGTTTTGTGGACGGGTGGAAGAAAATCCACATGAGTATCTTGCGGCCTTCAATCGCCGTTGTGTTACTCTCAACTTTCCTACTGAAGACAGATGGCTGTTGGTTCTTCCCACATTTCCAGAGGTTTGGCTCAAGTGTGATATGAGAAGCAAGCCGAAGACGTTCGCCAAAGCTGGTCAAGGTTGATAGCAGTGATGATTGAGTATTTCAGCAAAGAAGAGGAGCCAGAGAATGTGTACTTGCAGGTGGCAAACTTGAAGCAGTTCAGAAGGTGAGATAGCGCGTCGATATGTGGATCGAGCGATCGTGCTCTTGAACCATTTAATTGCCACGCAAGAGGACAATGCCGGATTTCAAGCTGGAATGACTCAGCATGTGTTGGGCTACCTTGTAGCAAGAGCAAGTGACAAATTCTGCATTAAGCTTAAATAGGAGAATCCAGAAACTATGATGCTAGCACATGAGATTGCTCAAAAGTTTGATAAAGTTCAGTTTGACCCCGCTTCAAAGAAGACGATTATCCCTCCACAACCCCCTCAATACTTGCAGTAACCTGGGGGGTCTAACTCAGGGGCATACCCCCACCCCTCATTAGGGATGTATCCACGCCTCCACCTCAAATGTATGGTCCTCCCTTAGATGCTTATCCTCAACAAGGTGTATATTCTCACCCTCCGCCTCGAAGATTTCCCCAGCCTCGCCCACGAGCCCCTCTCCTTTCTACTCCCTCGGTCCCTCCAACTAAAGAGGCCCCTCCTGCAAAAGAACCCGGAGTCAATGACCTAGCCAAGGCCTTGAACGATCTTCGACTTAAGATGGTGGGCATCAGAAATCAAGCCAACCACCCTCCAAGAGACCGTGCTAATGTTGTATGCTACGAGTGCCACCAGAAGGGTCCTTATCGCACGGAATGTCCCAATATTCCAAGGGTGAATCTTCTAAGTGAATCAGGCACTGAGGATTCTTATGTAGAGATCCGTGACCTTGGGAAAAGAAGTTGTACCACCTCGGACCCCTCTCGAAATCGTGGACCGGGCCACCCTAGGAAGAAGGTGTCCTTCTTAGAGCCCTCAGATGCTGAGATGGCAGACCCACCAACAGAGAAGACTAAAAGATCCCGCAGGAGTAAGTGGTCGCCCTCGGATTTTCCCATCGGCTCGGGGCAAGAAGACTATTCGGTCGTTCAAGAACTTGCTCATCATTCTTTGAGCATCACGCTCCCTCAACTAATAGCATTAAGCCCTAAGGTGAGACATGAGCTACAGCACAGGCTCTCAATAAGGAGGAGCAAGAAAAAGGAAAAGGTACGAGAGGTATCTTCTATCTCTGAAGAAATTGATCAGCACCCACATATAGTCAATGTCATCATAGATAATTGCCGTGTAAAAAATGTGTGTTGATGGGGGAGCTGCATGGAATATCATTGTGCCTGGAATCATGAAGAAATTGAATTTGAAATGTACAAGGCGTTCCTCCACTCGAATCAAGATAGTAGATGGTCAACGGCTTGCCACCTCAGGAGTCATTAAGGATTTGCCCATCATTGTCAATGGGTTGACCACCACCGTCAATTTCTATGTAGTGGACATTTAAGATACATGTAGGAGTTACCCAGCCATACTCGGGAGACCATGGTTGAGAAAGAGTGATGCAGCTAGCTATTGGAAGACAAGACACATGTCTTTTGGTGTTTCTAAGGAGAAGATCCTGGTGCAACCAGATGCCATGGAACCAGAAGAAGAAGAGGAGCAAGACAGTGATACTCTCTCATCCTCGATGTCTAAATCAATGGAAGAATCAGACGGGGGGGAGGAGTTCTCAGAGGAGGAAGTTTACATGATGGGGGTGTCTCCGACCCGGCCACTTGTAGAAAAGGTAACAGCTAGTCCTGAACAGCTTGAATCTATGCTTTCCCCAAACCTCACTCCAAGTGAGAAAGACGAGTTCCTAGAAATGTTCAAAGATTTCCCCGACCTCTTTGCAATTTACCACCACCTTCGCCATGTGACTGCCATAGAGCACAAGATAGAGCTAAAGCCTGATGCGAAGCCTGTGGACTAGAAGTGTCGGAGATTAGGGCCCCTACAAATCGATGCTTTGCGCTTAGAGTTGCAGAAGCTTGTAGAAGTTTGTTTCGGTTCACAATACTGAATGGGTTTCACTAGTGGTAGTCACCCCAAAGAAAAACAACAAGTGGCGGGTCTACATCGACTTTAAGAAACTCAATGCAGCCACCACGAGGGACCATCATCCTCTTCCCTTTCAAGACCTCATTCTTGAGAAGGTAAGTGGTTGTTGCCATTGTTACATAGCTATCCAAAAATACTTTATGGGTCTCCACATTCTTACTGTCACCTCTTCTTTCTCAACCTTTGACTTTTGTGATAGTAATAAAGGACCTTCATAAGCAACTCACCCTTCTTGTATGCACGGCAAACTACCATAACTTGCTCAAACAGCTCATCAGGTTGAAAAATTATACTTGTGTAGTCTGCATATCTATCTCTCACTACCTTGAAGCTTGTGAGAGATTCTTTCCGTTCTTGACTTCCCCTTGGTACAACTGCACTTAAAACATGTATAAAAATTGACTAATGTGTCTGCATCCGCTTTTGTAGCAGTTCTTTTCAAATGTGTTACTGGAGGAGTTCTCTTATCTATGGATAAACTAATCTATGCTAATTTTCTAAGCTATACGAATCGTCAAATCGAAGAAAAGGCAAGAAATAATTTCTTTTTCAGATTCATTTTAATAAGTTACCTACTGCAAAACAAGAGTTATAAACAAATTTTGAAATTAAAATATATTTAATTTAGCAAAATATTTTAAACTAGATTAAATATACTTTAAATATACATTTAATCTAAAATGAATTAAAAATTAAACATATAAATATATTATTTAATATATTTAAGCTTAAATTTAAAAATACAAAATAATTATATATTAAATTCATTAATTTTGATTTAAATAAAAATATATATACAAACTAATGAAAGAAAGATTATATAAACACATAAATTATAAACTAAGGTAAAATAAATAAAAATAAAATTATAAACTAACATAAAATAGTTTAATTATAAAAATAAATTAATTATTAAGTAAGAAATAATGTAAGGAGTAAATCCTAGATGGTGAAATGATAGACATCCAAAAAATCCTTCATTTTTTCTCTCTTATATATATATAGGTATATATACATATATATGCATACACACACACACACACACACACACACATATGTATGTTGTTATGGATAAAATTATCTAAGGAAAAAGGCATTAATACGTGTGTGTGTTTGTATATGTGGCAATAGTATAATAAAATATGGTGTGCATAGGGCCTAGGGTTGAGGTGGCAGGGCATGACCATGTGCCACCCTTCCACGTAAGAGGACCCATAAGGTGTCTTGTACATAATCCATGATAGTAATATTATAAAATATAAGGTGGCATGGCTCCTCCATGTGCCACCCCTCCACCTAGGCTGCATTTAGTGAGATATGGCTCAAAGTCCATGGGAGAAGTAATATAAAATAGGTGGAGATGGATATTATATTGAGTTATTCCCTCCATATGGGATAGGCCCATGTGGGGGAGGTATCGAAGGCCCAAGAGAGCAAGTTAAATAATGGGGAAAGTCGGATGAGGTGGCAAGATTCCTTGTGCCAGCCCTCCACTTATCCTCCTAGAGGTTTGAACATATTATTAAATTGGGAAGAGACCAAGGGAGTATAATAGACTTGAGATATGGGGCTTGATTTATGTGGAAAATTGAGGCAAAGGGTTATCGCATACAATTGAGAGTGCGTAACCGCCTAGCGCACATGGGAGGCTTTTCCACACGCACCATGCATGTGGAAGGATACATTAATTGGGAGAGACCCCCTCTTTTGGCTATAAAAGGAGGAGGCTATTCCTTGATGAGACACGCTCATTCTTGTAAAGCCACCTAGCTAGTACTTTGATATTTTCCTCTCATCCTTTCTTTCAAATAAAGTATGGTCCTCTTCCCTTGATGTCTCCATCTTTACATTCCTCCTCCTATCATGTACATGCTTCTCTTTCCCCTCTCCCTTTCCCCTTGTGTCATAGTCTCCCTCTTCATTCCCTCCCCTTCTAATTCCTTTTTCCCTCCCATGATAACAGTTCGCCCTCACGATCTCCTTTCCCCTATGGCCCTCGAGCGTCGCCATGCTTAGCCTCTAGCCTCTGGTCTTGATTTCTTTTCTAGCTAATAGAAATGGTGTGGCTGCCAGGATCGAAATCTCCACGGCTAGTGGCGAATCTTCTGCTCATACCGGTCGCATCTGCAAAACTGTACCATCTATGCTCCTTCTAAACTACTGCGCACGCATTCGATTCGCGCGTCTACTTCGCGCGTCTACTGTGTTCACCCACATGACAGTTTTCTGGATTGCTACGTCTTCTGGTCACGGACAGTTTTCTCGCTTCGTGCGTCTACTGCATTCAACCGCGCAATAGTTTTTTGGGTTGCTGCGTCTTCTGGTCGCGGACAGTTTTCTCGCTCCACGTGTCTACTGTGTTCACCCGCACGACAGTTTTCTGGGTTGCTACGTCTTTGGTCGCGGACAATTTTTTGAGTTTCTGTAAAACTGTAACAGCAGATCCCGTGCCCCCCTCTCTCTTCTCTTTCTCTTTCTCTTTGTCTTCTCCTTCTCCTCTCCTCTCCTCTCTTTTCATTTTAGAGAGTAGGATTTGAACCCAAGACGAAGTTTCAGGAAAGGGAGACTTATCATTGGGCCAACAAGTTGGAAGTAGTGAAAATGTAATGATTTTTGTTTATATATTAAAATCTCGGGAACTGTAACTCTCTAATCGTGGGGAGTTTGCTCTTGCTGTAAAAAGCAAAAGTACTTCATTTCATGTGCTCTATTCACATCTCCTACTAGATCGCCGATTCAGAACTTCTCCAAGCTCACTTCACGGATGCATGCCACACGAGGAGGGTGGATATTTATGTCACTTCTCGATGCATTTAAGGATTTGGTGCCTGGTCCTCCGCACCTTATGGCTACCAATGCACGAGATCTCTTCCTTGATCTTCATGTCAACCTTCAACGGCTGATTGTCCAGTGCATTGTTCAAGGAGATGATGGGTGGAATGAT
The DNA here is from genome assembly GCF_047967505.1 of Dipteris shenzhenensis. Classification (NCBI taxonomy): domain Eukaryota; kingdom Viridiplantae; phylum Streptophyta; class Polypodiopsida; order Gleicheniales; family Dipteridaceae; genus Dipteris; species Dipteris shenzhenensis. The sequence continues at coordinate 45,543,908 of NC_141605.1, read as the reverse complement.
ACACCGTGGATGATTCATGGTGAAGAACTACTGATACGCTGGGAGAACTTTGATTTTACTTCTACTCATGGTGCGGTGATCGAACTACTTGCTGCTTCAGAGGTAATTAAAACGGTGTCCTTCATCGAAGAATGGGATGCTCCCCAAGCTTGGGGGGAGATTTGGTGCATCTGCTTATTAATTCTTGTGGATAAGCTCATCCTAAATGGTTTATTCTCAATCTCACTACAAAGGTTTCTAGGTCTCGGCTATGGTTAGTAATGTTTCGACCAAGGAATCCATTTGTACCTAATCAACCTTTTGTGCCTCATTTCGAGCTTCAAGTTGTAATTCTTTTTTGTCTAAAGATAAACTATCAACAAAGGATTGCAAGTTTATTTGGTACTGAATGTTTGGCTCAAGTGTTGAATTCTCCCCACCCTCTCCTCCTACCTATCTTGGACAACCGAGAAACTTGGGATGTTCGAATTTTAGTCTTGGTGTGATGACATCTTGGATCCTTCAATTTGATAGAGCTTACAAACCTTTGACCAAGGCTGCTGGCGTGGGTGTGAAGCTCACTTCATCGGGTGGTAAGGAGTATTGTTATAGCAAGTCTGCACCTACAAATACTTGCAATCAAGCTGAGTACTCGGTGCTTATTTTTGGGCTATAAAAGGCACAAGAACATCATGTCAAGCAACTTGAAGTGCAAGGAGATTCTCAACTAGTGTGTGAACAAGTTAGTGGAAGGTGGAAGGTGCGGAGCAAAGGCTTGGTTCCACGACATCAACAAGCATTGGAACTCTGCAACCAATTTAAAGAGGTAAAAATTCAGCATATCCCTCGAGCTCGAAATCTAGTTGCTGATTTCTTGGCACGTGAAGCTTGTACTTCAATCACGCATGACGCGAGTGGAAGCACCACCCCAATAAAGCCGCAAGCCACAAAGGAGGGTGATCATTTGTAAGGAATGCAAAGGTTGTGGTCATCATGAAACTAAGTGTTGGCCATACTTGATACGAGTTCACTGACTTCCAAAGATCATCAAAAAGGTCCTCAAGGACATTGCTCAAAAGAAGGATGCCAGACTGCACACCCCTTGAAGAAATAGCATGGCGACTACAAGAACTAGAAGAAGCTGAAGGTGATGTGCAGGCTCTCCAACTGTTGACATTTGTCATGGCATTCTTGTTTGCCTTGATGAACAACCTTATGCAGCGTCGTGTCTCTAACCCTCACTTATAAAGATGGATGTGATATCATGAGTGTTGGTCCTTTTAAGATTGTCTATGTGCTATTCTATGCTAAAGATTCTTCCCATGTAGTATTTCACAATACACCAGTCACACCCTACCAAGCCTATGTGTGCTTTGTGGAGGTGTCTTCACCCGATTTTCAGTTCAAGCTTCCTCTTTTTATTGTTTGTCCATAGATAAGCCTCTCTTTTCCATCTTCCAAGCATGGCTAACATTCCCGTGTTTTGTGGATGGGTGGAAGAAAATCTAAATAAGTATCTTGTGGCCTTCAAGCGCCGTTGTGTTTCTCTCAACTTTCTTACTGAAGACAGATGGCTGTTGGTTCTTCCCACATTTATAGGGGGTTTGGCTCAAGTGTGGTATGAGAAGCAGGCCGAAGACGTTCGCCAAAGCTAGCCAAGGTTGACAGCATTGATGATTGAGTATTTCGGCAAAGAAGAGGAGCTGGAGAATGTGTACCTGTAGGTGGCAAACTTGAAGCAGTCAGAAGGTGAGATGGTGCATCGATATGTGGATCGAGCAGCTGTGCTCCTGGACCATTTAATTGCCACACAGGAGGACAATGCCAGATTTCAAGCTGGAATGACTCAGCATGTGCTAGGCTACCTTGTAGCTGGGGCAAGTGATGAATTCCGCCTCAAGCTTAAATGGGAGAATCCAGAAACTATGCTACTAGCACATGAGATTGCTCAAAAGTTTGATAAAGTTCAGTCTGACCCCGCTTCAAAGAAGACGATTGTCCCTCCGCAACCCCCTCAATTCCTGCAACAACAACCTGGGGGGTCTAACTGAGGGACATACCCCCACCCCTCATCAGGGATGTATCCACCACCTCCACCTCAAATGTATGGTCCTCCCTTAGAGGCTTACCCTCAACAAGGTGTATATTCTCACCCTCTGCCTCGAAGATTTTCCCAGCCTCGCCCACGAGCCCCTCTCCTTTCTACTCCCTCGGCCCCTCCAGCTAAAGAGGCCCCCCCTGCAATAGAACCTGGAGTGAATGACCTAGCCAAGGCCCTAGCCAAGGCCCTGAATGATCTTCGGCTTGAGATGGTAGGCATCAGAAATCAAGCCAACCACCCTCTAAGAGACCGTGCTAATGTTGTATGCTACGATGCCACCAGAAGGGTCATTATCGCACAGAATGCCCCAATATTCCAAGGGTAAATCTTCTAAGTGAGTCTGGCACTGAGGATTTTGATGTAGAGATCCTTGACCTTGGGAAAAGAAGTCATACCATCTCGGACCCCTCTCCAAACCACGGACCGGGCCACCAAAGGAAGAAGGTGTCCTTCTCAGAGCCCTCTGATGCTGAGATGGCAGACCCACCAACAGAGAAGACTAAAAGATCCCGCAAGAGTAAGTGGTCACCCTCGGATTTTCCCATCGGCTCGGGGCAAGAAGACTATTCGGTCGTTCAAGACCTTACTCATCATTCTTTGAGCATCATGCTCCCTTAACTAATAGCATTAAGCCCTAAAGTGAGACGTGAGCTGCAGCAAGGGCTCTCAACAAGGAGGAACAAGAAAAAGGAAAAGGTAAGAGAGGTATCCTCTATCTCTGAAGAAATTGATCGGCACCCACATATAGTCGATGTCATCATAGATAATTGCCATGTCAAAAATGTGTGTGTTGATGGGGGAGCTGCATGTAATATCATGGTGTCCCGAATTATGAAGAAATTGAATTTGAAATGTACAAGGCGTTCCTCTACTCGAATCAAGGTAGCAGATGGTCGACGACTTGCCACCCTAGGAGTCATTGAGGATTTGCCCATCACTGTTAATGGGTTGACCACCACTGTCGATTTCTATGTAGTGGACATTGAAGATAAAGGCAGGAGTTACCTAGCCATACTCGGGAGACCATGGTTGAGAAAGAGTGATGCATGTCTTTTGGTACTTCTAAGGAGATCCCGGTGCAACCCAGTGCAATGGAACCGGAAGAAGAAGAGGAGCAAGACAGTGATACTCTCTCATCCTCGGTGTCTGAATCAATGGAAGAATCAGATGGGGGGGAGGAATTCTTAGAGGAGGAAGTTTACATGATGGAGGTGTCTCCGACCCCGCCACCCGCAGAAAAGGTAACAGCTAGTCCTCAACAGCTTGAATCTATGCTTTCCCTAGACCTCACTCCAAGTGAGAAAGACGAGTTCCAGAAATGTTCAAAGATTTCCCTGACCTCTTTGCAACTAGCTACCACCACCTTTGCCATGTGACTGCCATAGAGCACAAGATAGAGCTGAAGCTTGATGTGAAGCCTGTGGCTCAGAAGTATTGGAGATTAGGGCCCCTGCAGATCGATGCTTTGTGCTTGGAGTTTTTAGAAGCTTGTAGAGGCTGGGTTTATTGTTCCAGTTCACAATACTGAATGGGTTTCACCAGTGGTAGTCACCCCAAAGAAAAACAACAAGTGGCAAGTCTGCATCGACTATAAGAAACTCAATGCAGCCACCAAGAGGGATCATCATCCTCTACCCTTTCACGACCTTATTCTTGAGAAGGTAAGTGGTCATGAGATGTATACTTTCTGTGATGGTTACTCTGGGTTTTATCAAATCAAAATTGCTGAAGAAGATGTGCTTAAAACCACATTTCCACACCTCGGGGGACATTTGCATTCAAAGTAATGCCATTCAGCCTCACCAATGCTCCTGCTACCTTTCAAAGATTTATGCAGATGGTGTTTGCTCCTTATTTAGGGGATTTCTTGGAGGTGTTTTTGGATGATTTCTGTATATTATCGTCACATAAGGAGCACGTCATGAAGGTTAGATTGGCCTTCCAAAGGGTCAATGATGCAAATGGCAGTCTCAACCCTGAGAAATGCACCATTGGAGCCACTTAAGGGAGGTTACTGGGACATATTATCTCATCTGAGGGTGTCAAGCCTAATCATCTGAGGGTGTCAAGCCTAACTCCGAGAAGGTAGAAGCCATCCTCAAGCTCTCCCCACCTACAACCAAACGTCAGGTATGCTCATTTGTCAATCTAGCAGGATACTATCACTGCTTCATTGATTAATATGCTACTTTGAAACGACCCATGACTATGCTATTAAAAGATGGGGTTGATTTCTCTTGGGATGAGGATTGTGATCATGGGTTTGCACAAATCAAGAATGCTCTGGCTTCAGAACCCATTCTACACAATCCAGATTCGTCACAGACTTTCTATATCAATCCTGGGTTTGGTGAGCACACTCTGGCAGGTATTCTTCTCCAGCAAGGGGAGGATTAGTTCATGTATCCTGTTCGATTTGCTTCTCGACAATTGCTTGACACTGAGCGATGCTATTCAGAGGCTGACAAGCATACCTTGTCTTTGGTGTTTTGCATTGAGAAATTTAAGCATTATGTGGCTAGAAAGTCCTTCATTATACTCACTAGCACTGGTCTTGCAAAGCAGGTTCTTCAATCACAAATCCCATGGGCCGGTTGGCCAAATGGTTGGCAGTTCTACAAGAATATGATTTTTCTTTCAAAATTGTAAAAGGGGGTTGTTCCAACTTGAAGAATGCTTTGATTGATTTAGAGGAGTGCCTTCATGTAACGCTTCTAGCAGCCATAGAAGTTGGGGAGGATCCATCGTATGGTGGTATCTACAAGTTTCTGACTGCTTTCTCCTTTCCTTCAGAAAGTACTAGCTATGAGAGAAAGAAGATCCGCAGAGATAGTAGGCGCTACACCCTCCTTGATGCGGTGTTGTTCCGTCAAGGCATCGATGGGGTACTAAAATGGGCCATTGATGCAGATGAAGTGCCTAAGGTATTAAAGCATTATCATGATGGATTTTGTGGAGGCCATTATGCCAGTGACTATACAGCTAAGAAGATTTTGCATGCTGGATACTATTGGCCGACCTTGTTCAAGGATGTCACTTTGTATCACAAAACCTGTGAACCATGCCAATTCTTTAGTAGGAAGGATTTGTGTCTTGGGCAACATCACCTAGTGATGTCCAGCCTCCTCCTCATGCTTATGTTGTGATTTTATAAGTGTATAGCGACGCTTACTATCATTTTTTTTATATGGCATCAAGAGAAGCTCAAACATGCTTTTTTATAATTGTCAATATGTCCTCCTCATGCCTATGTTGTGATTTTATAAGTGTAGATGGAAGGGACGAGTGGAAGCTCGTCCGATGATGCGCCAACACCCGAGAGCATGAAGTGGCTTACGGAAAGGTTGTACTGTCATTGCACTCATTGCAAGCGAGAAGTACGACATCAACGTCATATTATCATGCGCCACTTGCAGATGTATGGGGAGGAACCGGAACCAGTACCCCCCGTTGGTGTTGCACATGTTGATGGCTCATCGGTAAGTCAAAGCTATTTAAGTTCGCAATCTTATTGTATACCAGGAAATGGAAGATCTTATATTTACATGAAATCTTAAAACAGGATGAGGAGGGTGCAGACGAAGGTACACATATACCTTCTCACTTTCAGCAAGACTATAGTCTCTCCGATGACGACGAGGGTATGGTCGACATGATGGATTCCATTTTTAGGGGCACTACATCCCACGTACACGTGATGTCAGAGTCTGAGGTCAAAATGCGAGAGTTGCAATCAACACAATTGTACGAGGGTGCTAGGATGTCTAAACTACGTGCTTGTCTCTCAATCTTGAATCTACAAGTACAGTATGGGTGGTCAGATACAAGTGTCTCGGCCTTAATGAGGTTAGCCCTTGCATTAATTTGACTCATTATTTGTATATTGTTTGTTTTGAGAATCATCATTTGGATACTGTCTTTGTCATAGGTTGCTCTAGAAGATGTTGCCTGCACCAAATACCATGCCCGCATCAACAGATGAAGTGAAAAAGATGCTAACAACGGTGGGTATGGATTATGATACCATCCATGCTTGCCGTAATGATTGTATTCTCTTTCGTCATGAGCATGGAGATTTGGCTAGTTGTCCAAAGTGTGGGGAGCAACGATATAGAGATGACTTGCAGGGTGAGCGGATACCAGTAAAGGTCTTGAGACACTTTCCCATCATTGCAAGAATACAACACATGTTTTGATGCAAATCCATAGCGGAGTTGATGACATGGCATGCATCTCATCGGTCCACTGATGACACATTGAGGATTCCCATAGATTGTGCAGCTTGGAAGCACATAGATAATCAGTGGCCGGACTTTGCAAGGGAGCCACGCAACTTACATCTTGGGCTAGCCATGGACGGCGTGAATCCTTTCGGGTTACGCTCAACATCTTGGTCAACATGGCCCATAGTCGTGGTGAATTACAATATCCCACCATGGCTAACAATAAAAAAGGGACACCTCATGCTTGCACTACTTGTGCCCGGAAAGTACAAGGCAAAAAACATGGATGTGTACATGGCACCTTTGATAGAGGAGTTATAGATATTATGGAGAGGAGTGCAGGTCTTTGATATTTCCAGAGCTCCTAGACATAGCAATGATATTTTGGTTAGGGGTATCTTGATGTGGACCATGCATGACTACCCAGGATATGGAGAGTGCGTAGGTACGTGGTTGTGTCTTTACATGTACAATGAGGGATTATGCTTTTTTTACTCTCTTTTGCATGCATGTCTTGTACTAACACATTCATGCACACGTGCAGGACTTGTTACAAGTGGGTACCATGCTTGTCTTGTTTGTGGACCGGCTCTGAAATCACTTGCACGCTACTCCAAACATATGAGGAAAAATGTTTATGAAGATCATGCTCGATACCTTCCACTCGACCATCTCGCACGTGGAGGTCAGCTTGATCCACCACCATCATATTTTAAGGCAAGTGATTGGATTCAAGCTTGGAGGGCGAATGGAGAGGAACCTCCTCTTGGTATGAAGAGGCTATCAATCTTTCACGAGCTTCCTTATTGGGGTCAGTTACAAATCAATCATCTCTTGGATCCCATGCATATCTTCAAGAATGTGGGGGCTACTATTTGGGCACACTTGGTTGGTTCCAAGGACTCGAGAGGAGTGCGAGAAGACTTGCGTGCTATGAATAGGATGTCTCGTTTGTGGCCCCAAGTGCATGCTTCGGGAAAAGTTGTCCTCCCGAAAGCAACGTGGATCCTCTCTACGAGGGAGGAGGTAGCGGTCAAGGCAGACATTGCCTCTTTTCAATGCGTTGCTTGAAAGGAGCATTTTCAAAGGACAATAAGCTTAGTGGCCTCAAGTCCCATGATTGGCACAAGGTCTTACAGGTATTCTAAGTAGAACTAGTGTACCGATAATAGTGATGCGTTAGCGTAATTATTATTATGTTATATTGTTGACATGACTTCATTGTTGCTTTGATAGTTCATCCTCCCAATTACAATAAAAGGGTGCTTACAAGAAGATGTTAGAAATGCTATATTCAAGATCTGTGGTATTGTGAGGTATGCTTACTATCAAATCGCATTATGCATTTTCTTCATGGACATGTGAAATAGGTGGATATCTCAAATATCTTACATATGCATGGACATGTGAAATAGGTGGATATCTCAAAAAGAGATCTCTATATCGAGCATCGAGAAGGCTAGGGTGGAATCCATCGAAGCCCTATGCTTGCTTGAGAAGCATTTTCCCTCGAGCATTATGATAAATCAAGTCCACTTGCTTGTGCACATAGTTGATGAGGTGGCTATAGCAGGTACCGTTCATAGTCGATGGATGTTTTTTCTCGAGTGGTTTATGAAAACTTTAAAGGGGTTTGTAAGACAAAGAGCAAGACCGGAAGCAAGCATGGCAGAGGGATGGCTTGTGCAAGAGTCATTAGTATATATCATAGAGTTTCTTGCATCCACGGATCCTGATATGCCGCAAGCTTGGCACAACAAGGATGATGATCGCATCGTTGGTGAGGTTCCCCAAGGAAAAGGGATTGAAAGAAAGATGAGCGAAGAGCAAATGGAGAAATTCAATAAGTTTTGTATCCTCAATAGCCCTGAGATGCAGAAGTGGATTGAGAGATATGAAGTGGCCAAAGCAGAAAGAATAAATGCAAGGATGAGATTCACAGTAATGTACAGGCGATCACAACCATATCCACGAGATTTGGCTCTTCTCCCTACTCACATGTCACTTGATTGGCTACAACTGGCTCTACGTAAAGCCGAATGTGATGGAGAGACAATAAGCGAGCGCGAGTGAGAGTTATCATCTGGATGTATGGTGCATGTAAGTTTCTTATCTCTTAACGTAATTAAGTAATTATTTGTGGCAATATATGCTATAAAATAGGTGCATCTTCATTGTTTTAATGATGCTCTTTTACAGTACAAAAAGTACAGTGCATTATGGTCATATGGACGACATTTTCGTGTGGAACGCATCGATTCAAAGAGAGTCACGTATGATTGTGGAGTCATGGCTAACTTCACACAAGATAGCCGAGCAAGTGCTTCGGATACCAATCTTTTCTCCTCACAGTTGGATTATTGTGGAACCATATGCAACATCTATGAAATTGATTTCAGACGATTTACTATTTTGATCATTCTTGATGTAAAATGGTTTAGAACTACTTACAATGGTCCCCATGCGACAGTGAGAAAAGATAGTAGCGGTCTCTATCCCACTCTCCATCTCCCTCTTTTTGTCCCTACCATCTCCATCTCCATCTTTCCCTCCCCCTCCCTCTATCTCTATCTCTCCCTTTGTGTCTCTGGCTACACTCTCTCTCTCTCTCTATCAATGTCTATTCATACATCTAACAATGTCTCATGGTTAGGTGCATGATTTGTGTCCCTTATTGCACTCTCAACTTCTCTCTCTCTCTCTCTCTCTCTCTCTCTCTCTCTCTCTCTCTCTCTATCTATCTTGCATAGTCTAATTGCTATCTATCTATCTCATTATGTGCAATATTCATACTTTTTTGCTAGATTGTGTGCGACCTTCATACTGAAGACTCCCAATCTCAACATGGAGGACATGCAACACCCCAGTTATGCATGCCACAGGCTCCCACTCTTTGTAAGTAGATGGATATAGATCTATAAAACAAATATAAGGCATAAGGAAGTCATGTCAAAGTCCCCAAATAAATGCAAGTACTCTAAAATGCAAAATGAGTTACTAGTACACTTTGAAAAACTTACAATTGGGCCTATGATATGGAAGGCTGCAGTGAGTTGCACGTATATGTTTGCATCGGTAGAGACGTGCTGAATATATACATGTGTCATTGTGTTACTACCAGGAGAAATTTCAAAATCTAAGATCCTTCCCTTTCAATGTTTGGAGGTGTCCATTGCATTCTTATGACAAACTTTGTAGCACCCATGATTAGTGGGTTAACCATTGCATTCTGATCTAAGAATATTTCCTGGAGAGCTGAGGAATCCATTCCCCATGGTCATCCTTAACATTCTCCAATACAACAGGCTATAAACTACTCTGATTTCCATCATTTTCTACTTCCATAGCTTCTACTCGTGTACCATATGATTAAAATTAGCTCTTTCCACCTCTTTCTACTTCTATAGACCCTCAAAATGTATGTCTTCTCTTCTCTCTTTACTTATGAGCTAAGCCATTTTTTTTAAAAGTTGAATTAAAAAACCCCTCTTGTTATTGTCAAGATGTTAAGATTTTCCTAGAAGTTAAATTAAAATAGCCCTCCTTTTTAAATCAACGTGGTACACTAAAATTTTATGAGAAAATCCCTCGAGCCCCTCACACAGACATAAAGCCAATTATTTTGAAATACTTAGACCTTAGGAGTGTACTTTATAAAATGGGCATTGCCTTTAAAAATGCTTTTAATTAAAATATTTTTATATTTATTGTTTTTACTTTGGAAAGTCTCTCTCTCTCTCTCTCTCTCTCACTCGATGATCATCTTGTTACCTTGTTGCCCTTAGCTAGCTATGTCATGGACATTGGACATTGGACTTTACATATACATTTTTTGTATTTTGTTAGCAGCTCCACCCTTTGGATCATTTGTATTTGGGTTTTTTCAGTCTCATAGTCTCTCGAAGACCTTAACTTTCTTTTTTTCCTCTTTCTCCATTTAGAGGTGTAAATGAATAAATGCAATCTTAACTCTCTCTCTCCCCCCGTCTCCCTCTCTCTCTCTCTGTCCCACTCTCCATCTCCCTCCTTTTGTCCCTGCCATCTCCATCTCCATCTTTCCCTCCCCCTCCCTCTATCTCTATCTCTCCCTTTGTGTCTCTAGCTCCACTCTCTCTTTCTCTCTCTCTCTATCTCTCTCTCTCTCTCTCTATCTTGCATAGTCTAATTGCTATCTATCTATCTCACTATGTGAAACCATACTTTTTTGCTAGATTGTGTGTGACCTTCATACTGAAGACTCCCAATCTCAACATGGAGTACATGAAACACCCCAATTATGCATGCTACAGGCTCCCACTCTTTGTAAGTAGATGGATATAGATCTATAAAACAAATATAAGGCATAAGGAAGTCATTACTTTTAATTATTTTTACCACCCTTTGTAAGTACTCTCATTTGCATGTACATTAAACAAGGATGGCTTGTATTTGCTCCATGTGCCACATTAAACATACATTTAATAGTCTTGAGGTCAGCAGCAGTAGCAGCTAGATGCCATTCTACACGGTAGGATACGTAACCCTCAACTTCAAGCAGCTCACCATTGTATGACCTTTGATCACACTTGGGATATCGGTTTGGTAAAAAACATCACTTCAAAATTCAATGTGCTAGCTTACTCAACAATTCAGTTGAATGAGTAGCCATGTGATGTTCATTCAGGAAAGAGTAGTTGCCCCAAAAAAAAACCCTCCCACATAGATATATATATATAGATAGATAGATAGATAGATAGATAGAGAGAGAGAGAGAGAGAGAGAGAGAGAGAGAGATTCTATTAATGTCCATGGGAGATCAACATGTCTTTTATGACATGGATTTTTTATTAACCACCTAGGCTAAAAGGAGAAGGTAGCACAATCAATAGAAGGAGCTTCTTTGGAATCAAGATAGCAAGCTTACTATCTAGATGAGTAGTTAGTGCATATTGATGAGGTGGAGGATAGAGAAGATGATGATTTGGATAGAGAAGAATCTAAAAGAGCATACAGCTCAAAAATGTGCAATAAGGTCTTGACATAAGTGCAAGATTCATTTAATCAAATTTACGGTCTCATAAGCTAAGATAGCATGGTCTAATAAGGCGTCAACAAAGATCGGCAACCTTGTTCAACATGTAATATGAAGATGACTTATGTTGTATTCAGACATCTTTAGGTGCCAGGGATGTTTTTATCAAAGCTATGCTTATATTTTAATATAAAATCTTGGCAAAAGTTTTCAAGCTCATTTTTTTAGTTTCACAATATTGGTAGAATGTAGTACTTTTTTAAATATATTTTTTTAAATTTCAAAGGAAAAAATGTAATTCTTGGCCAAACTTTTATTTTTTTGCATAAAAGTTTCAAATCTTGGCGAATGCTTTTAACGTTTATATTTATTAGGGCATACAAAATTTCGATGCCAGTATAAAAGTTTAGCATCTTAACGAAACTAACTTGACAAAATCATCCATGTTAGGTGTTAATCTATACAACTTCAAATTAGCAAGAATCACCCAAACTTGCCTGACATCCACTACAAATCATCATCCATAGTGAAGTTTTGATCCATTTGTGATGATTCAATGCATTCATCAAGTTACTTTCTTCAACTTTGCCTTATAGCTAAATCCGCTTAGTTAAGAAGGAAAGTTGTGCACCATAGCTCAATTAACTTGGAAAGCTTCAAGGCTATAATCATTTCTAATTTCATATCTCACAAGGGGCATGGTTTCTCTCCTCCTTATTTTCCAATGCTAATTGTGGCACACAGACTTTGGTGGAGACTCCTGACTCCAAGATTACCCTTGCCATTATTGTGGGTTTTAGGTTGGCAAGCCTCTTCAGGTTAAATGCTACTCTCAATGAATGGGATGCCACCTTTCATCCCATTCATAGGTTGGTTGTTGCAATTGTAGCCCATGTCAATGGACACCTAATGCACACTGCTACACACGGATCCTATTGCGATGTTTACGTACCGACGTTTAGCACCCGCTTAGCACTAATTGTCAGTATAAAAAGCGGGTATCGTAAATCGTCGCTATAGAGCGACTATTTTAAAAAGTCACTATATAGCGACTTTTTCTGTAAAAGTCGCTATATAGCAACCTTTTAAAAGTCGCTATATAGCGACACTGAGACAAAATACTATAGCGACGTTTTTACAGAGAGGTTTTTTTTTTTTTATAGGCCTTAAAAGTTAGTTTTTTCCAATGACAAATTTTTTTAAATTTTCATACATGTTTGAACTCATAGAGAATAAAAAAATGAGAGCATGTACATCAAGCCTTTGAAGCTCATATATTCATGTCCAAATTTGAGATGAGAAAATCCAAATAAGAGCATTTACATCAATTGTTTCATCTTGAACCAAGTCTAAGGCGCCAAGCAAGTCTATCTCCAACTCTATACCAAGTTGATCTCCTATATCATCATCGTACTCTAGCATCGTACGTTCACCTAAAGGTATTTGATCATCTTCTTCAATAAAGCTTAAGTGTGGTGATTGATCTTGATGATTGTTGTCTTCTTCGTCAATATCGTGATCTCCACCCTCCTCCCGTGCGATGTCATTATGCGCATCTTCCTCTTGGCTCATATGGTGATCTACATGTTCTTCGCTAGATTCATCAATTGGATCCGGCATTGGTAGTGGCATCTCCATATCCACATCTCGATCTTCAAAAATTTGCTTACTTCGTGGTGCAACTTGGATCACGTACCACCATCTTGGATCAGAACGATCCGGATGAAAAACCACCTATATTGAAGATGGGTGCCAAATGTCGTCAATTATATATATATCAATGGACTTTAAAAACTAAAGCTTCGACTAATTAAATCATTAGTATGCACCTGCTCACAGTGCTCGGGAAGAACAAAAGTATCACTTTCATTGGTCCAATGTTTGGTGGAGTCTATTGCAAAGAGAGAGGGAGAGAGGGGAAGAGAGAGAGTTAAGATTGCATTTATTCATTTACACCTCTAAATTGAGAAAGAGGAAAAAAGTAAAGTTAAGGTCTTCGAGAGACTATGAGACTGAAAAAATCCAGATACAAATGATCCAAAGGGTGGAGCTGCTAACAAAATACAAAAAATGTATATGTAAAATCCAATGTCCATTGTCCATGACATAGGTAGCTAAGGGCAACAAGGCAACAAGATGATCATCAAGTGAGAGAGAGAGAGAGAGAGAGAGAGAGAGAGAGAGAGAGAGAGAGAGAGACTTTCCAAAGTAAAAATAATAAATATAAAAATATTTTAATTAAAAGCATTTTTAAGGCTAATTCCCATTTTATAAAGTACACTTATAAGGTCATTTTCACATTTTCAATTTCCCACTCTTGAGTAACCTTGCATTCCACAGCCTCCTCTTTCATCTTCCCGAGCATCCTCCTGCACTCATCATGGCTTCCTGTAGACAGTCTTTTGACTAGTGGATTTCATCCACGGATTCCCATGCCTCTGCAGATCAGGTTTATTGTGTCTTCTAGAAGGCATTCCATCTTGAGTCTCACTTGAGAGCTCTCCTTCCTGATGAGATAACCCCTCTCTTAAATTTTTGATAGACTTATCCATGGGCAATCTGTCGCAATTGCTGACTCCCTTCACCAATGGGTTTCATTGGATGTTTTGAACTCTTTTGACTAGAGTGCTAATTTCAGGAAGATACTAGTTAGGGCCATGGATAATGTCCTTATCTCTATCCGTGAGAGTGCTATTCCCATTGGGAATGATTCATCTTTCCCAATTCATTTGATCCAGAGAGATGCAACCCTTACCATTCTCCTTGCAACTAGCAAGCTTGATGAGGACGTTGGAGAGCAACCCGAGGGTCCTTCTGCATCCACAAGTGGTGGAGTATGTCCATCAATAAGTGGTGGAGGAGATGACAAAAACCTAGAAATAGAACCTGAGGAGCATACTATTAACCTAGATGAGGAGCAAGTTGAGAGCAAGTCATCTTATCATCATATCCGTGACTCATGCATATCATTTGGTTAGGGTTTGAACCCTAAATTTTATTTTTTATTCCTTACCAGTTGAAATTGAATAAATTAAACTACCCACTCCCACAACCCCCTCATACTTGTTAGGGTTTTCTCCCATAGGGAAAAAATAAGGTTTAGGGCTTGTATTCAGCCAATAGGGGATACAATTAGGTTTAGGGTTTTCTCACACGAGAAAAATAATCTATTAAAGCATTCGTTTCTCGGAGGCCATTGAGACATTAGTTTCCATATGCTTGATTTTTATGCAAAAACCCCCTACACACCCTAAAGCTGACATCGTGTGACTAGGGCACAATTTGTGCAATGACCAAGACCAGTTTTTGCAAAAACTGGGCCCTTGTCACATGATCTCAAATTTAGGGTTTGTAGGGGTTTTTTTGCATAATCATGCATATGGAAACCTCTTCATAGCATCAAAGCTTTTGCAAGGCTAGCTGGTGTTACAGATTCCCAAGTCATAGAAAATGAAATTGTGCAACCCTTTCTTTTTCAACAAGCAAAAAAGGGATCTGAACCAAGCAAGAAGTGTAGGCTAGAGTAACTTGCGCCCTAAAGTGGATGCACTTTGTCATGCCACTTTGAGTCAATAAAGAATATAATTTTCAAATTATTTTCTTATTATTACTGAATATTTTTTCCTTTTGCATGTTCCATTGAGATTTGCTGAATATTATTTCATTTTTCATGTAAGTAAATTGAGATTGCATGTAAGTAGATTGTAGATTGCAAATACAATGAAAATCAATTTGAGATTGCACATAAAAAGATAATACAAAAAAAGACACATTATTATATTCAAAAGATGATAATACAAAATAGATGCCCAAAGCTAGAGTACATCAACGAAACCCTAACCATTGCCCAAGGCATATATTACAAAAAACCTAACTGCCCTTGGGATTCCTAAGACAAACAATGAATTGCATATCTTTGGCGGTCATAGTGACCCTTTTCCTATGGATTGTAGCCAATTGGGCGTCATCCATGAGGTCTACAAGGTAGGTCTCAACTGCATGATGTTAAGGCAAGTAAGGAATTTCTGGAAATGCACCATGGAGCCTCCGAAATTCCATGCCTGTAATGCCGAGCATGGGACTATTGTTGAGGTTTGCATGACCTCTCGTACCACCCTTGCAAAGCTTGCCATCAGGATGAGCAGATCAATAGATTTTTGAAACTCCGATTTCCCGAAGTGCCACAATCCTATATCTCCTCACTCGAGGAGGGCCTCTTTGCCCCTGATGTGGAGGGCCTCTTCCTAGATGTGGAGGAATGCTTTGCCCTGGAATTGGAGGTGGGTATCCTCTCCCCCATGGGTGTGGATGTTGATTCTCTGCTCTTGACTTGGTCCACTACTCTTTCCTTTGTTGTTCCTCTTCCTTGCGCTCCTCCTCTATGATCCCTCTATCTGCGGCCCTGCCCCTTGCTCTCTCTTTGGCCTCCAGAATGGCATCTCTCCCTTTGATGGGCATAATTGGGGGGAGAGGAAGGGGGGATATCACTCTTTGTCTCTGAGTCTAGAGGTGGGTTTTTCTCTACCAATCTCCTTGGTGCCTTGATCTTGGGCCTAGCCCTAGAGGATGTAGAGAGTGTGCAAGAGAAAGGGTGAGGGTGCAAGAGAAAGGGTGGAAATGTCAGGGGCCAGTGGGAGGTGGTATGGAAATGGAGAGCTCTTTAAACAATGAAATGAAAATGAGGGCCAATTCTTTTATATAGGGCCCAAAGCCCTAATTTTTAGAAATACTTGTTTTTAATATAACTCTAAAAAAGAAAAAATTGGTGCAACCTTGAGCTAAAAACTTAGAATTAACATCCAAATAATAACTCAAAGTTTCTCATTTGTAGTGCAATTCATGGCCATTATAAGTTGGCTTTATTGCAAATCACATAACTAAAATTACAAAGAAATTCTAAAACTTATGCATGGGCATCCACATTGGTAGAGTCTACACCATCATTTTCATCTGCCTCCACCCATATGCACCCTTATTTATGATGGGTTGCATGCCATCTTGCATGACTCTTTCTTGCATTGATGAGTTGTATTTTCTTCTTCTACAACCTACATTAACATCTTGCACACTACATGGGACACTAAGGACTCTTTGAAATCAATGCTATTGTTGCAGCTACTCTTACTCTGATATGCATGTACCACCATTGAACCAATTGAAACATTGGATTTGAATTAGTTCTACTACCCCCGTGTTGGGTCACTTTGTTATATGCACAACGTGATTGCCGATTTGATCTTTTCATGCCCTGAGTGGACCACACTCAGATGCATCCAGAATTCCATGCCATGTATGGTGCATGAGCATATAAAATGTGCTGCCAAAAAGAGAAACAAATTAGTAATTATAGGACCATTAAATATGCATATGCTAATGTCCAAGCTAGAGATTACCATGTATTGTGTGAAATGATTCTTTCCCCAAGCTATCTCCATATTCCGCCTAAAGTCATTCACAACATTGATGAAATGTTGTTCATCATCATCTTCAAATCTTTTCTTTTGTAGTAAAGGTACCAAGCTATTAAGAGCTAACCATACTCAATACCTTTCCAATCTTTTTTGTCCCTTTCCCCCTCATTCACAACATGCATTGTGTAACGTTCTCCATAGATCAAACTCATTAGCGCGTTTGAGCTTGTCATTCTTCTTCTTTGTAGAAAGAAAATTTAAATCCTTGATGCACCAAAGCTTGGCTTACAAGGAACATTTCCTATTTTTCCTAATCATTTCTCATCTTTTGTAATCTTCACTTCCCCAAAGTCTAGTCCCATATCTAAAAGACATCCTCTCACTCTCTTGTTGAGGCTTCAAGTTATATGCATCAATGATGTACAGATATACTAACTTTTCAATTATTCTAACAACAGCATGAATCACACAAATGTGTACTCTCTCAAGAGGAATTTCAAGAATTGGGCTCCATGATGGATATTCTCTGAAACATCCCTGTTCGGTGCCTTAGTTTGATCTACCTATGATATGGAAGGCTGCAGTGAGATGCACGTATATGTTTGCATGGGTAAAGACGTGCTGAATATATACCTGTGTGATTGTGTTACTATTAGGAGAAATTTCAAAGTCTAAGATTCTTCCCTTCCAATGTTTGGTGTCCATTGCATCCTTCCGACAAACTTTGTAGCACCCACGATTAGTGAGTTAACCATTGCATTTTGATCCAAGAATATTTCCTAGAGAGCTGAGGAATCCATTCCCCATGGTCATCCTTAACATTCTTCAATACAATAGGCTATAAACTATTGCGATTTCCATCATTTTCTACTTCCATTATTCTACCCATGTACCATATGATTAAAATTAGCTCTTTCTACCTCTTTCTACTTCCATAGACCCTCAAAATTTATGTCTTCTCTTCTCTCTTTCTCTGTCCCTATCTTTCTCTTCCTCTGTAGCTCTCTCTCTCTCTCTCTCTCTCTCTTTCTCTCTCTCCCCCCCCTCCTTCCATCTATCCTCTAGCTAAACCTCTCAAACAAAGAAATAAAAATTTAAAAAAAAAACATAGAATACGTTTCTCTCTCTCTCTCTCTCTCTCTCTCTCTCTCTCTCTCTCTCTCTCTTTATCTCTCTCTCTCTCTCTCTCTCTCTCTCTCTCTCTCTCGCATCCTGTGTTTCAAGATACCCCTCACCTCAGGGGTGCACTACTTTAGAAACCCTATGTATCATGTGTGTTCAAGGGGTATTAAAAAAACCACACAACAAAAATTTTCCCCCCAACAGATACACCCCTCTTTACTTATGAGCTAAGTCCTTTTTTTCCAAAGTTGAATTAAAAAACCCCTCTTCTTATTGTAAAGCTGTTAAAATTTTCCAAAAAGTTAAAACAAAATACCCCTCCTTTGAAATGAATGTGGTACACTAAAATTTTATGAGGTAAATCCCCTGAGCCCCTCACACAATTGGCTTATTTTGAAATACTTAGACCTTAGAAGTACTTTATAAAATGGGCATTACCCTTAAAAATGCTTTTAATTAAAATATTTTTATATTTATTGTTTTTACTTTGGAAAGTCTCTCTCTCTCTCTCTCTCTCTCTCTCTCTTGCACCTAATAATCATCTTGTTCCCTTGTTGGCCTGTGCTATCTATGTCATGGACATTGGACACTGGATTTTCCATATGCATTTTTTGTATTTTGTTAGTAGCTCCACCCTTTGGATCATTTGTATCTAGGTTTTTCAGTCTCATAGTCTCTCAAAGACCTTAACTTTCTTTTTTTCCTCTTTCTCAATTTAGAGATGTAAATGAATAAATGCAATCTTAACTCTCTCTCTCCCCCTCTCTTCGTCTCTCTCTCTCTCTCTGTCCCACTCTCCATCTCCCTCTTTTTGTCCTTGCCATGTCCATCTCCATCTCCATCTTTAGCTCCCCCTATCTCTGTCTTCATCTCTCCCTTTGTGTCTCTGGCTACTCTCTCTCTCTCTCTCTCTCTCTCTCTCTCTCTCTCTCTCTCTCAATTTCTATTCATACATCTAACAATGTCTCATGGTTAGGTGCATGATTTGTATCCCTTATTGCACTCTCAACTTTTCTCTCTCTCTCTCTCTCTCTCTCTCTATATATATATATATATATATATCTTGCAGAGTCTAATTGCTATCTATCTATCTCACTGTGTGCAACCTTCATACTTTTTTGCTAGATTGTGTGCGACCTTCATACTAAAGACTCTCGATCTCAACATGGAGGACATGCAACACCCCACTTACACATGCTATAGGCTCCCACCACTACTACACACGGGTCCTATTCTGATGCTTAACGATCAATGATTAGCGCGTGCACGGTGCTAATCATCGATAATCAAAGTGGGATTCATTAAGGGTCGCTATATAGCGACTTTAGGTAAGCGTCGCTATATAGCGACATTTAAAGAATGTCACTATATAGCGACCTTTATTAGACTTGTAAATGGTTGCTATATAGCAACACTTATTACACTTGTGAATGGTTGCTATATAGCAACACTGAGATAGCTTCCTATAGCGATGTTTTACAGAGAGTGTTTTTTTTCATACCGACCTTAAAAGATAGTTTTTGCCAATGACAAATATTTGTTCTTTTTCATACATGTTTGATCCTTTGAGAGAATAAAAGTACAAGAGCATGTACATCAAGCCGTTGAAGCTCATATATTCATGTCCAAGTTTGAGATGAAAAAAATCAATGAAGAGCATTCACATCAATGGCTTCCTGAGCCAAGTCTAATGCGCCAAACAAGTCTATCTCTAACTCTATACCGAGTTGATCTCCTATATCGTCATTGTACTCTAGCATCGTACATTCACCTAAGAGTACTTGATCATCTTCTTCAATAAAGTGTGGTAATTCTTGATGATCATCATCTTCTTTCTTAATATCGTGGTATCCATCTTCGTCCCGTATGATGTCATTATGCGCATCTTCCTCTTGGCTGATATTATGATATTCATCTTCTTCGCTAGATCCATATGGATCAATTGGATCTGGCATTGGTAGTGGAATCTCCATCTCCACATCTCTATCTTCAAAAAAATTTCTTACTTCATGATGCAACTTGGATCACGTACCACCATCTTGGATCAGAATGATTCGGATGAAAAACCACCTATATTGAAGATGGGTGCCAAATGTTGTCAATTACATATATGAAATTATGCTTAAGTACATGTATCAATGGATCTTTAAAAGACAAAGATTCGATTAATTAAATCATTAGTATGCACCTGCTCACAATGCTCGGGAAGAACAAAAGTATCGCATGGGGACCAAAAGAAGTAGGCAGTCATCCATGAATTGAAAAGAAATTAGCCTAACCCTCCAAATTGGGAGTTTAATGAGAATTACATGCAAGAGCGCATGGGTTTGGTCTTGAAGCATCGTAGGTCAACCTTGCATACTTCGATCACAAAGGGGAAAGCTAAACCCAGTTGGGTAGACAAAGCTGTTTAGAAGTTTTTCAAGAAGTAGAACAAGGACCATCCCGAAATGTTGGAGGGTTAGAGGAGGGCTACAAGGAGATGACTGGACTCCGTCAGTACTTCGCACTTTGGTGCAGTCGGATGGTTGGCATTCGAGGCAACCGTGGTAAGTCTACTTGACCTTCTCATTTAATGTATTGTTCTATTTGTTTTACTACATATTGCATGCACTTTATCTAACTCTCATAAATTGGGCCCATAGCAAGCTACGATGGGTTGCCTTCCTACAGATGTCGAGACAAGATGGCATCTCGCATAGGAACAAAGCCGTGGTTTATTAAGCAGGAGGCACTGGGAACGACGGTCGATTGGCTTGAGGTGGTTGCTTGCACAGTATAAGTCTACTCCTACTTGTAATCTCACTTTTTAAACTGTTTTATTCTTTAAGTTCCAATCTAATTTCCAATTAATTTGGTTTCACTCTCAGAATCAAAGCTCGAATGTCCCATCAGCGGAGGTGAGCGGTGATGATGAGGGATTAGGCTTATACGACTTCCATGAGGACCAGGGATCAGGTGTAGCTCACAAGGGCCAGGGAGCAGATGTAGCTCACGAGGGCCAAGCATTAGGCCAGTAGGACAAGGACGAGGACAACGATGATGATTCAGATGAGCAGTAGTAGTAGTAGTAGTGGTGGTGGTGGTGGTGGTGGTGGTGGTGGTGGTGGTGGTGGTGGTAGTAGTAGTAGTAGTAGTAGTAGTTTGCATATCCTTCGCCATATATATGCTTTTGTATATCGGCTCGTTTGAGCGATTTTATATCACCCTTTTTGAAAGGGTAATTTTGTAACAAACAATGTTGTATATCTTCGATATGTATTTGCTTTTGTCGCTCGGTTCATTTAAGCGATTTTGTATCACCCTTTCCACAAGGGAAATTTTGTAATAAAAAACATTCTTTTGTAATTACTAAATTAAAAACATTAGTGGGGCAAAAGAGGGCTTGCTATGGTCCTGTTTAGCCCCACTAATGTTTTTTTCAAAGCTTCTATTAATCGTCGCTATATAGCGACGTTTACCAATGTCGCTATATAGCGACGTTTATTAGTGTTACTATATAGCGATTGTTCTTTTTTGATGCTTACCACGATGTGAATAACGACCTTTACCCCGTTAAAAAAAAATTTAGTGCAAAAAAGGTCGGAATTTCTATCAAAAAAGGACCTATGCCTTGTAGTGCACTCTAAGTAGATGGATATAGATCTATAAAACAAATATAAGGCATAAGGAATTCATGTCAAAGTCCCCAAATAAATGCAACACTACTACACATCGGTCCTATTTCGATGCTTAAGGACCAACGATTAGTGTGCATGGGGCGCTAATCATCAGTAATCAAAGCGGGATTCGTTAAGTGTCATTATATAGTGACTTTAGGCAAATGTCGCTATATAGCAACGTTTAAAGAGCGTCACTATATAGTGACCTTTACTAGAGTTATGAATGGTCGCTATATAGTGACATTGAGACTCGGGGCGGTCACTCATCATATGTAACCCTATCACGTGAGTTCAACAGAAGGATATTTTTTATTTCTAAAATTTACAAAAATAAATATACATAAGGGACTATTTAAAATAGTTTTGGAAAAAATTTACAGATTTGTATAGAAAAGGGGTACATTTTATTAATGAAAAAATTTACAGATAAGGGATTTTAAATATAGGCCTTGAACACACGTGATATAGAGGGTTTATACATAGTGACCCCCCTGAGCATTGAGATAATTTCCTATAGCGACATCTTACTGAGTGTTATTTCTCATAGCAACCTTAAAAGATAGTTTTTCCCAATGACAATTTTTTTTCATTTTCATACATGTTTGATCCTTTGAGAGAATAAAAGTACAAGAGCATGTACAACAAGCCTTTGAAACTCATATATTCATGTCCAAGTTTGAGATGAAAAAAATCAATGAAGAGCATTTACATCAACTACTTCGCCAAGTCTAACGCGCCAAACAAGTCTATCTCGAACTCTATACCGAGTTGATCTCTTATATCATCATCGTACTCTAGCATCGTACGTTCACCTAAGAGTACTTGATCATCTTCTTCAATAAAGTGTGGTGATTCTTGATGATCTTCATCTTCTTCCTCAATATCGTGATCTCGATCTTCATCCCGTACGATGTCATTATGCACATCTTCCTCTTAACTCATATTGTGATCATCTTCTTTGCTAGATCCATCGGGATCAATTGGATCTAGCATTGGTAGTGGCATCTCCATATCCACATCTCTATCTTTAAAATTTTGCTTACTTTGTGGTGTAACTTGGATCACGTACCACCATCTTAGATCAGAAGGATCCGGATGAAAAACCACCTATATTGAAGATGGGCGCCAAATATGATCAATTACATATATGAAATTATGCTTAAATACATGTATCAATGGATCTTTAAAAATGAAAGCTTCAATTAATTAAATCATTAGTATGCACCTACTCACAATGCTTGGGAAGAACAAAAGTATCACTTTCATCGGTCCAAAGTTTGGTGGAGTCTATTGCGAAGAAACCGCTACTGTCTTTTCTCACTATCGCATGGGGACCTTTGTAAATAGTTCTAAACCATTTTACATAAAAAATGAAAATACTAAATCGTCTAAAATCAATTTCATAGATTTTGCGTATGGTTTCACAATAATCCAACTGTGAGGAGAGAAGATTGGTATCCGAAGCACTTGCTCAACTATCTTGTGTGAAGTTAGCCATGACTCCACAATCATACGTGACTCTCTTTGAATCGATGCGTTCTACCCGAAAATGTCATATATATGACCATAATGCATTGTACTTTTTGTACTGCAAGAGAACATCATTAAAATAATGAAGATGTATCTATTTTATAGCGTATATTGCCACAAATAATTACTGAATTATGTTAAGAGGTAGGAAACTTACATGCATCATACATCCAGATGATAACTCTCGCTCGCACTAGTTTATTGTCTCTCCATCGCGTTCGGCTTTACACAGAGCCAGTTGTAGCCATCAAGTGATGTGTGAGTGGGGAGAAGGGTGAGATCTCGTGGATATGGTTGCGATTGCTTGTACATTACTCTGAATCTCGTCCTTGCATTTATTCTTTCTGCTTTGGCCGTTTCATATCTCTCAATCCACTTCTGCATCTCGTTGCTATTGAGGATACAAAAATTATTGAATTTCTCCATTTGCTCTTTGCTCATCTTTCTTTTAATCCCTTTTCCTTGGGGAACCTCGCCAATGATGCGATCATCATCCTTGTTATGCCAAGCTTTCGACATATTAGGATCCATGGATACAAGAAACTCCGTGATATATACTAATGACTCTTGCACAAGCCGTCCCTCTGCCATGCTTGCTTCTGGTCTTGCTCTTTGTCTTACAAATCCCTTTAAAGTTTTCATAAACCGCTCGAGAAAAAACATCCACTAACTATGAACAATACGTGCAATGGCCACCTCATCAACTATGTGCACAAGCAAGTGCACTTGAGTTGTCATAATGCTCGAGGGAAAGTGCTTCTCAAGTAAGCATATGGCTTCGATGGATTCCACCCTAGCCTTATCAATCCTCGATATGGAGATCTCTTTTTAAGATATCCACCTATTTCACATGCCCATGTAAGATATATTCATAATTAGTCTATAAATTTTCAGATTAAATTGAAGAAAATGCAATCAATGCGAGTTGATAGTAAGCATACCTCACAATACCACTGATCTTGAATATAGCATTTCTAACATCTTCTTGTAAGCACCCTTTTATTGTAATTGGGAGGATGAACTATCAAAGCAACAAAGAAGTCATGTCAATAATATAACATAATCATAATTACACTAATGCATCATGATTATCGCTACACTAATCCTACAACTTAGAATACCTATAAGACCTTGTGCCAATCATGGGACTTGAGCCCACTAAGCTTATTGTCCTTTGAAAATGCTCCTTTCAAGCAATGCATGTACCTGTGGGTGTTTGAAAAGAGGCAATGTCCACCTTGACCATTGCCTCCTCTCTCGTGGAGAGGATCCATGTTGCTTTCGGGAGGATAACTTTTCCCGAAGCACGCACTTGGGGCCACAAATGAGACATCCTATTCATAGCATGCAAGTCTTCTTGCACTCCTCTCGAGTCTTTGGAACCAACCAAGTGTGCCCAAATAGTAGCCCCCACATTCCTGAAGATATGCATGGGATCCAAGAGGTGATTGATTTGTAACTGACCCAAATAAGGAAGCTTGTGAAAGATCGATAGCATCTTCATACCACGAGGAGGTTCCTCTCCATTCGCCCTCCAAGCTTGAATCCAATCACTTGCCTTCAAGTATGGTGGTAGTGGATCAAGCTGACGTCCATGCACGAGATGGTCTAGCGGAAGGTATTGACCATGACCTTCATAAACATTTTTCTTCATATGTTTGGAGTATCGTGCAAGCGATTTCAAACCTGATTCATAGGAAGTCAATGCCATACTACCCCAAATCAAATGGATTGGTTGAGAGCTCCAACAAAACTTGTTGTAAGATTATCACATGTACGATAAAAGCTAGTTGTACCAACTGGGCGCATAAGCTCATAGTAATGTTATGGGCCTATAGGATCTCCTACAAGGTGGCAATGCATTGTACCCCCTTTAAATTAGCCTTTGGGGTAGAGGCAGTAATGCCAATGGAGTATGTGGTGCCTAGCTGTAAAGAAAATACTCATGAAAATGCACAAGCCGAATGGCTACATAACAACACAAAGCAACTATAGATGTGCTTGGTAGATGCACAAAATAGCGGGTGCATCTAATAGCACGTCTAACAGGTCGTCTATTTGTGCGTGTATTAACACGTCTATTTGCACGTTTAAACTGAGAAAATATGGGCCCGTCTAACATTGCATTTATCAGCACGTCTATTTGCGCGTCTAAATTGAGAAAATACTGGCCTGTCTAACATTGTGTTTATCAACGCATCTATTTGCACGTGTATTGGCATGTTTATTTGCACATTTATACTAAGAATTCGATGCATATGTAGATGCAAACCAGAGAATACAGAAAGTGAGATTTTGGTGTATATCATTACTTTCCAAACATTGCCCATGATTACTAAAGCACATAATTTCAACAAAAACATCAATGCTTTTTTGCAAGCCCACATATACAAGAATTAAGGAAGGTCAGGAGAATGAGATAATATGTAAAATAGTTTTGCCAATATCAACGATGGGCTACGGTTCAATCTCATCCTCAATGAGATCAACCCTTGCCAAACTATCTACTTCAAAATCCAAAAAAGTGTTTAGATCTACAAATGCATTCAACCCACTACTACTTGTGCTACTCATGTGCTCATCGAAATCAGCATCACCAATGGTAGGCTCATCCTCATGGGTAATGGCCTCAATATCTGTATCTCCTATCTCATGATCATCCTTCTCTCTCGTATCACGGTCATCATCACGTCCATGGCCATGATCATCCTGCATACGCTCCATATTAGTAAATGTACTATACATCACATTGAAATGTGGCATAATAGGTATGACATGCCACCATTTATTATTATCCACCATTGGTTGATAGACAACCTAATTCAAACACAAATACAATCATGTTATTTTTCTTGCATCAAATATTTGAAAGCAAGTATTTTTATATTTGTGCATAGTACCTATTCACATTGTTGCGGTAGTACTAGTGTGTCCTTCCTGCTTTGCCAAAACTTTGTGGAGTCAATAGCTACAAAGCCACTTGCATGGCGTTTGATTGTTGCATTAGGGCCTCTTTCCACCACGTCCTTAAACCACTTTACATCCAAAACATACACAAAGAAGCATAGAAAGTCAAGCTTAATAATATCTTGGATTATGCCACAATAATCATCCATGGCTCCATTGGCTCCCTCAAAGCTAGCAATGATGCCGCAATCTTGTGTGTTTCTCTTATCATCAATCCGTTGTGTTCGAAAATGCTTGCCCTCACACCATATACTCACCATATAGCATTGAACATAGTGCACTACACCAAGAAAAAATCAATTAAATAAGCAATCTAAATTATTGAAAGCTCCTAACTTATGCATAACATTCTATATACCGACCTTGCTCATGCATCCCCTAGCATACTCCCATTCTTCCATTGTGATATGCATCCCCTCGTCTTTCTTTGCTTTCTCCATTTCATCAAATAGCCAATCCACATGAATATCCTTTGGAAGTGCTCTTAGATATTGAGGGTATGGCACACGAGATCCATGGTGTGTACGAAAGAGGGCTCTTTCTTCTTGTCTTCTTGCCTTTGCATCCTCGTATCTTGTCACCCATCTTTTTATCACATCACTATTAAGCACGCAATAGAGGTTGATACTATTATGCAACTCCGTGTCTATTACTTTGTTGCGTCCTTTCCCTTGAGGCACAATAGAGGTCATCCTTAGGTCTTCATCATCTCTCCATGGTCGTGGGAGAGAGTTATCCACATTAACAAGAAACTCAAAAATATAAACAAGTGACTCTTGTACCAACCAGCAGCCCTCGGCCATGCTACCTTCAGGTCTTGCATTTGGTCTCATGAAGCCTTTCAAGGTCTTCATGAAGCGCTCGAGGAAGAACAACCATCGTGCATGTATAGTACCACATATAGCAATCTCATCCATGAAATGCACTATAAGATGTAGTTGGCTTCTGAGAATAGAACGTGGAAATGTCTCCTCCACTAAACAAACCACCTCCACTGACATAACTCAAGCATTCTCAAGCATGGTGGGATCTATTTCCTTTGAGCTCACATACCTAGAAATGAAAAGGTACACCATATTAGCAATATGCATGTAAACCGTCCCAAATTCTCATCCAATCTCCCGCGGTGAGTGATTGTGGCAGGACTTCATTCCAAGGGGCAACATATCTAGGATGATCAGGTGGGAGAAATCGATGGTGATTCTCATAGATGACCTTATTCAATGCGTCTGCCCATGAGGCAACTAGTGAAGGACCACAAACAGGACATGCATGGTAACCCAATGTAGTGAGACCTGAACAATAGATGCAATTAAGAGTTGAAGGTGGGTTTAGGGTGCCACATCCTTGCCTATTCATAATTAGAAGTGCAATGCTTACCTGAACACTTGCCATAGCCTGGGAAGTCATGCATCATCCACATTAAGACTGATTTGCAGTTGAAGTCTCATGAAGAGGGAGGCCTGCTCACATCATGCACCTCGATACCTCTCCAAAGTATCTCTAGCTCATCAATCAAAGGCTTCAAATAAACATCAGAATTTTTGACTTTATGTTTCCTTGGAATTAGAAGGGACAGCATAACATGTCCTTTCTTAATAGCCATAGAGGGTGGAAGATTATAATTCACCAATGTCACTGGCCATACACTGTAAGAGGTGCTTTTGAGACCAAATGGGTTCACACCATCCATACCCAATCCAAGTCTCAAGCTCCTAGGTTCTTCCTTGAAGCTTGGCCATGTGTCTTCAATATGCTTCCTGTGACGCCAAAAATTGATAATTTTATACTTGGCATTGATATTGTTTTTCTCTATGTTTGATAAGAGTTTGAGTATCAAGTGAGCCTAGCGGCTCTCACTTATTTCTATTTTCTATGATATTGTATGGGATTGAGAGGATGAGTGGAATGGCTCATTGTAAATACCATAGGTATGAATTATAAATACCTTGGTATGGGGTGAGAGTTATTTGTGTATGGGATATTATGAGTTTTTTAGAAAATAGGAAGAGTGAGTCATATAAAGAGGTGGGCTCATGTCCATGTGTTCCAATAATATAAGAGAGGTCACATCCCAAGCGTGTGGAAGGCATGTGGAGGAGTGTGAAGTCAAGAGGAATCCTTCTAGAACTCCTATGTGGAATAAGAAGGATGTGGACATGTGGAAAAGAGAGGGTCCTTATGGGCTCCATGTGAGGAGACTCTTGACTTTCGCAATATTTTAAGAGTCTTGAGCATCTTTTGATGGGAAACATGGCAAGAGTAGCCAAAAAGGACATGGATGGTGACATACGTGCTTATGTGATTGATGGGGAAAGGAATCTACAGGCAGCAATTGTAAATGGGTGAAGGAGGGTAACAAAATCTCTATAAAAGGAGCCCTCCTCTCCCTTGTTCATCAATCTCTTCCACTATTAGGCCTCATGTTGCTGTAGCTCTAGTCTCCCCAAGCCTCTTCCATGAGCCTTCTCTCCCTCTTGTAGATATTCTCTTATGTAGACTCTTGAGTCCATCTCTCTCTAGTTTATTCTCTCTCTATGAGTAGTCTTGGAGCTTCCACTCCCTCTTGCATGTACGAAACCTCTTCTTCTCTCTTGTGTTTGTAGTGTTGAAGTGGATTCTCACTCTATTTGTAATGAAGGTCACTTCAGGTTCTCTCTCTCTTGAGTGTCTCTTCCCTTTTCTTTCTTTCAAAGCCTTTAAAGTTCTTTCTATTTGGCTGCTCACTGTGCACGCATGGTCCCTCTGTTTCCCGAGCCACCATGCAAACTTCTTCCCCTCTTCTAGGCGAAATCTATGAGGGTGGATCGTTGATGAAGGTGGAGTCTTGAGGGAGCATCCTGCTCAGGCGAAATTAGCCTGGGTGGAGGGTAGTTTTTATGACAGTTTGACCCCCTGTTAGTTTTTTTCTCATAACTTTCCGCTCGATAGTCCGATTGTAATGAAATTTATATCAACGCGAAGCACTCTTAAAAGCGCATGTTTCTATGTGATCAGATCTTGAATCAGATATTGTTGCAAAAAGTTATGAGTCTCTGTGTTTGACAGTCTGTTTTCATGACAGTTTTTACTCCCCTCTAGTAAACTGTCCATAACTTTTTGGCCGCTTCTTTGTTTCTTATGAAACATATATCAGCGCGAAGCCCTCTTTAAGATCTTGAATCAGATACTGCTGCAAAATGTTATGAGTCTCTGTGTTTGACAGTCTATTTTCATGACAGATTTTATCCCCTTCCAGTAAACTGTCCATATCTCTTCAACCGTTTGTCTGTTTTCAATAAAACTTATATCAATGCGAAGCCCGTCTCACGATGCATCTGTTTGTGTACTTGAATATCTCATATCATGTCTCTACTGAAAGTTATAGGCCTCTATGTCTAATAACAATTTGTAGAGTGTTTTGAGCTAAGTATGAAGGTGTCTATGAAGGAGGTGCAATGTTTCCTCGGAATCTACCCATCCGACCTAATCAGCCCCTTCAAACTCCTCAATATATATCAGTTCATGTTATGTTGAGCCGCAAGATCTTCTTTCAACAACGTATCGCTCTTCTCTTTGGCGCAGATCGGCTCGTTGAGATTATGGCCTCTACTGATCCTTTCCTTCTCCCTATGCTTGATTACAACATCACTTGGGATGCTACCATCTTCATTCTCATCTAAGGGAGGAAAGTATGGTGTGGTTTCTTGGCATAAAAGCTTCTTTCTAATGTCCCATTCTCAATGATAAATATCTTTGGCAGTCAGTTCGAAAGCAGCAGGAAGTGAAGAGGTGCGTGAAGTTTATTACCCCCAACTTCATGTCACATCTTTTGGTGGAGACGTCGGGTACGTTTGGTATTGGATTCATCCCACCTTACTAAACGGTCTCGGGTGTACTTGATTGCATGTTATGCCTAGAAGAGGCATGTGTTTTGATGAGATAAAAAAGATGCCTCGAAGAACTCCATTAGAAGAGATTGCAACCCGTTTAAGACAACTTGAAGATTGTGAAGGTGATGCTCAAGCTATTCGCACAGTCACCATGATCATATCTTTTATGTTTGCACTGTTGAATATGTTGGTGAATCGACAATGCCGGCAGCAGGCACAATGATAGATTGGGGATTGTTCCATGCACTGGCAGCTTGGTGTGAAGAAGAGTTGAGTCTTTGGGTAGTTTTCGACTATAACAGTGGAGTGGTGATTCTTAATGCTTTCAACTTCTTTTGCTATGCAAATGATGAAGAGTACAATGTCTTGAAGCTTTTATGTGCACTTCCTATTGTGAGAAGGGTGATTCTAGAATGCATGTATACATAATGTTTTCATGGTGCTGGTTGGTCACTTATTTTTGAAGATTTTGTTGAGGATCACATTGTGGAGGGTTTTCAACAAGTGGTTATGCATAATAAGTTGGTCTTGGTATACTAAGGCTCTGTGGGATCTTGTTCGGATCTTGTTTGGGATATTATTTGGATCTTGGTGTTTCCTTTTTAGTGTTTCATCATGGTGAAGATTCCAGTGTTTCGAGGGACCCAAGGGGAAGACCCAGAGTCTTATCTTCAGGATTTTGTTCGAGGATGTCGGTTTTGCGCTACAACATCAGAAGCCGCAAAAAGGAAGTTGTCAAGGAGGAGTCTTCAACATCAGAGAGTTCAAGCTCTGACTTAACCGATGAAGAAGAAGAGACAGGGTGTAGCTCCGAGGAGTCCAACTCAGAGGGTGAGGTGGAAGGAGTGGCCTTTGGTCTTTGTCTTTGTGCTGATCGGGATGAGTCAAGAAGGAACAAGGTGGTGGTGCAAGAAGATCCTGTAGAGACACTTCATGTGGAGGATGTGGAGCACACTAAACGACGCCAACGCAATGAAGCGCTTCTTGGTGATTCTCTATCAGGTAGTGAGAAGCTCCAGTACTTGGATACGCTAGATGATTTTCCATGTCTCTTTGCAACAAGCTATTCACAGGTTTGACTAGTCTCTCTTGTGGAGCACAAGATTGAGTTGAAGCCAGAAAGCAAGCCAGTTGTGCAACGCTTAAGGCGATTGGGGGTGATCCAAGCTGAGGCACTAAAGAAAGAGGTAACACAACTACTTGAGGCAGGATTCATCTTTCATGTTGATGATTCAGATGGATATCTCCTGTAGTTGTCACACCAAAGAAAGGAAATAAGTGGCGAGTTTGTGTGGACTTTCGTCCTTTGAATGCATGCACTAAGAGGGATAATTTTCCTTTGCCATTCCAAGATGAAATACTAGACCAAGTAGCAGGGCATGAGATGTATTCTGTATGTGATGGGTATTCTGGGTACTTTCAAATTTGTATTCGGGAGGAAGATCAAAAGAAAACATCATTTGTCACACCTTGGGGAGTTTTTGCTTACAGAGTGATGCCTTTTGGGTTGACCAATGCACCAACTACATTTCAAAGGTTCATGAGTCAAGTCCTGGAGCCTTACTTGGGAAAGTTCATATGGGTGTTTTTGGATGATTTTTGCATTTATTCTCAGTGCATAGATCACATGGAGAAGTTAATGATGGCCTTAGCTAGGATTGATGAAGCAAAAGGGTGTCTAAATCCTAGCAAGTGTCATTTGGCTCAAACAAAAGTAGTCTTGTTGGGGCATATTGTGTCTCAAGAAGGCCTGCAAAGGGATCCTGACAAGGTTCAAGCAATCATGGCATTGCCAAGTCCTGAGAGTGTCACTAATGTTCACAGAATTCTAGGAAAGAGCAAGTATTATCAACGCTTTTGTGATGATTTCACAGAGATAGTGCATCCCATGAACTTGTTGACAAGAAAAGGAGTTTCTTTCCAATGGGGTGTGGAGCAACAAGAGTCTTTCCAGCAACTTAAGGAGGCCATGAGTAAGGGCCCAATATTGAAGCCCCCTTATTGGTCTCAAGACTTTTATGTAAATCCAAGTGTATCTTTGCATTCAGTTGGTGCTGTATTGCTACAAAAAGGAGAGGCAGGTAGAATGCAACCCATCTATTATGCCAGCCGACAGCTTACAGATGTGGAAACAAGGTATGAAGAAATGGAGTAGCAAGCTCTCTCTGTGGTGTTTTCCATCAGAAAGTCTCGCTCCTATTTATTACCTCGACCATTTTTCTTCCTTACCTCTCAGTCTGTATTAGCATATCTAGTTCACAAGCCTAATCCTGGGGGGAGATTTGCAAAATGGTTGTCAGAGCTTCCAGAGTTCTCTTTCTCTTTTGTCACTAAAAATACCACTAGGTCCACTATGGCAAATTTGCTCACAGGACGGGAGGATCTAGGAGAAGAAAAGAAATGTAAGGAGAACATTAAAGAGGAAAGGGATACATCACCAGCAGCTTTTGTTTTGTATTTTGATGGGGCTTTTAGTCCTTCATGCCAACAAGGAGCGGGGGGGATAGTCTTGATGAATCCTGAAGGTCAAGAGGTATGGGCAAGAGGACAAGAGCTTCCAGGTATCACAGCTAACAATGCAGCTAAGTATAATGCTTTGATTCTTGGTTTGGAGGGTTGTCTTCAAAGTCAAGTTAAAGAATTGGAAGTAAGAGGAGATTCTCAGCTTATTATAAAGCAAATGCAAGGGCATTACAAGACAAGAAGTCCTCATTTAAAGGAGCTTAATCAAAAGGCTATGGCACAATGTAGTCGCTTCGATTTTTGCAAGTTTGTTCATATAAACAGAAAAGAAAATCAAAGGGCAGATGAGTTAGCTAAAGCCATTGTAGTGCCAGACTGGGGGGTGGTTTCTTGGGTAGACACTGGATGGCCAAAACTACAAGATGTTCAGTAATATGTGGAAGAAGGCATGTTTCCTCAAGGGTTAACTCCACAACAGAAGCAGAGATTGGTTCCTTTGGCCACGCCTCCATAAGGATGTATATGAATGTCACGAATGGAACCTATCAGCTTGAGGATGTTGATGGCATGGTGATACTCGGATGCATCAATGAGTATCGCCTTAAATTCTTCTATGCTCGACCACCTTGAGGGCCAACAGACCCTCTCTGTACTAGAGAGGATCTGTTGGGGGGGGGAAGATGTGACGCCAAAAATTGATATTTTTAAACTTGGCATTGATATTGTTTTTCTCTATGTTTGATAAGAGTTTGAGTATCAAGTGATAGCCTAGCGGCTCTCACTTATTTCTATTTTCTATGATATTGTATGGGATTGAGAGGATGAGTGGAATGGCTCATTGTAAATACCATAGGTATGAATTATAAATACCTTGGTATGGGGTGAGAGTTATTTGTGTATGGGATATTATGAGTTTTTTAGAAAATAGGAAGAGTGAGTCATATAAAGAGGTGGGCTCATGTCCATGTGTTCCAATAATATAAGAGAGGTCACATGCCAAGCGTGTGGAAGGCATGTGGAGGAGTGTGAAGTCAAGAGGAATCCTTCTAGAACTCCTATGTGGAATAAGGAGGATGTGGACATGTGGAAAAGAGAGGATCCCTATGGGCTCCATGTGAGGAGACTCTTGACTTTCTCAATATTTTAAGAGTCTTGAGCATCTTTTGATGGGACACATGGCAAGAGTAGCCAAAAAGGACATGGATGGTGACATACGTGCTTATGTGATTGATGGGGAAAGGAATCTACAGGCAGCAATTGTAAATGGGTGAAGGAGGGTAACAAAATCTCTATAAAAGGAGCCCTCCTCTCCCTTGTTCATCAATCTCTTCCACCATTAGGCCTCATGTTGCTGTAGCTCTAGTCTCCCCAAGCCTCTTCCATGAGCCTTCTCTCCCTCTTGTAGATATTCTCTTATGTAGACTCTTGAGTCCATCTCTCTCTAGTTTATTCCCTCTCTATGAGTAGTCTTGGAGCTTCCGCTCCCTCTTGTATGTACGAAACCTCTTCTCTCTTGTGTTTGTAGTGTTGAAGTGGATTCTCACTCTATTTGTAATGAAGGTCACTTTAGGTTCTCTCTCTCTTGAGTGTCTCTTCCCTTTTCTTTCTTTCAAAGCCTTAAAAGTTCTTTCTATTCGACTGCTCACTGTGCACACATGGTCCCTCTGTTTCCCAAGCCACCATGCAAACTTCTTCCCCTCTTCTAGGCAAAATCTATGAGGGTGAATCGTTGATGAAGGTGGAGTCTTGAGGAGCATCTTGCTCAGGCAAAATTAGCCTGGGTGGAGGGTAGTTTTCATGACAGTTTGACCCCCTGTTAGTGTTTTGCTCATAACTTTCTGCTCGATAGTCCAATTGTAATGAAATTTATATCAGCGCGAAGCTCTCTTGAAGGCGCATGTTTCTATTTGATCAGATACTGTTGCAAAAAGTTATGTGTCTCTGTGTTTGACAGTCTGTTTTCATGATAGTTTTTACCCCCGTCTAGTAAACTGTCCATAACTTTTTGGCCGCTTCTCTGTTTCTTACGAAACATATATCAGCACGAAGCTCTCTACTTAGATCTTGAATCAGATACTGCTGCAAAATGTTACCCCCTTCCAGTAAACTGTCCATATCTCTTCAACTGTCTGTCTGTTTTCAATAAAAATTATATCAGCGCGAAGCCCATCTCAAGGCGCATCTGTTTCTATACTTGAATCTCTAATATCATGTCTTTACTGAAAGTTACAGGCCTTTGTGTCTAATGACAGTTTGTAGAGTGTTTTGAGCTAAGTATGAAGGTGTCTATGAAGGAGGTGCACTGTTTCCTCGAAATCTACCCATCCGACCTAATTAGCCCCTTCAAACTCCTCGATATATATCAGTTCATGTTATGTTGAGCCGCAAGATCTTCTTTCAACAACATATCGCTCTTCTCTTTAGCGCAGATTGGCTCACTGAGATTATGGCCTCTCCTGATCCTTTCCTTCTCCCTATGCTTGATTACAACATCACTTGGGATGTTACCATCTTCATTCTCATCTAAGGGAGGAAAGTATGGTGTGGTATGTTGGCATAAAAGCTTCTTTCTAATGTCCCATTCTCAATGATAAATATCTTTGGAAGTTAGTTCGAAAGCAGCAGGAAGTGAAGAGGTGCATGAAGTTTATTACCCCCAACTTCATGTCACACTTCCACACAGGATAGTCCGCGGGAGTTCTCCACTTGCCATCGGTTGATCGATGGGAGGAATGCCATCACATGAGCTCTGCAATAGATTTGCACTTGAACATATGTTGGATGCGAGGGATTATGGGAAAATGTCGCAAAACCTTACGAGGCACGTCCAAAGTGTTGAGATCTGCTCTATATCTTGCCTCTCCACAAGTAGGACACTCTCTTGCATCCTTATGTAGTCCACGAAACAAAATGCAATCATTGACACATGCATGGATGCGCTTGTAATCTAATCCTCCAAGAGAGGTCACATGTTGCCTTGCCATATCTCTTGAGGTTGGTAATTTATTCTCCCTTGGAAGCATTTTACACAATAGCCTGCACGTGAAGACCATAAATGAGAAAAAGCATTCAAGTAATTGACCCACTAGCATAATTCACCATGTTTGCAAAATAGACTTTAAAGCTTACTTGAGTAATGCATTCAATCTTGCATTGCTCTATCCATAGATGGTTTGCAAGTTTAGTAACTCAAGGAAGGCACGTAGAACAGAGAATGTGCAACCCTCAAACAGTGGAGTCGATGCTGTAGTAAAAAGATTATCTTGCTCCATGCTATCATCCCTCCCTTGATGGACATATAAATCCCGCACCATATCATCAAACACCTCCTCCTCCATGGCTTCATGAGGTAATGACGGAGGGCTACTATCACCATCACTCCATGCATCCGTAACGGTCCCTCCTGAAGATCCCACCTCATATCGCCGATGCTTCACCTACCACAGCGAGAGTAGGGCAACATATGCGGGTGTGGCACTGCATCCTGTATCAAATTAAAACGGGATCATAACTCAAATATATGAACATCCATAGGTATCTCAATCAACCTTAACTTACAAACCCTACCATGTTTATGGTCCCATCCCATTCTCCATACTTTGAGATGTGATTGAGTGTAATTCTGCGTGCACGATACATGTTCCCTCAACATCGATCACATATACATTTGATTTTTTGCTCCAACCAGATTTCACGATGGTGGATATGAAGGGATTCATCCTCATTGGAGCTACTTGTTAAAGATGAAGACATCCTACAAACAAACAACCCAAAAAATTTTGCTTTTCTTCAAATATTTGATTTAAACTCTATGGCACATCTAAAGGCACGTCTAAAACCGTGTCTGTTTGTTCTGTGGTGTGCATCTATAAGCACGTCTAAAACTATGTCTGTCTATTCTATGGTGTGCATCTACAAGCGCATCTAAAACTAGGTCTGATCTATGTAATTAGATGTGCAAATAGATGTGCAAATAGATGCGCCTATAGACGCGGCTTTTAAACCTGCTTTTAGTGCA
Source organism: Dipteris shenzhenensis (assembly GCF_047967505.1). Classification (NCBI taxonomy): domain Eukaryota; kingdom Viridiplantae; phylum Streptophyta; class Polypodiopsida; order Gleicheniales; family Dipteridaceae; genus Dipteris; species Dipteris shenzhenensis. The sequence continues at coordinate 45,507,549 of NC_141605.1, read as the reverse complement.
CTTGGTTTGCTTTTCTTCACATTACTTATACTTTGCACAGCTTGCTTGCTTCGTTATTAGCAGATCCACAATTTCAATGCTTAAGAGGAAGGCACCCACACTTACTTCCAAGCTTAAAGGAGAAGAGGGTGAACAAGGAAGAGAAGCAACTTTGAAGAAGGAGAAGAACTTTCCATACCTCTATCCAAGGTAAGTCTTTTTGCAGTTAATCTTTTTTGGAAGTTTGCTCTCTTTGGATTTGTACTTTCTCGTATCCAAAAAACACATGATTTGGGTATCAGTGCCAAATTTGTGTGTCGAGCGCAATGTCCTTTTCTACTTTTTAGAAAAGTCCGTCTGTTGGAGCGCGTCTATAGGTGCATCTCAGATCACATCTAACACCGTGTTTACAAATGCATCTAGATGCGCGTCTAGCTTGTTTATAGACAGAGGCATCCACGTCTATAGACGTGCTGTTATACGCGAAAATAGATGCACTAATTAGACACGTCTATAGATGCGCTCCAACAATAATCCTCTCTTCCCTTCCCCTCTCTTCTCAGCTCATCAGTAATCATCTTTTTTTATTTTTTCCAGTTCATCATGTGGCCAAGAAGAGCTTCGGGCTCACCTAATCCTTGGGATTCTATTTTTAGGGACTTATATAACCTTTTAGGGCACCCTCCTAGTCCTGTGAAGTTATATGGGTATATGACGGGTACTCTAAACACCCCCCAGGAGTTGGCACTACAGACTCCAAACCAACCCACACCAGCTGAGATCACCCCAGCGGAGTCAGCACAGCCCAACCGGCTACACAGTGTAGGCCCATCTCCCATGCCATCTTATGCCCCTTCCCCCATGCCGTCTTATGCCCCTTCTGCCATGCCATCGTATGCCCCTTCCCCCATGCCATCAGGAGGTCCTTCTATCTCACAGAGACATCGACGTACTCCTGTGCAGTCGAGACTCGGTTCTCTAGCCAGGAGTGGTCAGCGTAGTCTCGTGCAGTCTCCAGCTACGAGTGGCCAGCATACTAGCTCGACATGACATGGTATCAAGCATAGTAGCAGGGAGAGCGGTGGGGGATGCATGGCACAATGCTTTGCAAGGGGTGGCAGTGGGGACAATGATGATTCAGATGATTTAGACGTGCCTTCGAGTGATGGTACGATATTCTATGACATCACTTAGATAGGAGGCATCTTGATGGATGCGTGAGGGAAGGACATCATGGCCTTCATGCGCTGTGTAATTGCTAACAATTAAAGAGATTGCTTTATCCACTTCAAAGACCAGCCAAAGAGGTTGGCTGATGAGACCCTCGTTGCTATTTGCTCTAGGTATCCTAACCCCCCCAATCGCCAATTCACAGATAAATGGGCCAAGTCAATGATTGTTATGATACTTGGCAATAAAAGATCTTCGCTTAAGAGGTAGGCACTAGCGGAGCTGGCCAGGCTCGAGGGAGGTCAACCACCAAGGGGCCCGCCCCACACCACTCACAAGCGTGAGTGGAAGAAAGCAATGAAGTTAGCAAGGGAGGACCCTAGTCTGCAACATGTGGAGGCACGAAGGATCCAGATGGAACAATATGGAAGCATGCACTTTGGAGCAGGGGGTGTTGAATCATGGGAGGCCCAATTTGTAAGTATCGATCTCAAATTATATTGCTTATGTAGTTTATTAGGAGGTTGTTTCTTGGTACTAATCCCTCCACAAATTGTGTCATCTTATAGCTTGAGATTGTGGGTAGATACCCTACTCCTGTCGAGACAGCCTACCACTGCCACCATCACAGAGGAGATACATGGAGGCACTTCTATGATGACGGGTTGATTACTGAGGAGTAGTATATCCGGGCTACTGGAGCGGCCCCGGAGGTATTTGAAAGTAATTAAATAATGTCAATATTATAAGTAAAGATTTGATTTTTCATACATTGATATATGTTGTCCGTTGTTTACAGGCCCATGCATAAGACGACAAGGAAGAAGATGAGGAAGCAGGCGCAGAAGGGAGTGCAGAAGGGAGCACAGAAGGGAGCATGGAAGGCAGCGAGGATTAGTCGTAGAAGTAGTGCTAGCTACTCTTTTTCGTACTTAAAGCCACTGGCTTGGCTTCGTGCCTCTTGTATATACACTCCTCTTATTTTTTGTACTTGAAGCCACATGACGTGGCTTAGCTTCCTTATTTTTTGTACTTGAAGCCACATGACGTGGCTTAGCTTTGTGCTATATGTACATACAAGCACTTTTTGAGCTTTCAATTTTATTGCGTTTTGGAGTTGTAATGTTTTATTTGGAATTGTAATTAAAATGCGGTTGGCTGTAAGAATTGAAATACACAATGTGGAAATGGGATTCTTGTAACTATATAGCATACACAACATACACAGCATTCTGTAAATTTTTAAAAAAATATTATAAAGCGTGTCTATCAGTGCATCTATAAACGCGTCTATATACATGTCTGTCTGTTCGACAAGCGTCTATTTTTGCATCTATAAACGCATTAAGCAGAGCATCTATTTAAGCATTTAAATGTGTGTCTATACGTGCATGTGTCTGCTATATAGACGCGTTGTTAGATGCGGGTCTTTAGATGCAAAAATAGATATGCAAATAGATGCACCCGTAAGTTTTCTATTTAGTTCAATAAACGTGTCTGTGTGCACGTCTATGGGTGCTTTGTCTTGTTGTGCTAGTCAACCTCAAAAAGCTACAGGAGACAAGGTTGCGAGTAGCTATGCTCTCCAAGTAGAAAAGGGCTGACATAAAAAGTGGTTCAATTGCAACCTCAAGAACAAGGACTTGGAAAAAGGGGACTTGGCACTCCTGTACAGTGTCCACAACACTGAGCTGAAGGAAAAGGTGGCTAGGATAAAGCACCAAGCCATTGAGGAAGCCAGAATCTGTAATGCGAAGATCCGACAACATACACAAATGACCCTTTTTAAGGCAACGACTGAACAGATTCAACTAATAGATGATCTAACAATAGAGCTAGCTAGGTTGTTTATTCAACTACAGGTACCGCGCATGCGAATCAAAGCACTCGTGGACCCAGAAGCGAGCCACAATTTCATTTCCTGAGAGGTATGGGAAAAGTTGCAGGTACCCCTAACCCTCACTACTGCCTCAATAAGAGCTATAAACAATCAAGTTTTACAAACCTTGGGTGATGTAAATCTAAGTCTAATGGTTGTTCGCCAAGCTGTGGATATACACTTTTATGTTCTCCCTATAGAAGCCATCGAAGAACAGATTATTCTAGGAGGAACTTGGTGCTATGCCATCAACTGCCAAGTTGACTAGCGCACCCAAACAGCTTCGCTTACTAATGGTGGTCAAACAGCGGTAATCCTACTGTGTAGACCTAGCCCCTCCTCTTCGGCCCCGACCTCCCAATTCACGACAATGAAGCAATGCAACCAAGCCAATCGGAAGCCCCAGCCTCCACCAACACACCGCCCAAAGGCCCAACTCGAAAGGAGCACAAAGCTAGCCGCAGTGGTAAACCAATGCCATTGCATGCTCAACCCATGCTACCACCCTTCAGTCAAGAAATTCGTGAGTGGCAAGTACAACATGATGTCCTCTACCGCCCAATGTCACTTTGATCAAAACCAGCGCCCCAAGAATGGTAACATAGCAACAGTAGCTTAGGTCACCTCAAGATTGCTTCCTCCATCCCCATTCACCACATAGAGAAAGCCGTGTAGAACTCTCACACCTCAGCCGCTACCATGCCTCCCCAAGAATTTGAGCAAAACTACCCGCTCAAGCTGCTCGAAGTTGCCTCGATCCAAAAGAAGACATTGTAAACCTCAAAGGTGACGAAGGCAACACCACAAGGACCTGTGTCCTCCCAGGATACAACCCCATAGGAACCTACCAATGATCCACATGATAGGCCGGTCCCAAGGTACTGAATACGCAATGGTGCCATGAGCGGTTCAACTCAACACAAGCATTGCCACCACTAGTCGAGGGACCCCTCAGAATTCAAATTCCATCCCACCAAGAGTTACACAAGAATCTCACCTTGGGAGTGACTACTTGACGTCGAAGCTCGCAACAGTTAGTAAGGTCTGACACAAAGGTGCCTCCGGCATCAGAGGTAAAGAACAAGCTAGACACATTCTCTACATGGCTCCTTATTTGCTATGTGGAAGTATGGCATCCGCCTCCACTGCATTCATCATAATCATCATATCTAGGTCTATGTGAGTCAGTACGAAAGGCATCTCACCTGATGCACCACTTGCCAAGCACACCACATGCGCACACATGGTCAGCACTAGTAGGTGACTAGGGTCCACTCTTGCATTGTTTATAAGGGCTCATGTTTGCACATGCTGACCTCCTTGTTACAACACCCAACACAAGTGCACTCCACTCCACCCACACTTCACCCACCCCACTCCCCCTTCTCTTTTTTCTATTTTCCCACATTCACTACAACATCGACCATCATTGAAAAGGTTCACCACCAATTGTCGCTGAAAGGTTCGCCACCGATCGTTGCCAAAAGGTTCGACGCTAGCTGACACCATCATGATCCTCGTCAAGTTGTCACCATCGATCACCGCATTGCCCCATCGCAATTTGCGTACCATGCTGACCACAGCTATGTCGCTTCACACCGATCGTTGCCATTGAACACCACACTCCCCGTCGCCATTTGGGTACCATGCCCATCATGGCCTACATCACTTAACACTGATCGCCACCATTGATGTTCGCCACCGATCGTCGCCATATATTCAAAACCATCCGTCGCCATACCAGTATCCTAGCAGTTGGCAGGATAAAAATTTATAGAAGTAGGCCTACCCCACCGAGTCATTGCCATTGCTTGCAGCCAAAATCTGTCAAATTTTATCTAGAAATTTGATAGTTTCCTACCCACTTCTGTTTGCCATGGAGTACGAACACGACCTTTTCGAATTTGAGTCGCACTTGGACCTCCACCCTCGCCCTATTCCAGAGGCCACTAGCCCCTTAGACTCGCAGAGCACCCCTTCGGCCACAATTCGAATGCCAGATGAAATACCCACGGAGGACTTACAGAATGAAGACACCTCCACCAAAGAGGCGACTCAAGAGGAGCCAGCCGTAGCAGGCACAAGCCCCACAAAACACGGAAGCGCACCTCGGCGCCAACCGTTGGCGAGTACAAGATCGTACGTTCACAAGTGCACTTGCCATTGGGAGAAGCATGGCTCCAAGAGCTATATGCTTGCATGGTCCACTCGTACTTTACATTCAAGGGTTAGGACTACACCCTCCACTACCACACCACAGCAGCATATGCCGCTCTTCAGGACCTGACAATCGTGGAAGCCTTGAACTTTTTAGGCTTGTAGAGAGTAGCAAATGGCTTCCCGTGCCACCTAGACATGAAACTGTTGGCGGAGTTCCTCAAGACATATGACAACAACACCAAAATTGGTGTCTTGAGAGATGCAGCAGGCAATCCCCACCACTACCAAATCAATCAAGACATAGTGTGGGAGTATTCAACCTGCCAGTGGTGGTAGAAAAATATTCCAAGCAAAAGAAGAACCTTGACTCCCTAAAGAAGCTCTATTCCTATGACCGCCACAAGTGCAAAGGATGCATCCAATTCAACACCATCTACAAGCCCGAGCACCTGGCAAGAGCCTTGCAATGGCTCACTCAAGTAAAGCACTCAGATCATCATCAAGCCATTGTGCCCAATATCTTGCTGAGGATGGTGAACTTTCAACAGGTGAATTGGGCTGACTAATACTATACCCAGATGTGAGAGGAGCTCAGCACGCATGGGGACATCATCAGCAACTACATGTTGTACATGCCGATCCTCTACTACCTTCAAAATTAGTATCCACCCATCGGCTTTGAACTTGCTGAGAAATCTGCCAATATCGGTCCCATGCTGACCGAGCAGGAAGAGATAGAAACCAGGCCCAAGAGAGCAAGGACAATGCCAAGTGCCACTCTAGTCACCCAAGTGCAATCGGAGCCAAGTCAACTGATCAACCGGTATGAGAAAACCAGTTGCACAAATTCATGCAACGACAATTTCGCATGTAGCGGCTAAGGTCCTCAAGATAAGGGAAAACAAGTGCAAGGAGGTTCTATTCCCTTTGAAGACCTCCAAGGCGATGACACCATCAAAATCGGCCTCCATCTTGGAGCCGAGACTATGCCAACAAACCTAGCCGCACCCTTCGTCTCAATCTCCACCACCCCTTAGGAGACCACATCCTTCACTAGGGGCACCTCTTCCATGCCTTGGGTAGGCCTAGCAGAGGCCATACAATTTTGCAGCACGCCCCAGTATAGGGCAATGGGAGGATATAGCCATGTGATGGCCGAACAGTTCTCATGCGCCGACACCATGGAAATGAACCTCTTTGAAGCCCTGGCATAATTGCTGCAAGTCACCTACACAATCTTAAAATGGAGGCAAGAGCAAGCCTCACAACTCTCCTCCAACCTCATTCAATCCCAACTCTTGACACAAGAAAGCCACTTGACAATGGTCACAACTCAAGCAACGGGTCAGTCCACTACATCGAGCCGAAGGGTACCAAGCTAAGGTGGAAGAGCTCGAGCTCACTCTAACAAAATTCAGAGATGACCTCGCCACCAACGAATCCTTGGTCCAAACGTTTATGGAACAGGTGGAAAAGGTGGAATAAGCCTTGTGCACATTGGTGGAGCATCAAGCACAGGTAGAGTAGTGGTACGCCTGCACCCAAGAGACCCATGATGAACAGATCCGCTCCCTATATGATCTCCTGGCACAAGAAAGGAGCCTCATGGTATCCCCTCGAGAAGAGATTGAAAGACAGTGTGCCACTGGCCACTCGAAGGAGTCAAGGTTGGAAGACCGCGAGCATCAAGAGTTCATGATGTATCGGGAGGTGTCTACACAGTTAGCCACGTATATAGTTGCACCATGCACCATCACCAAAACCCTCCAAATGCACTTAGATGCACTCTGCTCATAAAGCCTCACCTTCCACCTAGACCTCACTACTCCACTACTGCCCAATGCCCTTCAAACCATCCTCCATCGTAACACCAACCACTGCCGCCCCATCTTAGCCATGTTGTATTTTTCTCTTGACCTTCAACCCACCTCCTTATCTCTTCTTCGCCCCTCCGATCTCAAAACCCTATCCACCCATCCCATTCTTCTCAACTTTTAAGGCTGGTGCCCCGTCGACACTGAGTCCTTTAATTATCCTGTGGACGATGAGGTGATGCAACTCGCAAAGCCCGAAGAGCTCACGCCATGGATCAGCACTTCTGAAAGTCTGCATGCAGACATAACTTGGATGTAAACCTATGGCCGAGTCTCCGCAGTCCAAGCTCAAGGACACCTTGTGGCCTACCAGGAAACCACCTACCGTCCCCTCGAAATAAGAATACTTTTTAATCGGGTGCTACAAGCTCTCCAAGAATCACTTGAGTCCTTGGTGAGCAATTTTGAAACAATTCACATAGCATAACCGAGGACGAAGAAAAAAATGCAATCACATTTTTTTATATCACCGCCCCCCCTATTGATATTCCATTACCATGTCCACTAGATCTCGCCCAGCCCACCCAACAAGCTACCCAACCTCCTCTCCCTCGGACAACACTACCTGAGTACTCATCCAATGCCTCCAACACCACCACCACACAGCACCGACCTCCCCGTCCATCACCTCCAATGCTCCGGTCGCGACCTCCTTGATGAGGCATTCAACACGCTGCTCAAAGTAGCACATTTTGTACAAATCACTGACGCTAGGACTCCTACAGGCCCCCCAGTAATAGAGCCAATGTTGCTAGCAGATGACAAAGCTCTGCCATCCCCGTCAAGGTCTGCTCCTGAAGATCTTCATTGGCTTCCAGACTAAATTCCTTCCAAGAGTTACCGGATAGTGTGCTCATGCACCACTGGAAGCGCCAGCTCGAGAGCTCCAACCTCCATCTCTACAAAATTTTGGAGGTGCTCCCTCTCACACATTTCATAATGTAGTCATTCGATAACTAGCAGCAAGTGCATCCCAAGCGCACATGGGGAGGATAAAACCTCACCCTCGACGCCCCTGTTCCCATGATTGATGCAGATGTCGGTCTACACCCCAAGTGGTGGCTCCCCTTTTTGAAGCTAGAGAAATTTTGGCATTAGTACCATAGCGTGCCCATCAATCGTCGAGTCCACCCACTCTACATGCCCATGGAATGATGTTGGACTTGGGCTGCCTTTTGACATCTCCAGCAATAGGACCCCAATGTGGTGTACAATTTTCCAAAGTACAACTTCTCAAAGGAAATGACACAGGAAGGTTTTCACTTTCACATCTAATCATTCAATGACACCTATGGCTCCATCTTAGATCTAGGCATCATTGCTGCCGTGCACTTCAATCGCCTCATCCTCTTACTTCTCCATGATCTTCTCGCCCACAGCTGCCCCATCAACGACCGCATTCACAATCTGACCAACCAAATTGTCTTCAACCTCGACATTGGTCCATCTCAATTCCAGGACCTCCGACTCTACCTACAAGTCTGCAACCTCCATGGGCATCACATCCATACTTACAAGGATATGCATGTGACCCATTTTTGGAAGTACCACTCATACCTTGCTCGCCTCACATCCAAGTAGCTAGACCGCTATGCCATCATGCAGTCAATCCTCTCCACCACCGTCCTTCAGCGGAGCTGACCCAAGGACGGATCAGCAATAAGAAAGGGGGCATGTTAGCATCCACAAGTACAATCGACAAATGCAGGGTAATCAATGAGTAAAGGTGACCAACCAAAATGATTGACTTCAACAGAACAAGCTCAAGGGAGTTTGATACCCAAATACTTTAAGGTGAATGATTACAAGCAATGTGCACATGGAAGGAGTATAGCTCAAACTCAGGGAGTTTGATCCCCAAATACCCCAAGCCCACCCAAAAGTCCAAAGATTCCAGGAAAAGTGCACAGGTCATATGATTCTAGCTACCCCCGCCCAAAATAAGGAGTTGTTGGGACAAGGAGATGCACACTTCAGAGTGCATATGCTTTGCACTATTCAGTTCCACATCCATAGGAAATAGCGACGCCAATGAAAATAGCCATGAAAGGAGTACAACTCAAACTTAGGGAGTTTGATCCCCAAATATTTCGAAGAAAAGGCTTCCCAACAACATTTAGGGTTGTCTCATGGAGTGTCTCATGGAAGACTAGCCTTGTCATTCCAGGTTTTGAACCACATTCATGAGGTTTTGACACCAAACAAGTGGTGTAAGGGTGCTCAGGAAGTTTGAGCCCCAAATCACCCGAGCCTAGAAGTGGTGAGGCTAACACAAGTGCTATTTGGGAACCAGTTAGGATCACCTCTTTATACTAGGGTTGTCCCAAGTGCTTTAATATGGCTAACACATGCGCTATTTCCATTAGTAGGGAGAGTCAGTAAGAAGAGCAATATGCCTTGGTGCCCTATGAGCCCAAGAGCCCATGGTTGTAAAGTGAGGGACAGTGCTAAAAAGGAAAAGGGTTGGCCCTCCCTTCAAAAGGTGACTTGTATAAAAGGCCAAAAGTTTGAATGTGGTCTTCATTATTGTTTGCACAAGTTTGAATACAAGCTCCCTCTTCTCTTCCAAGAGAGTGTTTTGGGTGCTCTCTTGTTTCCATTGTAGTGCCTTTGTGGCTGCCACTCTATCCCCCTTCACTCCCTTCTCCTTCTTCCCTTCCTCCTCCTCCCTTCTCCCTCCTTTTCCCTCTCCCCTCCCCTCTTCCCCTTCCCCCTTCCTCGTGTGAAACCATATTGCAACAATTTGGAGGCTGCTTGACTGACACTTGTGGATGGCTCGAGCTATGCATTGCCACAAGGAGTAGCCCAGAGTGGAAGCTTCATCGGCATATCTTCAACTACCCCATGACATGTGAGTCACCGCTAGACCCACAACATGCCAGTGTTTCATGCTAGAACAAAACACATTGAAGTGCATTTTAACTTCCTTCATGAGGAAGTTCTTAGTGAAGAAATCGACTTGATACATTGTCCCACACAAGAACAAGTTGCAGATATCTTCACCTAGCCACTTTCCCTTGATAAGTTTGCAAACTTTTGACATTAGCTTGGTAGACTTTGCCAATTGCAACTTAAGAGGGGGAAGTGATAGTCAAGGTGCCTTTGTACATACTTTCCCGCTATGCACTTTTTGCACTCTTATGCATCTTTTCTGATCTTTATTTCTGTTGCCGGTATGCAACATTTAAAAAATCAAAATTTTGTGTTTTGTAAAGCACCCTCTCGTTATGCATTGCAATTTAACATGGGCTGTTGAGAATGGTGTGGAAATTGCGCCATAATTGTTATGGAACAAAAAACCCGAACCTTAACCCTAGCCCTAAGGGGTCCATGTATATATTCCTATTTTTCTTGGAACGTATTTAATGGACAGTTAGTATCTTGACAATGTGCGCACTCCTCTCTATCCCTCTCTCATTTCCATTAACAGCTATCAAATTGGTAGTATCAAGAAAGAATTATATGATGAATTTATGTTCATATGATATAGTACAATATACCAATTCACAACAATCATGAACAATGAGGTGGGAACTTCATTGGCCCAAGCACATACTACAACCACTCATGACATAGAGGTGGATTGGCACAAATTTTTCGACTAGAGAGAAACCAAGATAAGAAGGGATTGCCAGGACACAACCTACATCAAATAGGAGCATCATTAGGAAAAAAGGGAGTTGGGGCCCTGAGAGAAATTCACAATTTCTTCATTTTTATTTCCTCTAAAACATTAAAATATGACATAACTCCATTGATGTACATTGCAAAATTTTGTATTTTTGTCATCGACTCGTCCGGAGCCCTTTGGAAAAACTTTTGAAACACCGAAAACAGCCCCTTAGAAGCTCAAAAAAGGTTAAAAAGCCTTGGAAAGCCGCCTGTACAAATGAAAGTGATTTGACAGGTTGGGGACCTAGGTCCAATCTGTCATATCACTGTCATTTCTACAGTGGGCTTTTCGGGCCTCCGGGGGCCCGTTTTTGGCATTTCAAAAGTGTTTTTAAGGATTTTGGCCCCCTCCAAATGCACCACAGTGATGTCAAAAATACCAAATTATGCATCGTACGTGAGATATAATAAAGTAGCTCAAGTATCCTCATTGAATGCAAACTCGACGTTTTTTTTTTTGACTTTTTCAATGTTACGTTGGCCTTCCTTTGATTGGTGGAGGGCTATTTTCCTTCAAGGCTGAAAGGCCCTAAAATGAGCTTCCTTTTTTCCTAATGATTGTAGGAACCCTATTGGAAGTTAAAAAGGAACATCCTATGAAGATAGACTTGAGTATTACATTATGCATGGCACTCCCTGTCACATCTGATTGGAAGAGAAAGGTGGAAGGAGAAATTGAACTTCATGTCAAAATTATATAGGGATATTGTAGGTGAGTCAGAAGTCACTCATTACTATGCACTCTAGTTCTCTCCTGAGCATGTGAGCCAGTGACTAGTAATTTTTACTGCACTTGTAAAGATCATGCATGCTTAAGCCCAGTGGTGGTTGGCTGGTAGTTTTAACTGCCATCCCGATGGAACCGTAGCCACGATAGACATGGCTATAATTACTCATTACTATGCACTCCAGTACTCTACTGAGCATGCGAGCCCAGTGACTGGTAATTTTTATTACACTCATAGTGATCATGCATGCTTAAGCCCAATGGTGGGTGGTAATTTTAACTACCATCCCAATGGAATCATAGCAATGACATATGTGGCTGCTGACAGTAGCCACCACCATTGGGCAATAATTCCCACAAAAGAAAATCATGAAGCCTAATCACCTCTAATACCTCATTACCATGCACTCTAGTACTCTCCTAAGCATGCAAGCGCAGTGACTGGTGATTTGCTGCACTTGTAGTAAGCATGCATGCAAACCTGGTGGTAACTGGAAGGTCAATAATTGCAAGCCACTGTGGTGGCTAGTAATTAACTGCTGCCAGCCGGGTGGGTTTTAGCCGCCACCATAGACGTGGCTCAAAATCTTAGATGCGACCACCTCTAATCACTCATTACCATGCAAGTCAGTATTGCCGCCTTGAATTAATCAAAATTCAAGCTAGCCCGATGGCTCTCCCCTTGATAGTGTAGTGAGGCTACAAACTGCTATTCGATTCTCATAACCGATTCATCTTCTATCCCTCTTGACTGTCTCATTCTCCCTTGCAATCGGACTACAAACTCAAGCCTCCACTATTCCATTTCCTTCAATGTTTCATCCTCTATCCCTCTTGACCATTTCTTTCTCCCTTGCAGTCAGACTGCAAACTCAAGCCTCCACTATTCCATTTCCTTCACTGTTTCATCTTCTATCCCTCTCAACCATTCCTATCTCCCTTTCACTCTTCCTGTAACTTCTATCCCCTCTCATAATGGACCCTGCACACTACCAAGATCTCCTCACACAATCTTTCCCCCCCCTCTGCAGCACAGTGTGAGAGCCCCTCCTTCCTTGATCTTGAAATTGTAACATATGGGAGCTCCTCTCTCACTCTTCAAAAGCTTGATTTGGATGCTCTCCAAAACTTCACCAGGTTGGTATGGGAGGTGAATGTGAAGGAGGGGAAACTAGTCTGTCAAGGTCAAAAGATTACCATCAATGAAAGCATGATTGAAAATGCTCTAAGAGTTCCTAGAGGTAGTTTGCAAGCACTTTTTTGGGTAGTGGAAGAGATAGGATATTCTAGATGTACACCCCAACTCTCAAATTAGTAAAGATGATGGAGTCAAGATTTCAAGCTTGCCAATAGACCTCTAAGATGTGCTAAAGAAGACCATTCACTTCTTTTGTGATATGAGAGGAACTTGCAAGTTCTAGCAGGTTCAAGCAGCAGTAGAGCAACTAAAAGGACGTGATGTATCTTTCTCAAGGGAGATCTCCAAGTGCATGTTAACCAACTTGAAGAATTGCATGGATGGTAAATCCCAATTGTCATCTCAGTCCACTGGAGTTGCAATGCACCTGATGGCATCTACCCTCAAAGGGATTTTTGAGCAATACAATAAGCAAATGTCTGAGACGGTGACTTTTCTACAAGAGAAAGCCATCGATGCAGCAAAGGCAAGTCTCAGGGAAGGTGCAGAAGCCAAGGTAGAGGAGGCACAAGAGCAAGCTAAGGCCACTACAAAAATGGTCGACATGGAAAGGCATAGAAAAGAAGAAGCAAAGAAGTGCATATTGAAGGACCTCCAAGATAGGCTCGAAGAAGTGAGAAGTGATGGGGACATGGCAGACAAGGAGCTAGAAAAGATGCGAAACGATCTTGAAGATCAAAGAGCCAGAAAGGAGGATCTTTACAAATGGCTCTGCAACATGCAACGGATTGAACATTGAAAAAGACCAAATGATGGAGGAGCTGAAAAGGGAGAATGCAAAAACCAAAGGTGATGCAGGAACTATGAGAGAGCTTCAAGGTCAGGAAGGATGGGGTAGAGAGAAGCTAGGGTGGAGAAGACAATGGGGCAGCTCTCTAGCCCATAGTGGAGCAAGTTTCAGCAGCCATAGTGGAGCAACTTGTAGCAACCACCATGCTGAGGGTTGTTTTTTCAAAATACTGTTGGAAGTCCAAAGAGTAAGCTACAAGACCTTGCAAGAAGATTACAATAGGGCTATGCACGATCTTGTCGTGGCTTTTGACAATTATGAAAAGCAATCTGTTGTCTTGAGGTATTTCCAAACTAGAGTGGAAGTCTTGGAAACGGCCCATGAAGATGTTTTTGAGCAATTTAAGTAGCTTCAATAGATGTTGAGGGATTTAGATGAAGCTGTTGCACAGAGTGAGCCAAAAGTGGAGGAGATAAAGGAGAACATCTGCAACCTTAGGATGAGGGAGGAAGGAATCAAGAAGCAACTTTGTCATGTACAGAGCAAGACTAGAATATTGATGGCTGTAATAGTTAAATTGGATGCCTATCCTACTATCCCCACCATCATAGATGACTAGTGTTGTATCCCATGGCCTGCGTGGTACCACCCTGCGCATGTTTTTTGCTTTGGGGTGTTTGTGCATACAAAATCTAGCTATAGAAAATGCCATTTTCCATTTCCCAAGTCTAACACAAATGAAATTTTCATTCAAATGGGGGGACATATGGACATAAAATGATTCTAACACATAGAAGCTAGTTGCAAACTAATTTTTCACTTCAAGGAGAGACATATTGGCATAATCACATGTTGTAGAAGAATCTCCACGTGTATTTTCATTTAGTACTATAGGGAGGTAGTTTAGTACTAAACTAACTATATTGCCTTCCAATACTTGGTCACTACTATAGTACTACTAAATCAACACTAGCCTAATTCTAAAGTACCTGTTAACAAAGAGACAAATAGTATTGATTAATAAAATCAGCAAACTATCCATAATCCTACTCCATTATTAAGATTAAAGAAAATTAAGCAAACCTATTCTAAGTGCCATTTTTGTTAGAGAAACTCCACAAAATACTGTAAGATTATCTATTTCCAAAAGAGCCACAACTACTATCCATGGGATGATTTTTTAAAGCTAGTTTCATTAAGAAGTAAAACTTTTATATTGGTACCACATCTTTTACTTCAAAATTAAAAAGAAAATATATAATACCGTGCTATGTCCTCTAAATACCATGAAACAAAAAAAACTAGCCCTTTATATTAATATATAAGTACAAATTCGATAAAAACATCCATGCCACCATCTGAATATAGAGGTGGAGTTCCATCGTCACTCTTACTTGACCTAGGCACATAGACCAAGATAACATAGTACTAAAATCGATGTTGCATAATATTGTAGTAGTCATAATAGAGAAATGGATATAATTAGTACTAACTAGTACTAAATAGCTAGACTCCATGACATTAGCATTGCTTGTACTACAAGGAACTCATTTAATGCTCAATCAACTAGTCCATTTAAATGACAAACACACATAATTAGTACTAACAAGTACTAACTAACTATCCTACTTCACGCTACATTAGCATTCAATACTATAATCAAATGTCCCTACCTTCTACAGCTATCTATGACGAGAAAGTAGGTGATATAGCTCAATTTTCCATTTGGGCAAAAGATACAAAAGACAAGGAGCTCAAATTGAAGAAGGCCAAGAGTGAGCCTGACTTCGAGGAAAAGGAGCCTGAAGGGAGGAACCATTCCCCCTTTAGGAAAGGAGCAAGAAGGGTTGCGCCTGCAACTAGGAAGCTCAAATTAAGGAAAGAGGAAGCGGCATGATAGGAGGGGCTGGGCCCCTACAGGAAGGAACTAGCCCCATTCTGGAAAAGAGAAAAGAGGGTCGAGCCTACAATCAAGGAACTCAACAAGGAGTCTTTGAGATGTAATCTGAAGGAAAGGAGTTTTTGAGATGTAATCTATGTAATCTAAAGGAAAGGAGTCGAGTGCGGTGATAATAATGAGACGAAAGATTTTGATTTGACAAGTAATGTGAGATGAAATCTGTTGATTAGATCACTAATGTGAGACTGAAAGTTTTCGATCATTCAACTAATGTGAGATGAAAAATTTTCAATTAGAAAACTACTGTGAGACGAAAGATTTTGATTAGACAACTAACATGATACTAAAGAATGAGAAGGTTGGGCTCAATGAACTTAAAGATTTTGATTACCAAACTAACATGAGACTGAAGATTGAGAAGGTCGGGCTCAATGAACTCTCTCCCTATTTAAGTGCAGAGTGCAGACACAACTTAGAGCCCATTATGAAATCTAGCCCCAAAACTCTGTACACCGATCCAAACTCTAAACACCGATCAACCTACATTAAATATATGGCATACCCAAATAACTTTGGAATGCTTTTGTTCTATCTAAAAAAAATTTTGGGTGGCATCCTCACAGAAATAGACCCAAAGAAGAAGGAGGAAAATAGCTACAAGGAGGACATGCTTTGGTGGTGGGTGTATTACTTGGAGTCAGCAGAGATAGTGCACATTAATTTCCCTAGCTAAATTTTTTTCCTACTCCTTTAAGGTACTTGTTAAGCTCATGATGTAGGTTTCTTTTGGCAGGACATGATAGAGGTGCATAGATGTATAGAGTGCAAAGACTAGGATGAAGAGGACCCCTAGTGAAAGGAGGAGTTACTATGGGCGTATAAGTCGGCAGAGTCAATTAAGCAGTGTGTAATCCAAGTGTGTGAAGAGGTCTACCACTGTGCATTAGGTTGGCCTAAATAGCTAGGAGATGCTTGCTATAGAGAGGCTGATGAGATATTCAAACATCCTTTGCATTAGGGTAGGACCCTTAGTAGTATCAAATTTGGTGGTTCATTTTCTTCCACCCTCTTATGCATTTGTAGTGCCTTTGATCCCCTATTGGTGATTAGGTGTCCGGGGTAGTATCTACCCCCTATTGGCCTTTAGTTTTTTTCTCAAACTTCTCTTGGCACTCATGCATTGCTTCTCCACTATTGGATTAGAATATGCTCCTTTATGAGCAAGTGTAGTGGCAAGGACTAGAGCCTTCACAAGTTCACTGGCCTATTTACCTGGTTGCTCAAGATAAGGTCACACTCTATGACTACCAAGGAAGGGCTTTCTTCTAGAGGATGATGAAATGTCCATGTGTAAAGATAGTGGGAGAGAGGGAAGGAGTCTCACTTGCGGCTTTCTCACATACACAATGGGGGAATACACGCAAGGGTGGAGGCTGAAAACACTTTTCCTCTTCTTAGTTGTGTAAGCCAAAAGAACTCTAGTACAAAGAAATAGAAGAACCCTATATGTGGGTCTCAAACCAAACTCAGCTAACTAAGGTGGCATACTAACTGAGCCATGAACTAGAGTACATAAGGATAGCTGTCATCCAGCTATTATTCGTGAGCGGTGTACCAATCGCATCTGCAGCTAACAAGTCGGTCACATAACTGCACAACGGTCACCTTGGCATATCACGAGTGGAGCTTGATATCTCAACACTCCCCCTCGAGCTCAACAATCCCAATTCCTGTACACCAAGAAGATCTCTGAACTTGCACAGCTTCTCTGCACCCAATGCCTTCGTGAATATGTCAGCTACGTGCCTCTGTGGGGACATAAACTAGATCAATAAGACCTAGTAAAACCTTCTCCCACACATAGTGATAATGCACCTCAATGTTCTTTGTTCTAGCATGATAGACTGGGTTATTTGCCAAGTGTATACTGCTCATGTTGTCACAATAAATGACAACTGGCCCATCTGTAGACTGATGCATATCATAGAGTAGCTTATGCAACCAAGCTACCTCACATGCAGCCATTGCTACAACCCTGTACTCAGCCTCTGTGATCGATAAGGTAACTGTAGGCTATTTCTTGCTGCTCCAAGTGACTGTAGCACTCCCAAAAGAGAACACATATCCACTGGTAGACCCTCTATCAGAAATACTACCAGCCCCATCAGGATCAATGTATCCATGCCACTGTATCTGAACCCCAGCCTCATAAAATAGTCCATACTGCAATGTCGACTTCACATACCTGAGTATGCGTCTAGTTGCATCCAAATGTGGTTTCCTTGGAGCCTGCATAAACTGACTTACCAATCCAACAGCATAGCTCAAATCTGGCTTGGTAATAGTCATATAAATCAAACTTCCTACTAAGCGTCTGTACATAGTAGGGTCTTCCAGAAGCTCACCTGCATCTGCGCTCAGCTTCACATTCTGCTCCAAAGGAACTGAAATAAGCTTACAGCCTGTCATCCCATATTTAGATAGCATGTCTAATCCATACTGCCTCTGCAAGAGCTGTATCCCACTTGGTGATCTAATCACCTCAATGTCCAAGAAATAATGCAGCTCTCCCAAATCCTTCATCTCAAACTTCTACTTCAATAGCATTTTCACATGAAGGATATCTTCATCACTATCACCTGTGATGATCAAATCATCAACACAAATGACAAGCAGCATAATACCTTTCTCCATTTTTTTCACATAAAGTGAGAAATCTACCTTGGAAATCTGAAAGCCAATAGTGACAAGATACTGTTCTATCTTGTCAGACCATGCTCTAGGTGCTTGCTTCAAGCCATACAAGACTTTCTTCAACCTGCAAACAAACTCAGGATGAACAGGATGAACATAACCTGGTGGCTGCTCCATAAAGACCTCTTCTTGCAAATCACCATGCAAGAAGGCATTCTTTCCATCCCTTTGATGTGGCCATAGCAATGACTGCTCTTACGGTTGCCATCCTTGCAACCGGACTGAATGTTTCTTCATAATCAATGCCATATGTCTGTGCATACCCCTTGACAACTAATCTTGCCTTGTATCTGTTCAGAGAACTATCTGCATTGTGCTTGACCTTATAAACCCACTTATAGCCAATTGCATTCTTGTCTTTAGGCAAAGGCACCAATTCCCATGTAGCATTTGCTTCCAAGGCATCCATTTCGTCATTTCACCATCCACATAAGAGTGACCTACATTTACATCAAACATGGGCTGATCTACGTTCTATTTTCCTTTTCGTGATACCTGCATACCACTATCTACATTGCTTTGAGGAGATTCTCCTGATCTCAATCTGCCTGTCCATGGCGAAGTATGTGAACCACTGCTAGAGGACACTGTAGGTCCACTAATATTTTGTGATTGCTACTGTGAATTCTATGCAGCATTACCATTTTGTGCATCTACATCAATCATCAAATTTACTGGTTTATATCAGCTGCTCATCTCATCAAAAACAACATCTCTGCTCACTATAAACTTACGAGTAGAAGGGTTATAGCATCTATACCCTTTTTGCTACAGAGAATAACCAATAAAGATACACTTCTCAACTTTTGAATCCAACTTGGACCTCAACTCATCTGGCACATGAACATAGGCAATGCAACCAAAAATTTTCAAATGAGAAATATCGGGTTTCCTACCAGTATACATCTTTTCTGGCGTCATGCCATGTATTGCTATAGTGGGAGTCATGTTCATTATGTAAACTACTGTAACAACTGCTTCAGCCCAATAATAATCTGGAAGATCTTTTTCATTTAGCATGGCCCGAGATACCTCTCCAATATGCCTGTTTTTCCTTTCTGCAAGTCCATTTTGCTGTGGGGTATGACTGCATGAATATTGCTAGTTTATGCCATGCTCCTGCAGGAACCTTGCAAACTCATTTGAGAGGTAGGTAGGAGCAAGATATTATGCTCTAATACCACAATCTAAGCTGTAGGGATCAGTAATGGAAGGAAGATGGAATGCAAAGAGGAGATAACAAGATGAGGGAACTGAAGTGTAGTCTCAAATAGATAATAAGAAAGAATTACAAATGATGGCCTATATAGGGCCCAAACTCAACTTATGACTAAGTATCCTAAGTGAACTAGGACTAGAATCGTGATGTCCCAATAGAAATAAATGTCCTAACTAGTCACTTGCTAGAAGTCCATACCAAGGCTACATGGCAACAACCAAGAAAAGTGGTTCATCGATTCATGAAGTAAAGAAGGGCTCCATGGATTGGCTTAAGAATATCTAGACATACAGGAAACCTAGTTAGAGACAAACTATGGCTAGCCCCAAATATGTATATGTTATGTGGGATTTTGTCTATAAAAGCCTATATTCTTATGCATTTGGGATCTAAAACATGAAACCTCAAAAGATAGTACTAACAGAAACGAAATAGAAGGGTCTCAAATGAATTCCCAAAGTTGAAAATTATAGAATGATACAAAACATGGGGTTCAACCTTTTATAACTAGGGCTGAATTGAAAATTTTAGTCTAGGATAGATCTTCTATTCATATGTGGTAGTAGGTTGCATGTTAGACCTAAAAACACAAAAATACAATATGCATTTCAATTTGATGTTTAATAAAAGGGATATCAACCACCATCAATTCATAAGTCAAGCATTACATCTAAAAATAATGAGCAATCATGGATTGAATGGATGACTATCTAACATGTAGTATGCACATGGCGGATTGAGGATATGTAGTAAGCATCTATCGTACTAGTCATGCTTGGATGACCATTTTGTTGACTAGATACAATATAGCCCGTTGATTTACATAAAATATGAAAGGATTACCAAGGAGACAATGTCTAAAATTTTGGACACTGTAATTCATCCCAAGAGCTTCACGAATCACACATGATAGTGTTGTAATTGTGCTCGGGTGGTGTCATAAATTGAATGGGTAATCCAATCTACCATCCTGCTATGCCAAGATAATACCAATGGCATACCTTCATCCATCTACATGGACATGGAAATGACATACCACCTAGGTCATCTTAGAATCGATGTCTCGAATGCTCATTTCTTAAGAGCATGAAAAGCTGTTGAAAGCTCCTCAGTCCATTGGAACCTATTATCTTTTTCAATATGTACTGGGTAATCCAATCTACCATCTGACTAAGCCAATATAATACCAATGGCATACATTGAGGAATATACATGGACATGGAGAATGACATCCCACCTGGGTAATCTTACAATCGGTGTCTCTACTACTCATTTCTTGAGAGCTTAGTCAATTGGAACCTAGTGTCTTTTTTAGTACACACACATTAGAGCTAGAATCTTGGAAAAATCCTTCATAAATCTCTTGTAAAAGTTGATGAAATCAACAAATGGACTAAGATTGTTACATTATCAGACTTTGGCATTTTCTCAATTGCTCAATCTTGCTTGGCTTAGTCCAAATAGCTTCCTTGGAAATCACATGACCAAGCAATATACCAATCCTTACACAAAAAATGGACTTAAGTTTAAGGAGATCCTTGCCTATCTGCACCTTCCAAAATTTGATGCAGGAAAGATGTACAAAGATTGTCGAGTAACCGCATAAATCATCTACATAAAAGAAAATGAACTCGATTAAGTACTCTCAGAACATTTCAGCCATGGACCTCTAAAATGTTGCTGGTTCATTTGTCAGACCAAATGGCATGATGACTTTCCAAGCATATGCATCCCTAAGAGAAGATTGCATCCCTAAGATTATAGTCTTCATACTAATCCTTGGGTGACCAAAGAGATCTCATTGTACCCATTGTAACCATCCATAAATCAGTGCATCTTGTGTCCTACTACTTGGTCTAAAGTACAATCAATAAAAGGAATTGGAAATGGATCAGCATTATCAAAACATTAAGCTTCTTATAATCCACACATTCTCAAAGCTTTCCATTTGCCACCTTTTCTTCGATCCTTCTCCAATTTATGCAAAGGTAGATACTATAACTTGTGTGAAAATGAGGTTGAGGATCTAGAGAGAGAGAGAGAGAGAGAGAGAGAGAGAGAGATGATATCATATCATATGATGTGATATGATTGTATTAAAGTTTGCTATGATTGGAAATAGACAATCCCTCCTATCAATTACAGAAATGAAGCCCGCTTGGATTAGAAAATACACCCTGCCTTTAATTTTCTTGGCATAATTTGGATTTACTACGCATCTTTGTTGACATATCAACTTGGCATTTGATATTAGTAGAATTTGATGCTGGTATATCAAGAACATTGAGTCATTTCATTGCCAATAGCCAAGTAATGCTTAGGCTTATTAAGAACATTGACTAATTTTTTGGCATTTATCTTTCTTATTTACTTAATTAGATAGCCTTAATGTTCTTCATTAGCTATCACCATTGGATGCATGTCGAATAACTGGACCAAGGGCTTTAGCTCCATTTGAACAACTCTACCTAGATGCTCATTAGTAATTAAGTTTTAGCATAGATTCTATACAAAAGTCTAACTCGCAAAAGTTTTATTCCATTATAAGATACCAATGGCATTCCATTGCTTGTGAGCAAAAAATGCATCAAATTAGTTGTAGTGCAATGAAGTGCAACAACCAAGTGTGAGAGGGCATTATGCAATGGGTTAGCAAGGGAAATCCTTGCACGTCCACCAATGACACAATTTTGAAATGCGTGTGTCTAATGGTGATGTGAAGTTTTGATGTATCATTATTTGGGAAAAAGAATAAGCTCCCTCAAGCAATCACTATTCGAGTGCTTAATGCATGGATTTCCTCGATGTACCCTAAATGCCCATGCACCATGGGGGGTGGGAGACTAATCTTTTGAGTATGGGGGCTGGACTAAACATGGCGAGCATTTGCAACCTTTTTAGGAGGTGAGAATATCGTGGGAATGATCTCTAAGACCCCTTATAAAAGGATAAAAAAGGAAAGATCCGAAGCTGGACTAATCTTTGCACTACGGGGGGTGAGGATGGGTTCACAGCATGCACCTGGACATGGAGGAAGAAAGTGAAGGGAGAGGTGGTTCACACCACCTGGTGGTAATGATATAATTAAAGGATGCCACATTATTATATTAAAAGATGATTGGCGAGGAATCTTGCAGGTCCAATTGGTAGAGGTTCAACCCCCCAACCAATGCATTTCTCGGCCTTTTCTTTTCTTTGGCCAAGGAGTTAGGCGGCCTATTGTAGCTTATCTTCCTCCACATGCGGGCCCATCTCACCTATTAGTCCAAGTAGGACTAGGAATGTGTCCACTTTTTCTCCATGTCCGGGGCACCGTACCTGAGGTGAGAGTATCGTGGAAGGCTCTCAAAGACCCCTCATGAAAGGGAACTCCCATAATAGATGAGTAAGGCCATGAGGCCAAAAGAAAACCATGTAGGGTGTACCAAGGCTTGTATAGACGTACTTAGCGTCGTGTTGTTCGATGAAGATTTTTATATTCACGTATCATCTACTGCTCTTTTGTTGTTTTTGATTGATTGCCTCTCTCGTTCGATTTGTAGCACCTGCTTCTCACCCGTCATCTACAACAACCCATGTCGTGATTATGTCCGTGTATGCGCCTGCATATTGAAATCTCTGTTTTTGCATCTCGAGCACGTAGCATCTATATTTGTTTTCTTCTTCAATTCCATGCTCAATCTTTGCACCAGACATGTCACGACTCACTCTCACATCTGCCACAGTAATCCCCGCGCTCACATGGTTAGCTGATTTGCATCCGATCTCTGCACCTTAGGTACTTAAGCTGAGTACTTAATGGCAGCTCTCTTCCACCATAGCTGATTTTCGTCATTGAGCCCTAGATGAGTCCAGCTTCTGCATCTTCCCGGCTTAGCGTCAGCGCGGAGCGGATGCAATTCTACTGAACAACATCGTCAAGAGTAGACCTGTTTCTACCGATCGTGTCGTAAAGAGATCTGAATCCCGATTCGAGCATCTGTTTATGGTGCAGCACATGACCAATTCTATGACAAGTGTAGAAGAAAGCGATGATGTGTGGTATGTTGACTCAGGTGCATCAAACCACATGACAAGTCATGCAAAATGGATGTAGGCAAGGGAAATGGAAAGACTAGGATTTGTGGAGACTGGTGATGATACTGCACATCCTATTGTGCAGATTGGTAAAATTCCTTTGTCTATGTAGGATGGAAAAAAGAAATACCTATTCACTGTATTTCATGTCTCGAATATCACCAAGAACCTAGTTTTTTGTTGGTCAAATGGTTGAGCAGGGCTTGTAGGTTAGATTTAATCCTCATGGATTCTTTGTTGAGGATATGAAAAATAAAGGTCACTTGATAGAAAAAGGGAAGAAGAAGGGCAGGATGTTTACGTTGGATGCAGACATGCCTGAATTGAGTGCAGCAATGTTTGCACATGGGACCGGTGTAGTTGCAGATATTGATATCTGGCATAAACGCATTGGTCATGTTAATTACAGTGACTTAAATTAATGCACAAGCCCAAATTATTGTTGTATGATTGCCTAAGTTCAAGGTTGCAGAAATGCATAAGGTATGTGAAGCCTGTCAATTTGGAAAACATGCAAGGAAACCATTCCCTAGACATGTTCAAGAGAGTAAGAGGCCATTGGAATTAATCCACTCTGATGTGTGGACTACTAAAACTGCATCTATTAGAGGCTCTCATTATTTTGTCACTTTTATTAATGACTACAACAGAAAAGTTTGGGGGTATTTTACGAAAAAGAAAAGTAAAGTGTTTGGGCATTTCAAAGCTTTTAAAGCTATGGTTGAAAACGAAACAAGCCTGCAAATAAAATGCCTAAGGTCAGATGGAGGGGGAGAGATCCCTCAAATGAGTTTGCAAGTTTCCTGTAGGAGCATGGCATAAAGCAGCAATATTCATGCAATCATACCCCACAACAAAATGGACTTGCAGAAAGTAAAAACAAGCATATTGGAGGTATCTCGTGCCATTCTCAACGAAAAAGACCTGCCAGATTATTATTGGACTGAAGCAGTTGCTACATCAATCTACATAATGAACAAGACTCTCATTGCAACAATACATGGCATGATGCTAGAGGAGAGGTATACTGGTAGGAAACCAGATATTTCTCATTTGAAAGTTTTTGGTTGCATTGCCTATGTTCATGTGCCAGAGGAGTTGACATCCAAGTTGGATCCAAAAGCTGAGAAGTGCGTCTTTATTGGTTATCCTCTGCAGCAGAATGGGTATAGATGCTATAAGCCTTCTACTCGTAAGTTTACAGTGAGCAGAGATGTTTTTTATGAGATGAGAAGCTGGTATAAACCAGTAAATGTGATTGATGATGTAGATGCACAAAATGGTAATGCTGCACAGAATTCACAACAACAATCACAAAATATAAGTGGACCTGTAGTGTCCTCTAGTAGTGGTTCACATACTTTGCCATGGACAGGTAGATTGAGATCAAGAGGATCTTCTCAAAGTAATGCAGATAATGCTATGCAATTATCACGAAAAGGAAAAGAGAAAGTAGATCATCCCATGGTTGATGTGAATGCAGGTCACTCTTATGTGGATGGTGAATCCAATGGCTCAGAATAGAGCCTTGATGATGAGTTCGGTATTCCTTCTGTTGTTACACTTGAAGTAAGGAAGACAAGGGATGTTTTGAGAGCACCTGGTAGTGAGCCTATTTTGTGCAGGTCTATCAGAGCTAGGTATCCTGTGGATAGGCTAAAATATGACAGATTTATAGCCATTCACTATGCGTATATGGTCAAAGTGATATATGAACCAGAACCCACTCCTTTTGAGCAAGCCATGGGAAAAGAAAAATGGGAGAAAGCCATGGATGAAGAAATGGATGCCTTGAAAGCAAATGCTACATGGGAATTGGCTCGGAATTGGTGCCTTTGCATAAAGACAAGAATGTCATTGGCTGCAAGTGGGTTTATAAGGTGAAGCACAATGCAGATGGTTCTGTGAACAGATACAAGGCAAGATTAGTTGTCAAGGGGTATGCACAGACATATGGCATTGATGATGAAGAAACATCCAGTCCGGTTGCAAGGATGGCAACTGTAAGAGTAGTCATTGATATGGCTACATCAAAGGGATGGTCTTCACATTAGATGGATGTAAAGAATGCTTTCTTGCATGGTGATTTGCAAGAAGAGGTCTATATGGAGCAGCCACCAAGTTATGTTCATGTTGTTCATCCTGAGTTTGTTTGCAGGTTAAAGAAAGCCTTGTATGGCTTGAAGCAAGCACCCAGAGCATGGTCTGACAAGATAGGACAGTATCTTGTCACTATTGGCTTTCAAATTTCCAAGGCAGATTTCTCACTTTATGTGAGAAAAACAGAGAGGCATTATGCTGCTTGTCATTTATGTTGATGATTTGATCATCATAGGTGACAGTGATGAAGATATCCTTCATGTGAAAATGCTATTAAAGCAAAAGTTTGAGATGAAGGATTTGGGAGAGCTACGTTACTTCTTGGGCATTGAGGTGATTAGATCCACAAGTGGGATATGGCTCTTGCAGAGGAAATATGGATTGGACATGTTGTCCAAATATGGGATGGTAGGCTATCAACCTATTTTAGTTCCTTTGGAGTAGAATGTGAAGTTGAGCACAGATGCAGGTGAGCTTCTAGAAGACCCTACTCTGTACAGACGCATAGTAGGAAGTTTGATTTATATGACTATTACCAGGCCAGATTTGAGCTATGCTATTCGATTGGTAAGTCTATTTATGCAAGCTCCAAGGAAACCACATTTGGATGCAGCTAGATGCATACTGAGGTATGTGAAGTTCACATTGCAGTTTGGACTATTTTATGAGACTGGGGTTTAGATACAGTTGCATGGATATGTTGATGCTCATTGGGCTAATAATATTTATGATAGACGATCTACAAGTGGATATATGTTCTCTTTTGGGAGTGTTGCAGTCACTTGGAGCAGCAAGAAATAGCCTACAGTTGCCTTGTCCAGCACAGAGGCTAAGTACAAGGCTGCAGCAATGGCTGCATGTGAGGTAGCTTGGTTGCATAAGCTACTTTATGATATGCATCAGTCTATAGATGGGCCAGTTGTCATTTATTATGACAACATGAGCAGTATATACACATGGAAAATAACCCAATCTATCATGCTAGAACAAAGCACATTGAGGTGCATTATCACTATGTGCGGGAGAAGGTTTTAGTAGGTTTTATTGATCTAGTTTATGTTAGCATAGAGGATCAAGTAGCTGACATATTCACGAAGGCATTGGGTGCGGAGAAGCTGCGCAAGTTTAGAGACTTGCTTGGTGTGCAGGAATTGGGATTGAGCTCTAGGGGGAGTGTTGAGATATCGAGCTCCACTCGTGATATGCCAAGGTGACCATTGTGCATTTATGTCATCGACTTGTTAGCTACAGATGCAGTTGGTACACCGCCCATGAATAATAGCTGGATGACAGCTATCTTTATGTACTCTAGTTAGTGGCTCAGTTAGTATGCCACCTTAGTTAGCTGAGTTTGGTTTGAGACCCACATATAGGGTTCACCTATTCTTTTGTACTAAGAGAGAGTTCTTTTGGCTTTCACAACTAAGAAGAGGAAAACTGTTTTTAGCCTCCACCTTTGTGTATATTCCCCCATTGTGTATGTGAGAAAGTTGCAAGTGAGACTCCTTTCTTCTCTCCCACTCTCTTCACAAGACTAGCCAAGGATTTTATGTGTACTTATTACAAAATATAGCAACTAATCCAAACTCCAAACTCAAGGAAAAGTGTTGGAGGTAATGAATTTTATTCCTTTCCTCAAAATGAAGATACAAGTAGCAGTGGCAACCATAAGCATATTTCACTCAAAAGAAAGCATTTTGGGAGGGCTTAATAAATTGAACATGACATAACTTTAAGGGACACAATAAACTCTATGGTTCAATCATAAAGGGAAAACCACAATACAAATTTACAATTCAGATGTAGTTGTTAGCATATCGTTTACCATAGATTCACACTAATAGGAAGGGATATGTGAGCGTACACCTATTTATCAATCTAGGAACTCATCGGATATTCTTCCACCAAATCTAGATTACAACTAGCTCTTGCTCAGGGGCTTCCCTTGAGGGTGAATTTTTCCATAGCCTACATTTCCTATTATGCTTTTCAGATTAAAACTGCCTCCTTGTTAGGATAGACAATGTTAGGTCCACTATTGTAAATAATGGGACTCCCCTCCAATTTGCTGGACATGAATCCCTAAAGTTGGCTTGCCAAAATCTTGTTTCTCCAATTATTCAACATTATCCAAAAGCTAATTTGTGACTATGCATCCTCTACCTTAAAGTTAAAAATTGCTATTGTAAGAAGCTCTTGCATTTGCATGATCAACTTTAGAACTATCTAGCATCATTGTCCCAACCGTCCTAGTAGCAACACACCATGTATATATTGCTATATATAGAGTGACATTTTAGCTCCAATATTGGATAGATCACCATTTGCAAAGTGTTGCATCATTGACTAGCCAACCCTATAAGGACAATCAACCAACAATAAATTAGTGCCTCAGGGGGGGGGGGTCACTCACAAATATGTAACCATAGCACATGGGTTTAACAGAAGGGATTTTCAAAATCCCTTTTTTACACACTTTTTACATACATAAGGGTACCATTTAAAGGGGGTATTCATAGATTTTATAAAAAAAGGGTGTGTTTTATTCATGGATTTTTCACATATAAGGGACTTTAAAATTAGTCCTTGAGCACACATGATATAGAGAATTTATTATAGTGAAACCCCCGAGATTAGCACTAGCAGCTTTAGGATGTCCACATTAACAACATAGAAACTAGTGTCTTCTAGATCTAAGATATCCATATTAAGATTTTCAAAACATTGTTTGACATTTATTCTTTGGTTAGCCTAGCAGATATAGTTTTGATTACCATCTCTTGTTATTCAATGGCTCTATCTCAAGGAGAATTCCATCAAGTTTCTCATCACTTATGATTCCATGCCCATTGGGCTCCATTGAGAGAATATTCTTCAAGGCAGAGAGTCATTTACTATTTGTTATTGCATGTTTTGTGTGCTTACAATAGAAGGACGTTTTTGGGAAAGCTTTCAAAATTGTTTTGTCAATCTTGAATGGATATTGTCCCTCACAGAAGGCTAGAGTGTTCACAAATCACTAGTACATATATGAGCCCTATCAATGCCTTTTACTGATGCTCTTTTACGAAAACTGATGGGTGTTGATAGAAGCATCGAAATAGAAGCTGTTGAAACAAGCATCGATAATACTATCAAAATAACTGACAATAATGCCTACTTTGCCATGCACTCTCTTCCCAACTTGTAATTTTTTCCATACCCAACTTTGACAGACACATTTTGAGTTTTCAAAGTGTATTGCATGAAAACTGTGTGTAAAATTGTTAGCATGCGAGAAGCTACATTCAAACCATAATATAATGCATGAATTGCATGAACTCTTGAAAGATGAGTATAACATAACAAATTCATGTCATGAATAACACCCATTTCATTAATTTTGGACTATTTTTTCATTTTTGGACAAAGCCCAAAAATCCTTCCCAAATGAAGAGTTACTTTTAGAAGATTTTCTTCGCAAATCAAACCTTTACTTTCTAGCACCATCCTTTCCACATAAGAAGTTTATTTACTCACACTATCGTTTTGCTCAAACAACACAAAAACTAGTGTTAAATCCTCATATTAACTTTTTATTTTTACGGATCCTATTTCAAAATTTCACTTTTTCTTAATTTATTTAACTCATATTAATTTAAATCCATGGGAAAACATTTAAAATTCAATATGAAGAATAATGGAACTCACAATATGCACAAATTTAAAACATTTAATTAGAGAAGAGAGATGGAAGAGTCTTTTATCCAAAGAATAGCAAGAGCTATGCTTGTAATTTTACATTATCATATGTTTACATGAACTATTGCTCTTAATGAGTCTTTGACATTTGTACAACAGAGTCCAATGCTCGAGGCAATGAGTACTACCCATGGCCTTTTTAATGATTGAATTCTACCTTTACAATAATTGAATTTTGATTGACACTCCAGGCGACGGGTACTATCCACTGTTTGCACATTGATTGGTTCCACCTTTACAATAATTGAAGTACAAATGAGCAATCTTGACATTTTCCCTTCGAAAATATGATTTGATCATTAATTTATTCCGTCTCATTGCCTACCGCTTAGGTTCCATCTGCATTAACTCTCATCTGACTGTCACCATCTCTCGTCTTTATTGATGCTTGAATGGTGTTCAAAGACAACATGTAATAATGGGTTCATTGTGCTTTGTTGCCTACCATTTTCTTATTTTATCATATTGCTATAGAACTCAATACAACACTATTATCAACGGAAATTGTTTATTTGCATTGTCTCCTTCTACTTCCTTCTTAGTGAGCATCCTTGAAAACTCTTGTATATGCAAAATACTTGGTTGTGGTATTCTTATTTTTATTCTATCGAATATTCCATGTGATTTTTTGTTTTCCTTGTCTTGATTTCCAAGACAATATGGTTGTTTCTGTGGAAAGCTTTGAAACTGGTACATGGTTTGGGACCCATTCCTTTTTTATGCAATAGAGATACAAAATTTATAGTAGTATGGTATGAGTCAAAGGCAGGAAAGGGGAATACGGATAACAACACCTTGTACACTACCCATGATCATCACTGCTCACGTTGACTATTTTTGTAACCTAGGACTTCACATTCACATTTTCATCATTATAAAGTTTGACAAATTTGGACTTCATGTGTAAAAGTTTTTGGTTCCATTTCATCTTTTTTTCATGCTTTCTTTGAAAAATTATACCACTTGATGCTGCTTTCACCCATGTGGGAGTAGCGATTCAAATTTATTTTTAAAGATTGGGTGCAAGTTGTTACCAACATTTGGCCGAAACAAAGTGTGTTCTTTCTCTACGTCCTATTCTTGCATTTCCTAAAGGTCTTTTATCAATTTGTGTGTCTTTTCAATTGCAATAGCATTGCATTCCTTCCAAGAAAAAAATCTCCATATCATTTTCTCTTTGTACACAATAAAATCTTTTAAGGCATCTATTTCACAAAGATTTATTACTAGATTCTTGAAAAGGAGCCCATTTTGGATACATGTCTTTGCTTAGAGTTGAAGTTAAGACACTCTAAGGCCCTTTAGGTTTTAATTTTGTATCATGAGAATATTGTTGCCACTGTATTACTGGTTTTTCATCCTTAACAAAAAATCAAAAGTAATGTTGATTAGTATGACCTTTCAAAGCATCACCACCCATTTGTGGTACTAAATAGTATAGTAATATTGCCTAAAATGAAAAATTCTTTCCCACACTTGAGGATTCTATGGTTCTCGATCAAATGTTCCCTTGCACAATGAGGATTTTTAATTTCTCTCTCTCTCTCTCTCTCTCTCTCTTTCTTGAGTCAAAAGGGGTCTCAAAAGGGCCTCATAAGGAATGGATTAAGCTAATACCAAGTGAACCCACTACGGTAAGCCATTGGCTAAGGGTCCCCTAGCATTTACTCAACTGGCATGGGTACCTTTATTTTGAAATTGATCAACCTTGGCCCTTGGATGGAGGTGGATGATAGATGAATCAAAGGCCTAGGATGCTCAAATTGATGGGAGGCACCTTTGATGGGCTCCAAACTAGCAAAGGTTGACAAAATAGAGGTGTAATAAGGGGGGATATGTCGCCATTTGTTGTGGACCATCAGATCTTGGATAGATCTAATGGTGGACATCAACGAATCAAATGAAGGGCCTAGATTGAGGCGCATTTTGGAGGGTGTAGATGGAGCCATTGAGATCAACGGTTGTGATTCATGCGCATAATGGATAGTGTGGATTTGAGCACCTTTTTCTTCCATCTCCACCCTTGGATCTCCTTGAGATCTTGATGGGCCGGATTCCAACACCTTTTCCTTGCATCTCCACCCTTAGATCTATTTCTAGATGGATGGCTTAAAATGATCCCCCTTCTCTTTTGATCTCATCCATTAGATCCTTGCCATTTTCAAGGGTTTAGATTTGATCCTTCTATCCTTTGATTATATCCATTGGATGTACACCTTGATCTAATGGCTTGGAGAATTCGACCACAAATTTGACTGTATCCCTTGCATTGTAGATGGGATCAATGGCTGGGGGGAAGATTATGGGTCTAAACCATGGGTGAGAAGTCTCCCCACCCATAAATGCTCAACATGTCCTTTTGTACACCTCAATGTACCATTGCCCCACACATAGGAGCACTCTCATTGGTATACCTCAAATCCCTCTCTAATCCCTTGAAATTAGGAAACACTAAGTGGAGGCCCTTTTGAGACCCCAAATCTCCTCTAATGCCTGCTGGATCTAATGGAAAATATGCACCATGCATTAACAAGCTTCTATTTCCACCCCTATAAGCAAACACGTATCATGTAGTATGAAAAATTTAAGGAACATTGCACTTAATGCATCAATTAAGCCAGTGACCACTCATTAGGCATAATCAAACAATCATCTGTTTTTCCAAAAGATAGATGCGCTATTAGACACATCTATAGAAGTGCTCCGATAGATGCCTTTTTCTAAGAAATTGAAAAGGACATGCGCTCGACCACACTAGTACAAAAAACATTCATTCCCTACATACGACAAATGATGAATCCAAAGAGAGCAACTTCCAAAGAAGATCAACCGGACCAAGAGACTTATGTTGGATAGAAGTATGGAAGCTTCTTGTCCTTCAAAGTTGCTTCTCTTCCTTGTTCACCCTTTGCTTCTCTTTCTTCTTTTCCTTGTTCACCCTCTTCTCTTGTGTGCTTGGGGATGATTGTGTAAGCCTGGAGATGAGTGTGGGTGCTTGGAGATAAGTGTGGATGCTCAGAGCTATGTCTGTTAATAGGAAAGCAAGTCGCACGAGATTAAAAGTATGTGAAGAAAAGCAAGCACGCTAAAAGTAGGTTCAAAAATCAGCTCGTAGTCTGCGCATATAAAAGTGCGTCTATCTATGCATCTATTTGCATGTCTAAAAGCACGTCTATCTGCATGTCTATCAACATGTCTAAAATATGTTTTAGATGCACCTATAGATGTGCTCCATAGTACAGACATGGTGTTAGACACTTTTAGATGCTCCACAGAGTTTTGACATTTACAACTCATCCAAGAACAAATTTTTTGGATTGTTTATATGTAGGATTTCTTTATCTTCAACAAGTAGCTCCAGTGAGGATGAATCCCTCTGTATCCACCATCGCGAAATGTGGTTTGAGCAAAAAATCAAATGTGTGATCGATGTCGAGGAAACATGTATCGTGCACGCAGAATTACACTCAATCACATCCTAAAGTATGGAGAATGGGATGCAGCCGTAAACATGGTAAGTGTTAAAGAGTTAAGGTTGATTGAGATACCTATGGGTGTTCATGTGTTTGAGTTATGATCCCATTTTAATTTGATACAAGATGCAGTGCCACACCCGCATATGTTGCCCTATGCTCGTCATGAGGAGGCAAAGCATCGGCGATATGAGGTGGGATCTTCACGAGGGACCATTACAGATGCATGGAGTAATGGTGATAGCTCCGCCATTACCTCATGAGGCCATGGAGGAGGAGGTGTTTGATGATATGGTGTGGGATTTATATGTCCATCAGTCCTCAGGTAGGGACGATAGCATGGAGCAGAACGATCTTTTTACTGCAGCATCGTTCTCTGTTCTACGTGCCTTCCTTGAGTTACTAAACTTGCAGACCATTTATGGATGGAGCAAAATGCAAGTTTAAATGCATTACTCAAGTAAGCTTTAAAGTCTATTTTGCAAACATGGTGAATTATGCTAGTGGGTCAATTACTTGAATGCTTTTTCTCATTTATGGTCTTCACATGCAGGCTATTGTGTAAAATGCTTCCAAGGGAGAATAAATTACCGACCTTGAGAGATATGACAAGGCAACACGTAACCTCTCTTGGAGGGTTAGATTACAAGCGCATCCATGCATGCGTCAACAATTGCGTTCTGTTTCGTGGACAACATAAGGATGCAAGAGAGTGTCCTACTTGTGGAGAGGCAAGATATAGAGCAGATCTCAAAACTTTGGATGTGTTTCATAAGGTTCTATGACATTTTCCCATAATCCCTCACATCCAACATATGTTCAAGTGCAAATCCATTGTAGAGCTCATGTCATGGCATTCCTCCCATCGATCAACCAATGGCAAGTGGAGAACTCCCGTAGACACTCCTGCGTGGAAGCATATTGAATACACATGGCCAAGCTTTAAGGAAAAACCTAGGAGCTTGAGACTTAGATTGGGTATGGATGGTGTGAACCCATTTGGTCTCAAAAGCACCTCTTACAGTGTATGGCCAGTGATATTGGTGAATTATAATCTTCCACCCTCTATGGCGATTAAGAAAGGACATGTTATGTTATCCCTTCTAATTCCATGGAAACATAAAGTCAAAAATCATGATGTTTATTTGGAGCCTTTGATTGACAAGCTAGAGATACTTTGGAGAGGTATCGAGGTGCATGATGTGAGTAGGCCTCCCTCGTTACAAGACTTCAACTGCAAAGCAGTCTTGATGTGGATGATGCATGACTTCCCAGGCTATTGCGAGTGTTCAGGTAAGCATTGCACTTTTAATTCTGAGCAGGCAATCGGTGTGGCACCCTAAACCCACCTGGAACTCTTAATTGCGTCTATTGTTTAGGTCTCACTACATCGGGTTACCATGCATGTCTTGTTTGTGGTCCTTCACTAGTTGCCTCACTAGCAGATGCAATAAATAAGGTCATCTATGAGAATCACCATTGATTTCTCCCACCTGATCCTAAATATGTCATCCCTTGGAATGAAGTCCCCCCACAGTCACTCACTGTGAGAGATTGGATGAGAATTTGGGATAGATCGACGACTCCTCCACCACTTGGCATGAGCTAGTAAGGGTTTGTAACTATTGTGTGCTATATTGGCTGGAAATAAAGATTGCCCACTAACACCAGCTTTTGTTTAGATACTCCATCTTTTATCATTTACCATATTGGTCCCACCTCAAGATCAATCATCTGCTTGATCCCATGCATATCTTCAAGAATGTGCCATGTACCATTTGGGAATATTTGAATGGGACACGAGATTCCACAGGCACGAGATTCCACATGAGATTCCACACAAGATTCCACACGAGATTCCACACGAGATTCCACGGGATCTACGTGCCATAGGGAGGATGTGTCAAGCTTGGCCACAAGAGAGGCCAAATGGGCGTGTATTTTTACCTTTTGCACTGTGGAGGTTATCAAAGCTAGAGATGGTGGTGGTGAAGCGAGCTATCACTACAGTTGGTACTCCCACTGGATGCATGAGGTGTTTGAAGGGGGCCTTCACACAGAGCAAGAAAAGAGGTGTAGAGCAATTATATGGCTTGAAATCTCATGATTAGATGCTCCAAGTATTTTATGTGCATAAAGTCTTTTTCCTTCCAAATTTGTGAGTGAATTAGAAGCAACTAATCAACCATTCCTTGTGTGTTCAGTTCATACTACCTACTAGCATTTCTCATAGTACATCGAAGGACTTGAAGGATTGTATTTACAAGATGGGCGAGCTTGTGAGGTACTTTACAGGATGCAAGGTATTCATATTGCTAATATTGCATACTTTTTCCTTTCTAGGTATGTGAGCTCAAAGGAAATAGATCCCACCATGCTTGAGAATGCTCGAGTTATGTTAGTGGAGGTGGTTTGTTTAGTGGAGGAGACATTTCCACGTTCTATTCTCACAAGCCAAATACATCTCATAGAGCATTTGGTGGATGAGATTGCTATACGCGGTACTGTATATGCACGATGGTTGTTCTTCCTTGAGTGCTTCATGAAGACCTTGAAGGGTTTTATGAGACAAAATGCATGACCCGAAGGTAGCATGGTCGAGGGTTGGTTGGTACAAGAGTCACTTGTATATATTTCTGAGTTTCTCTTGTTGATGTGGATAGCTCTCTCCCACGAGTATGGAGAGATGATGAAGACCTAAGGATGACCTCTATTGTTCCTGAAGGGAAAGGATGCATCAAAGTAATAGACACGGAGTTGCTTAATAATATCAACCTCTATTGCATGCTTAATAGTGATGTGATGAAAAGATGGGTGACAAGATACGAGGATGCAAAGGTAAGAAGACAAGGAGAAAGGGCCCTCTTTCATACACACCATAGATCTCTGTGCCATGCCCTCAGCATCTAAGAGCACTTCCAAAGGATATTCATGTGGATTGGCTACTTGACGAAGTGGAGAGAGTAGAGGGAGACGAGGGGATGCATATCACAATGGAAGAATGGGAGTATGCTAGGGGATGCATGAGCAAGGTCAGTATATAGAATGTTATGCATAAGTTAGGAGCTTTCAACAATTTAGATTGCTTATTTAATTGATTTTATCTTGGTGTAGTGTACTATGTTCAATGCTATATGGTGTGAGGGCAAGCATTTTCAAACACAACGGATTGATGATAAGAGAAACACACAAGATTGCGGCGTCATCGCTAGTTTTGAGGGAGCCAATGGAGCCATGGACGATTATTGTGGCATAATCCAAGATATTATTAAGCTTGACTTTCGACGCTTTTTTGTGTATGTTTTGGATGTAAAGTGGTTCAAGGACGTAGTGGAAAGAGGCCCTAATGCAACAATCAAGTGCCATGCAAGTGGCTTTGTAACTATTGACTCCACAAAGTTTTGTGGCAAAGTAAGAAGGACACGCTAGTACTACCGCAACAATGTGAACAAGTATTGCACACACATATAAAAATACTCACTTTTAAATATTTGATACCTTCGATGCAAGGAAAATAACATGATTGTATTTGTGTTTGAATTAGGTTTTCTATCAACCAAGGATGGATAATAATAGGTGGTGGCATGTCATACCTATTACGACACGTTCCAAAGTGACGTATAGTGCATTTACTAATATGGAGCGTATGGAGGATCATCATGGCCATGGAGGTGATGATGACCATGATACGAGAGAAGAGGATGATCATGAGATAGGAGATACAGATATTGAGGCCATGACCCATGAGGACATGAGTAGCACAAGTAGTAGTGGGTTGAATGTATTTGTAGATCTCAACACTGGTTTGGATTTTAAAGTAGATAGTTTGGCAAGGGTTGATCTCATTGAGGATGAGATTGAACCGTCACCCATCATTGATATTGGCAAAACTATTTTACATATTGTCTCATTCTCCTCACCTGACTTTATTTTTATATATGTGAGTTTGCTAAAAAGCATTGATTTCATGTGCTTTGGTAATCATGGGCAATGTTAGGAAAGCAATGATGTACATTTATCAGCTTGCACCAAAATTTCATTTTTTGTTTTCTCTGTTTTGCATCTAAATCTGTGTCTAATTCACAGTGCAAATGTGCTAGTTGATGCACTATTAGACGCGCCCGTATTTTTGCTATTCGACTAGTGTCTATAGACACGCTCACTATTTTGCGCGTCTTTGTCTTATTATGATCGCTAAGTGGTACAAATATTGGTCTATAGAGTCTACTATGAAAACATCTGGAAATCGATCACGCAAGGTCCTCTCTCCATGCTCTGCCATTGTCCTCACCAAGTTCTATACACCGCTTTCACCATTTTGGAAACTTGTCTCAATGATGTCTTGATCGACATTCATTAAGAAGTGTATAGTCTTGTTTTTCAGCACCTTTCTCTGAAACTTAGTGAGATTAGGTTGCTGACACTTCCTCTTCTCACCTACATGAGCCATCTCAAATGTAATAAGCTGCAACACAGAATTCAAAAAAGAATTCACTGCCAGGTGGAATAAGAAACTCATTAAGCCATAGCAATTAACAATGCAAGCAGTCTAAGAAATTACCTAGATATAACCTCTCAACTCAAGCTCACATCATGTAATAGACTACAAAAAATCAAAACACACAAAAAAAGCATGTAACTTGCACAAAAAATGACCTAGGTACAACTTAATCGTGGACTTCACCATGTAACACTAGGCTTCAACTACAACACACAATTATCAAGGGACAGTTGAGTGCTAGACTAAGTGTCTAAGAGCACATTGCATGATATCTAACTTAGACTGCAACACACAACTATCAAGGGACAATTGAGTGACAGACTAAGTGTCTAAGAGCACATCGCATGATATCTAACTTAGGTTGCAACACACAACTATCAAGGGACAGTTGAGTGCCACACTAAGTGTCTAAGAGCACATCACATGATATCTAACTTAGACTGCAACACACAACTATCAAGGGACAGTTGAGTGCTAGACTAAGTGCTTGAAAACATCTCTAAACTTAGACTGTAACACACAACTCTCAAGGGAGAGATGAGTGCCACAATAAGCGTCTATGAAAACATCACTAAGCTTGGACTGCAACACACCACTCTCTTAAGAGAGAGGAGTGCCAGCCCAAGAGTTCCTACAAACAAACATTTTTGTACAAACTGAGACTACAACACACAACTCTCTTAAGAGAGATGAGTGCCAGCCTTAGGTAAAAAATAATTATTTATATTATAATTAAAATTGCAACACACAACAAAAACAGACTGCAACACACAACTGTTGCAAGAGAGATGAGTGCCAGCTTGTCTACACACTTAAATACAATACAAAATAAATATTAAACAATTTAAAACGACTACAACACACAACTGATCTCCTAAGAGAGATGAGTGCCAATCCTAAACAAAACAAAACAAAAGAAACATTAATTACTAACGAAAGACTGTAACACAAGCAAGGGTGCACTAAGGTACCTATGGTAGGTATGGATGTATACGTAAGAATACCAAAACTGGCAGTGGCTACAAGTTTATCCTTTGTATATTCATATGAATAAACTGAGCTATTTGTATGAATAGATGTTTATTCAAATGAATAGGTTATTTGTACGAATAACCTATTCGTATGAATAAAATATCAAGAAATGTTTTAAATTGAAAAAATGCGTATTTGGGCTTTTTTTTTAATTTAAAAAAATGCCTGAATTAATGCAACTTAGGATGCAAGTGCCATAGAAGAGGACAAAGCTAGCCATGGTAGCCTGCTACGCCAAGAGGTGTAATCCCCATACTCCCTGACTCAATATAGATACATGACACCTAGCTATAGGGGGGTGATAACCCAAACTCCTCCTGAATGATCTAGTGAGGTACGGATGGCTTACCACAAATCATCCATGATAACATGAGAACCTACAGTCAAAAAACAACCTCTTGGTCCATGGATCTTAAAAGATGGATTTTTTGTTAGGGAGCTTTAAGATCTCATTTTTAGTTCCTAATATCTCTTGTGAGGTTTTTGGTTTTTGTCTTTTTTCTTTTGTTTGTGGGAGCTCTAGGTTCTCTTTATTGAGTTCCTTTGATCTCTTGTGATAAATATATTTTAGATATTTATGTGTTTGAAATTTGTTTTTGGGAGTTCTAGGATCTCCTTGTTGAGTTCCTTAGATCTCGTGTGAGATAAATTTATTTGTGAGAGTTTGAGGATCTCCTTGTTCAGCTCAGATCTCTTGTGAGAAATGTGCTTGTTTTTGTGTCCATGAAATTTGTTTGTGGGAGTTCTAAGATCTCCTTGTTGAGTTTCTTGGATCTCATGTGGATAGATTTTTATATGTGGGAGTTCTAGGATCTCCTTGGTGAGTTCCTTAGATCTCTTGTGAGAAATGGGCTTGTTTTTGTGTCTACGAAATTATGAAATTTGTTTGTGGGAGTTCTAGGATCTCCTTGTTGAGTTCCTTAGATCTCTTGTGGGAAATGGACTTGTTTTTGTATCTATGAAACTATGAAATTTGTTTGTGGGAGTTCTAGGATCTCCTTGTTGAGTTCCTTCGATTTCTTGTGAGAAATGGGCTTGTTTTCGTGTCTATGAAATTATGAAATTTATTTGTGGTAGTTCTAGGATCTCCTTGTTGAGTTCCTTAGATCTCTTGTGAGAATTTCTGTATGTGGGAGTTCTAGGATCTCCTCATTGAGTTCCCTAGATCTCTTGTGACAAATATGATTTTATTTTGTGTTTGTATTCTCACACTTTCTTTGAATGAATATTTAATATTCTTTCAATAGAATGTGAAAGAATACAAAGAGTTTTAAAGTGTATGAATTGAAAGTTTTAAAAGTTATTAGACGAGTTGTCTCATTCTTACACTTTCTTTTGAATGAATATTTAATATTCTTTCAATAGAATGTGAATGAATGATTTTCAATTTGAGTGTTTTCTTTTTTTAAAAAGAATCCATATCTCTTTTTATTACTCAATTCTTTCACTTTCTTTTGAATGAATATATAATATTATTTCAATAGAATGTGAATAAACATTTTTCAATTTGAGTATATTCTTTCAATAGAAATGAATCAATGTCAATTAATATATTGCATGCTTCAACATGTTTTTCAAAGGATATGTGTTGTTTTTTATAAAGTGTGTATTGCAGTAGTTTATATTTTCAAGTCTCAAGGGTTGATCTAGCTATTATGTGCACTAATTCACATCGATATATTTTAATATTTCTGCATTAACTTTACAAGTCCACCTAATCCATTGAAAACCATTTAAATCACTTATACCACTTAGTTCATTTAGATCACTTAAATCACTTAGTCCACTTGAATCACTTAAGTCACTTAAATCACTTAGTCCACTTAAACCACCTACTCCACTTAAATCACCTAGTCCACTTAAATCACTTAAGTCACTTATATTACTTAGTCCACTTGAATCACTTAACTCACTTATATCACTTCAACCATCATTGCAGAAGAAGAGTATTATAAATTTATATATGAAGTTTATAATGTACATAATTATGCAGTAGGATCCACATCTGCCATTCCCTGAGTGCTTGGTCCCGCACCCTACAAATCTATATTAGTGAGGTCCTTAAAATAAAAAATGTCAGTATCCTCAACTGCATCCAAATCTCCAAAGGACTGTCTGTAGCATGCAAGCACAGACTCCAATGTCTGTATGTGTGATTGCAGGCCCTCGATCTCTTTGGCTTGTGATGCAATGCAATCTTGTAACTCCTTAGCAGTAACACCTTGTTGATGGAGAAGTATGGCAGATGTGGCCAAGTCAACAAGATCAATTTGTGCTAGGGAGTTAGCACACGAGGTCTCTAAGAGGCTCTCTGTTCTCTGTCCTTGCTCGCTTGCACTCTATAGGACGTCCCTTTCCTATTCCTAACAAGTGACGCTTTTCATTCCAATCCACGCGTCGATGCAAGACATCATAGACATACACCTGCTGAATGAAATACATGGGTATTTGCTGGTTGTTGGGGATGATTCCTTCCACCTCTATGAATTGTTGGAGAAGGATGTTGGCTAGGGTTTTGTGCCGCAAGTCTAACAACTTGGACTGTGCATATTTTTTCCTAGCATTTCCTGAATGAAGAAACAAGGTGTTTCTTATGAACTCTGATGGACATAGTCTGTGTACTTGTCGAAGAGAGACCGGGTCACCTTGCATGGTATTGTCATCCACTAGACCAATAGGGAAAATACCTAGCCCCTCTCTGCCCAACATCTGTCTTTGTGCTTGTAAGATAGCTTGAGCCTCAGCATGATTTAGCTGGTTTGCTAAATCAACCTCTTAAGGCACAAAAGCACCTTGTGGGCCCTCTTGGACTGGAGGTTGCTCTGGTTGGGGAGGATCCTGTGGGAGAATGTTCTCTAAGTTCTCTCCCTCCATC
Source organism: Dipteris shenzhenensis (assembly GCF_047967505.1). Lineage (NCBI taxonomy): Eukaryota > Viridiplantae > Streptophyta > Polypodiopsida > Gleicheniales > Dipteridaceae > Dipteris > Dipteris shenzhenensis. The sequence goes on along the minus strand of NC_141605.1, from coordinate 45,466,488 downwards.
CTTAGCCTAAAAAATGACAACAAGATAGAATTAATTTGTAACCACAAATAATATTAAATAATTAAACAATATTAAACCTATACAAACAATATTTAAATATTTATTGCTGCATCATTTCTCATATTTTAAAATTGGACCAACATTTTTATCGCATCAATCACTTATATAAATAATATTTAAACATTAATTATTGCATCATTTATCAAATTGACAATGGGATCATCATTTTTATCGCATCATTTACTTATACAAACAATATTTAAACATTACTTATCGCATCATTTATCATGTCTCACTATAAATATAAAAACTTGAACAATGGAGTGGATCCAATCTTGGATGATATATAAAAATAACAATGTTACAAGTATTCATGATCGATCACTCATGTTACATCCCATCCAAGAAAAAGACAGTCATTTGCTGGTCTAAGTCCTTGGTTAGGACTGAGCTATATACCACATCTTGGAGCAATTCAAAAACCCCACAAAAATTTGTAGTACTTGGATGTCTAGTCAGTTCAGCTAACTTTCCTTGAACCACAAATTGTCGTAGATGTCCACTTAGAGCTTCTATGGGTCCCGTACTTGGCAATGGTGCACAAATGTCCAAGATCTTCAGGATGTGATGAGACATGGCGTACACATCTTGTGCAACAACGAAAGGTCAGGGATTATTGCAAAGGCACTCTAGAGCAATGTGACGAACCCTAGCAATGGAACTCCGCACAGTGTTGGGGCTATCACTGAGTAATGCGGGATAGTGCTTTCTAGTGCTGCATGGGGTCATCATTCCCCAATCACAAATGCCCAGATACACCACCTCGGATGACTCTAAGAAGTGTAGCATATTGTTTTGCACATGCAAATCATTATGCAGGAAATTTTGTTGGTACATGTAATGAATAGTGCGAGCTAGCGCACTTAAAATATCAAATACATGCTCGGACCTGTGGAGCTCTAGCAGGCATTTCTGCATCATCTCTGTGAAACACTGGAGATGGTCGCTTTTCATCATGTCTAAGGTAGATTAGCCATCTTTCCAAATGATTTCCATTCTAGAACGGAAATAGCATCATTGGGTTATCATCATGGACTAGACCTATTACTCGAATGATGCCCAGATGTACAACATCACCCAAGCATGTGGCTTCTTCCAATGCTTTGGCCTTCAATGCATTAGTTGGCACAGAAACCCTCAGCACCTTATATGCATAAATCTTGTGTGGATCAAAGGGAGCGACAAGAATATTGCACATATTGATTGTTCCTTTCGTGCCTCTCCCCACAGATGCACTAGGCGTAAATCGGATTCTTGTCTCGCTGAAGTAGTATGGGCCACATGGGTCTTGGAAGTGCTACACAATCACGCAAGCCATGTGATGTGCATGGTGCTTGTGCAGGCGAGAATGAAGGAGATGGGAATGTATCTCCTTGTGTAGATAGATTGTGCATTTGTGGTGCACGCGAGTATGCGGGAGATGGAAACTGGTCTGCGCATGCGGTAGGAGGCACAAATGGAGAAGAAAAATATGTGGTGAAATGTGATCGTGCATGTGTTGGGAGATGTGGACTAGGAGGAGGAACTTCTTTTGGGTATGGAAGTCTTGGAAAAAAGGGATACGAGAAAAGACATGTTGTGGTTGATGCACTGATGCATATGCATGGTGTGGCTACAATGGTGCTTGTGGCTACATTGGGTGGAATGGGATGTCATGGGAGATGGAAACTGGTCTGTGCATGTGGTAGGAGGCACAATTGGAGAAGCAAGAGATGTGGTGAAATGTGATCATGCATGTGTTGGGAGATGTGGACCAAGAGGAGGAACTTCTTTTGGGTATGGAAGATCTTGGAAAAAAGGGATACGAGAAAAGACATGTTGTGGTCGATGCACTAATGTGAACTGCTCATAACGCATGTCAGCTCGAGATGTATTGAAGAACATGACCTTGGTTTTACCCAGGTTGAGAGTTTCAAATCATGAGACTCACAAAAGGATTGTAGTGCGTCATGGTATCTCTGGAGCCCCTCCGCTGAGGAAGACAAGAGAGCCATGTCATTTGCACAAAGAAATATCCGAATCAATGTGCCCACAAGAGAGCAACCTACCCCACCTATGTCTGCATCACTGTCTCAAGCTCGTCAATGTAGAGGCCAAACAAGGTAGGTGATACTGGACACCCCTATTTGACCCTGATAGTGCTCATGATCTCGTCTATCCATTAGATCCTCCTCAACGGACTCTGTGTGTGTGTGTGTGTGCGCGCACGCGTGCGTGCATGCGTGCATGCGTGTGTGTGTGTGTGTGTGTGTGTGTGTGAGAGAGAGAGAGAGAGAGAGAGAGTCACACACTCACCAAATCCCTTTGGTTGAGATACGCCTTTCTTTGTTTAGAAAAAATGAAAGATTTAACCAATGTGCGCTCTCTGGACGATGTGCGCTTGTCCTTTTTCTAGGACAAATGAAATCCTGAACCGATGTGTGCTCTATACTAAAAACAAAGCTTGAATTGCCTTCAAAAGTTGAAAATAAGAAGAAGTTTAGAACCCGTATTGACTTGACCCTTCAGATGAATAGATTTGGATTTGAATGTATTCGAAAAGATATTTCATGAGAATCTATGCATGCATTAACTTGACTTCCAACTAAATCATACTAATAGCAACGTACTACATTCTTGCCAATTGTACATACTTGCATAGCGTGCTTAGACACAATAAAAATATAAAGAGTACTATAACATATCTTATTATGACATTTTTTGAGTAGCTTACAAAATGATTAAAATTTTGTTTTGGTTAAATTCATATTTGAGAAAGAGTAAAGTACAAAATGGAGATAGCACTACAAAATATTAACCAATTTTGTCATGTTTACCAATGGAAAATACATTGAATAAGTACTTTTGCGCCCAAATCCATCGATATATGTGATGATATGCCCATCGATATAATCCTATCTGTATATCCGATGGTATAGTCGATGATAGTTTTATAGTAGTCTACCATCGATCGGTGATACCCATACATATATCAACAATGTCTCTCTTTGTTTTGGGGGGAAAGAATGGGGCTTAGAGGCCACATTCTTTCCAACACTGTTTTCTAAATTTCAGCATTATTGAACCCCCAAATAGTTCATCCTTTCACAAGAGAATCTTTTGTAATGGAAACTTTATTTTGAAAATGGATGAAATAAAAAGCCAAATGAATGGGAAGAAAACTAATTAGTTGTGTCATATATACATATAAAATAGGTGCATAATAAGTCTTTTACAAAAGTGTGCAGATTGGATACACAATAGTGACGTGATACATGTATCACAAAAAATCCTGACCTATAATATACAAGTTAATGGAGCATAAAAACTTCTATTGCCTGTTGCTAAAATGCAACAAAGAGTCCCTAACTAGGATCAACATCCCCAGCATCCCCATCATTGTCTTTGCCTTTGCCATCGCCATGGCCCATCACCATCGCTATTGTAGCATGTTCTTGGGGCTCCCTATCTCTCCTATTTTCATCATATAAGGAATGTTGCACTTAGAATCAATAGAAGGTTGCTGTTAATAAATAAAACAACATTTGAAAACTATTTTGCAAATGCATGAAAATAGATTTTTAAGAAAAATTGAATGGAAGTTAGTTACATAATGGCAGTGCACTGCCTCCATATCCAGTTGAACTCATTTCCCTTCAAGGTAGGTCTAAGGGCCCCTCTTCTTGTTTGCAAATAAATCATACTACTGAACTTCGGTGGGCCACGACCAAATGTAGTTGTTTGCAATGAGGGAAGAGTTGTTATGAATATCAAAAAGAAGAAAAATTCATGACCTAAATTAAAAGAAAAGAAAGTAATTAACGTTGTGAATCGAGAATAATAACCTCAGCAAGGAACCTTGGATCCCATTGCCCCACTTGCAATGTGATACCCTAATTACCAGCTACCATGTAGCTACTATATCACGTTTATTTGTAATTGTCGAGATTGCTTCAAAAATTAGCTTTGGCAAACCTCGAGTCCTCTTTAGTGATGCACATAGAGTGGACATAACTTACCATCCCTCATAGCATCAAGGATCTCTAACATGTGTTGCTTCAACATCCCTTTCATCCACTATATCATCTAGGAATCATAAAATCCTTTTCCCTCTAGGATAAGAAAGTACTCATAGAGTCTCATAATGATATCTTTCTTGGCATTAGCATCTTGCTAGTGGCAAGGAATGAATAAGTTTCTCTAGAAATGAACAATGATCAACTAATGCATGCGCCCTATAGTCTCCTAACCCTCAACATCCTCAATAATGTGTCCATCCTCATTCACATTATAGGACCAACTAAGATGCCGGGGATGCATAATAGGCATGCGAGGATGAGTGCTCCTCGACGTATGCCCCATGTTGTCTAAAATGATTGTTTATTAGTTGAAAAGTTTCCCATAAGCTTGAATGTTTCATGCTTCAAATCTAGGTTCAAACAAGGTTTAATTTAGTGATCAAACAACCAATATAGAACCTCCAAAACACTGATTTCGTTGATCAAATTTCTAAAAATATATTAAACTAACCATCATTAAATAAAGTTACCATAATTTAAAACAAGGCAGAGGAGAGAACTAGTTGGTTAGATTGGGATTATAGAAGGGTTAGGTAGAAGGTTAGGTCAATCGAGAGTGAAGGAAGGGCCACCACTTAGTGAGGAATAAGTACCGAGGGGGTTCTGAGGGGGTTGAGGGAATATCCATGCATCAAGGCAAATAGGGAAGAAGAAAGAAGGGGGTGAGGACAACGAGGAGGTGGTAATTTGGGAGACTACTAGTTGCAAATGTGGGATGGGGGAGGGAAACAAGGAGGGGTGAGTTTGTGAGGCACTAACCACAAAGGCATTAATTAGGGGAAGGGAAGCCCTTTGTGGCAACACAAATGGGAGATGGTGAGCAAGGAAGTGGGAGGGGGGTATATGGAAGCAATCAAATGGGGTGGGAGGGGAATGACCAGATGAGAAGGGGGAATTGTTGAAACGAGGAGAGGGAGAATTTTGGAGGTTTTCCTTGAGAACTTCCAAAAAATTAAGACAAAATATAACTAAATTGCTATTACAAGGTTTTTTATGAACACTTCTACCTCCATTATGATATATTAGAATGGCCAATGGAGTGGATCCAAATTGGATAATATATAAAAATAACAATGTTACAAGTATTCATGATCAATCACTCATGTTACATCCTATCCAAGAAAAAGACAGTCATTTGCTGGTCTAAGTCCTTGGTTAGGACTGAGTTGTATACCACATCTTGGAGCAATTCAAAAACCCCACAAAAAGCTGTAGTACTTGGATGTCTAGTCAGTTCAGCTAACTTTCCTTGAACCAAAAATTGTCGTAGATGTCCAATTAGAGCTTCTACGGGTCCCATACTTGGCGATGGTGCACAAATGTCCAAGATCTTCAGGATGTGATGAGACATGGCGTACACATCTTGTGCAGCATCGAAAGGTGGGGGATTGTTGCAAAGGCACTCTAGAGCAACATGACGAACCCTAGCAATGGAACTCTGCACAGTGTTGGGGCTGTCACTGAGTAATGCAGGATAGTGCTTTCTAGTGCTGCATGGGGTCATCATTCCCCAATCACAAATGCCCAAATACACCTCCTCGGATGACTCTGAGAAGTGTAGCATATTGTTTTGCGCATGCAAATCATTATGCAAGACATTTTGTTGGTACATGTAATGAATAGTGTGAGCTAGTGCACTTAAAATATCAAATACATGCTCGGACCCGTGGAGCTCTAGCAGGCATTTCCACATCATCTCTGTGAAACACCGGAGATGGTCACTTTTCATCATGTCCGAGGTAGATTAGCCATCTTTCCAAATGATTTCCATTCTAGAACGGAAATAGTATCATTGGGTTATCATCATGGACTAGACCTATTGCTCGGATGATGCCCAGATGTATAACATCGCCCAAGCATGTGGCTTCTTCCAATGCTTTGGCCTTCAATGCATCAGTTGGCATAGAAACCCTCAGCACCTTACATGCATAAATCTTGTGTGGATCAAAGGGAGTGACAAGAATATTGCACATGTTGACTCTTCCTTTCGTGGCTCTGCCCACAGATGCACTAGGCGTGAATCGGATGTCTCGTCTCGCTGAAGCAGTATGGGCCGCATGGGTCTTGGAAGTGCTACACAATCACGCAAGCCATGTGATGTGCATGGTGCTTGTGCAGGAGAGAATGAAGGAGATGGGAATGTATCTCCTTGTGTAGATAGATTGTGCATTTGTGGTGCAGGCGAGTATGCGGGAGATGGAAACTGGTCTGCGCATATGGTAGGAGGCACAAATGGAGAAGCAAAAGATGTGGTGAAATGTGATCGTGCATGTATTGGGAGATGTGGACCAGGAGGAGGAACTTCTTTTGGGTATGGAAGTCTTGGAAAAAAGGGATACGAGAAAAGACATGTTGTGGTCGATGCGCTGATGCATATGCATGGTGTGGCTACAATGGTGCTTGCGGTTGCATTGGGTGGAATGCAACATCATGTGACTGGGGACGTGGGTGCATTGGTGCTTGTGGTTGCGGTGGATGGAATGCGGCATCTGACTAGGGGCATGGGTGCATTGATGCTTGTGGTTCGGTTGTGCTTGGGGGCATGCATGCATTGATGGAAGGGAGGTCGAGGTAGCTCCTTTGCCTTTAAAACCTCACCACGCATTCTTGATGTATGTGACCCTGGCATCTACAGTAGGACCCTCCCACTTTAAGTCACCTGAGTTTATGTCTCAATCTATTTGACCGAGGCATCATCAACCCTCCATCGCGAAGTGGTACAAATACTAGTTTATAGACTCTACTGTGAAAGCATCTGGAAATTAGTCATGCAAGGTCCTCCCTCCATGCTCTGCCATTGTCCTCACCAAATTCTATACATTGCTTTCACCATTTTGAAAAGTTGTCTCAATGATGTCCTGATCGACATTCATTAAGAAGTGTACATTCTCGTTTTTCAGCACCTTCCTCTTAAACTTAGTGAGATCAGGTTGCTGACACTTCCTCTTCTCACCTGCATGAGCCATCTCATATGCAGTAAGCTGCAACATAGAATTCAAAAAAGAATTCATTGCCAGATGCAATAAGAAACTCATTAAGCCATAATAATAAACAATGCAAGTAGTCTTAGAAATTACCTAGATATAACCTCTCAAGTCAAGCTCACATCATGTAACAAACTACAAAAAATCAAAACACAAAAAAAAAGCATGTAACCTGCACAGAAAATGACTAGGTATAACCTAATCGTAAACTTCACCATCTAACACTAGGCTTCAACTACAACACACAACTATCAAGGGACACTTGAGTGCCAAACTCAGTGTCTAAGAGCACATCGCATGATATCTAACTTTGACTACAACACACAACTATCAAGGGACAAAGAGCACGTCGCATGATATCTAACTTAGACTGCAACACACAACTATCAAGGGATAGTTGAGCATGTCACATGATATCTAACTTAGACTGCAACACACAACAATCAAGGGACAGTTGAGTGCCAGACTAAGTGCTTGAAAACATCTCTAAACTTAGACTATAACACACAACTCTCATGGAAGAGAGGAGTGCTAGAATAAGCATCTATGAAAACATCACTAAGCTTGGACTATAACACATAACTCTTTTAAGAGAGATGAGTGCCAGCCACAGGTAAAAAACAATTATTTATATTATAATTAAAATTGCAACACACAACAAAATTAGACTACAACACACAACTCTTGGAAGGGAGATCAGCGCCAACCTATCTACACACTTAAATACAATACAAAATAAATATTAAACAATTTAAAAAGACTCCAACACACAACTCTCCTAAGAGAGATGAGTGTTAGTCCTAAACAAAACAAAACAAAAGAAACATTAATTACTAACGAAAGACTATAACGCAAGTAATGGTGTAGTAAGGTACCTATGATGAGAGCTGGTAGGTATGGAAGCAAGCAAGAGGTAGCAAGTAGACAAGAAGCAGGTGGCATGGCTGGCAAACAAGTGGCTGAGGTGGCAAGGAAGATAGGTGGATGTATTCATACGAATACCAAAAATGGCAGTGGCTGCAATTTTATACTATGTATATTCGTACAAAAACTGAGCTATTCGTACGAATAGATGTTTATTCGAACGAATATATTATTCGTACGAATAAATTATTTGTATGAATAACCTATTCGTACAAATAAAATACCAAAAAATGTTTGAAACGTTTTAAATCGCAAAAAATGTGTATTTGGGTGTTTTTTTCGAAAAAAAATGCCTGAATTAATGCAACTTAGGATGCAAGTGACATAGAAGAGGACAAAGCTAACCATGGTAGCTTGCTATGCCAAGAGGTGTAATCCCCATACTCCCTGACGCGGCACATGATGACCTAAAATGTAGCACCTAGCTGTAAGGCAGGTGACTACCCAAACTCTACGTGAATGATCTGGTGAGGTATAGATGGCTCACCACAAATCATCCGTGATAACATAAGAACCTATAGTCGCTCCACATGGTCCCACTCTATATTCGACAAGTTTGGACCCCAACATGGGCTGCTGTACATCCCCGATGGGCAAACCAAGGAGTCAAAAAACAACCCCTTGATCCATGGATCTTAAAAGTGTGAGCGGAAGCACTGCCTCTCAAGTCTGGCCAATGAGTCTTATCCTCTGCTCAAGCATGCCTACATCGCGGGTCTCATAGTGAAGATGGGTCCGAAAAAGACAACCCCAAGTTAAGTGTATGATGAAACTATCTCAATAGCTATCCCATCAAATGTGAATTGCTCATGATGCATGTCAGCTCGAGATGTATTGAAGAACATGACCTTGGTTTTACCCAGGTTGAGCTTCAAATCATGAGACTCACAAAAGGATTGTAGTGTGTCAAGGTATCTCTGGAGCCCCTCTGCTGAGGAAGACAAGAGAGCCATGTCATCTACACAAAGAAATATCCAGATCAACGTTCTCGCAAGAGAGCAACCTACCCCACCTGTGTCTGCATCACTATCTCAAGCTCGTCAATGTAGAGGCCAAACAAGGTAGGTGATAATGGACACCCCTATTTGACCCCGATAGTGCTCATGATCTCGTCTATCCATGCAGATCCTGCTCAGCAGACTCTATGTGTGTGTGTGTGTGTGTGTGTGTGTGTGAGAGAGAGACACACACACACACTCATCGAATCCCTTTGGTTGACATACTCCTTTCTTTGATTAGAAAAAATGAAAGATTCAACCGATGTGCACTCTCTGGACGATGTGCACTTGTTCTTTTTCTAGCACAAATGAAATCTTGAACCTATGTGTGCTCTATACTAAAAACAAAAGCTTGAATTGCCTTCAAAAGTTGAAAATAAGAAGTTTAGAACCCGTATCGACTTGACCCTTTAGATGAATAGATTTGGATTTGAATGTATTTGAAAAGATATTTCATGGAATCTATGCATACATTAACTTGACTTCCAACTAAATCATACTAATAGCAACGTACTACATTCTTGCCAATTGTACATACTTGCATAGGCGTGCTTAGACACAATACTTAAAAATATAAAGAGTACTGTAACATATCTTATTATGACATTTTTCGAGTAGCTTACAAAATGATTAAAATTTTGTTTTGGCTAAATTCATGTTTGAGAAAGAGTAAAGTACAAAATGGAGATAGCACTACAAAATAATAACCAATTTTGTCATGTTTACCAATGGAAAATACATTGAATAAGTACTTTTGGGCCCAAATCCATCGATACATGTGATGATATGCCCATCGATATAATCCCATCTGTATATCCGATGGTAGTCGATGATAGTTTTATAGTAGTTTACCATCGAGTATACCATCGGTGATACCCATGCATATATCAACAACGTCTTTTTTTGTTTTGGGGGGAAAGAATGGGGCTTAGAGGCCACATTCTTCCGAACGGTGTTTCCTAAATTTTTGCATTATTGAACGCCCAAATAGTTCATCCTTTCACGAGAGAATCTTTTGCATGGAAACTTTAGTTTGAAAATGGATGAAATAAAAAGACAAATGAATGGGAAGAAAACTAATTAGTTGTGTCATATATACATATAAAATAGGTGCATAATAAGTCTTTTACAAAAGTGTGCAGATTGGATACACAATAGTGACGTGATAGATGTATCACAAAAAATCCTGACCTGCAATATACAAGTTAATGGAGCATACAAAATACTATTGCCTGTTGCTAAAATGCAACAAAGAGTCCCTAACTAGGATCAACATCCCCAGCATCCCCATCATTGTCTTTGCCTTTGCCATCGCCATGGCCCATCACCATCGCTATTGTAGCATGTGCTTGGGGCTCCCTATCTCTCCTATTTTCATCATATAAGGAATTTTGCACTTAGAATCAATAGAAGGTTGCTGTTAATAAATAAAACAACATTTGAAAAGTATTTTGCAAATGTATCAAAATAGATTTTAAAGAAAAATTGAATGGGAGTTACTTACATACTGGCGGTGCACTGCCTCCATATCCACTTGAACTCATTTCCCTTCAAGGAAGGTCTAAAGGCCCCTCTTCTTGTTTGCAAATAAATCATACTATTGAACTTGGGTGGGCCATGACCAAATGTAGTTGTTTGCAATGAGGGAAGAGTTGTTATGAATATCAAAAGAAAGAAAATTTCATGAGCTAAATTAAAAGAAAAGAAAGTAATTAAAGTTGTGAATAGACAATTATAACCTCGACAAGGAACCTTGGATCCCATCGCCCCACTTGCAATGTGATACCCTAATTGCCAGCTACCATGTAGCTACTATATCATGTTTATTTGTAATTGTCGAGATTGCTTCAAAAATTAGCTTTGGCAAACCTCAAGTCCTCTTTAGTGATGCACATAGAGTGGACATAACTTACCATCCCTCATAGCATCGAGGATATCTGACTTGTGGTGCTACAACATCCCTTTCATCCACTATATCATCAAGGAATACATAAAATCCCTTTCCCTCTAGGATCAGAAAATACTCATAGAGTCTCATAATGATATCTTTCCTGGCATCATCATCTTGCTAGTGGCAAGGAATGAACAAGTTTCTGTCGAAATGCATGATGATCAACTAATGCATGCGCCCCACAATCTCCTGACCCTCAACATCCTCAATAATGTGTCCATCCTCATTCACATTATAGGACCAACTAAGATGCCGAGGATGCATAATAGGCATGCGAGGATGAGAGCTCCTCGACATATGCCCCATGTTGTCTAAAATGATTGTTTATTAGTTGAAAAGTTTCCCATAAGCTTGAATGTTTCATGCTACAAATCTAGGTTCAAATAAGGTTCAATTTAGTGATCAAACAACCAATATAGAACCTCCAAAAAAATGACTTAGTTGATCAAATTTCTAAAAATATATTAAACTAACCATCATTAAATAAAGTTACCATAAGTTAAAACAAGGAGGAGGAGACAACTGGTTGGTTAGATTGGGATTATATAAGGGTTAGGTTGAAGCTTAGGTCAATCGAGAGTGAAGGAAGTGCCACCACTTAGTGAGGAATAAGTACAGAGGGGGTTCTGAGGGGGTTGAGGGAATCTCCATGCATCAAGGCAAATAGGGAAGAAGAAAGAAGGGGGTTAGTACAACGAGGAGGTGGTAATTTGGGAGACTACTAGTTGCAAATGTGGGATGGGGGAGGGAAACAAGGAGGGGTGAGTTTGTGAGGCACTGACCACAAAGGCAACAATTAGGGGAAGGGAAACCCTTTGTGTCACCACAAATGGGAGAGGGTGAGCATGGAAGTGGGAGGGGGGTATATGGAAGCAATCAAATGGGGTGGGAGGGGAATGACCAAACGAGAAGGGGGAATCGTTGAAACGAGGAGAGGGAAAATTTTGGAGCTTTTCCTTGAGAACTTCCAAAAATTTAAGCCAAAATATAACTAAATTGCTATTACAAGGTTTTTTATGAACACTTCTAGAATGGCCAAGTCTAGTTCCTACCTCTACCTTTTATCTCTCTTCCTCTACAAAATGTACCCAAGGTTTATTCTATTGCTCATTCTCCGCATTCGATTATGCTGTTAGGAGTCTTCTAGTTAGTCTCTTGTTTGGTTTTAAGCTAAAGTTCAGATATCAAAGGCTTTTATCTCCCAAATTCCCAACCTTTTTTTTTCCAGTGTAGAAAGGAGATGTTTATTAAACAGAATACAATTGAAGGATGAGCCAACTCTCACTGCTGAGAGTTGCGAAATCTGAGGACTGGGAGCACCATAATAATGCAATGCATCAAGGATCTCAGCCTGAAGCATATTCTGAAAGTGAGCCGGAAATCGAATGTCACGGAACACAAAGCATTCTGTCTGCATATGGATTGCACGGTGACAGCACGGATCATAATGTTCCAGAGTTGACGTTGAGGGTCCTTCCCCTCCAACCTTACCTTAAGGATGTCCACATTAACGGGGCAAAAATGGCCTTTGCTTTGTGTCTTATATCCACGAGGTACTCAGGCGGGCAGCCAGGTTGTGGAAGGCTCCACTCTCCCGAGTTGAGGTTATAGGTGAGCATGCTGTGACTCCCTGATAAAGCCAGCCAGATGCAACACTCACCGTCACTTGCTGCCAGAAAGTCGGTGCCTTCAGAGGCTACAACTACCTCCTCCATCCATTCCTGGGGTGTGGTCGTCAACAGATCCCATCTGTACTCGTCACCGTCGCCCATGCGAAGCTCCCACAGCCCCATGATGTTATGAAGAATTACGGGCAGACTTCCCAGCGACGTGAGCGTTCTCGGACCCCCGAGTCTCTCTACCACGAAGACCCGACCTTGGCATTCCACGACAATCGGGAGGCGGTCATGCACGTCCATGTCGTCCCACTCCTTCCGCGGCAATTGTCCAACCGGCACCTTCACGGCTCTCTCTGTCCAAGAATCCGCCTCCAGATTGTAAGAGAGGAGGTAACCGCATCCGTCGGAAACAGCGTAAAGCGTACCATTGCTGACGGTGCTTTGCGAATTGGTGTAGGAGCCGCTAAATCGAATCATGGTCTTCGTCTGCCATGTGCTTGAATCAGAATCGAACACGAGAGGCCGGAAGTGTGTATCATCAAATCCTCGCTCAAAACATGCGATGTACAAAACTTTGAAACAGCCTGTAATGGGGTCTGTAGTCATGGCCACAAGATTGGGACAAAGGCCGAGGTTGGGCACGGGAGGAGGAGGCAGCATCTTCCACTCCCTCGTCAACGGATTGCATACCGCCAGTCCGTCACAGGGGTGCCTGCTCTTATCGTTTGTTAAACAAACAAGCCCTCCCGACGCTGCATACATAAAACCCGTCCACGGCATACCTTCAAAGCACAAACGGAATCGATACCAACGCCTCTCCTGAGGATTGAATGCACACAACCCATCAAAATGTGGCACCAGGAGCCACGGGTTTCTAGATTGCGGAGTGTTCGGGCCGTAATGGAGACGGAGGGGCGACTTGGCCCTCCAGCGCTTGCAGACGAGTTGCACACGAGCCAAAGCTGGTAAAAGAAGGCGGCACAGAATGAGATCGATCACATCGTCGGGTAACAACTCCTGGCTTCTAACTTTCTCTTGTTGACACGGAAGCCATGCCGATTCTTCCTTCTCCCCAGCAGCTACAGCTATTTCTACCTGCGCAGCTCTCTCTTTTATCTCCTCCTCCTCAAGCGCCTGCTGAAACGACTTGTGTCGCTCGCAAGGAGAAACTTTGGAAAAGCTGGCAACCAATGTGGATATTTCATGGACTCGCCAGCTCCCCTCGTGACCACAAAGGTATCTCGCTACAATTGCTCTCTGCCACCATCTCTCACGACAGAAAAGGCAACAATTGAACGTCAATGGCACCCGATCCTCCTCCGCGCCGGTAGTCATGGTTGAAGCAAAATGAACAGTAGGGCAGCGTAAGCTTATATACGAGGGGGGAGTACGCTGAAAAGCAAAAGCTCAAGCTGCTTTTTACGACGGATTTACAACCACACTTTTTGTTTTTCAAAAATTGAAGTTAGCTCATAGCAACTAATAGGTTAAAGATTTGAATTTTCCACATAGCATTTTGCATTCTACACACATTTCTTTGCATTTAGCACATAACTAGATGGAGAGTTGGCACACTTTCTCTTCTATTCTATCAAAACTAACACGTGGCGAACAAATCGGCATCGTACTCTCAAATGTAGAGAGAAATATAATATAATATATTATTGGCCTGTCCTCAATGGCTAAGCCTTAGTAATTGTTTGGCCTACAAAGAGAAAAATAAGTACTTAAGTTCTTTTTATGTTCACATTTGCTTTGGCATCCACCTTTTTTTTCTCTCTCTCTCCTCATCTCCTTATCCCTTCAGTCCTCCACTTTTTTTCTCCCCCCCTTTCTCTCTCTCTCTCTCCCCCCATCTTCTTCTCCTTCTCTCTCCCCCCGTCTTCTTCTCCTTCTCTCTCTTCCCCTCTCAACTTCCAATTCATCCCCTTTTTCGCTCACCATCTAGGACAGGCCACATGAATGAAATTCACCTTGTATTATATGTTAAATACTATACTATATATACTATATATATATCTTACTATTCTTTATGGAGACTAATCCCAGACTAATATATTCTCTCTCTCTCTCTCTCTCTATATATATATATATATAAAATGATATTACATTATATTACATATTATATATCCAAATAAATAGATTTATATAGAATATATAATATAATGTATGTGTGTATGTGTGTGTGTGTGTGTGTGTGTGTGTGTGTATGCGTGCACCATGTGGCACCCCTCCTTTACAAAGGTAAAGGGCGAGAATCAAAATACTAGAGGCAATAGATTTGTATGGGAAAGGATGATTGTGGCAGCAATCGGATAACTTTCTCTTTCACGTGTTTAAGGATGCCCGCTAAATCAAATTGAAGGACTAGTGCCACCATCCTTAGGCTCAAGTTGACATGCTTATCATTGCACACTTACTATCTTCTCTAGTATTCCTCTATCTCTTTATTTCTTTTTTGCAAGGTTGCACTAAAAGGGCAATGCCATGTGGCACCAATATGCAATCATCTCACCTCTATATCTGTACTCTATAATCCTTATTTGTGAGGTTGCACTCCTATAAATATATGTAAATATAAATATAAATATAAATAAAATATAACTATATATAAATATGTGTGTGTGTGTGTGTGCACGCGCGTGTGTGTGTAGCTTGGCAGAGTGCACTGGCGAAGATGATCATGGTTTGTGCTAATGGTTTGCCCTTGAAGGTATTGCCCGAGTCAACATAGCTCCCTCTTCAAACTTTGATGGTGCAAGCTTAGCAACAACAAATGCTCTATGGTGAGTTAGATCCAGGCATTGGTTCGCATTGGATGTTACCTGAGATGATGAGCCTGAGCTGCTAGACCCAAAGAGGGGGTGTGATGATAGTAGTGTCTGGGTTGTCGTAGATCAGATACATGCTTCTACGAATGGAGGAATTGGGTTGAAAGAAGAGGCAAAAGCTTGTGCTGCTATAAGTGTGCGCTCAAAGATAGGACCGACTGCTTGTTGAGCCCTTCTAGGTATGCTCAAAGATTGAATTGGCTAATACCTTCTGGGTGAGAATATATGGCTTCCTCAATGAAAAGCAAGAGGTGGTGTTTGGGGGCTGAGAGTATCTGGCTTAAGCCTACTAATTGAAAGGTGATGGCAACATGTGAAAGCAACAAGGGTTGACACAAAAAATGATGATCGACATGGTTGATTGAACAACATAAGGGCTTCCACTAATCCAAGACTGATCCATAGCTAATAAAAGAAACTCAAGAGTGGTGGTGCAAGATAGAAGTAGGTTCGACCCAATATTTGAATGATGGTATTTACATTGAGAAGATGGGCATCATAGCGATGGTGGGAGTTTTGATGTGTCAAGGAATGTGAGTTCATAAGGCATAGTGGAGATTGGGGCTAGATGGAGACCTTGAATCATAGCTAAAGCTGAGATATCGAGGAAGAGGAGGGGTGTCGGGTATATGTCAAAGAAGGGTGGAGACACTGACAGAGAGGATGACTATAGAGACTCAAGGTTATAGTTATTACACACACACACACACACACACACACACACACACACACACACACACATGCACACATAGAAGAGATTGCAGCAAATAAAACATAGATAGAGGTTGCAACACTACAATTATTCCATAGAGAACGAAGGCCTACACAATACAACCCGATCTCAAAGGCCGGTATAACTGTGATACAACTTAATGCAAAGACTTGAAACTTGGCAAACAATGGATCCAAAATCACCATGGGACTCTTTGTGGAGGCTTGTGACCATTGATAGTAGTTCATGAGCAGCTTATAGAAATAATATTCTATCAGACATCTCATGGACGTGGGATGGTAGCTTGATGAGATCTGGCAAGATCATCTATGTGGACCCTCCCTCCAACAACACTAGCACTCGCTCCAAATCCATTCGTTACTTCAACGGTAGGCCAAGCCCCTACCATTAGCAACCAAAGTTTGGGAATTGAGTCAAAAGACAAGGGCTCAAGTAGGAAGGTGAAATCATGGCCTTTAACTGCTCAACACTCACAACATTGGAGATAGTTTGATTTAAAGATTAGTAGACATGTATGCTCTCATCATCTTTCGTCTTCCTTTCTAGAATCTTGTAAGTCTTCTAATAGTTTGTTCCTTTAGGGACAATGGCTATATCAACATACCAATTTTGACCAGTGGCATCCTGGATATTGTATAATGCATGTTGATATGGCCCTTGCCCCTAGAGAGGACCCCTCAAGGGCCATATCGTCAATTGCATTTTCTCCATGCAACCACAACGGTGGATCATTGGAGCTATTTTAGTGTTATTTTGGTCATAAATCAAGGAAATTGTAGTCCTACTTTACTCGTATTTTAGTCCTTGTTGGAGTAAATAAAAATGAGAGAAAAAGTATAATTCATTGAGTGAAAATTGAGCAAAAGAGATTACAATGTACATCTACGTCCAATAACAGGTTATATAGAAATTAACAACTTATAGCGAGTAAAAATTGAATAGAGGATCTTATATTTATAAAAACTCGGCAATTACTGAGAGCCATAAAGGCCAAAATATTACAGCTAGCGACCATAACCATTCAAATATAAAAGTAACAATAGTGCATACTCAGATTCTCAAATTGAACAAAATGAGATTACATAAATGTAATAAAAACTTAGCAATTGCTGAGATCCTTAGAGACCAAAACATTACCTCTCGTGAGCCAAAAGATCATTGAGAGCCTTAGAGGCCAAAAGATTATATCTAGCCATTGCTGAGTGTTATGAGTCTTGTCTAAGCAAGAGGGAGTCTGTACAACTCAATATTTCTACCAGTCTAGCTTGTTGCATTTTTTTAGGGAGCCAAAGGAGGAGATGATGGAGAGGCTGAAGACCATGCACATTTCCAGGACTCAGATTACTGGCCCCCCAACTAGTTGAGAGTACTCTACTCAAAAAATGATGAGGCCTTCATCAACATCTAGGGGGAACCCATACAGCACAGCCATAAAGAGGCCAGAGGTGAGCATGTCATCTAAGGTGGTGACATGTAGATATGGGGGAAATCGATTGTGGGAAGGTCTCCACTAGCACCAACATTTCTACTCCAGGTGAGTGCAATGCAATCACCTTATATGAGAAGGCAGATAACATTGGGATCACAGAGCATCGAGAGGTGATGGTAGTAGGCATGGTGAAGATGAGTGGGTGAGCAACAGAGGAGCAGGCAAGCAGATGAGTTACGAGAGTTGGAGGAGGGAGTGTGGAGTAAAGTAGAGCAGGGGTGAAAAAGATTTGGAGGAAGGGTGTGGAGCAAAGTAGCAGAGCAGGGGCAGATGGCAGCAATGTAGTAAAATGCCAAATGTCACAGATCTTATATATTATAAAATTCGAGGTGGCTAGAGCCTGGGGTTCCATCCATATTAATTGCAGGCCATTGTGGTGGAATCTTAGGCGCCACCCTAGACAGGTTGGTAATCATGAAGCATATGCCATGTGGTGCCACTCTGGTGGCTGGTAACTGCCAACCTAATGGAATCTTAGCCACACCAGATGTGGCTAATGAGAGCCACCACCACCGGGTAATAATTCCAACAAAAGTAGATCATGAAGCCCAATTACCTCTAATCACTCATTACCATGCACTCTAGTACTCTCCTAAGCATGCGAGCCTGATTGGTAATTTTTACTACACCCACGTACAATGCTTAAGCCCGGTGGTGGGTGAGAAGGCCATTGTAGTGGTTGGTAATTTTAATTTCCAGCCTGGTGGAATGGTAGCCATGACAGATGTGGCTAATGTGAGAGCCACCACCACCAGGCAATAATTCCCACAAAAGTAAATCATGAAGTGTAATCACCTCTAATCACTCAATACCATGCACTCCAATACTCTACTAAGCATGCGAGTTCGGTGACTGGTAATTTTTGCTGCACTCGTAGGGATCATGCATGCTTAAGCCCGGTGGTGGGTGAGTAGGTCATTGTGGTGGGCGGTCATTTTAACTACTAGCTCGGTGGAATTGTAGCCACGATATATGTGGTTGATGAGAGCCACCACCACTAGGCAGTAATTCCCACAAAAGTAAATCATAAAGCCTAATCACCTCTAATCACTCATTACCGTGCACTCTAGTACTCTCCTGAGCATGCGATCCTAGTGACTGGTAATTTATTGCACTCGTAGTAATCATGCATGCAAGCTTGTTGGTGGTAGCTAGAAGGTGAGTAATTGCGGGCCACTACAGTGGCTAGTAATTAACTTCTAGCCTAATGGGTCTTAGCTGCCACCGAGCAGTAATCCCACAAAAGTAAATCATGAAGCCTAATCATCTCTAATCACTCATTACCATGCACTCTAGTACTCTCCTAAGCATGCAATTCCGTTGAGACTAGTAGTTTACTGCACTCATAGTAATCACGCATGCAAGCCTGGTGGTGGTAATTGGAAGGTGAGTAATTGTGGGCCAACCACCGTGGTGGATCTCAGCTTGACAATGGCTACAAACTTAAGCCTCCGCTATTCCATTCCCTTAATTATTTTGTCTTCTAACCCTCTCGACAGTTTCTTTCTCCCTTACACTGGGACTATAAACAAAAGCCTCGGCCCTCCACTATTGCATTTCCTTCACTGTTTTATCTTTTATCTCTCTCGACCATTTCTATCTTCCTTGCACTCTTCCTGCAACTTCTATCCCCTCTCATAAAGGACCCTGGACACTCCAGAAGCTCCTCACACAATCTTTCCTCCCCCTCTGTAGAACAATGCAAGAGCCTCTTCTCCCTTGATCTTGAAATCATGACATATGGAAGCTCCTTTCTCGCTCTTCAAAAGCCCAATTTGGATGCTCTTAAAAACTTCACTAGGTTGGTACAAGAGGTAAAGGTAAAGGAGGGGCAACTAGTCTGTCAAGGTCAGAAGATCACCATCACTGAAAGCATGATTGAAAATGCTCTAGCAATTTCTAGAGGTGATTTGCAAGCACACTTCTTCGAGAAGCAGTGGAAGAGACAACATATTCTACATGTACACCCCAATGCTCATATTAGTAAAGATGGTGCAGTAAAGCATTCTACCTTGCCAAAAAACCTCCAAGATGTGCTAAAGAAGACCATTCACTTCTTTCCTCATATGAGAGGAACCGTGAAGTTCTGGCAGGTTCAAGAAGCAGTAGAGCAATTGAAAGGACGTGGTAAATCTTTCTCAATGGCAATCTCGAAGAGCGTGTTAACCAACCTGAAGAATTACATGGATGAAAAATACCAATTGTCATCTCCATCCGCTAGAGTTACAATGTACCTGATGGAATCTACCCTCAGGGATTTTTAAGCAATATGATAAGAAGATGTCTCAAAAGGTCACTTTTCAACAAGGGAAAGCCACTGATGTAGCAAAGGCAGCGCAACTTGAGAAAATTCTTAGGGAAGATGCAGAAGCCAAGGTAGAGGAGGCACAAGCAAGGGCCTTGCAAGCACAAGAGCAAGCTGAGGCCACTATAAAAATGGTCGACATGGAAAGGCATAGAAGAGAAGAATCAGAGAAGCACACGAAGGAGCTCTAAGATAAAGCTTGAAGAAGTGAGAAGTGATGGGGACATTGCGAACAGGGAGCTAGCAATGATGCAAAAGGAGCTTGAAGATCAGAGAGCCAAAAAGAAGGGTCTTTACAAACACCTTTGCAACATGTAGAATGCATTGAACATTGAAAAAGGCCAGATGATGGAGCTAAAAAGGGAGAACACAAGAACTGGAAAGGTGATGCAAGAACTGCGAGAGAGCTTCAAGGCTAGGAAGGATGGGGCAGAGAGCGATCGAGGTGGAGAAGACAATGAGGTAGCTCTTCGAGGTAGGAAGGATCCAAAGAGTAGCCACGATGGAGCAAGTTACAATAGCCTGATGGAGCAAGTTGCAGCAGCCATGGTGAGGGTTGTTTTTTTGAAACACCGTTGAAAGTTCAAAGAGTAAGCTACAAGACCCTGTAACAAGATTATGATAGGGCTATGCACGAGCTTGCCGTGGCTTTTGAAAGTTTTAAAAAGCAGTCCATCATCTTGAGAGATTTCCAAACTAGAGTGGAAGTCTTGGAAATGGCCTATGTTGATGTTTTTCAGCAATTTAAGCAGCTTCAACAAATGCTAAGGGATTTAGATGAAGCTATTGCACAGAGTGAGAAAAGAGTGGAGAAGATGAAGGAGAACATCCATAGCCTTAGGATGAGGGAGGAAGGAATGAAGAAGCAACTTCATCATGTGTAACAGAACAAGGCTCGTGGTATTGACAACCGCAATAGTTAAATCGAATGCCTATTCTGCTGTGCAATAGGTGTAGAATCCCATAGGATAGAATAGATGCATCTGGCAAGAGGTGTGAGAGCACAATGAAAGAAAGATGGTAGTTCTCTATTATGGTTGTGAGAGAGAGGTCTCTCTCTTATAGAAAGGGGGAGAAGGTAATACCTTCCCTACATAAGTGGCAATCAGCCCCTACCTCAGTGGGAATCAATCCCTACATCAATGGGATTGCCTTTGTCTTACATCATCACTTAGGTCACACACTAGACACATCATACCACTTGATGTGCCTTTACAACACACACAAACACACATGTGACTCCCCTAGATGCACACATGCACCATAGAGCAAGCCCTTGATCATACTTATCCCAACATACCCTCCCTCAAGGGTTTTCCTCCTGTAGTGTCAAGGATACATCTAGCCTCATAGTTTCTCATGCCATCTCACGGTGGTCAAGGATAAATCTATGGCTAGGATCTCATGCTAGCAAGGGTTCCCAAGGGTGTGAGGTTCACAGAAATGGGATAGACAAAACACATATCACATGGTATACATCATATGGTGACCAAAGGTGATTTACATAACATATTCTTTTTGGAGTACTACTCTAGGCAGAGAACCTCAAAATTTGAACAAATTATGATAAACAAAAAAGTGCTTAAAAAGCATAGTCCTCATAGGAGGCCTCATCTTGTGGAGGCACATCAACTGAAAGTAGATTAGCAGTTTCTGACTTTGTAGTTGCTTCCTTTTTGGCTTTACAATACTTTTCATGGTGATTGTTTTTGCCACAATGTTTGCAAGGACTGATCTTGAAGCAATCTTTTGAGAGGTGATTAGTCTTCCCACAATGTTTGCAAGATGAAAACTTCCCCTTTTGAGTTTTTATGGCATAGGCTGTGTGATTGCCTCTCCAGAGTTCCATGTGCCTTTCTTCTTCTTGAAGAGCAGTAATAAAACCTTCAAGAGTAGGATTAGGGAGATTTTTCAAAGTGGTAACAACATGATCATAATCTTCAGGCATACTTTTGAGCAACACTGCCATTGCATCATCTGTAGTGATTGGAGAGTTGATAGAAGCAAGTTGAGTCGTGAGACTCTGCATATAATTGACATGGGCAGCCAAAGGAGTGCCACTAGCCATCTTCAATTCAAAGAAAGCAATCTTAAGTGACAATTTTGAGATGTGAGAGCTAGCACCAAAAATAATGTCAAGCTTCTGCCAAGCTTCAGAAGGAGACTCTAAATCAGAAATGTGATGAATATAGTCATCTCCTAAGCCAAGAGCAATGATGCCATAGGCTTTCTCCTCTCTAGCAGGATCTCTTGCTGGGCGTGTCGGAGTTGAGGATTCTCCAACATTCAAAGGCTATTGAAGAAGAAGTTGAAGCAGGTTTGACAAGCTCCCAGAGGTTTTCCCTCATCAATGCAAACTTAACCTTCATCTGCCATGTGTGAAAGCCTTTATAGAGCAAGCCCTTGATCATACTTATCCCAACAGTAGGGTCCAACATGCATGGTTTGCCATATCCCCATCATAGATGACTAGATGATCCAATGGCATGCGTGCTACCACCCTGTGTGCGGTTTTTGCTTTGGGGTGTTCGTGCATGCAAGATCGCTATGTAGAAAATGCCATTTGCCATTGTCCAAGTCATGGACATATCAAATGTGCTTGCCTGCTATAGCTATCTATGACGAGAAAGTAGATGCTGCAGCTCAATTTGCCATTTGGGCAAAAAATGTAAAAGACAAGGAGCTCAAATTGAAGAAGTCCAAGACCAAGCCTGACTACAAGGAAAAGGAGACTAAAGGGAGGAACTAGCCCCCTTCAGGAAAGGATCAAGAAGGGCCCAGCCTTCAACCAGGAAGCTCAAATCAAGGAGAGAGGAAGCGGCATGAAGGGAGGGGCCTAGCAAAATCTTCAATCATCGGTTTTTTCCCCTCCGACGATACACATCAGCAGAATTGGATATCCAAAACAAGTGCAATGTGGCCTAAAATGCTTCAAAACACAAATCGGCCAAAGGGCACACTATCAAGTTTGATGCTGTGTATTATGAAATGCAATGATGTTTGGCATGCTTATGAGCCATTATATAGCAAGCAAGTGCACGGAAAAAGGAACAATTTAAAATTGTAAATAGTGTTGGATTTATTAAAATATCTTTGCACATGCACAAATTGCACTTTTTCAACTTCTTACATTTTAGGGTGAATCTAGATACCAATACCAACAACTATCAATGTTTTAAGACCACCATGCAATAGTCCCACTAGTTTGGATTCCAAATTTTCAATCTATTTTGATTTTTAACAATTAAAAAAAAAGTTATGGAGTGTGCCCTCAAATGGGTATGCATCACTTTAGCACAACATTGGAGGCCCATTAGCCCATGCCTAATGTTCTCATTTAGGTGTGTCCTTGGGTTGAGGAGAAGCTCACACGGTGTATTTTTGAATGATTACTTCATTGCATGTATGTATAGAACAAAATTTTGACGTTTTTAAATAAATTGCTATATCTTATAGTCTTCAAGATGCATGCTTCACATGCAATGTAGCACTTGTAATGCTTTAATTGTCTCATTCCAAATTCTCGTTTCATAATTTTTTTCTCTCATGTTCAATTTTGAATGTGTACTATAACTTGAAGACAAAGTTTGGCAAATTCCGTTGAGTAATGCATAAGTTATGGGTTATGCAAGACACCTATATACAGAAAAGTCCTTGAACCTCACCAAAAATGGCTTTACCCAAGCAAATGATGACCCTATGCTATTGAGTACAACGTTCATTTAATTTAGTGGAACAAAAAAATCAAAATAAATAGGAAGTCATACAAACACTCAAGCAGTTCAGGAAAGTCTTGGAACAATATTGTGTCGCCAATGTTAGAATTTAAGAAGAAGTGATCCCTACAAAGGAATGAGATTCCAACCACCACACATCAAAAGTTTTATATCACATCAAATCATGTAAATTTGGGTCCCAAATTCTATTTTCCAATTTCACACTAGCATGAGAAGCCTCCACCACATCATTATTCTTTCCTAAGCAGGGATTATAGTGCATATGGCTTCTACTTTAGTCCCCTTAGAAGGAAATGATGTTATTTCGAAAGATTAGGAGACCTATCGAGTCAAGAAGCAAATTAAAACTGATGTTAGATATGCAGAAATAGAGAATGAGTTTCCGCATAAGCTCATATTTATGCTCATGCGGAAATAGAGACGGAGCTTATGCAGAAATAGAATGAGTTTCTGCATAAGCTTCTCTCATTCTCTATTTCCGCATAAGCTCATGCATAAGCATGAGCTTATGCGGAAACTTAAGCATAAGCTCATGCTCATGCGGAAATAGACAAGGAGCTTGTGCGGAAATAGAGAATGAGTTTCCGCATAAGCTCATGCTTATGCTCATGCGAAAATAGAGAAGGAGCTTATGCGGAAATAGAGAATGAGTTTTCGCATAAGCTTCTCTCATTCTCTATTTCCGCATAAGCTCATGCATATAACTTAAGCATAAGCTCATGCTCATGTGGAAATAGAGAAGGAGCTTGTGCGAAAATAGAGAAATAAAGAAGGGGGAAAGCTTATGCGGAAATAGAGAATGAGCTTATGCGGAAATAGAGAATAAGCTCATGCATAAGAGAGCTTGTGCGGACATAGAGAAATAAAGAAGGGGGAAAGCTTATGTGAATGAGAGAAGGGGGAAAGAGATGAGGGGGAATGATAAGGGGAAAGGCTTATGCGGAAACTTAAGCATAAGCTCATGCATAAGAGAAAGCTTGTGCGGAAATAGCGAAATAAAGAATGAGATCCGCATAAGCTTCTCTCATTCTCTATTTCCACATAAGCTCATGCATAAGCATGAGCTTATGCGGAAACTTAAGCATAAGCTCATGCTCATGCGGAAATAGAGAAGGAGCTTGTGCGGAAATAGAGAAATAAAGAAGGGGGAAAGCTTATGTGAACGAGAGAAGGGGGAAAGAGATGAGGGGGAAATGAGAGAAGAGGGAAATAGAGTGGGAAATAGAGAATGAGTTTCCGCATGAGCTTATGCAGAAATAGAGAATGAGTTTCCGCATAAGCTCATGCTTATGCTCATGCGGAAATAGAGAAGGAGCTTATGCGGAAATAGAATGAGTTTCCGCATAAGCTTCTCTCATTCTCTATTTTCGCATAAGCTCATGCATAAGCATGAGCTTGAAACTTAAGCATAAGCTCATGCTCATGTGGAAATAGAGAAGGAGCTTGTGCGGAAATAGCTCAGGGTGGTCACTCATCATATGTAACCCTATCACGTGAGTTCAACAGAAGGATATTTTTTATTTCTAAAATTTACATAAATAAATATACATAAGGGACTATTTAAAATAGTTTTGGAAAAAATTTACAGATTTGTATAGAAAAGGGGTACATTTTATTAATGAAAAATTTTACAGATAAGGGATTTTAAATATAGGCCTTGAACGCACGTGATATAGAGGGTTTATACATAGTGACCCCCCTGAGGGAAATAGAGAATGAGTTTCCGCATAAACTCATGCTTATGCTCATGCGGAAATAGAGAAGGAGCTTATGTGGAAATAGAGAATGAGTTTCCGCATAACCTTCTCTCATTCTCTATTTCCGCATAAGCTCATGCATAAGCATGAGCTTATGCGGAAACTTAAGCATAAGCTCATGCTCATGCGGAAATAGAGAAGGAGCTTGTGCGGAAATAGAGAAATAAAGAAGGGGGAAAGCTTATGTGGAAATAGAGAATGAGGTTATGCGGAAATAGAGAATAAGCTCATGCATAAGAGAAAGCTTGTGCAGAAATAGAGAAATAAAGAAGGGGGAAAGCTTATGTGAATGAGAGAAGGGGGAAAGAGATGAGGGGGAATGATAAGGGGAAAAGGCTTATGCGGAAACTTAAGCATAAGCTCATGCATAAGAGAAAGCTTGTGCAGAAATAGAGAAATAAAGAATGACTTTCCGCATAAGCTTCTCTCATTCTCTATTTCCGCATAAGCTCATGCATAAGCATAAGCTTATGCGGAAACTTAAGCATAAGTTCATGCTCATGCGGAAATAGAGAAGAAGCTTGTGCGGAAATAGAGAAATAAAGAAGGGGGAAAGCTTATGCGAATGAGAGAAGGGGGAAAGAGATGAGGGGGAAATGAGAGAAGAGGGAAATAGAGTGGGAATTAGAGAATGAGTTTCCGCATGAGCTTATGCGGAAATAGAATGAGTTTCCGCATAAGCTTCTCTCATTCTCTATTTCCACATAAGCTCATGCATAAGCATGAGCTTATGCGGAAACTTAAGCATAAGCTCATGCTCATGCGGAAATAGAGAAGGAGCTTGTGCGGAAATAGAGAATGAGTTTCCGCATAAGCTCATGCTTATGCTCATGCGGAAATAGAGAAGGAGCTTATGCGGAAATAGAGAATGAGTTTCCGCATAAGCTTCTCTCATTCTCTATTTTTACATAAGCTCATGCATAAGCATGAGCTTATGCGGAAACTTAAGCATAAGCTCATGCTCATGCGGAAATAGAGAAGGAGCTTGTGCGGAAATAGAGAAATAAAGAAGGGGGAAAGCTTATGCGAATGAGAGAAGGGGAAAAGAGATGAGGGGGAAATGAGAGAAGAGGGAAATAGAGTGGGAATTAGAGAATGAGTTTCCACATGAGCTTATGCGGAAATAGAGAATTAGTTTCCGCATAAGCTCATGCTTATGCTCATGCGGAAATAGAGAAGGAGCTTATGCGGAAATAGAATGAGTTTCCGCATAAGCTTCTCTCATTCTCTATTTCCGCATAAGCTCATGCATAAGCATGAGCTTATGCGGAAACTTAAGCATAAGCTCATGCTCATGCGGAGATAGAGAAGGAGCTTGTGCGGAAATAGAGAATGAGTTTCCGCATAAGCTCATGCTTATGCTCATGCGGAAATAGAGAAGGAGCTTATGCGGAAATAGAGAATGAGTTTCCGCATAAGCTTCTCTCATTCTCTATTTCTGCATAAGCTCATGCATAAGCATGAGCTTATGCGGAAACTTAAGCATAAGCTCATGCTCTTGCGGAAATAGAGAAGGAGCTTGTGCGGAAATAGAGAAATAAAGAAGGGGGAAAGCTTATGCGAATGAGAGAAGGGGGAAAGAGATGAGGGGGAAATGAGAGAAGAGGGAAATAGAGTGGGAAATAGAGAATGAGTTTCCGCATGAGCTTATGCGGAAATAGAGAATGAGTTTCCGCATAAGCTCATGCTTATGCTCATGCGGAAATAGAGAAGGAGCTTATGCAGAAATAGAATGAGTTTCCACATAAGCTTCTCTCATTCTCTATTTCCGCATAAGCTCATGCATAAGCATGAGCTTATGTGGAAACTTAAGCATAAGCTCATGCTCATGCTGAAATAGAGAAGGAGCTTGTGCAGAAATAGAGAATGAGTTTCCGCATAAGCTCATGCTTATGCTCATGCGGAAATAGAGAAGGAGCTTATGCGGAAATAGAGAATGAGTTTCTGCATAAGCTTCTCTCATTCTCTATTTTCGCATAAGCTCATGCTTATGCTCATGCGGAAGTAGAGAAGGAGCTTATGCAGAAAGAGATGAGGGGGAAATAAGAGAAGAGGGAAATAGAGTGGGAAATAGAGAAATAAAGAGAGGGAAAGTTTATGTGAATGAGAGAAGGGGGAAAGAGATGAGGGGGAAATAAGAGAAGAGGGAAATAGAGTGGGAAATAGAGAATGAGCTTCTCTCATTCTCTATTTTTGCATAAGCTTCTCTCCTATTTCCGCATAAGCTCATGCATAAGCATGAGCTTATGCGGAAACTTAAGCATAAGCTCATGCGCATGCATGAGCATAAGCATGAGCTTATGCTTATGCTTATAAGCATAAGCATAAGCATAAGCTCATGCTTATGCTCATGCGGAAGTAGAGAAGGAGCTTATGCGAAAATAGAGAATGAGTTTCCGCATAAGCTTCTCTCATTCTCTATTTCCGCATAAGCTTATGCGGAAACTTAAGCATAAGCTCATGCGCATGCATGAGCATAAGCATGAGCTTATGCTTATGCTTATGCATAAGCATAAGCTCATGCTTATGCTCATGCGGAAGTAGAGAAGGAGCTTATGCGGAAATAGAGAATGAGTTTTCGCACAATCTTCTCTCATTCTCTATTTCCGCATAAGCTCATGCATAAGCATGAGCTCATGCGGAAACTTAAGCATAAGCTCATGCGCATGCATGAGCATAAGCATGAGCTTATGCTTATGCTTATGCATAAGCATAAGCATAAGCTCATGCTTATGCTCATGCGGAAGTAGAGAAGGAGCTTATGCGTGAGCATGAGCTTATGCGAATGAGAGAAGGGGAAAATAGAGAAGGGGGAAAGAGAGAAGGGGGAATGAGAGAAGCATAAGCATAAGAGAATAAGAGGGAAAGGAAATAGAGAATAAGAGGGAAAGGAAAGAGAGAAGGGAAAAGAGATGAGGGGGAAATAGAGAAGGGGGAAAGAGAGAATAAGAGAAGAGGGAAAAAAGAGAAGGGGGAAAAAAGAGAATAAGAGAAGGGGGAAGAAGGAAAGAGTGGGAGGGGAAGAGAGGGTTCCTACACCCATCACTGCAGCTGCAGGCCAATGCAAATAACAAAAATAATAAATGGAAAAAAGAGGAAGCACTTACCTGAAATAGTATGTCCCGCTCGATGTAGTGGACTGGCCCTACAAAAGAGAGAAAACAACCCATTTTTTCAAACAAGATGTTAGTGGAAGGAGGAGATTACAAAAGCAACTTCTTGAAGGGAGGAGATTGAGGAGACAAGGAAAGGAGGAGATTGAGGAGACAAGGAGAAAAAGAAGGAAGAGAAATACAGAAAAAAGAGGTGAGTTTTCTTTCTTTCTTGAAATCTCGTTTTTTGTTTCAATCCTTTCAAAACAAGCATGAAAACTAGTTTACAGGTTTAGCAATACAAGAAGAAACACTCACAAAACTAAAGCTAACAAACAAACAACCTACATTGTTGAAACAAACTCACCTCTTGAAGAACTTTCTTTCAAGAAACCAAAGAGGGAAAAAGGATAGAGAGGGAGTACAAGAGGTAGGAGAAGGGTGAGGAGTGGAAAATAGAGTGAGAGGTTGCTTGGAATAGATGGGAGGTCGTCGAAAATAGGTGGGAGGAGATTTTGGGTTGCTTACTTGAGAGATTAGGGAATGGATTGAGCAAAACGCAGCGCGTTTCGGCGTTTCGAGTTTTAACCCACAGTGTCTCTATATAGCGACGCTAATCTGTTGCTATATAGCGACGTTTTTAATTAAAAACGTCGCTATATAGCGACGAAACAGAGGAAAGCGTCGCTATATAGCGATGCTTACTGTCATTTTTTGTATATGGCATCAAGAGAAGCTCAAACATGCTTTTTTATAATTGTCAATATGTCCTCCTCATGCTTATGTTGTGATTTTATAAGTGTATAGCGACGCTTACTATCATTTTTTTTATATGGCATCAAGAGAAGCTCAAACATGCTTTTTTATAATTGTCAATATGTCCTCCTCATGCTTATGTTGTGATTTTATAAGTGTAGATGGAAGGGACTCGTCCGATGATGCGCCAACACCCGAGAGCACGAAGTGGCTTACGGAAAGGTTGTACTGTCATTGCACTCATTGCAAGCGAGAAGTACGACATCAACATCATATTATCATGCGCCACTTGCAGATGTATGGGGAGGAACCGGAACCAGTACCCCCCGTTGGTGTTGCACATGTTGATGGCTCATCGGTAAGTCAAAGCTATTTAAGTTCGCAATCTTATTGTATACCAGGAAATGGAAGATCTTATATTTACATGAAATCTTAAAACAGGGTGACAAAGGTACACATATACCTTCTCACTTTCAGCAAGACTATAGTCTCTCGGATGACGACGAGGGTATGGTCGACATGATGGATTCCATTTTTAGGGGCACTACATCCCACGTACACGTGATGTCAGAGTCTGAGGTCAAAATGCGAGAGTTGCAATCAACACAATTGTACGAGGGTGCTAGGATGTCTAAACTACGTGCTTGTCTCTCAATCTTGAATCTACAAGTACAGTATGGGTGGTCGGATACAAGTGTCTCGGCCTTAATGAGGTTAGCCCTTGCATTAATTTGACTCATTATTTGTATATTGTTTGTTTTGAGAATCATCATTTGGATACTGTCTTTGTCATAGGTTGCTTTAGAAGATGTTGCCTGCACCAAATACCATGCCCGCATCAACAAATGAAGTGAAAAAGATGGTAACAACGGTGGGTATGGATTATGATACCATCCATGCTTGCCGTAATGATTGTATTCTCTTTCGTCATGAGCATGGAGATTTGGCTAGTTGTCCAAAGTGTGGGGAGCAACGATATAGAGATGACTTGCAGGGTGAGCGGATACCAGTAAAGGTCTTGAGACACTTTCCCATCATTGCAAGAATACAACACATGTTTTGATGCAAATCCATAGCGGAGTTGATGACATGGCATGCATCTCATCGGTCCACTGATGACACATTGAGGATTCCCATAGATTGTACTGCAGCTTGGAAGCACATAGATAATCAGTGGCCGGACTTTGCAAGGGAGCCACGCAACTTACATCTTGGGCTAGCCATGGACGGCGTGAATCCTTTCGGGTTACGCTCAACATCTTGGTCGACATGGCCCATAGTCGTGGTGAATTACAATATCCCACCATGGCTAACAATAAAAAAGGGACACCTCATGCTTGCACTACTTGTGCCCGGAAAGTACAAGGCAAAAAACATGGATGTGTACATGGCACCTTTGATAGAGGAGTTATAGATATTATGGAGAGGAGTGCAGGTCTTTGATATTTCCAGAGCTCCTAGACATACCAATGATATTTTGGTTAGGGGCATCTTGATGTGGACCATGCATGACTACCCAGGATATGGAGAGTGCGCAGGTACGTGGTTGTGTCTTTACATGTACAATGAGGGATTATGCTTTTTTTACTCTCTTTTGCACGCATGTCTTGTACTTACACATTCATGCACACGTGCAGGACTTGTTACAAGTGGGTACCACAACAAGACAAAGCACCCATAGACGCGCGCACAGATGCGTTTCATGAACTAAACAAAAAACTTACGGGCGCGTCTATTTGCACGTCAGGAGACCCGCGTCTAATTGCATGTCTATATATCAGACTTACGCGCGTATAGACGTGCTCATACACGCGTAAATAGACGCGCCTATAAACGCATTGATAAACGCACGTATAAACGCAAGTCGAACAGACAGACGCGCATATAAACGCGTTTTTAAACGCACTGATAGACGTGCCTTTTTTTTTTTTTAATTTTACAGAATACTGTGTATGTTGTGTATGCTATATAGTTACAAGAATCCCATATCCACATTCTGTAATTCAATTCTTACAGCCAACAGCATTTTAATTACAATTCCAAATAAAATATTACAACTCCAAAACGCAATAAAATTGAAAGCTCAAAAAGTGCTTGTATATACATATAGCACGAAGCTAAGCCACATCATGTGGCTCCAAGTACAAAGAATAAGGAAGCTAAGCCATGTCATGTGGCTTCAAGTACAAAAAATAAGAGGAGTCTATATACAAGAGGCACGAAGCCAAGCCAATGGCTTTAAGTACAAAAAAGAATAGTAGCACTACTTCTACGACTAATCCTCGCTGCCTTCCACGCTCCCTTCTGCGCTGCCTTCTGCGTCTTCCTCGTCGTCTTGTGCAGGGGTGCCCTGTAAACAAGGAACAACATATATCAATGTATGAAAAATCAAATCTTTACTTATAATTTTGGCATTATTTAATTACTTTCAAATACCTGGGGGGCCTGTCCAGTAGCTCGGGTATACTGCTCCTCAGTAATCAACCCGTCATCATAGAAGTGCCTCCATGTATCTCCTGTGCGATGGTGGCGGTGGTAGGCTGTCTCCACTGGAGTAGGGTATCTGCCCACGATCTCAAGCTGCATGACCGCGATACACTTTGTGGAGGGATTAGTACAAAGAAACAACCAACCTCCTAATAAACTACATAAGCAATATAATTTGAGATCGATACTTACAAATTGGGCCTCCCATGAGTCAACACCCCCTGCTCCAAAATGCACGCTCCCATACTCCTCCATCTGGATCCTCCGTGCCTCCACGTGCTGCAGACTGGGCTCCTCCCTCGCTGACTTCATTGCCTTCTTCCACTCACGCTTGTGAGCGGTGTGGGGCGGGCCCCTTGGAGGTTGACCTGCCTCAAGTCTGGCAAGCTCCGCTAGTGCCTGCTTCTTAAGGGAAGATCTTTTATTGCTAAGTATCGTAACAATCTTTGACTTCCCCCATTTATCTGTGAACTGGCGATTGGGGGGGTTAGGATACCTAGAGCGAACAGTAGCGAGGGTCTCATCAGCCAACCTCTTTGGGTGGTCTTTATAGTGGATAAAGCAATCTCTGTAATTGTTAGCAATTACAGAGCGCATGAAGGCCATTATGTCCTTCCCCCGCGCATCCATCAAGATGCCTCCTGTCTGGGTGATGTCATAATAAATCGTACCATCACCCGGAGGCACGTCTAAATCATCTGAATCATCCTCCTCCTCACCGCCACATGGCCCAAAGCAGCATCCGCCACCGCTCTCCCTGCTACTACGCCTGCTACCCTGTCGTGTCGAGCTCGTACGTTGGCCACTCGTAGCTTGGGACCGCGCGGGACTACGCTGACCACTCGTAGCTGGAGAACCGAGTCTCGATGGCTGGGGAGTACGTCGATGGCTCGCTGAGGCAAAAGGACCTCCTGAAGGCATGGGGGAAGGGGCATAAGACGGGATGGCAGAAGGGACATAAGACGGCATGGGGGAAGGGGCATAGGACGGTACGGGGGAAGGGGCATAGGACGGCTGTGCGGACTCCGCTGGGGTGATCTCAGGCAGTGTGGGGTGGCTCGGAGTCTGTAGTGCCGACTCCTGGGGAGTGTTAAGGGTACCCGTCATATACCCGTATAACTCCGCAGGACTAGGAGGGTGTCCTAAAAGATTATATAAATCCTTCCATATCGATTCCCGCGGATCAGGTGAGCTAGAAGCACTTCCTGGCCACATCTTGAACTGGAAAAAAATAAACAAATCTATTACTTTGGGAGCTGAGAAGAAAAGGGGGGAAAAAAAAAAGAGGCTCTGTCAAAGCGCGTCTATAGATCCGTCTGATCTGCACGTCTATAAACGCGTCTAACAGAGCGTTTACCCATTCAAGTAACAGTGCGTCTAACAGTCCGTTCTACAATCCGTCTACCAGTGCGTTAAACAGCGCGTCTAAAATCGTGTCTAACAGTTCGTTTAAAACTCTGTTTAACTGAGCGTCTATTTGGGCGTCTATATCCGCGTCTGTGTGTGTCTGCAACAACTCAGACGTGCATATAGACGCGCCTGTAGATGCAAGTTTAGACGCGCCCTCAGACGCCTCTATACACGTGCTCCGACAGTCGAGAATACTCAAAAGTGAAAAAGGACGTTTCGCCCGACAAAAGAACGTGTCGCTCATACCTAGATGCTGCGTTTCGTGGATGCGAAAAAGTACAAAACTGGAAAAGGCAAGCAAGAACAACTTCAAAAGGACTTACTTGGAAAAAGGTATGGAAGGATCTTTCTTTTCCAAGCTTGTTCCTTCTCCTTGTTCGTACTCCTCCTCTTCTTTAGGCTTGGAAGCAAGCTGTGTAGGTACGGCTATTTTGTCTTGAGTGAAAGCTTGGAACTGTGTATGGGAGCTTCGAATCTATAGAAGTGCTAATAAAGAAGAAAGAAAGCCGCTCGCGAAGTTTAAGTAGTCAAAAGAAAAGCAAAGCGAGCGGCCCACCGAAAAGCAGGTTTAAAAGTCGCGGGTATAGTCGTGTCTATTAGCGCGTCTATAGTCGCGTCTGAATACACAGAGGGGATGCGTTTATAAACGCGTCTATTAGCACGTCTACAAGCGCGTTTAAATACACAGAGTAGACGGGCATTTAGACACGCAATTAGACGCAAAGATAGACGTGGCGATAGACGCAACACAGAGTTTTTAAGCATTTGAGGAAGAGCAAATTTGGTGGGTTGTTTGTTTGTAGGATGTCTCCATCTTCAACAAGCAGCTCCATTGAGGATGAATCCCTCCGTATCCACCATCGCGAAATGTGGTTGGAGCAAAAAATCAAATGTTTGTGTGATCGATGTCGAGGAAACATGTATCGTGCGCGCAGGATTACGCTCAATCATATCTCAAAGTATGGAGAATGGGATGTGACCGTAAACAGGGTAAGGATTTGTAAGTTAAGGTTGATTGAGATACCTATGGGTGTTCATATGTTTGAGTTATAATGATCCCGTTTTAATTTGATACAGGATGCAGTGCCACACCCGCACATGTTACCCTATGCCCGTCGTGAGTCGACGAAGCATCGGCGATATGAGGTGGGATCTTCAGGAGGGACCGTTACGGATGCATGGAGTGATGGTGATAGTAGCCCTCCACCATTACCTCATGAAGCCGTGGAGGAGGAGGTGTTTGATGATATGGTGCGGGATTTATATGTCCATCAAGGGAGGGATAATAGCATGGAGCAGGATGATCTTTTTACTGCAGCATCGACTCCACTGTTTGAGGGGTGCACATTCTCTGTTCTACGTGCCTCCCTTGAGTTACTAAACTTGCAAACCATCTATGGATGGAGCAATGCAAGTTTGAATGCATTACTCAAGTAAGCTTTAAAGTCAATTTTGCAAATTAAACATGGTGAATTATGCGCGTGGGTCAATTACTCGAATGCTTTTCCTCATTTATGGTCTTCACGTGCAGGCTATTGTGTAAAATGCTTCCAAGGGAGAATAAATTACCGACCTCAAGAGATATGGCAAGGCAACATGTGACCTCTCTTGGAGGATTAGATTACAAGCGCATCCATGCATGTGTCAACGATTGCGTTTTGTTTCGTGGACTACATAAGGATGCAAGAGAGTGTCCTACTTGTGGAGAGGCAAGATATAGAGCAGATCTCAAAACCTTGGACGTGCCTCGTAAGGTATTGCGACATTTTCCCATAATCCCTCGCATCCAACATATGTTCAAGTGCAAATCTATTGCAGAGCTCATGTCATGGCATTCCTCCCATCGATCAACCGATGGCAAGTGGAGAACTCCCGCGGACTCTCCTGCGTGGAAGCATATTGAAGACACATGGCCAAGCTTCAAGGAAGAACCTAGGAGCTTGAGACTTGGATTGGGTATGGACAGTGTGAACCCATTTGGTCTCAAAAGCACGTCTTACAGTGTATGGCCAGTGGTATTGGTGAATTACAATCTTCCACCCTCTATGGCTATTAAGAAAGGACATGTCATGCTGTCCCTTCTAATTCCAGGGAAGCATAAAGTCAAAACCCTGATGTTTATTTGGAGCCTTTGATTGATGAGCTAGAGATACTTTGGAGAGGTATCGAGGTGCATGATGTGAGCAGGTCTCCCTCGTCACGAGACTTCAACTGCAAAGCAGTCTTGATGTGGACGATGCATGACTTCCCAGGCTATGGCGAGTGTTCAGGTAAGCATTGCATTTTTTAATTATGAATAGGCAAGGACGTGGCACCCTAAACCCACCTTCCACTCTTAATTGCATCTATTGTTTCAGGTCTCACTACATCGGGTTACCATGCATGTCCTGTTTGTGGTCCTTCGCTAGTTGCCTCACGGGCAGACGCATTA
The DNA here is from genome assembly GCF_047967505.1 of Dipteris shenzhenensis. Taxonomy (NCBI): domain Eukaryota; kingdom Viridiplantae; phylum Streptophyta; class Polypodiopsida; order Gleicheniales; family Dipteridaceae; genus Dipteris; species Dipteris shenzhenensis. The sequence continues at coordinate 45,430,866 of NC_141605.1, read as the reverse complement.
AATAAGGTCATCTATGAGAATCACCATCGATTTCTCCCACCTGATCATCCTAGATATGTTGCCCCTTGGAATGAAGTCCTCCCACAATCACTCACCGCAGGAGATTGGATGAGAATTTGGGACGGTTCCACGACTCCTCCACCACTTGGCATGAGCCGGTAAGGATTTGTAACTATTGGCTGGAAGTAAAGATTGGCTATATTAGTTGAAAGTGAGGATTGCACGCTAACACTTTATTTTGTTTAGATACTCCATCTTTTATCGTTTACCATATTGGTCCCACCTCAAGATCAAGCACCTGCTCGATCCCATGCATATCTTCAAGAATGTGGCATCTACCATTTAGGAGCATTTGAATGGGACACGAGATTCGGCAGGCATAAGGGAGGATCTACGTACCACAGGAAGGATGCGTAAAGCTTGGCCTCAAGAGAGACCAAATGGACGTGTTTTTTTACCTCGTGCACCGTGGATGTTATCAAAGCTAGAGATGGCGACGGTGAAGCGCGCTATTACTACAATTCGTACTCCCACTGGATGCATGAGGTGTTTGAAGGGAGCCTTTACAAAGAGCAAGAAAAGAGGTGTAGAGCAATTATATGGCTTGAAATCTCATGATTGGCACAAGATGCTCCAAGTAAGTATTTTATGTGCATAATATCTTTTTTCTTTCAAATTTGTGAGTGAATAATTATAAGCAACTAATCAACCACCTCCTTGTGGGTTCAGTTCATACTACCTACTAGCATTTCACGTAGTGCATCAAAGGACGTGAAAGATTGTATTTACAAGATGGGCGAGCTTGTGAGGTATGTGAGCTCAAAGGAAATAGATCCCACCACGCTTGAGAATGCTCGAGTTATGTCGGTGGAGGCGGTTTGTTTAGTGGAGGAGACATTTCCACGTTCTATTCTCACAAGCCAACTACATCTCATAGTACATTTGGTGGATGAGATTGCTATATGCGGTACTATACATGCACGATGGTTGTTCTTCCTTGAGCGCTTCATGAAGACCTTGAAGGGCTTCGTGAGACAAAATGCAAGACCCGAAGGTAGCATGGCCGAGGGTTGGTTGGTACAAGAGTCACTTGTATATATTTCTGAGTTTCTTGTTGATGTGGATAGCTCTCTCCCACGACTATGGAGAGATGATGAAGACCTAAGGATGACCTCTATTGTGCCTCAAGGAAAAGGACGCAACAAAGTAATAGACACGGAGTTGCGTAATAGTATTAACCTCTTTTGCGTGCTTAATAGTGATGTGATGAAAAGATGGGTGACAAGATACGAGGATGCAAAGGCAAGAAGACAAGAAGAAAGGGCCCTCTTTTGTACACACCACAGATCTCGTGTGCCATACCCTCAGCGTCTAAGAGCACTTCCAAAGGATATTCATGTGGATTGGCTACTTGATGAAATGGAGAAAGCAGAGAAAGACGAGGGGATGCATATCACAATGGAAGAATGGGAGTATGCTAGGGGATGCATGAGCAAGGTCGGTATATAGAATGTTATGCATAAGTTAGGAGCTTTTTATAATTTAGATTGCTTATTTAATTGATTTTTTCTTGGTGTAGTGCACTATGTTCAATGCTATATGGTGTGAGGGCAAGCATTTTCGAACACAACGGATTGATGATAAGAGAAACACACAAGATTGCGGCGTCATTGCTAGCTTTGAGGGAGCCAATGGAGTCATGGATGATTATTGTGGCATAATCCAAGATATCATTATGCTTGACTTTCGACGCTTCTTTGTGTATGTTTTGGATGTAAAGTTGTTTAAGGACGTGGTGGAAAGAGGCCCTAATGCAACAATCAAACGCCATGCAAGTGGCTTTGTAACTATTGACTCCACAAAGTTTTGGCAAAGTAGGAAGGACACACTAATACTACCGCAACAATGTGAACAGGTACTGTGCACACACATAAAAATACTCGCTTTTAAATATTTGATGCAAGAAAAGTAACATGATTGTATTTGTGTTTGAATTAGGTTGTCTATCAACCAATGGTGGATAATAATAGGTGGTGGCATGTCATACCTATTATGCCACGTTCCAAAGTGATGTATAGTACATTTACTAATATGGAGCATATGGAAGATGATCATGGCCATGGACGTGATGATGACCGTGATACAAGAGAGGAGGATGATCATGAGATAGGAGATATAGATATTGAGGCCGGCATTACTCGTGAGGACGAGCCTACCATTGGAGATCTTGATTTCGATGAGCACATGAGTGGCACAAGTAGTAGTGGGTTGAATGTATTTGTAGATCTAAACACTTGTTTGGATTTTGAAGTAGATAGTTTGGCAAGGGTTGATCTCATTGAGGATGAGATTGAACCGAAGCTCCACAATTGATATTAGCAAAACTATTTTACATATTGTCTCATTCTCCTCATTTCCCTTAATTCTTGTATATGTGGGCTTGCAAAAAATTATGTGCTTTGGTAATCATGGGCAATGTTTGGAAAGCAATGATGTACACCAAAATCTCACTTTCTGTATTCTCTGGAGCGCATCTATTTACGCGTCTAAATGCGTGTTTGATTCTCAGTGTAAACGCGCAAATAAACGCGCAAATACACGTGCAAATAAATGCACTAATAAACGGGATGATAGACGGGCCCGTAATTTCTTTGGTCTAACGCGCAAATAAACGCGGGGATTGACGCGAACAGAGACGAGGATTTAGCCGCGCTAATAAACGCGCCCATAATTTCTCTACTAAAACAACGCCTATAGACGCGCCCGCTATTTTGCGCGTCTACCAAGCGCGTCTATAGTTGCTTTGTGTTGTTGTGTACCATGCTTGTCTTGTTTGTGGACCGGCTCTGAAATCACTTGCACGCTACTCCAAACATATGAGGAAAAATGTTTATGAAGGTCATGCTCGATACCTTCCACTCGACCATCTCGCACGTGGAGGTCAGCTTGATCCACCACCATCATATTTTAAGGCAAGTGATTGGATTCAAGCTTGGAGGGCGAATGGAGAGGAACCTCCTCTTGGTATGAAGAGGCTATCGATCTTTCACGAGCTTCCTTATTGGGGTCAGTTACAAATCAATCATCTCTTGGATCCCATGCATATCTTCAAGAATGTGGGGGCTACTATTTGGGCACACTTGGTTGGTTCCAAGGACTCGAGAGGAGTGCGAGAAGACTTGCGTGCTATGAATAGGATGTCTCGTTTATGGCCCCAAGTGCATGCTTCGGGAAAAGTTGTCCTCCCGAAAGCAACGTGGATCCTCTCTACGAGGGAGGAGGCAGCGGTCAAGGCAGACATTGCCTCTTTTCAAACATCGACAGGGTACATGCGTTGCTTGAAAGGAGCATTTTCAAAGGACAATAAGCTTAGTGGCCTCAAGTCCCATGATTGGCACAAGGTCTTACAGGTATTCTAAGTAGAACTAGTGTACCGATAATAGTCATGTGTTAGCGTAATTATTATTATGTTATATTGTTGACATGACTTCATTGTTGCTTTGATAGTTCATCCTCCCAATTACAATAAAAGGGTTCTTACAAGAAGATGTTAGAAATGCTATATTCAAGATCTGTGGTATTGTGAGGTATGCTTACTATCAAATCGCATTATGCATTTTCTTCATGGACATGTGAAATAGGTGGATATCTCAAATATCTTACATATGCATGGACATGTGAAATAGGTGGATATCTCAAAAAGAGATCTCTATATCGAGCATCGAGAAGGCTAGGGTGGAATCCATCAAAGCCCTATGCTTGCTTGAGAAGCATTTTCCCTCGAGCGTTATGATAACTCAAGTCCACTTGCTTGTGCACATAGTTGATGAGGTGGCTATAGCAGGTACCGTTCATAGTCGATCGATGTTTTTTCTCGAGTGGTTTATGAAAAATTTAAAGGGGTTTGTAAGACAAAGAGCAAGACCGGAAGCAAGCATGGCAGAGGGATGGCTTGTGCAAGAGTCATTAGTATATATCACAGAGTTTCTTGCATCCACGGATCCTGATATGCCGCAAGCTTGGCACAACAAGGATGATGATCGCATCATTGGTGAGGTTCCCCAAGGAAAAGGGATTGAAAGAAAGATGAGCGAAGAGCAAATGGAGAAATTCAATAAGTTTTGTATCCTCAATAGCCCTGAGATGCAGAAGTGGATTGAGAGATATGAAGTGGCCAAAGCAGAAAGAATAAATGCAAGGACGAGATTCAGAGTAATGTACAGGCGATCACAACCATATCGACGAGATTTGGCTCTTCTCCCTACTCACATGTCACTTGATTGGCTACAACTGGCTCTACGTAAAGCCGAATGTGATGGAGAGACAATAAGCGAGCGCGAGCGAGAGTTATCATCTGGATGTATGGTGCATGTAAGTTTCTTATCTCTTAACGTAATTAAGTAATTATTTGTGGCAATATATGCTATAAAATAGGTGCATCTTCATTGTTTTAATGATGCTCTTTTACAGTACAAAAAGTACAGTGCATTATGGTCATATGGACGACATTTTCATGTGGAACGCATCGATTCAAAGAGAGTCACGTATGATTGTGGAGTCATGGCTAACTTCACACAAGATAGCCGAGCAAGTGCTTCGGATACCAATCTTTTCTCCTCACAGTTGGATTATTGTGGAACCATATGCGACATCTATGAAATTGATTTCAGACGATTTACTATTTTCATTCTTGATGTAAAATGGTTTAGAACTACTTACAATGGTCCCCATGCAACAGTGAGAAAAGATAGTAGCGGTCTCTTTGCAATAGACTCCACCAAACATTGGACCAATGAAAGTGATACTTTTGTTCTTCCCGAGCACTGTGAGTAGGTGCATACTAATGATTTAATTAGTCGAAGCTTTCGTTTTTAAAGTCCATTGATATATATATAATTGACGACATTTGGCACCCATCTTCAATATAGGTGGTTTTTCATCCGGATCGTTCTGATCCAAGATGGTGGTACGTGATCCAAGTTGCACCACGAAGTAAGCAAATTTTTGAAGATCGAGATGTGGATATGGAGATGCCACTACCAATGCCGGATCCAATTGATGAATCTAGCGAAGAAGATGTAGATCACCATATGAGCCAAGAGGAAGATGCGCATAATGACATCGCACGGGAGGAGGGTGGAGATCACGATATTGACGAAGAAGACAACAATCATCAAGATCAATCACCACACTTAAGCTTTATTGAAGAAGATGATCAAATACCTTTAGGTGAACGTACGATGCTAGAGTACGATGATGATATAGGAGATCAACTCGGTATAGAGTTGGAGATAGACTTGCTTGGCGCCTTAGACTTGGCTCAAGATGAAACAATTGATGTAAATGCTCTTATTTGATTTTTCTCATCTCAAATTTGGACATGATTATATGAGCTTCAAAGGCTTGATGTACATGCTCTCATTTTTTAATTCTCTATGAGTTCAAACATGTATAAAAATTTAAAAAGATTTGTCATTGGAAAAAACTAACTTTTAAGGCCTATATAAAAAAAAAAACCTCTCTATAAAAACGTCGCTATAGTATTTTATCTCAGTGTCGCTATATAGCGACTTTTAAAAGGTTGCTATATAGCGACTTTTACAGAAAAAGTCGCTATATAGCGACTTTTTAAAATAGTCGCTCTATAGCGACGATTTACGATACCTGCTTTTTATACTGACGATTAGTGCTAAGCGGGTGCTAAACGTCGGTACGTAAACGTCGCAATAGGATCCGTGTGTAGCAGTGTGCATTAGGTGTCCATTGACATGGGCTACAATTGCAACAACCAACCTATGAATGGGATGAAAGGTGGCATCCCATTCATTGAGAGTAGCATTTAACCTGAAGAGGCTTGCCAACCTAAAACCCACAACAATGGCAAGGGTAATCTTGGAGTTGGGAGTCTCCACCAAAGTCTATGTGCCACAATTAGCATTGGAAAATAAGGAGGAGAGAAACCATGCCCCTTGTGAGATATGAAATTAGAAATGATTATAGCCTTGAAGCTTTCCAAGTTAATTGAGCTATGGTGCACAACTTTCCTTCTTAACTAAGCGGATTTAGCTATAAGGCAAAGTTGAAGAAAGTAACTTGATGAATGCATTGAATCATGACAAATGGATCAAAACTTCACTATGGATGATGATTTGTAGTGGATGAAGTCAGGCAAGTTTGGGTGATTCTTGCTAATTTGAAGTTGTATAGATTAACACCTAACATGGATGATTTTGTCAAGTTAGTTTCGTTAAGATGCTAAACTTTTATACTGGCATCGAAATTTTGTATGCCCTAATAAATATAAACGTTAAAAGCATTCGCCAAGATTTGAAACTTTTATGCAAAAAAATAAAAGTTTGGCCAAGAATTACATTTCTTCCTTTGAAATTTAAAAAAATATATTTAAAAAAGTACTACATTCTACCAATATTGTGAAACTAAAAAAATGAGCTTGAAAACTTTCGCCAAGATTTTATATTAAAATATAAGCATAGCTTTGATAAAAACATCCCTGGCACCTAAAGATGTCTGAATACAACATAAGTCATCTTCATATTACATGTTGAACAAGGTTGCCGATCTTTGTTGACGCCTTATTAGACCATGCTATCTTAGCTTATGAGATCGTAAATTTGATCAAATGAATCTTGCACTTATGTCAAGACCTTATTGCACATTTTTGAGCTGTATGCTCTTTTAGATTCTTCTCTATCCAAATCATCATCTTCTCTATCCTCCACCTCATCAATATGCACTAACTACTCATCTAGATAGTAAGCTTGCTATCTTGATTCCAAAGAAGCTCCTTCTATTGATTGCGCTACCTTCTCCTTTTAGCCTAGGCGGTTAATAAAAAATCCATGTCATAAAAGACATGTTGATCTCCCATGGACATTAATAGAATCTCTCTCTCTCTCTCTCTCTCTCTCTCTCTCTCTCTCTCTATCTATCTATCTATCTATCTATATATATATATCTATGTGGGAGGGTTTTTTTTTGGGGCAACTACTCTGTCTTGAATGAACATCACATGGCTACTCATTCAATTGAATTGTTGAGTAAGCTAGCACATTGAATTTCGAAGTGATGTTTTTTACCAAACCGATATCCCAAGTGTGATCAAAGGTCATACAATGGTGAGCTGCTTGAAGTTGAGGGTTACGTATCCTACCGTGTAGAATGGCATCTAGCTGCTACTGCTGCTGACCTCAAGACTATTAAATGTATGTTTAATGTGGCACATGGAGCAAATACAAGCCATCCTTGTTTAATGTACATGCAAATGAGAGTACTTACAAAGGGTGGTAAAAATAATTAAAAGTAATGACTTCCTTATGCCTTACATTTGTTTTATAGATCTATATCCATCTACTTACAAAGAGTGGGAGCCTGTAGCATGCATAATTGGGGTGTTTCATGTACTCCATGTTGAGATTGGGAGTCTTCAGTATGAAGGTCACACACAATCTAGCAAAAAAGTATGGTTTCACATAGTGAGATAGATAGATAGCAATTAGACTATGCAAGATAGAGAGAGAGAGAGAGAGAGATAGAGAGAGAGAGAAAGAGAGAGTGGAACTAGAGACACAAAGGGAGAGATAGAGATAGAGGGAGGGGGAGGGAAAGATGGAGATGGAGATGGCAGGGACAAAAGGAGGGAGATGGAGAGTGGGACAGAGAGAGAGAGAGGGAGAGGGGGGGAGAGAGAGAGTTAAGATTGCATTTATTCATTTACACCTCTAAATGGAGAAAGAGGAAAAAAAGAAAGTTAAGGTCTTCGAGAGACTATGAGACTCAAAAAACCCAAATACAAATGATCCAAAGGGTGGAGCTGCTAGCAAAATACAAAAAATGTATATGTAAAGTCCAATGTCCAATGTCCATGACATAGCTAGCTAAGGGCAACAAGGTAACAAGATGATCATCGAGTGAGAGAGAGAGAGAGAGAGAGAGAGAGAGAGACTTTCCAAAGTAAAAACAATAAATATAAAAATATTTTAATTAAAATCATTTTTAAAGGCAATGCCCATTTTATAAAGTACACTCCTAAGGTCTAAGTATTTCAAAATAATTGGCTTTATGTCTGTGTGAGGGGCTCGAGGGATTTACTCATAAAATTTTAGTGTACCATGTTGATTTAAAAGGAGGGCTATTTTAATTTAACTTCTAGGAAAATCTTAACATCTTGACAATAACAAGAGGGGTTTTTTAATTCAACTTTCAAAAAAAATGACTTAGCTCATAAGTAAAGAGAGAAGAGAAGACATACATTTTGAGGGTCTATAGAAGTAGAAAGAGGTGGAAAGAGCTAATTTTAATCATATGGTACACGAGTAGAAGCTATGGAAGTAGAAAATGATGGAAATCAGAGTAGTTTATAGCCTGTTGTATTGGAGAATGTTAAGGATGACCATGGGGAATGGATTCCTCAGCTCTCCAGGAAATATTCTTAGATCAAAATGCAATGGTTAACCCATTAATCATGGGTGCTACAAAGTTTGTCAGAAGAATGCAATGGACACCTCCAAACATTGAAAGGGAAGGATCTTAGATTTTGAAATTTCTCCTGGTAGTAACACAATGACACATGTATATATTCAGCACGTCTCTACCGATGCAATCATATACGTGCAACTCACTGCAGCCTTCCATATCATAGGCCCAATTGTAAGTTTTTCAAAGTGTACTAGTAACTCATTTGCATTTTAGAGTACTTGCATTTATTTGGGGACTTTGACATGACTTCCTTATGCCTTATATTTGTTTTATACATCAATATCCATCTACTTACAAAGAGTGGGAGCCTGTAGCATGCATAACTGGGGTGTTGCATGTCCTCCATGTTGAGATTGGGAGTCTTCAATATGAAGGTCGCACACAATCTAGCAAAAAAGTATGAAGATTGCACATAATGAGATGGATAGATAGCAATTAGACTATGCAAGATAGATAGATAGAGAGAGAGAGAGAGAGAGAGAGAGAGAGAGAGAGAAGTTGAGAGTGCAATAAGGGACACAAATCATGCACCTAACCATGAGACATTGTTAGATGTATGAATAGACATTGATAGAGAGAGAGACAGAGTGTAGCCAGAGACACAAAGGGAGAGATAGAGATAGAGGGAGGGGGAGGGAAAGATGGAGATGGAGATGGTAGGGACAAAAAGAGGGATATGGAGAGTGGGATAGAGAGAGAGAGAGGAAGAGAGGGGAAGAGAGAGAGTTAAGATTGCATTTATTCATTTACACCTCTAAATTGAGAAAGAGGAAAAAAATAAAGTTAAGGTCTTCGAGAGACTATGAGACTGAAAAAATCCAGATACAAATGATCCAAAGGGTGGAGCTGCTAACAAAATACAAAAAATGTATATGTAAAATCCAATGTCCATTGTCCATGACATAGGTAGCTAAGGGCAACAAGGCAACAAGATGATCATCAAGTGAGAGAGAGAGAGAGAGAGAGAGAGAGAGAGAGAGAGAGAGAGAGAGAGACTTTCCAAAGTAAAAATAATAAATATAAAAATATTTTAATTAAAAGCATTTTTAAGGCTAATTCCCATTTTATAAAGTACACTTATAAGGTCATTTTCACATTTTCAATTTCCCACTCTTGAGTAACCTTGCATTCCACAGCCTCCTCTTTCATCTTCCCGAGCATCCTCCTGCACTCATCATGGCTTCCTGTAGACAGTCTTTTGACTAGTGGATTTCATCCACGGATTCCCATGCCTCTGCAGATCAGGTTTATTGTGTCTTCTAGAAGGCATTCCATCTTGAGTCTCACTTGAGAGCTCTCCTTCCTGATGAGATAACCCCTCTCTTAAATTTTTGATAGACTTATCCATGGGCAATCTGTTGCAATTGCTGACTCCCTTCACCAATGGGTTTCATTGGATGTTTTGAACTCTTTTGACTAGAGTGCTAATTTCAGGAAGATACTAGTTAGGGCCATGGATAATGTCCTTATCTCTATCCGTGAGAGTGCTATTCCCATTGGGAATGATTCATCTTTCCCAATTCATTTGATCTAGAGAGATGCAACCCTTACCATTCTCCTTGCAACTAGCAAGCTTGATGAGGATGTTGGAGAGCAACCCGAGGGTCCTTCTGCATCCACAAGTGGTGGAGTATGTCCATCAATAAGTGGTGGAGGAGATGACAAAAACCCAGAAATAGAACCTGAGGAGCATACTATTAACCTAGATGAGGAGCAAGTTGAGAGCAAGTCATCTTATCATCATATCCGTGACTCATGCATATCATTTGGTTAGGGTTTGAACCCTAAATTTTATTTTTTATTCCTTACCAGTTGAAATTGAATAAATTAAACTACCCACTCCCACAACCCCCTCATACTTGTTAGGGTTTTCTCCCATAGGGAAAAAATAAGGTTTAGGGCTTGTATTCAGCCAATAGGGGATACAATTAGGTTTAGGGTTTTCTCACACGAGAAAAATAATCTATTAAAACATTCGTTTCTCGGAGGCCATTGAGACATTAGTTTCCATATGCTTGATTTTTATGCGAAAACCCCCTACACACCCTAAAGCTGACATCGTGTGACTAGGGCGCAATTTGTGCAATGACCAAGACCAGTTTTTGCAAAAACTGGGCCCTTGTCACATGATCTCAAATTTAGGGTTTGTAAGGGGTTTTTTTGCATAATCATGCATATGGAAACCTCTTCATAGCATCAAAGCTTTTGCAAGGCTAGCTGGTGTTACAGATTCCCAAGTCATAGAAAATGAAATTTGCAACCCTTTCTTTTTCAACAAGCAAAAAAGGGATCTGAACCAAGCAAGAAGTGTAGGCTAGAGTAACTTGCGCCCTAAAGTGGATGCACTTTGTAATGCCACTTTGAGTCAATAAAGAATATAATTTTCAAATTATTTTCTTGTTGTTACTGAATATTTTTTCCTGTTGCATGTTCCATTGAGATTTGCTGAATATTATTTCATTTTTCATGTAAGTAAATTGAGATTGCATGTAAGTAGATTGTAGATTGCAAATACAATGAAAATCAATTTGAGATTGCACATAAAAAGATAATACAAAAAAAGACACGTTATTATATTCAAAAGATGATAATACAAAATAGATGCCCAAAGCTAGAGTACATCAACGAAACCCTAACCATTGCCCAAGGCATATATTACAAAAAACCTAACTGCCCTTGGGATTCCTAAGACAAACAATGAATTGCATATCTTTGGCGATCATAGTGACCCTTTTCCTGTGGATTGTAGCCAATTGGGCGTCATCCATGAGGTCTACAAGGTAGGTCTCAACTGCATGATGTTAAGGCAAGTAAGGAATTTCTAGAAATGCACCATGGAGCCTCCAAAATTCCATGCCTGTAATGCCGAGCATGGGACTATTGTTGAGGTCTGCATGACCTCTCGTACCACCCTTGCAAAGCTTGCCATCAGGATGAGCAGATCAATAGATTTTTGAAACTCCGATTTCCCGAAGTGCCACAATCCTATATCTCCTCACTCGAGGAGGGCCTCTTTGCCCCTGATGTGGAGGGCCTCTTCCTAGATGTGGAGGAATGCTTTGCCCTGGAATTGGAGGTGGGTATGCTCTCCCCCATGGGTGTGGATGTTGATTCTCTACTCTTGACTTGGTCCACAACTCTTTCCTTTGTTGTTCCTCTTCCTTGCGCTCCTCCTCTATGATCCCTCTATCTGCGGCCCTGCCCCTTGCTCTCTCTTTGGCCTCGAGAATGGCATCTCTCCCTTTGATGGGCATAATTGGGGGGAGAGGAAGGGGGGATATCACTCTTTGTCTCTGAGTCTAGAGGTGGGTTTTTTTCTGCCAATCTCCTTGGTGCCTTGATCTTGGGCCTAGCCCTAGAGGATAGAGAGTGTGCAAGAGAAACACTACTACACACGCATCCTATTGCGACGTTTACGTACCGACGATTAGCGCCCGCTTAGCGTTAATCGTCGGTATAAAAATTGGGTGTCGTAAATCGTCGCTATATAGCGACTTTTGCTAAATAGTCGCTATATAGCGACTTTTTCTAAAAGTCGCTATATAGCGACGTTAGTAAAAGTCGCTATATAGCGACTTTTAAAAGTCGCTATATAGCGACACTGAGACAAAATATTATAGCGACGTTTTACAGAGAGGTTTTTTTTTTTTTTTAGGCCTTAAAAATTATTTTTTTCCAATGACAAAATTTTTTAAATTTTCATACATGTTTGAGCTCATAGAGAATTAAAAAATGAGAGCATGTACATCAAGCTTTTGAAGCTCATATATTCATGTCCAAGTTTGAGATGAGAAAAATCAAATAAGAGCATTTACATCAACTGTTTCATCTTGAGCCAAGTCTAAGGCGCCAAGCAAGTCTATCTCCAACTCTATACCGAGTTGATCTCCTATATCATCATCGTACTCTAGTATCGTACGTTCACCTAAAAGTATTTGATCATCTTCTTCAATAAAGCTTAAGTGTGGTGATTGATCTTGATGATTGTTGTCTTCTTCGTCAATATCATGATCTCCACGTGCGATGTCATTATGCGCATCTTCCTCTTGCCTCATATGGTGATCTACATCTTCTTCGCTAGATTCATCAATTGGATCCGGCATTGGTAGTGGCATCTCCATATCCACATCTCGATCTTCAAATATTTGCTTACTTCGTGGTGCAACTTGGATCACGTACCACCATCTTGGATCAGAACGATTCGGATGAAAAACCACCTATATTGAAGATGGGTGCCAAATATCGTCAATTATATATATATCAATGGACTTTAAAAATGAAAGCTTTGACTAATTAAATCATTAGTATGCACCTGCTCACAGTGCTCGGGAAGAACAAAAGTATCACTTTCATCGGTCCAATGTTTGGTGGAGTCTATTGCAAAGAGACCGCTACTATCTTTTCTCACTGTCGCATGGGGACCGTTGTAAGTAGTTCTAAACCATTTTACATCAAGAATGAAAATAGTAAATCGTCTGAAATCAATTTCATAGATGTCGCGTATGGTTCCACAATAATTCAACTGTGAGGAGAGAAGATTGGTATCCGAAGCACTTGCTCGGCTATCTTGTGTGAAGTTAGCCATGACTCCACAATCATACGTGACTCTCTTTGAATCGATGCGTTCCACGCGAAAATGTCGTCCATATGACCATAATGCACTGTACTTTTTGTACTGTAAAAGAGCATCATTAAATCAATGAAGATGCACCTATTTTATAGCATATATTGCCACAAATAATTACTTAATTACGTCAAGAGATAAGAAACTTACATGCACCATACATCCAGATGATAACTCCCGCTCGCGCTCGTTTATTGTCTCTCCATCACGTTCGGCTTTACGTACAGCTAGTTGTAGCCAATCAAGTGACATGTGAGTAGGGAGAAGAGCCAGATCTCGTGGATATGGTTGTGATCGCCTGTACATTACTCTGAATCTCGTCCTTGCATTTATTCTTTCTGCTTTGGCCACTTCATATCTCTCAATCCACTTCTGCATCTCAGGGCTATTGAGGATACAAAACTTATTGAATTTCTCCATTTGCTCTTCGCTCATCTTTCTTTCAATCCCTTTTCCTTGGGGGACCTCGCCAATGATGCGATCATCATCCTTGTTGTGCCAAGCTTGCGGCATATCAGGATCCGTGGATGCAAGAAACTCTGTGATATATACTAATGACTCTTGCACAAGCCATCCCTCTTCCATGCTTGCTTCTGGTCTTGCTCTTTGTCTTACAAACCCCTTTAAAGTTTTCATAAACCGCTCGAGAAAAAACATCCATCGATTATGAACGGTACCTGCTATAGCCACCTCATCAACTATGTGCACAAGCAAGTGGACTTGAGTTGTCATAATGCTTGAGGGAAAGTGCTTCTCAAGTAGGCATACGGCTTCGATGGATTCCACCCTAGCCTTCTCGATGCTCGATATAGAGATCTCTTTTTGACTCGGGGGGGTTACTCATCATATGTAACCCTATCACGTGAGTTCAACAGAAGGGTATTTTCTATTTCTAAAATTTATAGAAATAAATATACATAAGGGACTATTTAAAATAGTTTTGGAAAATTTTTACAGATTTGTATAGAAAAGGGGTACATTTTATTAATGAAAAAATTTACAGATAAGGGATTTTAAATATAGGCCTTGCATGCACGTGATATAGAAGGTTTATACATAGTGACCCCCCCGAGCTTTTTGAGATATCCACCTATTTCACATGTCCATGCATATGTAAGATATTTGAGATATCCACCTATTTCACATGTCCATGAAGAAAATACATAATGCGAATTGATAGTAAGCATACCTCACAATACCACAGATCTTGAATATAGCATTTCTAACATCTTCTTGTAAGCACCCTTTTATTGTAATTGGAAGGATGAACTATCAAAGCAACAATGAAATCATGTCAACAATATAACATAATAATAATTACGCTAATGCATCACTATTATCGGTACACTAATTCTACTTAGAATACCTGTAAGACCTTGTGCCAATCATGGGACTTGAGGCCACTAAGCTTATTGTCCTTTGAAAATGCTCCTTTCAAGCAACGCATGTACCCTGTCGGTGTTTGAAAAGAGGCAATGTCTGCCTTGATCGCTGCCTCCTCCCTCGTAGAGAGGATCCACGTTGCTTTCGGGAGGACAACTTTTCCCGAAGCATGCACTTGGGGCCACAAACGAGACATCCTATTCATAGCACGCAAGTCTTCTCGCACTCCTCTCGAGTCCTTGGAACCAACCAAGTGTGCCCAAATGGTAGCCCCCACATTCTTAAAGATATGCATGGGATCCAAGAGATGATTGATTTGTAACTGACCCCAATAAGGAAGCTCATGAAAGATCGATAGCCTCTTCATACCAGGAGGAGGTTCCTCTCCATTCTCCCTGCAAGCTTGAATCCAATCACTTGCTTTCAAATATGATGGTGGTGGATCAAGCTGACCTCCACGTGCGAGATGGTCGAGCGGAAGGTATCGAGCATGACCTTCATAAACATTTTTCCTCATATGTTTGGAGTAGCGTGCAAGCGATTTCAGAGCGGGTCCACAAACAGGACAAGCATGGTACCCACTTGTAACAAGTCCTGCACGAGTGCATGAATATGTTAGTACAAGACATGCGTGCAAAAGAGAGTAAAAAAAGCATAATCCCTCATTGTACATGTAAAGACATAACCAAGTACCTGCGCACTCTCCATATCCTGGGTAGTCATGCATGGTCCACATCAAGATACCCCTGACCAAAATATCATTGGTATGCCTAGGAGCTCTGGAAATATCAAAGACCTGCACTCCTCTCCATAATATCTGTAACTCCTCTATCAAAGGTGCCATGTACACGTCCATGTTTTTTGCCTTGTACTTTCCTGGCACAAGTAGTGCAAGCATGAGGTGTCCCTTTTTTATTGTTAGCCATGGTGGGATATTGTAATTCACCACGACTATGGGCCATGTCGACCAAGATGTCGAGCGTAACCCAAAAGGATTCATGCCGTCCATGGCTAGCCCAAGATGTAAGTTGCGTGGCTCCCTCGCAAAGTCCGGCCACTGATTATCTATGTGCTTCCAAGCTGCACAATCTATGGGAATCCTCAATGTGTGATCAGTGGACCGATGAGATGCATGCCATGTCATCAACTCCGCTATGGATTTGCATCGAAACATGTGTTGTATTCTTGCAATGATGGGAAAGTGTCTCAAGACCTTTACCGGTATCCGCTCACCCTGCAAGTCATCTCTATATCGTTGTTCCCCACACTTTGGACAACTAGCCAAATCTCCATGCTCACGACGAAAGAGAATACAATCATTACGACAAGCATGGATGGTATCATAATCCATACCCACCGTTGTTAGCATCTTTTTCGCTTCATCTCTTGATGCGGGCATGGTATTTGGTGTAGGCAACATCTTCTGGAGCAACCTATGACAAAGACACTATCCAAATGATGATTCTCAAAACAAACAATATCCAAATAATGAGTCAAATTAATGCAAGGGCTAACCTCATTAAGGCCGAGACACTTGTATCCGACCACCCATACTGTACTTGTAGATTCAAGATTGAGAGACAAGCACGTAGTTTAGACATCCTAGCACCCTCGTACAATTGTGTTGATTGCAACTCTCGCATTTTGACCTCTGACTCTGACATCATGTGTACGTGGGATGTAGTGCCCCTAAAAATGGAATCCATCATGTCGACCATACCCTCGTCGTCATCCGGGAGACTATAGTCTTGTTGAAAGTGAGAAGGTATATGTGTACCCTCGTCACCCTCCTCATCCTGTCATAAGCTCATTCGTGTAAATAGAAGATCTTCTATTTCCGGGTATACAATAAGATTGCGAACTTAAATAGCTTTGACTTACCGATGATCCATCAACATGTGCAACACCAACGGGGGGTACTGGTTCCGGCTCCTCCCCATACATCTGCAAGTGGCGCATGATAATACGACGTTGATGTCGTACCTCTCGCTTGCAATGAGTGCAATGACAATATAACCTCTCCATAAGCCACTTCGTGCTCCCGGGCGTTGGCGCATCATCGGATGAGCTTCCACTCATCCCTTCCATCTACACTTATAAAACCACAACATAAGCATGAAGAGGAGATATTGACAATTATGAGCATAGCATGTTTAATTTGAGCTTCTCTTGAGGCCATATAAAAAAAATGACGTCGCTATATAGTAAGGATTGAAACAAAAAATCCTATATGGTAAGGCTATATAGTAAGAGGAGATATTGACAATTATAAGCATAGCATGTTTGAGCTTCATAAGAGGCCACACAAAAAAATAAACAGTAAGCGTCGTTATATAGCGACGCTCTATTTCGTCGTTATATAGCGACGTTTAATTTGAAACGTCGCTATATAACGACGCTTTTAATTAAAAACGTCGCTATATAGCGACAAAACAGCGTCGCTATATAGCGACGCTGTGGGTTAAAACCTGAAACGACGAAACGCGCGGCGTTTTTGCATAAGCCATTCCTAATCTCTACAGTAAGCAACCCAAAATCTCCTCCCACCTATTTCGACGACCTCCCATCTATTCCAGGCAACCTCCCACTCTATTTCCCACTCCTCACCCTTCTCCTACCTCTTCTACTCCCTCTCTCTCCTTTTTCCCTCTTTGGTTTCCAGAAAGAAAGTTCTTCAAGAGGTGAGTTTGTTTCAACAATGTAGGTTGTTTGTTTGTTAGCTTTGGTTTTGTGAGTGTTTCTATTTGTATTACTAAAGTTGTAAACTAGTTTTCATGCTTTATTTGAAAGGATTGAAACCAAAAACGAAATTTCAAGAAAGAAAGAAAGAAAGAAAGAAAGAAAGAAAACTCACCTCTTCTTTTTCCTGTATTTCTTTCCTTCTCTTTCTCCTTGTCTCCTCAATCTTCTCTTTCCTTGTCTCCTTTCAAGAAGTTGCTTTTGTGATCTCCTCTTTCCACTAACATCTTATTTGAAAAAATGGGTTGTTTTCTCTCTTTTGTAGGGCCAGTCCACTACACCGAGCGGGACATACTCTCTCTTTTGTGGGGCCAGTCCACTACACCGAGCGGGACATACTTTTACACGTAAGTGCTTCCTCTTCTTTCCATTTAATATTTTTGTTATTTGCATTGGCCTGCAGCTAGCGCCTTAAGCGCTAGCTGCAGTAATGGGCGTAGGAACCCTCTCTTCCCCTCTCTCTCTTTCCGTCTTCCCCCTTCTCTTTTTCTCATTTTTCCCCCTTCTCTTTTTTCCCTTATGCTCATGCAGAAAAAGAGAAAGAGCTTATGCGGAAAAAGAGAATGAGAGAAGCATAAGCTTCTCTCATTCTCTATTTCCGCATAAGCTCATGCGGAAACTTACGCATAAGCTCATGCTCATGCATGAGCATAAGCATGAGTTTATGCTCATGCTTATGCTCATGCAGAAAAAGAGAAAGAGCTTATGTTGAAGCATAGGCATAAGCATAAGCTCATGCTTATGCTCATGCAGAAAAAGAGAAGGAGCTTATGCTCATGCGGAAAAAGAGAAAGATCTTATGCTTCTCTCATTCTCTTTTTCCGCATAAGCTCTTTCTGTTTTTCCGCATGAGCATAAGCTCCTTCTCTTTTTCCGCATGAGCTTATGCTTATGCTTATGCTTATGCATAAGCATAAGCATAAGCATAAGCTCATGCATAAGCTCATGCTTCCGCATAAGCATAAGCATAAGCATAAGCATGAGCTTATGCGGAAATAGAGAATGAGAGAAGCTTATGCTTCTCTCATTCTCTTTTTCCGCATAAGCTCTTTCTCTTTTTCCGCATGAGCATAAGCTCCTTCTCTTTTTCCGCATGAGCATAAGCATGAGCATGAGCATGAGCTTATGCTTAAGCATAGGCATAAGCATAAGCTCATGCTTATGCTCATGCGGAAAAAGAGAAGGAGCTTATGCTCATGTGGAAAAAGAGAATGAGAGAAGCTTATGCCCATCTCATTCTCTTTTTCCGCATAAGCTCTTTCTCTTTTTCCGCATGAGCATAAGCTCCTTCTCTTTTTCCGCATGAGCATAAGCATGAGCATGAGCATGAGCTTATGCTTAAGCATAGGCATAAGCATAAGCTCATGCTTATGCTCATGCGGAAAAAGAGAATGAGAGAAGCTTATGCCCATCTCATTCTCTTTTTCCGCATAAGCTCTTTCTCTTTTTCCGCATGAGCATGAGCTCCTTCTCTTTTTCCGCATGAGCATAAGCATGAGCTTATGCTCATGCATGAGCATGAGCTTATGCTTGTTTCCGCATGAGCTTATGCGAAAATAGAGAAAGGGAGAAGCTTATGCTTCTCTCATTCTCTTTTTCTGCATAAGCTCTTTCTCTTTTTCCGCATGAGCATAAGCATGAGCATGAGCTTATGCTTAAGCATAGGCATAAGCATAAGCTCATGCTTATGCTCATGCGGAAAAAGAGAAGGAGCTTATGCTCATGCGGAAAAAGAGAATGAGAGAAGCTTATGCCCATCTCATTGTCTTTTTCCGCATAAGCTCTTTCTCTTTTTCCACATGAGCATAAGCTCCTTCTCTTTTTCCGCATGAGCATAAGCATGAGCATGAGCATGAGCTTATGCTTAAGCATAGGCATAAGCATAAGCTCATGCTTATGCTCATGCGGAAAAAGAGAAGGAGCTTATGCTCATGCGGAAAAAGAGAATGAGAGAAGCTTATGCCCATCTCATTCTCTTTTTCCGCATAAGCTCTTTCTCTTTTTCCGCATGAGCATAAGCTCCTTCTCTTTTTCCGCATGAGCATAAGCATGAGCATGAGCATGAGCTTATGCTTAAGCATAGGCATAAGCATAAGCTCATGCTTATGCTCATGCGAAAAAAGAGAAGGAGCTTATGCTCATGCGGAAAAAGAGAATGAGAGAAGCTTATGCCCATCTCATTCTCTTTTTCCGCATGAGCATGATCTCCTTCTCTTTTTCCGCATGAGCATAAGCATGAGCTTATGCTTATGCTTATGCTTGTGCAGAGAGAAGCATAAGCTTCTCCCTTTCTCTACTTTCGCATAAGCTGATGCGGAAACAAGCATAAGCTCATGCTCATGCATGAGCATAAGCATGAGCTTATGCTTATGCTTGTGCACAAGCATAAGCATAAGCATAAGCATAAGCTCATGCTTATGCTCATGCATGAGCATGAGCTTATGCTTGTTTCCGCATCAGCTTATGCGAAAATAGAGAAAGGGAGAAGCTTATGCTTCTCTCATTCTCTTTTTCCGCATAAGCTCTTTCTCTTTTTCCGCATGAGCATAAGCATGAGCATGAGCTTATGCTTAAGCATAGGCATAAGCATAAGCTCATGCTTATGCTCATGCGGAAAAAGAGAAGGAGCTTATGCTCATGCGGAAAAAGAGAATGAGAGAAGCGTATGCTTCTCTCATTCTCTTTTTCCGCATAAGCTCTTTCTCTTTTTCCGCATGAGCATGAGCTCCTTCTCTTTTTCCGCATGAGCATAAGCATGAGCTTATGCTTATGCTTATGCTTGTGCATAAGCATAAGCATAAGCTCATGCTTATGCTCATGCATGAGCATGAGCTTATGCTTGTTTCCGCATGAGCTTATGCGAAAATAGAGAAAGGGAGAAGCTTATGCTTCTCTCATTCTCTTTTTCCGCATAAGCTCTTTCTCTTTTTCCGCATGAGCATAAGCATGAGCATGAGCTTATGCTTAAGCATAGGCATAAGCATAAGCTCATGCTTATGCTCATGTGGAAAAAGAGAAGGAGCTTATGCTCATGCGGAAAAAGAGAATGAGAGAAGCTTATGCTTCTCTCATTCTCTTTTTCCACATAAGCTCTTTCTCTTTTTCCGCATGAGCATAAGCTCCTTCTCTTTTTCCGCATGAGCATAAGCATGAGCTTATGCTTATGCTTATGCTTATGCATAAGCATAAGCATAAGCTCATGCTTATGCTCATGCATGAGCATGAGCTTATGCTTGTTTCCGCATGAGCTTATGCGGAAATAGAGAATGAGAGAAGCTTATGCTTCTCTCATTCTCTTTTTCCGCATAAGCTCTTTCTCTTTTTCCGCATGAGCATAAGCTCCTTCTCTTTTTCCGCATGAGCATAAGCATGAGCTTATGCTTATGCTTATGCTTATGCATAAGCATAAGCATAAGCTCATGCTTATGCTCATGCATGAGCATGAGCTTATGCTTGTTTCCGCATGAGCTTATGCGGAAATAGAGAAAGGGAGACGCTTATGTTTCTCTCATTCTCTTTTTTCGCATAAGCTCTTTCTCTTTTTCCGCATGAGCATAAGCTCCTTCTCTTTTTCCGCATGAGCATAAGCTCCTTCTCTTTTTTCGCATGAGCATAAGCATGTGTTTATGCTTATGCTTCTCTCATTCTCTTTTTCCGCATGAGCATAAGCTCCTTCTCTTTTTCCGCATGAGCATAAGCATGAGCTTATGCGGAAATAGAGAATGAGAGAAGCATAAGCTCATTCTCTATTTCTGCATAAGCTCATTCTCCTTTTCCCACTCTATTTCCCCCTTCTCTCATTTCCCCCTTCTCTCCTTCTCTATTTTCCCTCATCTCTTTCCCCTTCTCTATTTCCCCCTTCTCTCATTCTCTATTTCCTCATTCTCATTCTTTTCTTTCCTTTACATCTCATTTCCCTCTTATCTTTCCCTCTTCTTTCCCTCTTTCCTTTCCCTCTTCTTTCATTTCCCTCTTCTTTCTTCTTGCCTATGCCTATGCCTATGAGAATGCTCATGTTTGTTTTTTGTTTTCTGTTTTCGTGTTTGTGTCTATGTTAGACATGGGATCACGTCGCTCATCCGACGAGTACGGACAGCCTCGCAGGAGGAGAGCTCACGATCTATATGCTCCAGAGGACTTTGATTCCTCTCAGGCAACTACCCCAAGGAGTACCCCTGGTTCGACTCCTCTCGGTCCTAGCACTGCGACTACCCCTGGTCCGACCCCTCTTCCACGTAGCACTGCGACTACCCCTCAGGGGACTCCTTTGCTAGCCGCGCATGGCTTTGTCGGGACTCCCGACGAGTTTGTAGTGCAGATGAGCGATGAGGAGGCAGCGAGATTCTTCTCTCTGCTCTCTCAGAGGACCTCCGCAATTCCTTCCCCTACACCGACGGGTGGACGTACTGTCCAGCCATCCCCTCGCACCCCTTCGACCGCGGGATCATCACCTCGTCATGCCTCCCGCAAGAGAAGGAAGAGTAGGATGGGCGGCTCATGTTGTGCTGACTCAGGAGATGTAGACGAGTCAGCACACTCACGCTCCTTTGGTCTCCACTTGGTCCAGAGACACAGTATCAGTCAGGTCCCTTTCCCTCTCCTACTCCCACAGCTACTCCTCGATCCGGAAGCGGTCGCGCAGCTTCCACTCCTTCAGACTCTGCTACCGTCAGTCCCCCTTACTCATCAGGGGATCTCTCCTATCAAATCACATCTGCCGGAGAGATAATAGAAGACAAAAAGGGCAAAGCAGTGATGGCCGCCATGACGAGGTTGATGAGTCATCACTTCAAGAGCGGCATAAATATCGATTGGCGGTATCAAGATGCCCAAAAGAAGCAGGCGGTGATCGATGAGTTAAAACAAAGATATCCTAATCCGCCAAATGTGGAGTTTAATAACAATTATATGCTCGAGCGCATGGGTTTGGTCCTAAAGCATCGTAGATCAACCTTGCGTACTTCCATTATAAAGGGGTTGGCTAAACCCAGCTGGGCAGACAAAGCTGATTGGAAGTACTTCAAGAAGCAACATAGGGACCATCCCGAAATGTTCGTCGAGGGTCAGAGGAGGGCTGCGAAGAGACGACTGGACGTCGTAGGTACTTCGCACTTTGGTGCAGGCGGACGGTATGCGTTCGAGGCAACCATGGTAAGTCTACTTCTTCCCATTTAATGTATTGTTCTATTTGTTTTACTTACATATTACATGCACTTGACCTAACTCTAACTCTCGTAAATTGGATCCACAGCAAGCTGCGATGGGTCGGCTTCCTACGGATGCAGAGACGCGGCGCACATTTCGGATAGGAACAAGGCCGTGGTTCATTGAGCAAGAGGCAATGGGAGCGACAGTCGATTGGGCTGAGGTGGCTGCTCGCACGGTATAAGTTTACTCCTACTTGTAATCTCACTTTTTAATTTAAGTTCCAATCTAATTTTCGATTTATATGGTTCACTCTTAGGGTCAAAGCTCAAGCGTCCCATCATCAGAGACGAGCGATCAACAGGGGCAAGGATCGGACGCAGGTGCCGAGGACGAGGAAGAAGACGCAGGTGTCGGGGACGAGGGAGAAGACGCAGGTGTCGAGGACCAAGGAACAGGCCATCAAGACGATTCGGATTCGGATTCGGATTAGTAGTGGTAGTAGCTCATTGTATATCCGCTCGTTTGAGCAATTTTGTATCGCCCTTTCACAGGGTAATTTTGTTACAAACACAGTTGTATATGTATATGCATTTCTTCCTCATCGTTCACAAGAACAATTTTGTATCATCCTGCAAGATGCGGAAATTTTGTTATAGAAAACTCTCTTTTGTAATTACAAAAAAAAAAAAAGGATTAGTGGGGCTAAACAGGGCCAAAAGGAAGCCCTGTTTAGCCCCACTAACCCTTTTTTTTACTTCTGTTAATCGTCGCTATATAGCGACGTTTACCAATGTCGCTATATAGCGACGATTAACAGTGTCGCTATATAGCGACGTTTTCATCGTCGCTATATAGCGACGATTAACAGCATCGCTATATAGCAACGATTTATAGCGACGCTCCTTTTCCGACAATTTTAACGACTTTTATAGCGACCTTTGCGCCCGTGAAAAAAAAAAATTTTAATGTAAAAAGCGTCGGTATTTCCATCGGAAAATGGCCTATGCCTTGTAGTGAAAGGGTGAGGGTGCAAGAGAAAGGGTGGAAATGTCAGGGGCCAGTGGGAGGTGGTATGGAAATGGAGAGCTCTTTAAACAATGAAATGAAAATGAGGGCCAATTCTTTTATATAGGGCCCAAAGCCCTAATTTTTAGAAATACTTGTTTTTAATATAACTCTAAAAAAGAAAAAATTGGTGCAACCTTGAGCTAAAATCTTAGAATTAACATCCAAATAATAACTCAAAGTTTCTCATTTGTAGTGCAATTCATGGCCATTATAAGTTGGCTTTATTGCAAATCACATAACTAAAATTACAAAGAAATAACGTGGTTGCCGATTTGATCTTTTCATGCCCTGAGTGGACCACACTCAAATGCATCCAGAATTCCATGCCATGTATGGTGCATGAGCATATAAAATGTGCTGCCAAAAAGAGAAACAAATTAGTAATTATAGGACCATTAAATATGCATATGCCAATGTCCAAGCTAGAGATTACCATGTATTGTGTGAAATGATTCTTTCCCCAAGCTATCTCCATATTCCGCCTAAAGTCATTCACAACATTGATGAAATGTTGTTCATCATCATCTTCAAATCTTTTCTTTTGTAGTAAAGGTACCAAGCTATTAAGAGCTAACCATACTCAATACCTTTCCAATCTTTTTTGTCCCTTTCCCCCTCATTCACAACATGCATTGTGTAACGTTCTCCATAGATCAAACTCATTAGCGCGTTTGAGCTTGTCATTCTTCTTCTTTGTAGAAAGAAAATTTAAATCCTTGATGCACCAAAGCTTGGCTTACAAGGAACATTTCCTATTTTTCCTAATCATTTCTCATCTTTTGTAATCTTCACTTCCCCAAAGTCTAGTCCCATATCTAAAAGACATCCTCTCACTCTCTTGTTGAGGCTTCAAGTTATATGCATCAATGATGTACAGATATACTAACTTTTCAATTATTCTAACAACAGCATGAATCACACAAATGTGTACTCTCTCAAGAGGAATTTCAAGAATTGGGCTCCATGATGGATATTCTCTGAAACATCCCTGTTCGGTGCCTTAGTTTGATCTACCTATGATATGGAAGGCTGCAGTGAGATGCACGTATATGTTTGCATGGGTAAAGACGTGTTGAATATATACCTGTGTGATTGTGTTACTATTAGGAGAAATTTCAAAGTCTAAGATTCTTCCCTTCCAATGTTTGGTGTCCATTGCATCCTTCCGACAAACTTTGTAGCACCCACGATTAGTGAGTTAACCATTGCATTTTGATCCAAGAATATTTCCTGGAGAGCTGAGGAATCCATTCCCCATGGTCATTCTTAACATTCTTCAATACAATAGGCTATAAACTATTGCGATTTCCATCATTTTCTACTTCCATTATTCTACCCATGTACCATATGATTAAAATTAGCTCTTTCTACCTCTTTCTACTTCCATAGACCCTCAAAATTTATGTCTTCTCTTCTCTCTTTCTCTGTCCCTATATTTCTCTTCCTCTGTAGCTCTCTCTCTCTCTCTCTCTCTCTCTCTCTCTTTCTCTCTCTCCCCCCCCTCCTTCCATCTATCCTCTAACTAAACCTCTCAAACAAAGAAATAAAATTTTTTAAAAAAAACATAGAATACGTTTCTCTCTCTCTCTTTATCTCTCTCTCTCTCTCTCTCTCTCTCGCATCCTGTGTTTCAAGATACCCCTCACCTCAGGGGTGCACTACTTTAGAAACCCTATGTATCATGTGTGTTCAAGGGGTATTAAAAAAACCACACAACAAAAATTTTCCCCCCAACAGATACACCCCTCTTTACTTATGAGCTAAGTCATTTTTTTCCAAAGTTGAATTAAAAAACCCCTCTTCTTATTGTAAAGCTGTTAAAATTTTCCAAAAAGTTAAAACAAAATACCCCTCCTTTGAAATGAATGTGGTACACTAAAATTTTATGAGGTAAATCCCCTGAGCCCCTCACACAAACATAAAGCCAATTATTTTGAAATACTTAGACCTTAGAAGTACTTTATAAAATGGGCATTACCCTTAAAAATGCTTTTAATTAAAATATTTTTATATTTATTGTTTTTACTTTGGAAAGTCTCTTTCTCTCTCTCTCTCTCTCTCTCTCTCTTGCACCCAATAATCATCTTGTTCCCTTGTTGGCCTGTGCTATCTATGTCATGGACATTGGACACTGGATTTTCCATATGCATTTTTTGTATTTTGTTAGTAGCTCCACCCTTTGGATCATTTGTATCTAGGTTTTTCAGTCTCATAGTCTCTCAAAGACCTTAACTTTCTTTTTTTCCTCTTTCTCAATTTAGAGGTGTAAATGAATAAATGCAATCTTAACTCTCTCTCTCCCCCTCTCTTCGTCTCTCTCTCTCTCTCTTTCCCACTCTCCATCTCCCTCTTTTTGTCCTTGCCATGTCCATCTCCATCTCCATCTTTAGCTCCCCCTATCTCTGTCTTCATCTCTCCCTTTGTGTCTCTGGCTACTCTCTCTCTCTCTCTCTCTCTCTCTCTCTCTCTCTCTCAATTTCTATTCATACATCTAACAATGTCTCATGGTTAGGTGCATGATTTGTATCCCTTATTGCACTCTCAACTTTTCTCTCTCTCTCTCTCTCTCTCTCTCTCTCTCTCTCTATATATATATATATCTTGCAGAGTCTAATTGCTATATAATCAAAGTGGGATTCATTAAGGGTCGCTATATAGCGACTTTAGGTAAGCGTCGCTATATAGCGACATTTAAAGAATGTCGCTATATAGCGACCTTTATTAGACTTGTAAATGGTTGCTATATAGCAACACTTATTACACTTGTGAATGGTTGCTATATAGCAACACTGAGATAGCTTCCTATAGCGATGTTTTATAGAGAGTGTTCACATCAATGAAGAGCATTCACATCAATGGCTTCATCCTGAGCCAAGTCTAATGCGCCAAACAAGTCTATCTCTAACTCTATACCGAGTTGATCTCCTATATCGTCATTGTACTCTAGCATCGTACATTCACCTAAGAGTACTTGATCATCTTCTTTCTTAATATCGTGGTATCCATCTTCGTCCCGTATGATGTCATTATGCACATCTTCCTCTTGGCTGATATTATGATATTCATCTTCTTCACTAGATCCATATGGATCAATTGGATCTGGCATTGGTAGTGGAATCTCCATCTCCACATCTCTATCTTCAAAAAAATTTCTTACTTCATGATGCAACTTGGATCACGTACCACCATCTTGGATCAGAATGATTCGGATGAAAAACCACCTATATTGAAGATGGGTGCCAAATGTTGTCAATTACATATATGAAATTATGCTTAAGTACATGTATCAATGGATCTTTAAAAGACAAAGATTCGATTAATTAAATCATTAGTATGCACCTGCTCACAATGCTCGGGAAGAACAAAAGTATCGCATGGGGACCAAAAGAAGTAGGCAGTCATCCATGAATTGAAAAGAAATTAGCCTAACCCTCCAAATTGGGAGTTTAATGAGAATTACATGCAAGAGCGCATGGGTTTGGTCTTGAAGCATCGTAGGTCAACCTTGCATACTTCGGTCGCAAAGGGGAAAGCTAAACCCAGCTGGGTAGACAAAGCTATTTAGAAGTTTTTCAAGAAGTAGAACAGGGACCATCCCGATATGTTGGAGGGTTAGAGGAGGGCTGCAAGGAGATGACTGGACTCCGTCGGTACTTCGCACTTTGGTGCAGTCGGATGGTTGGCATTCGAGGCAACCGTGGTAAGTCTACTTGACCTTCTCATTTAATGTATTGTTCTATTTGTTTTACTACATATTGCATGCACTTTATCTAACTCTCATAAATTGGGCCCATAGCAAGCTACGATGGGTTGCCTTCCTACAGATGTCGAGACAAGATGGTGTCTCGCATAGGAACAAAGCTGTGGTTTATCAAGCAGGAGGCACTGGGAACGATGGTCGATTGGCTTGAGGTGGTTGCTTGCACAGTATAAGTCTACTCCTACTTGTAATCTCACTTTTTAAACTGTTTTATTCTTTAAGTTCCAATCTAATTTCCAATTAATATGGTTTCACTCTCAGAATCAAAGCTCGAATGTCCCATCAGCGGAGGTGAGCGGTGATGATGAGGGATTAGGCTTATATGACTTCCATGAGGACCAGGGATCAGGTGTAGCTCACAAGGGCCAGGGAGCAGATGTAGCTCACGAGGGCCAAGCATTAGGCCAGCAGGACAAGGACGAGGACAACGATGATGATTCAGATGAGTAGTAGTAGTAGTAGTAGTAGTAGTAGTAGTAGTAGTAGTAGTAGTAGTAGTAGTAGTAGTAGTAGTAGTAGTAGTAGTAGTAGTAGTAGTAGTAGTAGTAGTAGTAGTAGTAGTAGTAGTAGTAGTAGTAGTAGTAGTAGTAGTAGTAGTAGTAGTAGTAGTAGTAGTAGTAGTAGTTTGCATATCCTTCGCCATATATATGCTTTTGTATATCAGCTCGTTTGACCGATTTTATATCACCCTTTTTGAAAGGGTAATTTGTAACAAACAATGTTGTATATCTTCGACATGTATTTGCTTTTGTCGCTCGGTTCATTTAAGCGATTTTGTATCACCCTTTCCACAAGGGAAATTTTGTAATAAAAAACATTCTTTTGTAATTACTAAATAAAAAACATTAGTGGGGCAAAAGAGGGCTTGCTATGGTCCTGTTTAGCCCCACTAATGTTTTTTTCAAAGCTTCTATTAATCGTCGCTATATAGTGACGTTTACCAATGTTGCTATATAGCGACGTTTATTAGTGTTACTATATAGCGACTGTTCTTTTTTGATGCTTACCACGATGTGAATAACGACCTTTACCCCGTTAAAGAAAAATTTAGTGTAAAAAAGGTCGGAATTTCTATCAAAAAAGGACCTATGCCTTGTAGTGCACTCTAAGTAGATGGATATAGATCTATAAAACAAATATAAGGCATAAGGAATTCATGTCAAAGTCCCCAAATAAATGCAACACTGCTACACATCGGTCCTATTTCGATGCTTAAGGACCAACGATTAGTGTGCATGGGGCGCTAATCATCAGTAATCAAAGCGGGATTCGTTAAGTGTCATTATATAGTGACTTTAGGCAAATGTCGCTATATAGCAACGTTTAAAGAGCGTCACTATATAGTGACCTTTACTAGAGTTATGAATGGTCGCTATATAGTGACATTGGGACTCGGGGCGGTCACTCATCATATGTAACCCTATCACGTGAGTTCAACAGAAGGATATTTTTTATTTCTAAAATTTACAGAAATAAATATACATAAGGGACTATTTAAAATAGTTTTGGAAAAAATTTACAGATTTGTATAGAAAAGGGGTACACTTTATTAATGAAAAAATTTACAGATAAGGGATTTTAAATGTAGGCCTTGAACGCACGTGATATAGAGGGTTTATACATAGTGACCCCCCTGAGCATTGAGATAATTTCCTATTACATCAACTACTTCGCCAAGTCTAACGCGCCAAACAAGTCTATCTCGAACTCTATACCGAGTTGATCTCTTATATCATCATCGTACTCTAGCATCGTACGTTCACCTAAGAGTACTTGATCATCTTCTTCAATAAAGTGTGGTGATTCTTGATGATCTTCATCTTCTTCCTCAATATCGTGATCTCCATCTTCATCCCGTACGATGTCATTATGCACATCTTCCTCTTAACTCATATTGTGATCATCTTCTTTGCTAGATCCATTGGGATCAATTGGATCTAGCATTGGTAGTGGCATCTCCATATCCACATCTCTATCTTTAAAATTTTGCTTACTTTGTGGTGTAACTTGGATCACGTACCACCATCTTAGATCAGAAGGATCCGGATGAAAAACCACCTATATTGAAGATGGGTGCCAAATATGATCAATTACATATATGAAATTATGCTTAAGTACATGTATCAATGGATCTTTAAAAATGAAAGCTTCAATTAATTAAATCATTAGTATGCACCTGCTCACAATGCTTGGGAAGAACAAAAGTATCACTTTCATCGGTCCAAAGTTTGGTGGAGTCTATTGCGAAGAAACCACTACTGTCTTTTCTCACTATCGCATGGGGACCTTTGTAAATAGTTCTAAACCATTTTACATAAAAAATGAAAATACTAAATCGTCTAAAATCAATTTCATAGATTTTGCGTATGGTTTCACAATAATCCAACTGTGAGGAGAGAAGATTGGTATCCGAAGCACTTGCTCAACTATCTTGTGTGAAGTTAGCCATGACTCCACAATCATACGTGACTCTCTTTGAATCGATGCGTTCTACCCAAAAATGTCATATATATGACCATAATGCATTGTACTTTTTGTACTGCAAGAGAACATCATTAAAATAATGAAGATGTATCTATTTTATAGCATATATTGCCACAAATAATTACTGAATTATGTTAAGAGGTAGGAAACTTACATGCATCATACATCTAGATGATAACTCTCGCTCGCGCTAGTTTATTGTCTCTCCATCGCGTTCGGCTTTACACAGAGCCAATTGTAGCCATCAAGTGATGTGTGAGTGGGGAGAAGGGTGAGATCTCGTGGATATGGTTGCGATCGCTTGTACATTACTCTGAATCTCGTCCTTGCATTTATTCTTTCTGCTTTAACCGTTTCATATCTCTCAATCCACTTCTGCATCTCGTTGCTATTGAGGATACAAAAATTATTGAATTTCTCCATTTGCTCTTTGCTCATCTTTCTTTTAATCCCTTTTCCTTGGGGAACCTCGCCAATGATGCGATCATCATCCTTGTTATGCCAAGCTTTCGACATATTAGGATCCATGGATACAAGAAACTCCGTGATATATACTAATGACTCTTGCACAAGCCGTCCCTCTGCCATGCTTGCTTCTGGTCTTGCTCTTTGTCTTACAAATCCCTTTAAAGTTTTCATAAACCGCTCGAGAAAAAACATCCACTAACTATGAACAATACGTGCAATGGCCACCTCATCAACTATGTGCACAAGCAAGTGCACTTGAGTTGTCATAATGCTCGAGGGAAAGTGCTTCTCAAGTAAGCATATGGCTTCGATGGATTCCACCGTAGCCTTATCAATCCTCGATATGGAGATCTCTTTTTGAGATATCCACCTATTTCACATGCCTATGTAAGATATATTCATAATTAGTCTATAAATTATTCAGATTAAATTGAAGAAAATGCAATCAATGCGAGTTGATAGTAAGCATACCTCACAATACCACTGATCTTGAATATAGCATTTCTAACATCTTCTTGTAAGCACCCTTTTATTGTAATTGGGAGGATGAACTATCAAAGCAACAAAGAAGTCATGTCAATAATATAACATAATCATAATTACACTAATGCATCACGATTATCGCTACACTAATCCTACAACTTAGAATACCTATAAGACCTTGTGCCAATCATGGGACTTGAGCCCACTAAGCTTATTGTCCCTTGAAAATGCTCCTTTCAAGCAACGCATGTACCTGTGGGTGTTTGAAAAGAGGTAATGTCCACCTTGACCATTGCCTCCTCTCTCGTGGAGAGGATCCATGTTGCTTTTGGGAGGATAACTTTTCCCGAAGCACGCACTTGGGGCCACAAATGAGACATCCTATTTATAGCATGCAAGTCTTCTTGCACTCCTCTCGAGTCTTTAGAACCAACCAAGTGTGCCCAAATAGTAGCCCCCACATTCGTGAAGATATGCATGGGATCCAAGAGGTGATTGATTTGTAACTGACCCCAATAAGGAAGCTTGTGAAAGATCGATAGCATCTTCATACCACGAGGAGGTTCCTCTCCATTCGCCCTCCAAGCTTGAATCCAATCACTTGCCTTCAAGTATGGTGGTAGTGGATCAAGCTGACGTCCATGCACGAGATGGTCCAGTCGAAGGTATTGACCATGACCTTCATAAACATTTTTCTTCATATGTTTGGAGTATCGTGCAAGCGATTTCAAACCTGATTCATAGGAAGTCAATGCCATACTACCCCAGATCAAATGGATTGGTTGAGAGCTCCAACAAAACTTGTTGTAAGATTATCACATGTACGATAAAAGCTAGTTGTACCAACTGGGCGCATAAGCTCATAGTAATGTTATGGGCCTATAGGATCTCCTACAAGGTGGCAATGCATTGTACCCCCTTTAAATTAGCCTTTGGGGTAGAGGCAGTAATGCCAATGGAGTATGTGGTGCCTAGCTGTAAAGAAAATACTCATGAAAATGCACGAGCCGAATGGCTACACAACAACACAAAGCAACTATAGATGTGCTTGGTAGATGCACAAAATAGCGGCACATCTAATAGCACGTCTAATAGGTCGTCTATTTGTGCGTGTATTAACACGTCTATTTGCACGTTTAAACTGAGAAAATATGGGCCCGTCTAACATTGCATTTATCAGCGCGTCTATTTGCACGTCTAAATTGAGAAAATACTGGCCTGTCTAACATTGTGTTTATCAACGCATCTATTTGCACGTGTATTGGCACGTTTATTTGCACATTTATACTAAGAATTCGATGCATATGTAGATGCAAACCAGAGAATACAGAAAGTGAGATTTTGGTGTATATCATTACTTTCCAAACATTGCCCATGATTACTAAAGCACATAATTTCAACAAAAACATCAATGCTTTTTTGCAAGCCCACATATACAAGAATTAAGGGAGGTCAGGAGAATGAGATAATATGTAAAATAGTTTTTCCAATATCAACGATGGGCTACGGTTCAATCTCATCCTCAATGAGATCAACCCTTGCCAAACTATCTACTTCAAAATCCAAAAAAGTGTTTAGATCTACAAATGCATTCAACCCACTACTACTTGTGCTACTCATGTGCTCATCAAAATCAGCATCACCAATGGTAGGCTCATCCTCATGGGTAATGGCCTCAATATCTGTATCTCCTATCTCATGATCATCCTTCTCTCTCGTATCACGGTCATCATCACGTCCATGGCCATGATCATCCTGCATACGCTCCATATTAGTAAATGTACTATACATCACTTTGAAATGTGGCATAATAGGTATGACATGCCACCATTTATTATTATCCACCATTGGTTGATAGACAACCTAATTCAAACACAAATACAATCATGTTATTTTTCTTGCATCAAATATTTGAAAGCAAGTATTTTTATATTTGTGCATAGTACCTATTCACATTGTTGCGGTAGTACTAGTGTGTCCTTCCTGCTTTGCCAAAACTTTGTGGAGTCAATAGCTACAAAGCCACTTGCATGGCGTTTGATTGTTGCATTAGGGCCTCTTTCCACCACGTCCTTAAACCACTTTACATCCAAAACATACACAAAGAAGCATAGAAAGTCAAGCTTAATAATATCTTGGATTATGCCACAATAATCATCCATGGCTCCATTGGCTCCCTCAAAGCTAGCAATGATGCCGCAATCTTGTGTGTTTCTCTTATCATCAATCCGTTGTGTTCGAAAATGCTTGCCCTCACACCATATACTCACCATATAGCATTGAACATAGTGCACTACACCAAGAAAAAATCAATTAAATAAGCAATCTAAATTATTGAAAGCTCCTAACTTATGCATAACATTCTATATACTGACCTTGCTCATGCATCCCCTAGCATACTCCCATTCTTCCATTGTGATATGCATCCCCTCGTCTTTCTTTCCTTTCTCCATTTCATCAAATAGCCAATCCACATGAATATCCTTTGGAAGTGCTCTTAGATATTGAGGGTATGGCACACGAGATCCATGGTGTGTATGAAAGAGGGCTCTTTCTTCTTGTCTTCTTGCCTTTGCATCCTCGTATCTTGTCACCCATCTTTTTATCACATCACTATTAAGCATGCAATAGAGGTTGATACTATTATGCAACTCCGTGTCTATTACTTTGTTGCGTCCTTTCCCTTGAGGCACAATAGAGGTCATCCTTAGGTCTTCATCATCTCTCCATGGTCGTGGGAGAGAGTTATCCACATTAACAAGAAACTCAAAAATATAAACAAGTGACTCTTGTACCAACCAACCCTCAGCCATGCTACCTTTAGGTCTTGCATTTTGTCTCATGAAGCCTTTCAAGGTCTTCATGAAGCGCTCGAGGAAGAACAACCATCGTGCACGTATAGTACCGCATATAGCAATCTCATCCACGAAATGCACTAGAAGAGAACATGGAAATGTCTCCTCCACTAAACAAACCACCTCCACTGACATAACTCAAGCATTCTCAAGCATGGTGGGATCTATTTCCTTTGAGCTCACATACCTAGAAATGAAAAGGTACACCATATTAGCAATATGCATTTAAACTTGCATGGAGCATTGATACGCATCATATTTTGTATCATGTAAAGTACCTCACAAGTTCGCCCATCTTGTAAATACAATCTTTCACGTCCTTCGATGCACTACATGAAATGCTAGTAGGTAGTATGAACTGAACCCATGAGGAGGTGGTTGATTAGTTGCTTATAATTATTCACTCACAAATTTGAAAGGAAAAAGATATTATGCACATAAAATAATGACTTGGAGCATCTTGTGCCAATCATGATATTTCAAGCCATATAATTGCTCTACACCTCTTTTCTTACTCTTTGTAAAGGCTCCCTTCAAACACCTCATGCATCCAGTGGGAGTACGAATTGTAGTAATAGCGCGCTTCACCATTGCCATCTCTAGCTTTGATAACATCCACGGTGCACGAGGTAAAAAAACACACCGATTTGGTCTCTCTTGTGGCCAAGCTTCACGCATCCTCCCTGTGGTACGTAGATCCTTCCTTATGCCTACGGAATCTTGTGTCCCATTCAAATGCTCCCAAATGGTAGATGCCACATATGCATGTGAAGTCCATGGAAATTTATGACATGTTTGGCATGCAACCATACACATTGTTCTTCATGCTTTCATCTTTTGATTGACCACTATTTGATCCAAGTGGACATCTTTGTTTTTGGATTTCCTTCCTCTTCCCTTCAGCTTATTTAATTCCCAAATTGAAAGGATGACCTACACCTTAAGAGGGAACACACAAATTTGTGTACAGGATCTTTAAATCGTACTCACCTGTGCTCACACATGCACATACTACTCTACTTTTTTGTGTCTTTCTTTTTTAGTTTTGGATATGCATGGGATCACATAGGTGATTGATCTTGACGTGGGACCAATATGGTAAATGATAAAAGATGGAGTATCTAAACAAAAGTTGGTGTTAGCGGGCAATCTTTATTTCCAGCCAATATAGCACACAATAGTTACAAACCCTTATCGGCTCATGCCAAGTGGTGGAGGAGTCATGGAACCGTCCCAAATTCTCATCCAATCTCCCACGGTGAGTGATTGTGGCAGGACTTCATTCCAAGGGGCAACATATCTAGGATGATCAGGTGGGAGAAATCGATGGTGATTCTCATAGATGACCTTATTCAATGCGTCTGCCCATGAGGCAACTAGTGAAGGACCACAAACAGGACATGCATGGTAACCCAATGTAGTGAGACCTGAACAATAGATGCAATTAAGAGTTGAAGGTGGGTTTAGGGTGCCACATCCTTGCCTATTCATAATTAGAAGTGCAATGCTTACCTGAACACTTGCCATAGCCTGGGAAGTCATGCATCATCCACATTAAGACTAATTTGCAGTTGAAGTCTCGTGAAGAGGGAGGCCTGCTCACATCATGCACCTCGATACCTCTCCAAAGTATCTCTAGCTCATCAATCAAAGGCTTCAAATAAACATCAGAATTTTTGACTTTATGTTTCCTTGGAATTAGAAGGGATAGCATAACATGTCCTTTCTTAATAGCCATAGAGGGTGGAAGATTATAATTCACCAATGTCACTGGCCATACACTGTAAGAGGTGCTTTTGAGACCAAATGGGTTCACACCATCCATACCCAATCCAAGTCTCAAGCTCCTAGGTTCTTCCTTGAAGCTTGGCCATGTGTCTTCAATATGCTTCCTGTGACGCCAAAAATTGATATTTTTAAACTTGGCATTGATATTGTTTTTCTCTATGTTTGATAACAGTTTGAGTATCAAGTGATAGCCTAGCGGCTCTCACTTATTTCTATTTTCTATGATATTGTATGGGATTGAGAGGATGAGTGGAATGGCTCATTGTAAATATCATAGGTATGAATTATAAATACCTTGGTATGGGGTGAGAGTTATTTGTGTATGGGATATTATGAGTTTTTTAGAAAATAGGAAGAGTGAGTCATATAAAGAGGTGGGCTCATGTCCATGTGTTCCAATAATATAAGAGAGGTCACATCCCAAGCGTGTGGAAGTCATGTGGAGGAGTGTGAAGTCAAGAGGAATCCTTCTAGAACTCCTATGTGGAATAAGAAGGATGTGGACATGTGGAAAAGAGAGGGTCCTTATGGGCTCCATGTGAGGAGACTCTTGACTTTCTCAATATTTTAAGAGTCTTGAGCATCTTTTGATGGGAAACATGGCAAGAGTAGCCAAAAAGGACATGGATGGTGACATACGTGCTTATGTGATTGATGGGGAAAGGAATCTACAGGCATCAATTGTAAATGGGTGAAGGAGGGTAACAAAATCTCTATAAAAGGAGCCCTCCTCTCCCTTGTTCATCAATCTCTTCCACTATTAGGCCTCATGTTGCTGTAGCTCTAGTCTCCCCAAGCCTCTTCCATGAGCCTTCTCTCCCTCTTGTAGATATTCTCTTATGTAGACTCTTGAGTCCATCTCTCTCTAGTTTATTCTCTCTCTATGAGTAGTCTTGGAGCTTCCACTCCCTCTTGCATGTACGAAACCTCTTCTTCTCTCTTGTGTTTGTAGTGTTGAAGTGGATTCTCACTCTATTTGTAATGGTCACTTCAGGTTCTCTCTCTCTTGAGTGTCTCTTCCCTTTTCTTTCTTTCAAAGCCTTTAAAGTTATTTCTATTCGGCTGCTCACTGTGCACACATGGTCCCTCTGTTTCTCGAGCCACCATGCAAACTTCTTCCCCTCTTCTAGGCAAAATCTATGAGGGTGGATCATTGATGAAGGTGGAGTCTTGAGGGAGCATCCTGCTCAGGCGAAATTAGCCTGGGTGGAGGGTAGTTTTTATGACAATTTGACCCCCTGTTAGTGTTTTTCTCATAACTTTCCGCTCGATAGTCCGATTGTAATGAAATTGATATGAGCGCAAAGCACTCTTAAAATCGCATGTTTCTATGTAATCAGATCTTGAATAAGATATTGTTGCAAAAAGTTATGAGTCTCTGTGTTTGACAGTCTGTTTTCATGACAGTTTTTACCCCCGTCTAGTAAACTGTCCATAACTTTTTGGCCGCTTCTCTGTTTCTTACGAAACTTGACACTCTATTTTCATGACAGTTTTTATCCCCTTCCAGTAAATTGTCCATATCTCTTCAACCGTTTGTCTGTTTTCAATAAAACTTATATCAGCGTGAAGCCCGATGCATCTGTTTGTGTACTTGAATCTCTGATATCATGTCTCTACTGAAAGTTATAGGCCTCTATGTCTAATAACAGTTTGTAGAGTGTTTTGAGCTAAGCATGAAGGTGTCTATGAAGGAGGTGCAATGTTTCCTCGGAATCTACCCATCCGACCTAATCAGCCCCTTCAAACTCCTCAATATATATCAGTTCATGTTATGTTGAGCCGCAAGATCTTCTTTCAACAACGTATCGCTCTTCTCTTTGGCGCAGATCGGCTCATTGAGATTATGGCCTCTACTGATCCTTTCCTTCTCCCTATGCTTGATTACAACATCACTTGGGATGTTACCATCTTCATTCTCATCTAAGGGAGGAAAGTATGGTGTGGTTTCTTGGCATAAAAGCTTCTTTCTAATGTCCCATTCTCAATGATAAATATCTTTGGCAGTCAGTTCGAAAGCAGCAGGAAGTGAAGAGGTGCGTGAAGTTTATTACCCCCAACTTCATGTCACATCTTTTGGTGGAGACGCCGGGTACGTTTGGTATTGGATTCATC
This sequence comes from Dipteris shenzhenensis, assembly GCF_047967505.1. Taxonomy (NCBI): domain Eukaryota; kingdom Viridiplantae; phylum Streptophyta; class Polypodiopsida; order Gleicheniales; family Dipteridaceae; genus Dipteris; species Dipteris shenzhenensis. The sequence continues at coordinate 45,393,455 of NC_141605.1, read as the reverse complement.
CCACCTTACTAAACGGTCTCGGGTGTACTTGATTGCATGTTATGCCTAGAAGAGGCATGTGTTTTGATGAGATAAAAAAGATGCCTCGAAGAACTCCATTAGAAGAGATTGCAACCCGTTTAAGAGAACTTGAAGATTGTGAAGGTGATGCTCAAGCTATTCGCACAGTCACCATGATCATATCTTTTATGTTTGCACTGTTGAATATGTTGGTGAATCGACAATGCTGGCAGCAGGCACAATGATAGATTGGGGATTGTTCCATGCACTGGCAGCTTGGTGTGAAGAAGAGTTGAGTCTTTGGGTAGTTTTCGACTATAACAGTGGAGTGGTGATTCTTAATGCTTTCAACTTCTTTTGCTATGCAAATGATGAAGAGTACAATATCTTGAAGCTTTTATGTGCACTTCCTATTGTGAGAAGGGTGATTCTAGAATGCATGTATACATAATGTTTTCATGGTGCTGGTTGGTCACTTATTTTTGAATATTTTGTTGAGGATCACATTGTGGAGGGTTTTCAACAAGTGGTTATGCATAATAAGTTGGTCTTGGTATACTAAGGCTCTGTGGGATCTTGTTCGGATCTTGTTTGGGGTATTATTTGGATCTTGGTGTTTCCTTTTTAGTGTTTCATCATGATGAAGATTCCAGTGTTTCGAGGGACCCAAGGGGAAGACCCGGAGTCTTATCTTCAGGATTTTGTTCGAGGATGTCGGTTTTCTGGATGGTCCATGAAGGATCAGGCAGAGATTTTGCCTGATTTTCTTGAAGGTGTAGCCTTGAGTTGGCATGAGACCTTGTCGGACTCTACCAAGGAGGACTGGGACCAAGTGGTGGTAGCAATGAAGCAAAGATTTGGGACAGTGGAGTCGCCAAATGCTTTGATGTTGCAGTTGGACCGGTTCTATCAAGGAGAGGGTGAGTTGGCCTCTGCATTGGCAATCTGATATGAAACTTTATGGACAAAGTATGAAAGGGCAGCTTTGTGAGCTGTGGCATCTACGTCATCGGCCCCTCAAAGTCTCTCAGGGATGGAGCACTTAAAGATGAGCAAATTTGTTATGGCTTTGGAGCCTCGTCTTCGCTCAAAAGTAATGAGTAAAGATCCAACAACATACGTGGAGGCGCTTCACATTGCAACCAAGAAAGAAGCTTCTCTAAAGATCGAATCCTCTTTTGTGTCTTCAACAGCTTCAACTTCTAAGGTGGAGGTAATGACCACTCCTTAGGTACCAAAGTCCTCTGAATTAGATCATAATATCTCCCAATTGATGGCAGAGTTTGCTGATTTGAAATTGCATTTGGTTAATGCACGACAACCTAGAGCACCAAAGAGTGAAGATAGGCCCCGAGATAGGAGTGGGGTCACTTGCTATGAATGTAATGAAAAAGGTCACTATCGCCCCGAGTGTCCTAGATTGAGAAAGAAAGAAGAAAAACAAGTATCCTTGTTAGAAGCTTCTTCAAGGGATGAGGAAAGAGAGGTAATGATGGCTAAACGGGGGCGTGGTAAAGCGAGAGAAGAAGAAGAAAGCAAGGAAGAAGTAGATGAGGAACATCAGGAAGAGGAACACTGTAGTAAGAAAAAGAAGGCATCTAGAAGGAGAATTAGCCAGTCAGACTTTCCTTTAGGACAAGGAATTGGAAGCTATGACTTGTTGTCCGACCTTAAAGAAAACGAAGCTCATATCATCTTTGGTCAATTACTTGCTTTGTCTCCAAAACTACGGAAGGAATGGGGAAAACTAGCAAGCACAAGAATGTCAAAGAAGAAAAAGAAGAAAAGTGCCATTCCTGTTGTTCAAAAGGTAGATATAGATGTTGGTGATGATGTACCTGTGGTTGATGTGATCATTGATGGTCAAGTGATTTCTAATGTGTACATTGATGGAGGTGCATCGATTAATGTCATGAGTGAGAAGACCATGATAGATGCTGATTTAAAATACTCTAGTACTACCTCTCCTTATCACATCAAATTGGCTAACAACACTAGGGTTAAGACCTTGGGAGTTGTGAAGAATCTAGAAGTGGATGTATGTGGAATTTCTATGCCGACTACTTTTCAGGTGATCCCTACCAAGCTAGATGCACGTGCCTATCCATTGATTTTGGGAAGTCCTTGGCTACGCAAGGTGAAGGTTGTTCAAAAGTGGGATACTGGAGAATTGATTTTGCAGGGAAATAATAAGAAGGTGCGCTACAACATCAGAAGCCACAAAAAGGAAGTTGTCAAGGAGGAGTCTTCAACATCAGAGAGTTCAAGCTCTGACTTAACCGATGAAGAAGAAGAGACAGGGTGTAGCTCCGAGGAGTCCAACTCAGAGGGTGAGGTGGAAGGAGTGGCCTTTGGTCTTTGTCTTTGTGCTGATCGGGATGAGTCAAGAAGGAACAAGGTGGTGGTGCAAGAAGATCCTGTAGAGACACTTCATGTGGAGGATGTGGAGCACACTAAACGACGCCAACGCAATGAAGAGCTTCTTGGTGATTCTCTATCAGGTAGTGAGAAGCTCCAGTACTTGGATATGCTAGATGATTTTCCATGTCTCTTTGCAACAAGCTATTCACAGGTTTGACTAGTCTCTCTTGTGGAGCACAAGATTGAGTTGAAGCCAGAAAGCAAGCCAGTTGTGCAACGCTTAAGGCGATTGGGGGTGATCCAAGCTGAGGCACTAAAGAAAGAGGTAACACAACTACTTGAGGCAGGATTCATCTTTCATGTTGATGATTCAGATGGATATCTCCTGTAGTTGTCACACCAAAGAAAGGAAATAAGTGGCAAGTTTGTGTGGACTTTCCTCCTTTGAATGCATGCACTAAGACGGATCATTTTCCTTTGCCATTCCAAGATGAAATACTAGACCAAGTAGCAGGGCATGAGATGTATTCTGTATGTGATGGGTATTCTGGGTACTTTCAAATTTGTATTCGGAAGGAAGATCAAAAGAAAACATCATTTGTCACACCTTGGGGAGTTTTTGCTTACAGAGTGATGCCTTTTGGGTTCACCAATGCACCAGCTACATTTCAAAGGTTCATGAGTCAAGTCCTAGAGCCTTACTTGGGAAAGTTCATATGGGTGTTTTTGGATGATTTTTGCATTTATTCTCGGTGCATAGATCACATGGAGAAGTTAATGATGGCCTTAGCTAGGATTGATGAAGCAAAAGGGTGTCTAAATCCTAGCAAGTGTCATTTGGCTCAAACAAAAGTAGTCTTGTTGGGGCATATTGTGTCTCAAGAAGGCATGCAAAGGGATCCTGACAAGGTTCAAGCAATCATGGCATTGCCAAGTCCTGAGAGTGTCACTAATGTTCGCAGAATTCTAGGAAAGAGCAAGTATTATCAACGCTTTTGTGATGATTTCACAGAGATAGTGCATCCCATGAACTTGTTGACAAGAAAAGGAGTTTCTTTCCAATGGGGTGTGGAGCAACAAGAGTCTTTCCAGCAACTTAAGGAGGCCATGAGTAAGGGCCCAATATTGAAGCCCCCTTATTGGTCTCAAGACTTTTATGTAAATCCAAGTGTATCTTTGCATTCAGTTGGTGCTGTATTGCTACAAAAAGGAGAGGCAGGTAGAATGCAACCCATCTATTATGACAGCCGACAGCTTACAGATGTGGAAACAAGGTATGAAGAAATGGAGTAGCAAGCTCTCTCCGTGGTGTTTTCCATCAGAAAGTCTCGCTCCTATTTATTACCTCGACCATTTTTCTTCCTTACCTCCCAGTCTGTATTAGCATATCTAGTTCACAAGCCTAATCCTGGGGGGAGATTTGCAAAATGGTTGTCAGAGCTTCAAGAGTTCTCTTTCTCTTTTGTCACTAAAAATACCACTAGGTCCACTATGGCAAATTTGCTCACAGGACGGGAGGATCTAGGAGAAGAAAAGAAATGTAAGGAGAACATTAAAGAGGAAAGGGATACATCACCAGCAGCTTTTGTTTTGTATTTTGATGGGGCTTTTAGTCCTTCATGCCAACAAGGAGCCGGGGGGATAGTCTTGATGAATCCTGAAGGTCAAGAGGTATGGGCAAGAGGACAAGAGCTTCCAGGTATCACAACTAACAATGCAGCTAAGTATAATGCTTTGATTCTTGGTTTGGAGGGTTGTCTTCAAAGTCAAGTTAAAGAATTGGAAGTAAGAGGAGATTCTCAGCTTATTATAAAGCAAATGCAAGGGCATTACAAGACAAGAAGTCCTCATTTAAAGGAGCTTAATCAAAAGGCTATGGCACAATGTAGTCGCTTCGATTTTTGCAAGTTTGTTCATATAAACAAAAAAGAAAATCAAAGGGCAGATGAGTTAGCTAAAGCCATTGTAGTGCCAGACCGGGGGGTGGTTTCTTGGGTAGACACTGGATGGCCAAAACTACAAGATGTTCAGTAATATGTGGAAGAAGGCATGTTTCCTCAAGGGTTAACTCCACAACAGAAGCAGAGATTGGTTCCTTTGGCCACGCCTCCATAAGGATGTATATGAATGTCACGAATCGAACCTATCAGCTTGAGGATGTTGATGGCATGGTGATACCCGGATGCATCAATGAGTATCGCCTTAAATTCTTCTATGCTCGACCACCTTGAGGGCCAACAGACCCTCTCTGTACTAGAGAGGATCTGTTGGGGGGGGGGAAGATGTGACGCCAAAAATTGATATTTTTAAACTTGGCATTGATATTGTTTTTCTCTATGTTTGATAAGAGTTTGAGTATCAAGTGATAGCCTAGCGGCTCTCACTTATTTCTATTTTCTATGATATTGTATGGGATTGAGAGGATGAGTGGAATGGCTCATTGTAAATACCATAGGTATGAATTATAAATACCTTGGTATGGGGTGAGAGTTATTTGTGTATGGGATATTATGAGTTTTTTAGAAAATAGGAAGAGTGAGTCATATAAAGAGGTGGGCTCATGTCCATGTGTTCCAATAATATAAGAGAGGTCACATGCCAAGCGTGTGGAAGGCATGTGGAGGAGTGTGAAGTCAAGAGGAATCCTTCTAGAACTCCTATGTGGAATAAGGAGGATGTGGACATGTGGAAAAGAGAGGATCCCTATGGGCTCCATGTGAGGAGACTCTTGACTTTCTCAATATTTTAAGAGTCTTGAGCATCTTTTGATGCGACACATGGCAAGAGTAGCCAAAAAGGACATGGATGGTGACATACGTGCTTATGTGATTGATGGGGAAAGGAATCTACAGGCAGCAATTGTAAATGGGTGAAGGAGGGTAACAAAATCTCCATAAAAGGAGCCCTCCTCTCCCTTGTTCATCAATCTCTTCCACTATTAGGCCTCATGTTGCTGTAGCTCTAGTCTCCCCAAGCCTCTTCCATGAGCCTTCTCTCCCTCTTGTATATATTCTCTTATGTAGACTCTTGAGTCCATCTCTCTCTAGTTTATTCTCTCTCTATGAGTAGTCTTGGAGCTTCCGCTCCCTCTTGTATGTACGAAACCTCTTCTCTCTTGTGTTTGTAGTGTTGAAGTGGATTCTCACTCTATTTGTAATGAAGGTCACTTCAGGTTCTCTCTCTCTTGAGTGTCTCTTCCCTTTTCTTTCTTTCAAAGCCTTAAAAGTTCTTTCTATTCGACTGCTCACTGTGCACACATGGTCCCTCTGTTTCCCGAGCCACCATGTAAACTTCTTCCCCTCTTCTAGGCAAAATCTATGAGGGTGAATCGTTGATGAAGGTGGAGTCTTGAGGGAGCATCTTGCTCAGGCGAAATTAGCCTGGGTGGAGGGTAGTTTTCATGACAGTTTGACCCCCTGTTAGTGTTTTGCTCATAACTTTCTGCTCGATAGTCCAATTGTAATGAAATTTATATCAGCGCGAAGCTCTCTTGAAGGTGCATGTTTCTATTTGATCAGATATTGAATCAGATATTGTTGCAAAAAGTTATGTGTCTCTGTGTTTGACAGTCTGTTTTCATGATAGTTTTTACCCCCGTCTAGTAAACTGTCCATAACTTTTTGGCCGCTTCTCTGTTTCTTACGAAACATATATCAGCGCGAAGCTCTCTACTTAGATCTTGAATCAAATACTGCTGCAAAATGTTACGAGTCTCTGTGTTTGATAGTCCGTTTTTATGATAGTTTTTACCCCCTTCCAGTAAACTGTCCATGTCTCTTCAACTGTCTTTCTGTTTTCAATAAAAATTATATCAGCACGAAGCCCATCTCAAGGTGCATCTGTTTCTATACTTGAATCTCTAATATCATGTCTTTACTGAAAGTTACAGGCCTTTGTGTCTAATGACAGTTTGTAGAGTGTTTTGAGCTAAGTATGAAGGTGCAGTCTATGAAGGAGGTGCACTGTTTCCTCGAAATTTACCCATCCGACCTAATTAGCCCCTTCAAACTCCTCGATATATATCAGTTCATGTTATGTTGAGCCGCAAGATCTTCTTTCAACAACATATCGCTCTTCTCTTTAGCACAGATCGGCTCGGTGAGATTATGGCCTCTCCTGATCCTTTCCTTCTCCCTATGCTTGATTACAACATCACTTGGGATGTTACCATCTTCATTCTCATCTAAGGGAGGAAAGTATGGTGTGGTATGTTGGCATAAAAGCTTCTTTTTAATGTCCCATTCTCAATGATAAATATCTTTGGCAGTATGTTCGAAAGCAGCAGGAAGTGAAGAGGTGCGTGAAGTTTATTACCCCCAACTTCATGTCACACTTCCACGCAGGATAGTCCGCGGGAGTTCTCCACTTGCCATCGGTTGATCGATGGGAGGAATGCCATGACATGAGCTCTGCAATAGATTTGCACTTGAACATATGTTGGATGCAAGGAATTATGGGAAAATGTCGCAAAACCTTACGAGGCACGTCCAAAGTGTTGAGATTTGCTCTATATCTTGCCTCTCCACAAGTAGGACACTCTCTTGCATCCTTATGTAGTCCACAAAACAAAATGCAATCATTGACACATGCATGGATGCGCTTGTAATCTAATCCTCCAAGAGAGGTCACATGTTGCCTTGCCATATCTCTTGAGGTTGGTAATTTATTCTCCCTTGGAAGCATTTTAGACAATAGCCTGCACGTGAAGACCATAAATGAGGAAAAGCATTCAAGTAATTGACCCACTAGCATAATTCACCATGCTTGCAAAATAGACTTTAAAGCTTACTTGAGTAATGCATTCAAACTTGCATTGCTCTATCCATAGATGGTTTGCAAGTTTAGTAACTCAAGGAAGGCACGTAGAACAGAGAATGTGCAACCCTCAAACAGTGGAGTCGATGCTGTAGTAAAAAGATTATCCTGCTCCATGCTATCATCCCTCCCTTGATGGACATATAAATCCCGCACCATATCATCAAACACCTCCTCCTCCATGGCTTCATGAGGTAATGACGGAGGGCTACTATCACCATCACTCCATGCATCCGTAACGGTCCCTCCTGAAGATCCCACCTCATATCGCCGATGCTTCACCTACCACGGCGAGCATAGGGCAACATATGCGGGTGTGTCACTGCATCCTGTATCAAATTAAAACGGGATCATAACTCAAATATATGAACATCCATAGGTATCTCAATCAATCTTAACTTACAAACCCTTACCATGTTTATGGTCGCATCCCATTCTCCATACTTTGAGATGTGATTGAGTGTAATTCTACGTGCACGATACATGTTCCCTCGACATCGATCACATATACATTTGATTTTTTGCTCCAACCACATTTCACGATGGTGGATATGAAGGGATTCATCCTCATTGGAGCTACTTGTTAAAGATGAAGACATCCTACAAACAAACAACCCCAAAAAATTTGCTTTTCTTCAAATATTTGATTTAAACTCTGTGGCACATCTAAAGGCACGTCTAAAACCGTGTCTGTTTGTTCTGTGGTGTGCATCTATAAGCGCGTCTAAAACTATGTCTGTCTATTCTATGGTGTGCATCTACAAGCGCATCTAAAACCAGGTCTGATCTATGTAATTAGATGTGCAAATAGATGCGCCTATAGACGCGGCTTTTAAACCTGCTTTTAGTGCACTTGCTTTGCTTTTCTTCACATTACTTATACTTTGCACAGCTTGCTTGCTTCGTTATTAGCAGATCCTCAATTTCAATGCTTAAGAGGAAGGCACCCACACTTACTTCCAAGCTTAAAGGAGAAGAGGGTGAACAAGGAAGAGAAGCAACTTTGAAGAAGGAGAAGAACTTTCCATACCTCTATCCAAGGTAAGTCTTTTTGCAGTTAATCTTTTTTGGAAGTTTGCTCTCTTTGGATTTGTACTTTCTCGTATCCAAAAAACACATGATTTGGGTATCAGTGCCAAATTTGTGTGTCGAGCGCAATGTCCTTTTCTACTTTTTAGAAAAGTCCGTCTGTTGGAGCGCGTCTATAGGTGCATCTCAGATCACATCTAACACCGTGTTTACAAATGCATCTAGATGCGCGTCTAGCTTGTTTATAGACAGAGGCATCCACGTCTATAGACAAGCTGTTATACGCGAAAATAGATGCACTAATTAGACACGTCTATAGATGCGCTCCAACAATAATCCTCTCTTCCCTTCCCCTCTCTTCTCAGCTCATCAGTAATCATCTTTTTTTATTTTTTCCAGTTCATCATGTGGCCAAGAAGTGCTTCGGGCTCACCTGATCCTTGGGATTCTATTTTTAGGGACTTATATAACCTTTTAGGGCACCCTCCTAGTCCTGCGAAGTTATACGGGTATATGACGGGTACTCTAAACACCCCCCAGGAGTTGGCACTATAGACTCCAAACCAACCCACACCAGCTGAGATCACCCCAGTGGAGTCAGCACAGCCCAACCGGCTACACAGTGTAGGCCCATCTCCCATGCCGTCTTATGCCCCTTCCCCCATGCTGTCTTATGCCCCTTCCACCATGCCATCTTATGCCCCTTCCCCCATGCCGTCAGGAGGTCCTTCTATCTCGCAGAGACATCGACGTACTCCTGTGCAGTCGAGACTCGGTTCTCTAGCTAGGAGTGGTCAGCGTAGTCTCGTGCAGTCTCCAGCTACGAGTGGCCAGCATACTAGCTCGACATGACATGGTAGCAAGCATAGTAGCAGGGAGAGCGGTGGGGGATGCATGGCACAATGCTTTGCAAGGGGTGGCAGTGGGGACAATGATGATTCAGATGATTTAGACGTGCTTCCGGGTGATGGTACGATATTCTATGACATCACTTAGATAGGAGGCATCTTGATGGATGCGTGAGGGAAGGACATCATGGCCTTCATGCGCTGTGTAATTGCTAACAATTAAAGAGATTGCTTTATCCACTTCAAAGACCAGCCAAAGAGGTTGGCTGATGAGACCCTCGCTGCTATTTGCTCTAGGTATCCTAACCCCCCCAATCGCCAATTCACAGATAAATGGGCCAAGTCAATGATTGTTATGATACTTGGCAATAAAAGATCTTCGCTTAAGAGGCAGGCACTAGCAGAGCTGGCCACGAGGGAGGTCAACCACCAAGGAGCCCACCCCACACCACTCACAAGCATGAGTGGAAGAAAGCAATGAAGTTAGCAAGGGAGGACCCTAGTCTGCAACATGTGGAGGCACGAAGGATCCAGATGGAACAATATGGAAGCATGCACTTTGGAGCAGGGGGTGTTGAATCATGGGAGGCCCAATTTGTAAGTATCGATCTCAAATTATATTGCTTATGTAGTTTATTAGGAGGTTGTTTCTTTGTACTAATCCCTCCACAAATTGTGTCATCTTATAGCTTGAGATTGTGGGTAGATACCCTACTCCTGTCGAGACAGCCTACCACTGCCACCATCATAGAGGAGATACATGGAGGCACTTCTATGATGACGGGTTGATTACTGAGGAGTAGTATATCCGGGCTATTGGAGCGGCCCCCGAGGTATTTGAAAGTAATTAAATAATGTCAATATTATAAGTAAAGATTTGATTTTTCATACATTGATATACGTTGTCCGTTGTTTACAGGCCCATGCATAAGATGACAAGGAAGAAGACGAGGAAGGAGGCGCAGAAGGGAGTGTAGAAGGGAGCACAGAAGGGAGCATGGAAGGCAGCGAGGATTAGTCGTAGAAGTAGTGCTAGCTACTCTTTTTTGTACTTAAAGCCACTGGCTTGGCTTCGTGCCTCTTGTATATACACTCCTCTTATTTTTTGTACTTGAAGCCACATGACGTGGCTTAGCTTCCTTATTTTTTGTACTTGAAGCCACATGACGTGGCTTAGCTTTGTGCTATATGTACATACAAGCACTTTTTGAGCTTTCAATTTTATTGCGTTTTGGAGTTGTAATGTTTTATTTGGAATTGTAATTAAAATGCGGTTGGCTGTAAGAATTGAAATACATAATGTGGAAATGGGATTCTTATAATTATATAGCATACACAACATACACAGCATTCTGTAAATTTTTAAAAAAATATTATAAAGCGTGTCTATCAGTGCATCTATAAACGCGTCTATATACACGTCTGTCTGTTCGACAAGCGTCTATTTTTGCATCTATAAACGCGTTAAGCAAAGCATCTATTTAAGCATTTAAATGTGCGTCTATACATGCATGTGTCTGCTATATAGACGCGTTGTTAGATGCGGGTCTTCAGATGCAAAAATAGATATGCAAATAGATGCACCCGTAAGTTTTCTATTTAGTTCAATAAACGTGTTTGTGTGCACGTCTATGGGTGCTTTGTCTTGTTGTGCTAGTCAACCTCAAAAAGCTACAGGAGATAAGGTTGCGAGTAGCTATGCTCTCCAAGTAGAAAAGGGCTGACATAAAAAGTGGTTCGATTGCAACCTCAAGAACAAGGACTTGGAAAAAGGGGACTTGGCACTCCTGTACAGTGTCCACAACACTGAGCTGAAGGCAAAGGTGGCTAGGATAAAGCACCAAGCCATTGAGGAAGCCAGAATCTGTAATGCGAAGATCCGACAACAATATACACAAATGACCTACACAAATGACCCTTTTTAAGGCAACGACTGAACAGATTCAACTAATAGATGAGCTAACAATAGAGCTAGCCAGGTTGTTTATTCAACTATAGGTACCGCGCATGCGAATCAAAGCACTCGTGGACCCAGAAGCGAGCCACAATTTCATTTCCTGAGAGGTATGGGAAAAGTTGCAGGTACCCCTAACCCTCACTACTGCCTCAATAAGAGCTATAAACGATCAAGTTTTACAAACCTTGGGTTATGTAAATCTAAGTCTAATGGTTGTTCGCCAAGCTGTGGATATACACTTTTATGTTCTCCCAATAGAAGCCATCGAAGAACAAATTATTCTAGGAGGAACTTGGTGCTATGCCATCAACTGCCAAGTTGACTAGCGCACCCAAACAGCTTCGCTTACTAATGGTGTTCAAACAGCGGTAATCCTACTGTGTAGACCTAGCCCCTACTCTTCAGCCCCGACCTCCCAATTCATGACAATGAAGCAATGCAACCAAGCCAATCGGAAGCCCCAGTCTCCACCAACACACCGCCCAAGGGCCCAACTCGAAAGGAGCACAAAGCTAGCCGCAGTGGTAAACCAATGCCATTGCATGCTCAACCCATGCTACCACCCTTCAGTCAAGAAATTCATGAGTGGCAAGTACAACATGATGTCCTCTAGCACCCAATGTCACTTTGATCAAAACCAGCGCCCCAAGAATGGTAACATAGCAACAGTAGCTTAGGTCACCTCAAGATTGCTTCCTCCATCCCCATTCGCCACATAGAGAAAGCCGTGTAGAACTCTCACACCTCAGCCGCTACCATGCCTCCCCACGAATTTGAGCAAAACTACCCGCTCAAGCTGCTCGAAGTTGCCTCGATCCAAAAGAAGACATTGTAAACCTCAAAGGTGACGAAGGCAACACCACAAGGACCTGTGTCCTCCCAGGATACAACCCCATAGGAACCTACCAATAATCCACATAGGCCGGTCCCAAGGTACTGAATACGCAATGGTGCCATGAGCGGTTCAACTCAACACAAGCATTGCCACCACTAGTCGAGGGACCCCTCAGAATTCAAATTCCATCCCACCAAGAGTTACACAAGAATCTCACCTCGGGAGTGACTACTTGACGTCGAAGCTCGCAACAGTTAGTAAGGTCTGACACAAAGGTGCCTCCGGCATCAGAGGTAAAGAACAAGCTAGACACATTCTCTACATGGCTCCTTATTTGCTATGTGGCAGTATGGCATCCGCCTCCACTGCATTCATCATAATCATCACATCTAGGTCTATGTGAGTCAGTACGAAAGGCATCTCACCTGATGCACCACTTGCCAAGCACACCACACACGCACACATGGTCAGCACTAGTAGGTGACTAGGGTCCACTCTTGCATTGTTTATAAGGGCTCATGTTTGTACATGCTGACCTCCTTGTTACAACACCCAACACAAGTGCACTCCACTCCACCCACACTTCACCCACCCCACTCCCCCTTCTCTTTTTTCTATTTTCCCACATTCACTACAACATCGACCATCGTTGAAAAGGTTCACCACCAATTGTCGCTGAAAGGTTCGCCACCGATCGTTGCCAAAAGGTTCGACGCTGGCTGACACCATCATGATCCTCGTCAAGTTGTCACCATCGAACACCGCATTGCCCCATCGCAATTTGTGTACCATGCTGACCACAGCTATGTCGCTTCACACCGATCGTTGCCATTGAACACCACACTCCCCGTCACCATTTGGGTATCATGGCCTACATCACTTAACACTGATCGCCACCATTGATGTTCGCCACCGATCGTCGCCATATATTCAAAACCATCCGTCGCCATACCAGTATCCTAGCAGTTGGCAGGATAAAAATTTATAGAAGTAGGCCTACCCCACCGAGTCATTGCCATTGCTTGCAGCCAAAATCTGTCAAATTTTATCTAGAAATTTGATAGTTTCCTACCCACTTCTGTTTGCCATGGAGTACGAACATGACCTTTTCGAATTTGAGTCGCACGTGGACCTCCACCCTCGCCCTATTCCAGAGGCCACTAGCCCCTTAGACTCGCAGAGCACCCCTTCGGCCACAATTCGAATGCCAGATGAAATACCCACGGAGGACTTACAGAATGAAGACACCTCCACCAAACAGGCGACTCAAGAGGAGCCAGCCGTAGTAGGCACAAGCCCCACAAAACACGGAAGCGCACCTCGGCGCCAGCCGTTGGCGAGTATAAGATCGTACGTTCACAAGTGCACTTGCCATTGGGAGAAGCATGGCTCCAAGAGCTATATTCTTGCATGGTCCACTCGCACTTTACATTCAAGGGTTAGGACTACACCCTCCACTACCACACCACAGCAGCATATGCCGCTCTTCAGGACCTGACAATCGTGGAAGCCTTGAACTTTTTAGGCTTGTAGAGAGTAGCAAATGGCTTCCCATGCCACTTAGACATGAAACTGTTGGCGGAGTTCCTCAAGACATATGACAACAACACCAAAATTGGTGTCTTGAGAGATGCAGCAGGCAATCCCCACCACTACCAAATCAATCAAGACATAGTGTGGGAGTATTCAACCTGCCAGTGGTGGTATAAAAATATTCCAAGCAAAAGAAGAACCTTGACTCCCTAAAGAAGCTCTATTCCTATGACCGCCACAAGTGCAAAGGATGCATCCAATTCAACACCATCTACAAGCCCGAGCACCTGGCAAGAGCCTTGCAATGGCTCACTCAAGTAAAGCACTCAGATCATCATCAAGCCGTTGTGCCCAATATCTTGCTGAGGATGGTGAACTTTCAACAGGCGAATTGGGCTGACTAATACTATAGCCAGATGTGAGAGGAGCTCAGCACGCATGGGGACATCATCAGCAACTACATGTTGTACATGCCGATCCTCTACTACCTTCAAAACTAGTATCCACCCATCGGCTTTGAACTTGTTGAGAAATCTGCCAATATCGGTCCCATGCTGACCGAGCAGGAAGAGATAGAAACCAGGCCCAAGAGAGCAAGGACAATGCCAAGTGCCACTCTAGTCACCCAAGTGCAATCGGAGCCAAGTCAACTGATCAACCGGTATGAGAAAATCAGTTCCACAAATTCATGCAACGACAATTTCGCATGTAGCGGCTAAGGTCCTCAGGATAAGGGAAAACAAGTGCAAGGAGGTTCTATTCTCTTTGAAGACCTCCAAGGCGATGACACCATCAAAATCGGCCTCCATCTTGGAGCCGAGACTATGCCAACAAACCTAGCCGCACCCTTCGTCTCAATCTCCACCACCCCTTAGGAGACCACATCCTTCACTAGGGGCACCTCTTCCATGCCTTGGGTAGGCCTAGCAGAGGCCATACAATTTCACAGCACGCCCCAGTACAGGGCAATGGGAGGATATAGCCATATGATGGCCGAACAATTCTCATGCGCGGACACCATGGAAATGAACCTCTTTGAAGCCCTGGCACAATTGCTGCAAGTCACCTACACAATCTTAAAATGGAGGCAAGAGCAAGCCTCACAACTCTCCTCCAACCTCATTCAATCCCAACTCTCGACACAAGAAAGCCACTTGACAATGGTCACAACTCAAGCAACGGGTCAGTCCACTACATCGAGCCGAAGGGTACCGAGCTAAGGTGGAAGAGCTCGAGCTCACTCTAACAAAATTCAGAGATGACCTCGCCACCAACGAATCCTTGGTCCAAACGTTTATGGAACAAGTGGAAAAGGTGGAATAAGCCTTGTGCACATTGGTGGAGCATCAAGCACAGGTAGAGCAGTGGTACGCCTGCACCCAAGAGACCCATGATGAACAGATCCGCTCCCTATATGATCTCCTGGCACAAGAAAGGAGCCTCATGCTATCCCCTCGAGAAGAGATTGAAAGACAGTGTGCCACTGGCCACTCGAAGGAGTCAAGGTTGGAAGACCGCGAGCATCAAGAGTTCATGATGTATCGGGAGGTGTCTACACAGTTAGCCACGTATATAGTTGCACCATGCACCATCACCAAAACCCTCCAAATGCACTTAGATGCACTCTGCTCACAAAGCCTCACCTTCCACCTAGACCTCACTACTCCACTACTGCCCAATGCCCTTCAAACCATCCTCCATCGTAACACCAACCACTGCCGCCCCATCTTAGCCATGTTGTATTTTTCTCTTGACCTTCAACCCACCTCCTTATCTCTTCTTCGCCCCTCCGATCTCAAAACCCTATCCACCCATCCCATTCTTCTCAACTTTTAAGGCTGGTGCCCCATCGACACTGAGTCCTTTAACTATCCCGTGGACGATGAGGTGATGCAACTCACAAAGCCCGAAGAGCTCACGCCATGGATCAGCACTTCCGAAAGTCTGCATGCAGACATAACTTGGATGTAAACCTATGGCCGAGTCTCCGCAGTCCAAGCTCAAGGACACCTTGTGGCCTACCAGGAAACCACCTACCATCCCCTCGAAATAAGAATACTTTTTAATCAGGTGCTACAAGCTCTCCAAGAATCACTTGAGTCCTTGGTGAGCAATTTTGAAACAATTCACATAGCATAACCGAGGACGAAGAAAAAAATGCAATCACCCTTTTTTATATCACCGCCCCCCCTATTGATATTCCATTACCATGTCCACTAGGCCCAGCCCACCCAACAAGCTACCCAACCTCCTCTCCCTCGGACAACACTACCTGAGTACTCATCCAATGCCTCCAACACCACCACCACACAGCACCGACCCTCCCCGTCCATCACCTCCAATGCTCCGGTCGCGACCTCCTTGATGAGGCATTCAACACGCTGCTCAAAGTAGCACATTTTGTACAAATCACTGACGCTAGGACTCCTACAGGCCCCCCAGCAATAGAGCCAATGTTGCTAGCAGATGACAAAGCTCTGCCATCCCCACCAAGGTCTGCTCCTGAAGATCTTCATTGGCTTCCAGACTAAATTCCTTCCAAGAGTTACCGGATAGTGTGCTCATGCACCACTGGAAGCGCCAGCTCGAGAGCTCCAACCTCCATCTCTACAAAATTTTGGAGGTGCTCCCTCTCACACATTTCATAATGTAGTCATTCGATAACTAGCAGCAAGTGCATCCCAAGCGCACATGGGGAGGATAAAACCTCACCCTCGACGCCCCTGTTCCCATGATTGATGCAGATGTCGGTCTACACCCCAAGTGGTGGCTCCCTTTTTGAAGCTAGAGAAATTTTGGCATTAGTACCACAGCGTGCCCATCGATCGTCGAGTCCACCCACTCTACATGCCCATGGAATGATGTTGGACTTGGGCTGCCTTTTGACATCTCTAGCAATAGGACCCCAATGTGGTGTACAATTTTCCAAAGTACAACTTCTCAAAGGAAATGACACAGGAAGGTTTTCACTTTCACATCTAATCATTCAATGACACCTATGGCTCCATCTTAGATCTAGGCATCATTGCTGCTGTGCACTTCAATTGCCTCATCCTCTTACTTCTCCATGATCTTCTCGCCCACAGCTGCCCCGCATTCACAATCTGACCAACCAAATTGTCTTCAACCTCGACATTGGTC
Source organism: Dipteris shenzhenensis (assembly GCF_047967505.1). NCBI lineage: Eukaryota > Viridiplantae > Streptophyta > Polypodiopsida > Gleicheniales > Dipteridaceae > Dipteris > Dipteris shenzhenensis. The sequence continues at coordinate 45,376,936 of NC_141605.1, read as the reverse complement.
CATCTCAATTCCAGGACCTCCGACTCTACCTACAAGTCTGCAACCTCCATGGGCATCACATCCATACTTACAAGGATATGCATGTGACCCATTTTTGGAAGTACCACTCATACCTTGCTCGCCTCACATCCAGGTAGCTAGACTGCTATGCCATCATGCAGTCAATCCTCTCCACCACCGTCCTTCAGCGGAGCTGATCAGCAATAAGAAAGGGGGCATGTTAACATCCACAAGTACAATCGACAAATGCAGGGTAATCAATGAGTAAAGGTGACCAACCAAAATGATTGACTTCAACAGAACAAGCTCAAGGGAGTTTGATACCCAAATACTTTAAGGCGAATGATTACAAGCAATGTGCACATGGAAGGAGTATAGCTCAAACTCAGGGAGTTTGATCCCCAAATACCCCAAGCCCACCCAAAAGTCCAAAGATTCCAGGAAACGTGCATAGGTCATATGATTCTAGCTACCCCCGCCCAAAATAAGGAGTTGTTGGGACAAGGAGATGCACACTTCAGAGTGCATATGCCTTGCACTATTCAGTTCCACATCCATAGGAAATAGCGATGCCAATGAAAATAGCCATGAAAGGAGTACAGCTCAAACTTAGGGAGTTTGATCCCCAAATATTTCGAAGAAAAGGCTTCCCAACAACATTTAGGGTTGTCTCATGGAGTGTCTCATGGAAGACTAGCCTTGTCATTCCAGGTTTTGAACCACATTCATGAGGTTTTGACACCAAACAAGTGGTGTAAGGGTGCTCAGGAAGTTTGAGCCCCAAATCACCCGAGCCTAGAAGTGGTGAGGCTAACACAAGTGCTATTTGGGAACCAGTTAGGATCACCTCTTTATACTAGGGTTGTCCCAAGTGCTTTAATGTGGCTAACACATGCGCTATTTCCATTAGTAGGGAGAGTCAGTAAGAAGAGCAATATGCCTTGGTGCCCTATGAGCCCAAGAGCCCATGGTTGTAAAGTGAGGGACAGTGCTAAAAAGGAAAAGGGTTGGCCCTCCCTTCAAAAGGTGACTTGTATAAAAGGCCAAAAGTTTGAATGTGGTCTTCATTATTGTTTGCACAAGTTTGAATACAAGCTCCCTCTTCTCTTCCAAGAGAGTGTTTTGGGTGCTCTCTTGTTTCCATTGTAGTGCCTTTGTGGCTGCCACTCTATCCCCCTTCACTCCCTTCTCCTTCTTCCCTTCCTCCTCCTCCCTTCTCCCTCCTTTTCCCTCTCCCCTCCCCTCTTCCCCTTCCCCCTTCCTCGTGTGAAACCACATTGCAACAATTTGGAGGCTGCTTGACTGACACTTGTGGATGGCTCGAGCTATGCATTGCCACAAGGAGTAGCCTAGAGTGGAAGCTTCGTCGGCATATCTTCAACTACCCCACCACATGTGAGTCACCGCTAAGACCCACAACATGCCAGTGTTTCATGCTAGAACAAAACACATTGAAGTGCATTTTAACTTCCTTCATGAGGAAGTTCTTAGTGAAGAAATCGACTTGATACATTGTCCCACACAAGAACAAGTTGCAGATATCTTCACCTAGCCACTTTCCCTTGATAAGTTTGCAAACTTTTGACATTAGCTTGGTAGACTTTGCCAATTGCAACTTAAGAGGGGGAAGTGATAGTCAAGGTGCCTTTGTACATACTTTCCCGCTATGCACTTTTTGCACTCTTATGCATCTTTTCTGATCTTTATTTCTGTTGCCGGTATGCAACATTTAAAAAATCAAAATTTTGTGTTTTGTAAAGCACCCTCTCGTTATGCATTGCAATTTAACATGGGCTGTTGAGAATGGTGTGGAAATTGCGCCATAATTGTTATGGAACAAAAAACCCGATCCTTAACCCTAGCCCTAAGGGGTCCATGTATATATTCCTATTTTTCTTGGAACGTATTTAGTGGACAGTTAGTATCTTGACAATGTGCGCACTCCTCTCTATCCCTCTCTCATTTCCATTAACAGCTATCAAATTGGTAGTATCAAGAAAGAATTATATGATGAATTTATGTTCATATGATATAGTACAATATACCAATTCACAACAATCATGAACAATGAGGTGGGCACTTCATTGGCCCAAGCACATACTACAACCACTCATGACATAGAGGTGGATTGGCACAAATTTTCCCACTAGAGAGAAACCAAGATAAGAAGGGATTCCCAGGACACAACCTACATCAAATAGGAGCATCATTAGGAAAAAAGGGAGTTGGGGCCCTGAGAGAAATTCACGATTTCTTCATTTTTATTTCCTCTAAAACATTAAAATATGACATAACTCCATTGATGTACATTGCAAAATTTGGTATTTTTGTCATCGACTCGTCCGGAGCCCTTTGGAAAAACTTTTGAAACACCGAAAACAGCCCCTTAGAGGCTCAAAAAAGGTTAAAAAGCCTTGGAAAGCCGCCTATACAAATGACAGTGATTTGACAGGTTGGGGACCTAGGTCCAATCTGTCATATCACTGTCATTTGTACAGTGGGCTTTTTGGGCCTCCGGGGGCCCGTTTTTGGCATTTCAAAAGTCTTTTTAAGGATTTTGGCCCCCTCCAAATGCACCACAGTGATGTCAAAAATACCAAATTATGCATCGTACGTGAGATATAATAAAGTAGCTCAAGTATCCTCATTGAATGCAAACTCGACGTTTTTTTTTTTGACTTTTTCAATGTTACGTTGGCCTTCCTTTGATTGGTGGAGGGCTATTTTCCTTCAAGGCTGAAAGGCCCTAAAATGAGCTTCCTTTTTTCCTAATGATTGTAGGAACCCTATTGGAAGTTAAAAAGGAACATCCTATGAAGATAGACTTGAGTATTACATTGTGCATGGCACTCCCTGTCACATCTGATTGGAAGAGAAAGGTGGAAGGAGAAATTGAACTTCATGTCAAAATTATATAGGGATATTGTAGGTGAGTCAGAAGTCACTCATTACTATGCACTCTAGTTCTCTACTGAGCATGTGAGCCAGTGACTAGTAATTTTTACTGCACTTGTATAGATCATGCATGCTTAAGCCCAGTGGTGGTTGGTTGGTAGTTTTAACTGCCATCCCGATGGAACCGTAGCCATGATAGACGTGGCTATAATTACTCATTACTATGCACTCCAGTACTCTACTGAGCATGCGAGCCCAGTGACTGGTAATTTTTATTACACTCATAGTGATCATGCATGCTTAAGCCCAATGGTGGGTGGGTGGTGGCTGGTAATTTTAACTACCATCCCAATGGAATCATAGCAATGACAGATGTGGCTGCTGACAGTAGCCACCACCATTGGGCAATAATTCCCACAAAAGAAAATCATGAAGCCTAATCACCTCTAATACCTCATTACCATGCACTCTAGTACTCTCCTAAGCATGCAAGCGCAGTGACTGGTGATTTGCTGCACTTGTAGTAAGCATGCATGCAAACCTGGTGGTAACTGGAAGGTCAATAATTGCAAGCCACTATGGTGGCTGGTAATTAACTGCTGCCAGCCGGGTGGCTTTTAGCCGCCACCATAGACGTGGCTCAAAATCTTAGATGCCACCACCTCTAATCACTCATTACCATGCAAGTCAGTATTGCCGCCTTGAATTAATCAAAATTCAAGCCAGCCCGATGGCTCTCCCCTTGATAGTGTAGTGAGGCTACAAACCGCTATTCGATTCTCTTAACCGATTCATCTTCTATCCCTCTTGACTGTCTCATTCTCCCTTGCAATCGGACTACAAACTCAAGCCTCCACTATTCCATTTCCTTCAATGTTTCATCCTCTATCCCTCTTGACCATTTCTTTCTCCCTTGCAGTCAGACTGCAAACTCAAGCCTCCACTATTCCATTTCCTTCACTGTTTCATCTTCTATCCCTCTCATTCATTCCTATCTCCCTTGCACTCTTCCTGTAACTTCTATCCCCTCTCATAATGGACCCTGCACACTACCAAGATCTCCTCACACAATCTTTCCCCCCCCTCTGCAGCACAGTGTGAGAGCCCCTCCTTCCCTGATCTTGAAATTGTAACATATGGGAGCTCCTCTCTCACTCTTCAAAAGCTTGATTTGGATGCTCTCCAAAACTTCACCAGGTTGGTATGGGAGGTGAATGTGAAGGAGGGGAAACTAGTCTGTCAAGGTCAAAAGATTACCATCAATGAAAGCATGATTGAAAATGCTCTAAGAGTTTCTAGAGGTAGTTTGCAAGCACTTTTTTGGGTAGTGGAAGAGATAGGATATTCTAGATGTACACCCCAACTCTCAAATTAGTAAAGATGATGGAGTCAAGATTTCAAGCTTGCCAACAGACCTCTAAGATGTGCTAAAGAAGACCATTCACTTATTTTGTGATATGAGAGGAACTTGCAAGTTCTGGCAGGTTCAAGCAGCAGTAGAGCAACTAAAAGGATGTGATGTATCTTTCTCAAGGGAGATCTCCAAGTGCGTGTTAACCAACTTGAAGAATTGCATGGATGGCAAATCCCAATTGTCATCTCAGTCCACTGGAGTTGCAATGCACCTGATGGCATCTACCCTCAAAGGGATTTTTGAGCAATACAATAAGCAAATGTTTGAGACGGTGACTTTTCTACAAGAGAAAGCCATCGATGCAGCAAAGGCAAGTCTCAGGGAAGGTGCAGAAGCCAAGGTAGAGGAGGCACAAGAGCAAGCTAAGGCCACTACAAAAATGGTCGACATGGAAAGGCATAGAAAAGAAGAAGCAAAGAAGTGCATATTGAAGGACCTCCAAGATAGGCTCGAAGAAGTGAGAAGTGATGGGGACATGGCAGACAAGGAGCTAGAAAAGATGCGAAAGGATCTTGAAGATCAAAGAGCCAGAAAGGAGGATCTTTACAAATGGCTCTGCAACATGCAACGGATTGAACATTGAAAAAGACCAAATGATGGAGGAGCTGAAAAGGGAGAATGCAAAAACCAAAGGTGATGCAGGAACTATGAGAGAGCTTCAAGGTCAGGAAGGATGGGGTAGAGAGAAGCTAGGGTGGAGAAGACAATGGGGCAGCTCTCTAGCCCATAGTGGAGCAAGTTTCAGCAGCCATAGTGGAGCAACTTGTAGCAACCACCATGGTGAGGGTTGTTTTTTCAAAATACTGTTGGAAGTCCAAAGAGTAAGCTACAAGACCTTGCAAGAAGATTACAATAGGGCTATGCACGATCTTGTCGTGGCTTTTGACAATTATGAAAAGCAATCTGTTGTCTTGAGGTATTTCCAAACTAGAGTGGAAGTCTTGGAAACGGCCCATGAAGATGTTTTTGAGCAATTTAAGTAGCTTCAATAGATGTTGAGGGATTTAGATGAAGCTGTTGCACAGAGTGAGCCAAAAGTGGAGGAGATAAAGGAGAACATCTGCAACCTTAGGATGAGGGAGGAAGGAATCAAGAAGCAACTTTGTCATGTATAGAGCAAGACTAGAATATTGATGGCTGTAATAGTTAAATTGGATGCCTATCCTACTATCCCCACCATCATAGATGACTAGTGTTGTATCCCATGGCCTGCGTGGTACCACCTTGCGCACGTTTTTTGCTTTGGGGTGTTTGTGCATACAAAATCTAGCTATAGAAAATGCCATTTTTCATTTCCCAAGTCTAACACAAATGAAATTTTCATTCAAATGGGGGGACATATGGACATAAAATGATTCTAACACATAGAAGCTAGTTGCAAACTAATTTTTCACTTCAAGGAGAGACATATTGGCATAATCACATGTTGTAGAAGAATCTCCACGTGTATTTTCATTTAGTACTATAGGGAGGTAGTTTAGTACTAAACTAACTATATTGCCTTCCAATACTTGGTCACTACTATAGTACTACTAAATCAACACTAGCCTAATTCTAAAGTACCTGTTAACAAAGAGACAAATAGTATTGGTTAATAAAATCAGCAAACTATCCATAATCCTACTCCATTATTAAGATTAAAGAAAATTAAGCAAACCTATTCTAAGTGCCATTTTTGTTAGAGAAACTCCACAAAATACTGTAAGATTATCTATTTCCAAAAGAACCACAACTACTATCCATGGGATGATTTTTTAAAGCTAGTTTCATTAAGAAGTAAAACTTTTATATTGGTACCACATCTTTTACTTCAAAATTAAAAAGAAAATATATAATACCGTGCTATGTCCTCTAAATACCATGAAACAAAAAAAACTAGCCCTTTATATTAATATATAAGTACAAATTCGATAAAAGCATCCATGCCACCATCTGAATATAGAGGTGGAGTTCCATCGTCACTCTTACTTGACCTAGGCACATAGACCAAGATAACATAGTACTAAAATCGATGTTGCATAATATTGTAGTAGTCATAATAGAGAAATGGATATAATTAGTACTAACTAGTACTAAATAGCTAGACTCCATGTACATTAGCATTGCTTGTACTACAAGGAACTCATTTAATGCTCAATCAACTAGTCCATTTAAATGACAAACACACATAATTAGTACTAACAAGTACTAACTAACTATCCTACTTCACGCTACATTAGCATTCAATACTATAATCAAATGTCCCTACCTTCTACAGCTATCTATGACGAGAAAGTAGGTGATATAGCTCAATTTTCCATTTGGGCAAAAGATACAAAAGACAAGGAGCTCAAATTGAAGAAGGCCAAGATTGAGCCTGCTGACTTCGGGGAAAAGGAGCCTGAAGGGAGGAACCATTCCCCCTTTAGGAAAGGAGCAAGAAGGGTTGCGCCTGCAACTAGGAAGCTCAAATTAAGGAAAGAGGAAGCGGCATGATAGGAGGGGCTGGGCCCCTATAGGAAGGAACTAGCCCCATTCTAGAAAAGAGAAAAGAGGGTCGAGCCTACAATCAAGGAACTCAACAAGGAGTCTTTGAGATGTAATCTGAAGGAAAGGAGTTTTTGAGATGTAATCTATGTAATCTAAAGGAAAGGAGTCGAGTGCGGTGATAATAATGAGACGAAAGATTTTGATTTGACAAGTAATGTGAGATGAAATCTTTTGATTAGATCACTAATGTGAGACTGAAAGTTTTCGATCATTCAACTAATGTGAGATGAAAAATTTTCAATTAGAAAACTACTGTGAGACGAAAGATTTTGATTAGACAACTAACATGATACTAAAGAATGAGAAGGTTGGGCTCAATGAACTCAAAGATTTTGATTACCAAACTAACATGAGACTGAAGATTGAGAAGGTCGGGCTCAATGAACTCTCTCCCTATTTAAGTGCAGTGCAGACACAACTTAGAGCCCATTATGAAATCTAGCCCCAAAACTCTGTACACCGATCCAAACTCTAAACACCGATCAACCTACATTAAATATATGGCATACCCAAATAACTTTGGAATGCTTTTGTTCTTTCTAAAAACAATTTTGGGTGGCATCCTCACAGAAATAGACCCAAAGAAGAAGGAGGAAAATAGCTACAAGGAGGACATGCTTTGGTGGTGGGTGTATTACTTGGAGTCAGCAGAGATAGTGCACATTAATTTCCCTAGCTAAATTTTTTTCCTACTCCTTTAAGGTACTTGTTAAGCTCATGATGTAGGTTTCTTTTGGCAGGACATGATAGAGGTGCATAGATGTATAGAGTGCAAAGACTAGGATGAAGAGGACCCCTAGTGAAAGGAGGAGTTACTATGGGCGTATAAGTCGGCAGAGTCAATTAAGCAGTGTGTAATCCAAGTGTGTGAAGAGGTCTACCACTGTGCATTAGGTTGGCCTAAATAGCTAGGAGATGCTTGCTATAGAGAAGCTGATGAGATATTCAAACATCCTTTGCATTAGGGTAGGACCCTTAGTAGTATCAAATTTGGTGGTTCATTTTCTTCCACCCTCTTATGCATTTGTAGTGCCTTTGATCCCCTATTGGTGATTAGGTGTCCGGGGTAGTATCTACCCCCTGTTGGCCTTTAGTTTTTTTCTCAAACTTCTCTTGGCACTCATGCATTGCTTCTCCACTATTGGATTAGAATATGCTCCTTTATGAGCAAGTGTAGTGGCAAGGACTAGAGCCTTCACAAGTTCACTGGCCTATTTACCTGGTTGCTCAAGATAAGGTCACACTCTATGACTACCAAGGAAGGGCTTTCTTCTAGAGGATGATGAAATGTCCATGTGTAAAGATAGTGGGAGAGAGGGAAGGAGTCTCACTTGCGGCTTTCTCACATACACAATGGGGGAATACACGCAAGGGTGGAGGCTGAAAACACTTTTCCTCTTCTTAGTTGTGTAAGCCAAAAGAACTCTAGTACAAAGAAATAGAAGAACCCTATATGTGGGTCTCAAACCAAACTCAGCTAACTAAGGTGGCATACTAACTGAGCCATGAACTAGAGTACATAAGGATAGCTGTCATCCAGCTATTATTCGTGAGCGGTGTACCAATCGCATCTGCAGCTAACAAGTCAGTCACATAACTGCACAACAGTCACCTTGGCATATCACAAGTGGAGCTTGATATCTCAACACTCCCCCTCGAGCTCAATCCCAATTCCTGTACACCAAGAAGATCTTTGAACTTGCACAGCTTCTCTGCACCCAATGCCTTCGTGAATATGTCAGCTACGTGCCTCTGTGGGGACATAAACTAGATCAATAAGACCTAGTAAAACCTTCTCCCACACATAGTGATAATGCACCTCAATGTTCTTTGTTCTAGCATGATAGACTGGGTTATTTGCCAAGTGTATACTGCTCATGTTGTCACAATAAATGACAACTGGCCCATCTGTAGACTGATGCATATCATAGAGTAGCTTATACAACCAAGCTACCTCACATGCAACCATTGCTACAACCCTGTACTCAGCCTCTGTGATCGATAAGGTAACTGTAGGCTATTTCTTGCTGCTCCAAGTGACTGTAGCACTCCCAAAAGAGAACACATATCCACTGGTAGACCCTCTATCAGAAATACTACCAGCCCCATCAGCATCAATGTATCCATGCAACTGTATCTGAACCCCAGCCTCATAAAATAGTCCATACTACAATGTCGACTTCACATACCTGAGTATGCGTCTAGCTGCATCCAAATGTGGTTTCCTTGGAGCCTGCATAAACTGACTTACCAATCCAACAGCATAGCTCAAATCTGGCTTGGTAATAGTCATATAAATCAAACTTCCTACTAAGCGTCTGTACATAGTAGGGTCTTCCAGAAGCTCACCTGCATCTGCGCTCAGCTTCACATTCTGCTCCAAAGGAACTGAAATAAGCTTACAGCCTGTCATCCCATATTTAGATAGCATGTCCAATCCATACTGCCTCTGCAAGAGCTGTATCCCACTTGGTGATCTAATCACCTCAATGTCCAAGAAATAATGCAGCTCTCCCAAATCCTTCATCTCAAACTTCTACTTCAATAGCATTTTCACATGAAGGATATCTTCATCACTATCACCTGTGATGATCAAATCATCAACACAAATGACAAGTAGCATAATACCTTTCTCCATTTTTCTCACATAAAGTGAGAAATCTACCTTGGAAATCTGAAAGCCAATAGTGACAAGATACTGTTCTATCTTGTCAGACCATGCTCTAGGTGCTTGCTTCAAGCCATACAAGACTTTCTTCAATCTGCAAACAAACTCAGGATGAACAGCATGAACATAACCTAGTGGCTGCTCCATAAAGACCTCTTCTTGCAAATCACCATGCAAGAAGGCAGTCTTTCCATCCCTTTGATGTAGCCATAGCAATGACTGCTCTTACGGTTGCCATCCTTACAACCGGACTGAATGTTTCTTCATAATCAATGCCATATGTCTGTGCATACCCCTTGACAACTAATCTTGCCTTGTATCTGTTCAGAGAACTATCTGCATTGTGCTTGACCTTATAAACCCACTTATAGCCAATTGCATTCTTGTCTTTAGGCAAAGGCACCAATTCCCATGTAGCATTTGCTTCCAAGGCATCCATTTCTTCATTTCACCATCCACATAAGAGTGACCTACATTTACATCAAACATGGGCTGATCTATGTTCTATTTTCCTTTTCGTGATACCTGCATACCACTATCTACATTGCTTTGAGGAGATTCTCCTGATCTCAATCTGCCTGTCCATGGCAAAGTATGTGAACCACTGCTAGAGGACACTGTAGGTCCACTAATATTTTGTGATTGCTACTGTGAATTCTATGCAGCATTACCATTTTGTGCATCTACATCAATCATCAAATTTACTGGTTTATATCAGCTGCTCATCTCATCAAAAACAACATCTCTGCTCACTATAAACTTACGAGTAGAAGGGTTATAGCATCTATACCCTTTTTGCTACAGAGAATAACCAATAAAGATACACTTCTCAGCTTTTGAATCCAACTTGGACCTCAACTCATCTGGCACATGAACATAGGCAATGCAACCAAAAATTTTCAAATGAGAAATATCGGGTTTCCTACCAGTATACATCTCCTCTGGCATCATGCCATGTATTGCTATAGTGGGAGTCCTGTTCATTATGTAAACTACTGTAACAACTGCTTCAGCCCAATAATAATCTGGAAGGTCTTTTTCATTTAGCATGGCCCGAGATACCTCTCCAATATGCCTGTTTTTCCTTTCTGCAAGTCCATTTTGCTGTGGGGTATGACTGCATGAATATTGCTAGTTTATGCCATGCTCCTGCAGGAACCTTGCAAACTCATTTGAGAGGTACTCTCCCCCTCCATCTAACCTTAGGCATTTTATTTGCAGGCCTGTTTCTTTTTCAACCATAGCTTTAAAAGCTTTGAAGTGCCCAAACACTTCACTTTTCTTTTTCATAAAATACACCCAAACTTTTCTGATGTAGTCATCAATAAAAGTGACAAAATAATGATAGCCTCCAATAGATGCATCTTTAGTAGTCCACACATCAGAGTGGATTAATTCCAATGGCTTCTTACTCTCTTGAACATGCCTAGGAAATGGTTTCCTTGCCTGTTTTCCAAATTGACAGGCTTCACATACCTTATGCATTTCTGCAACCTTGAATTTAGGCAATCCTGTAACAATATTTTGGGCCAGCATTGATTTAAGTCGTTGTACATCAACATGACCAATGCATTTATGCCAGATATCAACATCTACAACTACACCGGTCCCATGTGCAAACATTGCTGTACTCAATTCAAGCATGTCCGCATCCAACGTAAACATCCTGCCCTTCTTCTTTCCTTTTGCTATCAATCGACCGTTATTTTTCATATCCTCAACAAAGCATCCATGAGGATTAAATCTAACCTGCAAGCCTTGCTCAACCATTTGACCAACAGAAACGAGGTTCTTGGTGATGTTCAGGACATGAAATACATCAGACAGGTATTTCTTTTTCCCATCTTGCATAGACAAAGGAATTTTACCAATATGCACAATAGGATGTGCAGTATCATCGCCAGTCTCCACAAATCCTAGTCTTTCCATTTTCCTTGCATCCTGCATCCATTCTGCATGACCTGTCATGTGGTTTGACACACCTGAGTCAACATACCACACATCATTTCTTTCTTCTGCACTTGTCACAGAATTGGTCATGTGCTGCACCACAAATAAATGCTCATTTTTTTCATCACCCTGTCTACTAGAAGATGCATAATTGCCTTGCTGCAATTTTCCATTCATAATGTCATTCTGCTTTTTGTAGCAGTCTTTAGCCATATGACCCATTTTACCATAGTAGTAGCATTCAACATTGTTGTTTGCATTTTGGCCTCTCTGCCATCCACCACTGCCTCTTTGGCTCCTTCTGCCTCTAGAGTTGCCACGTCCTCCTCCATAGGACTGGTTTTCTTGAGTTTGCTACATATTCTGATTTCTACCATAGCCTCCGGATCGGCCTTCTCTACCTCTGCCTCTACCTCTTCCAGCATTTGAGTAGAAGATAGTTTCTTTTGAAGTTCCTCCTGAAGAAGATGCACCACCATTTCTCTACTCTTCAGAAATTAGAAGAGCAAACAACTCAAAATCAGGAAATTTTTCATGAACGGCAATGGATGTCCAGAACTATGCATAATCCTTTCCTAGACCATTCAAGGTCACAGAAACTAGATCATCATCTTCCACTGGTGACCCAATGGAAGTAAGTGCATCTGCAATTTTCTTCACCTTCATGTGGTAGTCATTGATGCTCATATTTTCTCTCTACACATTCTGCAACTCCTGCTTGAGCTGCATTTTCCTGGCTTGCGTATTTGTGCTGTACATTTTTGCCAAAGTATCCCATGCCTCCTTTGGCATACTTGCATCCTGAATATGCACAATCATAGAATCCGAAATACTGATAGACAGCCAGTGCATAACTTTTCTGGCTCTCTCATGCCATCCTTTAAATGCCTGCATTTCCTATTGATTGGGAACATTAGGAAGAACTAGTTCTTCTTCATTTCCTGCAATGAACTCCCAATAGCCTTTTCCCATACGAAAATTCGTCATTCTAAACTTCCATGCTTGGAAGTTGTTCTCGTCAAGCTTTTCAGTGACAATCTATGAAAGAGAATCAGACGCCATTACAGAACACTGCAAAAAATTCTGTCACTACAAAAAACACAGCTTCTGCCTCACACGGGCACATCTGCAAAATTGACGAAAGTGGTATTTGACCACACAGTCACTTCTTAGTGACGATTTTGCATCAACAAGCAATAAGGATGATTATGTAACTCCCAGTATCTCTGCGCACAGGCATACAATGCAATTTCTATGGCAACTTTTCACCAACTTGCAGAGCAGTGGTCGCACAGCAAAAATCGGGCCTTTTTTTGAGTGCCTGTGAAGAACTTTCGCCTTCAAAACGGGCCTCGAAATGGCCTCGAATCAGAAAAATAAAGTCACCAAGGGCTTTGCCTACTCCTGCAGCATATACTACCCTCTTGCCACACCACAAAGGGCATCTCAATCTGAGACTGTGCACTCTTGCACTTCCAGGTGTGCTACCTGTAGAGATTTGCTCCCAAACTCAAAAAAGGAAAGCAACACTGGTCCTCTTACCAAGACACCGCGAACTTGGTTTGCTTTCTTGAGCTCCTTACCACAAACCAGGCTTTGATACCATGTAAAGATAGTGGGAGAGAGGGAAGGAGTCTCACTTGCGGCTTTCTCACATACACAATGGGGGAATACACACAAGGGTGGAGGCTGAAAACAGTTTTCCTCTTCTTAGTTTTGTAAGCCAAAAGAACTCTAGTACAAAGAAATAGAAGAACCCTATATGTGGGTCTCAAACCAAACTCATCTAACTAAGGTGGCATACTAATTGAGCCATGAACTAGACTACATAAGGATAGCTATCATCCAGCTATTATTCATGGGCAGTGTACCAATCGCATCTGCAGCTAACAAGTCGGTGACATAAATGCACAACGGTCACCCTGGCATATCACGAGTGGAGCTCGATATCTCAACACAATGTAGCCATATCTTCTCATATCCATCATGAATGAGCACTTGGTCTGCTCCTAGAGTACCTCCCCTAGACTATGCTTGGTTGGAAAGATTTGGGGGTGTGGTTAATGCATGTTGAGGTTGGGCTTGATACACATCATGGGGAACCATTCTTGGATATCTAAATTTTTTTCTTTCATGGTTACCCCATCTTGTACAATGGGCACAATAGAGTGATGGCTTGCTCTTAGACACAGACACTCATTAGTTGGGTGGTTGCAATTGCAAATGCCACACCACACATTATCTCTTCTTGGAAAGAGGTGGTCTTTGGTAGTGGTTACCTTAGATCCCCCCTCATTCCATTGTTGGCCTAATTGGTTAAGCAGGGTGTCCAACTCACCCATGTTTTGGCCGTTAAGGGTTGTACCCTCTTGTCTAGTAGCTTCTACTATGAAGCTCTTACTCCATGTGACAATTTGAAGAGGGATGTAGATTTGTCCTTTTGGGCCTTGTCCATCATATTATCACTTAGGAGAATGGAAAATTTTTGCAGAGCTTGAAGGACGGGGGATTCTTTTTAATAGGTGATCATGAAGCTTTAGTCCTATAAGGAAGTGTGTAGTAACTGCACATCACTCATTCTCTCATGTGGCTCACAATGAGAGTTGAGATGTTTGATTCTCACAATATAGTCTCTAAGAGAATTGGTTTGGGGGTTGAAAGGCAAGTTGTGGGACATAGAACACCAATATATCCAGGTCATGGGTGGCAAGGCTTAAAAGAATAGCATGCAATGCTTGGAATAGGTCATGGGTGAACATGGATTAATGTAGAATTGAGCTCTAATCTTTTGTTGCCACCATGCAACCAGAAGCCACTTCCACCCTTCCTTGATCATGCATCAGATTAGCTCCTTTCTTCACCCATAGCATTTGTTTTCTTGAGAGGAACCTAGGTTGAGCAATGAGCATGGGGGGAGGTAGGTAGGAGCAAGATATTATGCTCTAATACCACAATCTAAGATGTAGGGATCAGTAATGGAAGGAAGATGGAATGCAAAGAGGAGATAACAAGATGAGGGAACTGAAGTGTAGTCTCAAATAGATAATAAGAAAGAATTACAAATGATGGCCTATATAGGGCCCAAACTCAACTTATGACTAAGTATCCTAAGTGAACTAGGACTAGAATCGTGATGTCCCAATAGAAATAAATGTCCTAACTAGTCACTTGCTAGAAGTCCATACCAAGGCTACATGGCAACAACCAAGAAAAGTGGTTCATCGATTCATGAAGTAAAGAAGGGCTCCATGGATTGGCTTAAGAATATCTAGACATACAGGAAACCTAGTTAGAGACAAACTATGGCTAGCCCCAAATATGTATATGTTATGTGGGATTTTGTCTATAAAAGCCTATATTCTTATGCATTTGGGATCTAAAACATGAAACCTCAAAAGATAGTACTAACAGAAACGAAATAGAAGGGTCTCAAATGAATTCCCAAAGTTGCAAATTATAGAATGATACAAAACATGGGGTTCAACCTTTTATAACTAGGGCTGAATTGAAAATTTTAGTCTAGGATAGATCTTCTATTCATATGTGGTAGTAGGTTGCATGTTAGACCTAAAAACACAAAAATACAATATGCATTTCAATTTGATGTTTAATAAAAGGGATATCAACCACCATCAATTCATAAGTCAAGCATTACATCTAAAAATAATGAGCAATCATGCATTGAATGGATGACTATCTAACATGTAGTATGCACATGGCGGATTGAGGATATGTAGTAAGCATCTATCGTACTAGTCATGCTTGGATGACCATTTTGTTGACTAGATACAAAATAGCCCGTTGATTTACATAAAATATGAAAGGATTACCAAGGAGACAATGTCTAAAATTTTGGACACTGTAATTCATCCCAAGAGCTTCACGAATCACACATGATAGTGGTGTAATTGTGCTCGGGTGGTGTCATAAATTGACTGGGTAATCCAATCTACCATCCTGCTATGCCAAGATAATACCAATGGCATACCTTCATCCATCTACATGGACATGGAAAATGACATACCACCTAGGTCATCTTAGAATCGATGTCTCAAATGCTCATTTCTAAGAGCATGAAAAGCTGTTGAAAGCTCCTCAGTCCATTGGAACCTATTATCTTTTTCAATATGTACTGGGTAATCCAATCTACCATCTGACTAAGCCAATATGATACCAATGGCATACATTGAGGAATATACATGGACATGGAGAATGACATCCCACCTGGGTAATCTTACACTCGGTGTCTCTACTACTCATTTCTTGAGAGCTTAGTCAATTGGAACCTAGTGTCTTTTTTAGTACACACACATTAGAGCTAGAATCTTGGAAAAATCCTTCATAAATCTCTTGTAAAAGTTGATGAAATCAACAAATGGACTAAGATGTGTTACATTATCAGACTTTGGCATTTTCTCATTTGCTCAATCTTGCTTGGCTTAGTCCAAATAGCTTCCTTGGAAATCACATGACCAAGCAATATACCAATCCTTACACAAAAAATGGACTTAAGTTCAAGGAGATCCTTGCCTATCTGCACCTTCCAAAATTTGATGCAGGCAAGATGTACAAAGATTGTCGAGTAACCGCATAAATCATCTACATAAAAGAAAATGAACTCGATTAAGTACTCTCAGAACATTTCAGCCATGGACCTCTAAAATGTTGCTGGCTCATTTGTCAGACCAAATGGCATGACTTTCCAAGCATATGCATCCCTAAGAGAAGATTGCATCCCTAAGATTATAGTCTTCATACTAATCCTTGGGTGACCAAAGAGATCTCATTGTACCCATTGTAACCATCCATAAATCAGTGCATCTTGTGTCCTACTACTTGGTCTAAAGTACAATCAATAAAAGGAATTGGAAATGGATCAGCATTATCAAAACATTAAGCTTCTTATAATCCACACATTCTCAAAGCTTTCCATTTGCCACCTTTTCTTCGATCCTTCTCCAATTTATGCAAAGGTAGATACTATAACTTGTGTGAAAATGAGGTTGAGGAGAGAGAGAGAGAGAGAGAGAGAGAGAGAGAGATGATATCATATCATATGATGTGATATGATTGTATTAAAGTTTGCTATGATTGGAAATAGACAATCCCTCCTATCAATTACAGAAATGAAGCCCGCTTGGATTAGAAAATACACCCTGCCTTTAATTTTCTTGGCATAATTTGGATTTACTATGCATCTTTGTTGACATATCAACTTGGCATTTGATATTAGTAGAATTTGATGCTGGTATATCAAGAACATTGAGTCATTTCATTGCCAATAGCCAAGTAATGCTTAGGCTTATTAAGAACATTGACTAATTTTTTGGCATTTATCTTTCTTATTTACTTAATTAGATAGCCTTAATGTTCTTCATTAGCTATCACCATTGGATGCATGTCCAATAACTGGACCAAGGGCTTTAGCTCCATTTGAACAACTCTACCTAGATGCTCATTAGTAATTAAGTTTTAGCATAGATTCTATACAAAAGTCTAACTCGCAAAAGTTTTATTCCATTATAAG
Source organism: Dipteris shenzhenensis (assembly GCF_047967505.1). NCBI lineage: Eukaryota > Viridiplantae > Streptophyta > Polypodiopsida > Gleicheniales > Dipteridaceae > Dipteris > Dipteris shenzhenensis. Next base: position 45,359,953 of record NC_141605.1, on the reverse strand, counting down.
ATACCAATGGCATTCCATTGCTTGTGAGCAAAAAATGCATCAAATTAGTTGTAGTGCAATGAAGTGCAACAACCAAGTGTGAGAGGGCATTATGCAATGGGTTAGCAAGGGAAATCCTTGCACGTCCACCAATGATACAATTTTGAAATGCGTGTGTCTAATGGTGATGTGAAGTTTTGATGTATCATTATTTGGGAAAAAGAATAAGCTCCCTCAAGCAATCACTATTCGAGTGCTTAATGCATGGATTTCCTCGATGTACCCTAAATGCCCATGCACCATGGGGGGTGGGAGACTAATCTTTCGAGTATGGGGGTTGGACTAAACGTGGCGAGCATTTGCAACCTTTTTAGGAGGTGAGAATATCGTGGGAATGATCTCTAAGACCCCTTATAAAAGGATAAAAAAGGAAATATCCGAAGCTGGACTAATCTTTGCACTACGAGGGGTGAGGATGGGTTCACAGCATGCACCTGGACATGGAGGAAGAAAGTGAAGGGAGAGGTGGTTCACACCACCTGGTGGTAATGATATAATTAAAGTATGCCACATTATTATATTAAAAGATGATTGGCGAGGAATCTTGTAGGTCCAATTGGTAGAGGTTCAACCCCCCAACCAATGCATTTCTCGGCCTTTTCTTTTCTTTGGCCAAGGAGTTAGGCGGCCTATTGTAGCTTATCTTCCTCCACATGCGGGCCCATCTCACCTATTAGTCCAAGTAGGACTAGGAACGTGTCCACTTTTTCTCCATGTCCGGGGCACCGTACCTGAGGTGAGAGTATCCTGGAAGGCTCTCAAAGACCCCTCATGAAAGGGAACTCCCATAATAGATGAGTAAGGCCATGAGGCCAAAAGAAAACCATGTAGGGTGTAGCAAGGCTTGTATAGACGTACTTAGCGTCGTGTTGTTCGATGAAGATTTTTATATTCACGTATCATCTACTGCTCTTTTGCTGTTTCTGATTGATTGCCTCTCTCGTTCGATTTGTAGCGCCTGCTTCTCACCCATCCTCAGCTCATCTACAACAACCCATGTCGCGATTATGTCCGTGTATGCGCCTGCATATTGAAATCTCTGTTTTTGCATCTCGAGCACATAGCATCTATATTTGTTTTCTTCTTCAATTCCATGCTCAATCTCTGCACCAGACATGTCACGACTCACTCTCACATCTGCCACAGTAATCCCCGCGCTCACATGGTTAGCTGATTTGCATCCGATCTCTGCACCTTAGGTACTTAAGCTGAGTACTTAATGGCAGCTCTCTTCCACCATAGCTGATTTTCGTCATTGAGCCCTAGATGAGTCCAGCTTCTGCATCTTCCCGGCTTAGCGTAAGCACAGAGCGGATGCAGTTCTACTGAACAACATCGTCGAGAGTAGACCTGTTTCTACTGATCGTGTCGTAAAGAGATCTGAATCCCGATTCGAGCATCTGTTTATGGTGCAGCACATGACCAATTCTATGACAAGTGTAGAAGAAAGCGATGATGTGTGGTATGTTGACTCAGGTGCATCAAACCACATGACAAGTCATGCAAAATGGATGTAGGCAAGGGAAATGGAAAGACTAGGATTTGTGGAGACTGGTGATGATACTGCACATCCTATTGTGCAGATTGGTAAAATTCCTTTGTCTATGTAGGATGGAAAAAAGAAATACCTATCTACTATATTTCATGTCTCGAATATCACCAAGAACCTAGTTTCTGTTGGTCAAATGGTTGAGCAGGGCTTGTAGGTTAGATTTAATCCTCATGGATTCTTTGTTGAGGATATGAAAAATAAAGGTCGCTTGATAGAAAAAGGGAAGAAGAAGGGCAGGATGTTTATGTTGGATGCAGACATGCCTGAATTGAGTGCAGCAATGTTTGCACATGGGACCGGTGTAGTTGCAGATATTAATATCTGGCATAAACGCATTGGTCATGTTAATTACAGTGACTTAAATTAATGCACAAGCCCAAATTATTGTTGTAGGATTGCCTAAGTTCAAGGTTGCAGAAATGCATAAGGTATGTGAAGCCTGTCAATTTGGAAAACAGGCAAGGAAACCATTCCCTAGACATGTTCAAGAGAGTAAGAGGCCATTGGAATTAATCCACTCTGATGTGTGGACTACTAAAACTGCATCTATTAGAGGCTCTCATTATTTTGTCACTTTTATTAATGACTACAACAGAAAAGTTTGGGGGTATTTTACGAAAAAGAAAAGTAAAGTGTTTGGGCATTTCAAAGCTTTTAAAGCTATGGTTGAAAACGAAACAAGCCTGCAAATAAAATGCCTAAGGTCAGATGGAGGGGGAGAGACCCCTCAAATGAGTTTGCAAGTTTCCTGTAGGAGCATGGCATAAAGCAGCAATATTCATGCAATCATACCCCACAACAAAATGGACTTGCAGAAAGTAAAAACAAGCATATTGGAGGTATCTCATGCCATTCTCAACGAAAAAGACCTGCCAGATTATTATTGGACTGAAGCAGTTGCTATAGCAATCTACATAATGAACAAGACTCTCATTGCAACAATACATGGCATGATGCTAGAGGAGAGGTATACTGGTAGGAAACCAGATATTTCTCATTTGAAAGTTTTTGATTGCATTGCCTATGTTCATGTGCCAGAGGAGTTGACATCCAAGTTGGATCCAAAAGCTGAGAAGTGCATCTTTATTGGTTATTCTCTGCAGCAGAATGGGTATAGATGCTATAAGACTTCTACTCGTAAGTTAACAGTGAGCAGAGATGTTGTTTTTTATGAGATGAGCAGCTGGTATAAACCAGTAAATGTGATTGATGATGTAGATGCACAAAATGGTAATGCTGCACAGAATTCACAACAACAATCACAAAATATAAGTGGACCTGTAGTGTCCTCTAGTAGTGGTTCACATACTTCGCTATGGACAGGTAGATTGAGATCAAGAGGATCTTCTCAAAGTAATGCAGATAATGCTATGCAAGTATCACAAAAAGGAAAAGAGAAAGTAGATCATCCCATGGTTGATGTGAATGCAGGTCACTCTTATGTGGATGGTGAATCCAATGGCTCAGAATAGAGCCTTGATGATGAGTTCGGTATTCCTTCTGTTGTTACACTTGAAGTAAGGAAGACAAGGGATGTTTTGAGAGCACCTGGTAGTGAGCCTATTTTGCGCAGGTCTATCAGAGCTAGGTATCCTGTGGATAGGCTAAAATATGACAGATTTATAGCCATTCACTATGCCTATATGGTCAAAGTGATATATGAACCAAAACCCACTACTTTTGAGCAAGCCATGGGAAAAGAAAAATGGGAGAAAGCCATGGATGAAGAAATGGATGCCTTGAAAGCAAATGCTACATGGGAATTGGCTCGGAATTGGTGCCTTTGCATAAAGACAAGAATGTCATTGGCTGCAAGTGGGTTTATAAGGTGAAGCACAATGCAGATGGTTCTGTGAACAGATACAAGGCAAGATTAGTTGTCAAGGGGTATGCACAGACATATGGCATTGATGATGAAGAAACATCCAGTCCGGTTGCAAGGATGGCAACCGTAAGAGTAGTCATTGATATGGCTGCATCAAAGGGATGGTCTTCACATTAGATGGATGTAAAGAATGCTTTCTTGCATGGTGATTTGCAAGAAGAGGTCTATATGGAGCAGCCACTGAGTTTGTTTGCAGGTTAAAGAAAGCCTTGTATGGCTTGAAGCAAGCACCCAGAGCATGGTCTGACAAGATAGGATAGTATCTTGTCACTATTGGCTTTCAAATTTCCAAGGCAAATTTCTCACTTTATGTGAGAAAAACAGAGAAAGGCATTATGCTGCTTGTCATTTATGTTGATGATTTGATCATCATAGGTGACAGTGATGAAGATATCCTTCATGTGAAAATGCTATTGAAGCAAAAGTTTGAGATGAAGGATTTGGGAGAGCTACGTTACTTCTTGGGCATTGAGGTGATTAGATCCACAAGTGGGATATGGCTCTTACAGAGGCAATATGGATTGGACATGTTGTCCAAATATGGGATGGTAGGCTATCAACCTATTTTAGCTCCTTTGGAGTAGAATGTGAAGTTGAGCACAGATGCAGGTGAGCTTCTAGAAGACCCTACTCTGTACAGACGCATAGTAGGAAGTTTGATTTATATGACTATTACTAGGCCAGATTTGAGCTATGCTATTCGATTGGTAAGTCTATTTATGCAGGCTCCAAGGAAACCACATTTGGATGCATCTAGATGCATACTGAGGTATGTGAAGTTCACATTGCAGTTTGGACTATTTTATGAGACTGGGGTTTAGATACAGTTGCATGGATATGTTGATGCTCATTGGGCTAATAATATTTCTGATAGACGATCTACAAGTGGATATATGTTCTCTTTTGGGAGTGTTGCAGTCACTTGGAGCAGCAAGAAATAGCCTACAGTTGCCTTGTCCAGCATAGAGGCTAAGTAAAAGGCTGCAGCAATGGCTACATGTGACGTAGCTTGGTTGCATAAGCTACTTTATGATATGCATCAGTCTATAGATGGGCCAGTTGTCATTTATTATGACAACATGAGCAGTATACACTTGGAAAATAACCCAATCTATCATGCTAGAACAAAGCACATTGAGGTGCATTATCACTATGTGCGGGAGAAGGTTTTAGTAGGTTTTATTGATCTAGTTTATGTTAGCATAGAGGATCAAGTAGCTAACATATTCACGAAGGCATTGGGTGCGGAGAAGCTGCGCAAGTTTAGAGACCTGCTTGGTGTGCAGGAATTGGGATTGAGCTCAAGGGGGAGTGTTGAGATATCGAGCTCCACTCGTGATATGCCAAGGTGACCATTGTGCATTTATGTCACCGACTTGTTAGCTACAGATGCAATTGGTACACCGCCCATGAATAATAGCTGGATGACAGCTATCTTTATGTACTCTAGTTAGTGGCTCAGTTAGTATGCCACCTTAGTTAGCTGAGTTTGGTTTGAGACCCACATATAGGGTTCACCTATTCTTTTGTACTAAGAGAGAGTTCTTTTGGCTTTCACAACTAAGAAGAGGAAAACTGTTTTCAGCCTCCACCTTTGTGTATATTCCCCCATTGTGTATGTGAGAAAGTTGTAAGTGAGACTCCTTCCTTCTCTCCCACTCTCTTCACAAGACTAGCCAAGGATTTTATGTGTACTTATTACAAAATATAGCAACTAATCCAAACTCCAAACTCAAGGAAAAGTGTTGGAGGTAATGAATTTTATTCCTTTCCTCAAAATGAAGATACAAGTAGCAGTGGCAACCATAAGCATATTTCACTCAAAAGAAAGCATTTTGGGAGGGCTTAATAAATTGAACATGACATAACTTTAAGGGACACAATAAACTCTATGGTTCAATCATAAAGGGAAAACCACAATACAAATTTACAATTCAGATGTAGTTGTTAGCATACCGTTTACCATAGATTCACACTAATAGGAAGGGATATGTGAGCGTACACCTATTTATCAATCTAGGAACTCATCGGATATTCTTCCACCAAATCTAGATTACAACTAGCTCTTGCTCAAGGGCTTCCCTTGAGGGTGAATTTTTCCATAGCCTACATTTCCTATTATGCTTTTCAGATTAAAACTACCTCCTTGTTAGGATAGACAATGTTAGGTCCACTATTGTAAATAATGGGACTCCCCTCCAATTTTCTAGAGCTTCACTTGACATGAACCCCTAAAGTTGGCTTGCCAAAATCTTGTTTCTCCAATTATTCAACATTATCCAAAAGCTAATTTGTGACTATGCATCCTCTACCTTAAAGTTAAAAATTGCTATTGTAAGAAGCTCTTGCATTTGCATGATCAACTTTAGAACTATCTAGCATCATTGTCCCAACCGTCCTAGTAGCAACACACCATGTATATATTACTATATATAGAGTGACATTTTAGCTCCAATATTGGATAGATCATCATTTGCAAAGTGTTGCTATAATTGCTCATGTTGCATCATTGACTAGCCAACCCTATAAGGACAATCAACCAACAATAAATTAGTGCCTCAGGGGGGGGGGGTCACTCACAAATATGTAACCATAGCACGTGGGTTTAACAGAAGGGATTTTCAAAATCCCTTTTTTACACACTTTTTACATACATAAGGGTACCATTTAAAGGGGGTATTCATAGATTTTATAAAAAAAGGGTGTGTTTTATTCATGGATTTTTCACATATAAGGGACTTTTAAATTAGTCCTTGAGCACACATGATATAGAGAATTTACATATAGTGAAACCCCCGAGATTAGCACTAGCAGCTTTAGGATGTCCACATTAACAACATAGAAACTAGTGTCTTCTAGATCTAAGATATCCATATTAAGATTTTCAAAACATAGTTTGACATTTATGCTTTGGTTAGCCTAGCAGATATAGTTTTGATTACCATCTCTTGTTATTCAATGGCTCTATCTCAAGGAGAATTCCATCAAGTTTCTCATCACTTATGATTCCATGCCCGTTGGGCTCCATTGAGAGAATATTCTTCAAGGCAGAGTCATTTACTATTTGTTATTGCATGTTTTGTGTGCTTACAATAGAAGGACGTTTTTGGGAAAGCTTTCAAAATCGTTTTGTCAATCTTGAATGGATATTGTCCCTCACAGAAGGCTAGAGTGTTCACAAATCACTAGTACATATATGAGCCCTATCAATGCCTTTTACTGATGCTCTTTTACAAAAACTGATGGGTGTTGATACAAGCATCGAAATAGAAGCTGTTGAAACAAGCATCGATAATACTATCAAAATAACTGACAATAATGCCTACTTTGCCATGCACTCTCTTCCCAACTTGTGATTTTTTCCATACCCAACTTTGACAGACACATTTTGAGTTTTCAAAGTGTATTGCATGAAAACAGTGTGTAAAATTGTTAGCATGCGAGAAGCTACATTCAAACCATAATATAATGCATGAATTGCATGAACTCTTGAAAGATGAGTATAACATAACAAATTCATGGCACCCATTTCATTAATTTTGGACTATTTTTTCATTTTTGGACAAAGCCCAAAAATCCTTCCCAAATGAAGAGTTACTTTTAGAAGATTTTCTTCGCAAATCAAACCTTTACTTTCTAACACCATCCTTTCCACATAAGAAGTTTATTTACTCACACTATCGTTTTGCTCAAACAACACAAAAACTAGTGTTAAATCCTCATATTAACTTTTTATTTTTACAGATCCTATTTCAAAATTTCACTTTTTCTTAATTTATTTAACTCATATTAATTTAAATCCATGGGAAAACATTTAAAATTCAATATGAAGAATAATGGAACTCACAATATGCACAAATTTAAAACATTTAATTAGAGAAGAGAGATGGAAGAGTCTTTTATCCAAAGAATAGCAAGAGCTATGCTTGTAATTTTACATTATCATATGTTTACATGAACTATTGCTCTCAATGAGTCTTTGACATTTGTACAACAGAGTCCAATGCTCGAGGCAATGAGTACTACCCATGGCCTTTTTAATGATTGAATTCTACCTTTACAATAATTGAATTTTGATTGACACTCCAGGTGACGGGTACTATCCACTGTTTGCACATTGATTGGTTCCACCTTTACAATAATTGAAGTAGAAATGAGCAATCTTGACATTTTCCCTTCGAAAATATGATTTGATCATTAATTTATTCCGTCTCATTGCCTACCGCTTGGGTTCCATCTGCATTAACTCTCATCTGACTGTCATCATCTCTCGTCTTTATTGATGCTTGAATGGTGTTCAAAGACAACATGTAATAATGGGTTCATTGTGCTTTGTTGCCTACCATTTTCTTATTTTATCATATTGCTATAGAACTCAATACAACACTATTATCACGGAAATTGTTTATTTGCATTGTCTCCTTCTACTTCCTTCTTAGTGAGCATCCTTGAAAACTCTTGTATATGCAAAATACTTGGTTGTGGTATTCTTATTTTTATTCTATCGAATATTCCATGTGATTTTTTGTTTTCCTTGTCTTGATTTCCAAGTCAATATGGTTGTTTCTGTGGAAAGCTTTGAAACTGGTACATGGTTTGGGACCCATTCCTTTTTTATGCAATAGAGATACAAAATTTATAGTAGTATGGTATAAGTCAAAGGGAGGAAAGGGGAATACGGATAACAACACCTTGTACACTGCCCATGATCATCACTGCTCACGTTGACTATTTTTGTAACCTAGGACTTCACATTCACATTTTCATCATTATAAAGTTTGACAAATTTGGACTTCATGTGTAAAAGTTTTTGGTTCCATTTCATCTTTTTTTCATGCTTTCTTTGAAAAATTATACCACTTGATGCTGCTTTCACCCATGTGGGAGTAGCGATTCAAATTTATTTTTAAAGATTGGGTGCAAGTTGTTACCAACATTTGGCCGAAACAAAGTGTGTTCTTTCTCTACGTCCTATTCTTGCATTTCCTAAAGGTCTTTTATCAATTTGTGTGTCTTTTCAATTGCAATAGCATTGCATTCCTTCCAAGAAAAAAATCTCCATATCATTTTCTCTTTGTACACAATAAAATCTTTTAAGGCATCTATTTCACAAAGATTTATTACTAGATTCTTGAAAAGGAGCCCATTTCGGATACATGTCTTTGCTTAGAGTTGAAGTTAAGACATTCTAAGGCCCTTTAGGTTTTAATTTTGTATCATGAGAATATTGTTGCCACTGTATTACTGGTTTTTCATCCTTAACAAAAAATCAAAAGTAATGTTGATTAGTATGACCTTTCAAAGCATCACCACCCATTTGTGGTACTAAATAGTATAGTAATATTGCCTAAAATGAAAAATTCTTTCCCACACTTGAGGATTCTATGGTTCTCGATCAAATGTTCCCTTGCACAATGAGGATTTTTAATTTCTCTCTCTCTCTCTCTCTCTCTCTCTCTCTCTCTCTCTCTTTCTTGAGTCAAAAGGGGTCTCAAAAGGGCCTCATAAGGAATGGATTAAGCTAATACCAAGTGAACCCATTACGGTAAGCCATTGGCTAAGGGTCCCCTAGCATTTACTCAACTGGCATGGGTACCTTTATTTTGAAATTGATCAACCTTGGCCCTTGGATGGAGGTGGATGATAGATGAATCAAAGGCCTAGGATGCTCAAATTGATGGGAGGCACCTTTGATGGGCTCCAAACTAGCAAAGGTTGACAAAATAGAGGTGTAATAAGGGGGGATATGTCGCCATTTGTTGTGGACCATCAGATCTTGGATAGATCTAATGGTGGACATCAAAGAATCAAATGAAGGGCCTAGATTGAGGCGCATTTTGGAGGGTGTAGATGGAGCCATTGAGATCAACGGTTGTGATTCATGCGCATAATGGATAGTGTGGATTTGAGCACCTTTTTCTTCCATCTCCACCCTTGGATCTCCTTGAGATCTTGATGGGCCGGATTCCAACGCCTTTTCCTTGCATCTCCACCCTTAGATCTATTTCTAGATGGATGGCTTAAAATGATCCCCCTTCTCTTTTGATCTCATCCATTAGATCCTTGCCATTTTCAAGGGTTTAGATTTGATCCTTCTATCCTTTGATTATATCCATTGGATGTACACCTTGATCTAATGGTTTGGAGAATTCGACCACAAATTTGACCACAAATTTGACTGTATCCCTTGCATTGTAGATGGGATCAATGGCTGGGGGGAAGATCATGGGTCTAAACCATGGGTGAGAAGTCTCCCCACCCATAAATGCTCAACATGTCCTTTTGTACACCTCAATGTACCATTGCCCCACACATAGGAGTACTCTCATTGGTACACCTCAAATCCCTCTCTAATCCCTTGAAATTAGGAAACACTAAGTGGAGGCCCTTTTGAGACCCCAAATCTCCTCTAATGCCTGCTGGATCTAATGGAAAATATGCACCATGCATTAACAAGCTTCTATTTCCACCCCTATAAGCAAACACGTATCATGTAGTATGAAAAATTTAAGGAAAACATTGCACTTAATGCATCAATTAAGCCAGTGACCACTCATTAGGCATAATCAAACAATCATCTGTTTTTCCAAAAGATAGATGCGCTATTAGACACATCTATAGAAGTGCTCCGATAGATGCCTTTTTCTAAGAAATTGAAAAGGACATGCGCTCGACCACACTAGTACAAAAAACATTCATTCCCTGCATACGACAAATGACGAATCCAAAGAGAGCAACTTCCAAAGAAGATCAACCGGACCAAGAGACTTACGTTGGATAGAGGTATGGAAGCTTCTTGCCCTTCAAAGTTGCTTCTCTTCCTTGTTCACCCTTTGCTTCTCTTTCTTCTTTTCCTTGTTCACCCTCTTCTCTTGTGTGCTTGGGGATGATTGTGTAAGCTTGGAGATGAGTGTGGGTGCTTGGAGATAAGTGTGGATGCTCAGAGCTACGTCTGTTAATAGGAAAGCAAGTCGCACGAGATTAAAAGTATGTGAAGAAAAGCAAGCACGCTAAAAGTAGGTTCAAAAATCAGCTCGTAGTCTGCGCATATAAAAGTGCATCTATCTATGCATCTATTTGCATGTCTAAAAGCACGTCTATCTGCATGTCTATCAACATGTCTAAAATATGTTTTAGATGCACCTATAGATGTGCTCCATAGTACAGACATGGTGTTAGACACTTTTAGATGCTCCACAGAGTTTTGACATTTACAACTCATCCAAGAACAAATTTTTTGGGTTGTTTATATGTAGGATTTCTTTATCTTCAACAAGTAGCTCCAGTGAGGATGAATCCCTCTGTATCCACCATCGCGAAATGTGGTTTGAGCAAAAAATCAAATGTGTGATCGATGTCGAGGAAACATGTATCGTGCACGCAGAATTACACTCAATCACATCCTAAAGTATGGAGAATGGGATGCGGCCGTAAACATGGTAAGTGTTAAAGAGTTAAGGTTGATTGAGATACCTATGGGTGTTCATGTGTTTGAGTTATGATCCCATTTTAATTTGATACAAGATGCAGTGCCACACCCGCATATGTTGCCCTATGCTCGTCATGAGGAGGCGAAGCATCGGCGATATGAGGTGGGATCTTCACGAGGGACCATTACAGATGCATGGAGTAATGGTGATAGCTCCGCCATTACCTCATGAGGCCATGGAGGAGGAGGTGTTTGATGATATGGTGTGGGATTTATATGTCCATCAGTCCTCAGGTAGGGACGATAGCATGGAGCAGAACGATCTTTTTACTGCAGCATCGTTCTCTGTTCTACGTGCCTTCCTTGAGTTACTAAACTTGCAGACCATTTATGGATGGAGCAAAATGCAAGTTTAAATGCATTACTCAAGTAAGCTTTAAAGTCTATTTTGCAAACATGGTGAATTATGCTAGTGGGTCAATTACTTGAATGCTTTTTCTCATTTATGGTCTTCACATGCAGGCTATTGTGTAAAATGCTTCCAAGGGAGAATAAATTACCGACCTTGAGAGATATGACAAGGCAACACGTGACCTCTCTTGGAGGGTTAGATTACAAGCGCATCCATGCATGCGTCAACAATTGCGTTCTGTTTCGTGGACAACATAAGGATGCAAGAAAGTGTCCTACTTGTGGAGAGGCAAGATATAGAGCAGATCTCAAAAATTTGGATGTGTTTCATAAGGTTCTATGACATTTTTCCATAATCCTTCACATCCAACATATGTTCAAGTGCAAATCCATTGTAGAGCTCATGTCATGGCATTCCTCCCATCGATCAACCAATGGCAAGTGGAGAACTCCCGTAGACACTCCTGCGTGGAAGCATATTGAATACACATGGCCAAGCTTTAAGGAAAAACCTAGGAGCTTGAGACTTGGATTGGGTATGGATGGTGTGAACCCATTTGGTCTCAAAAGCACCTCTTACAGTGTATGGCCAGTGATATTGGTGAATTATAATCTTCCACCCTCTATGGCGATTAAGAAAGGACATGTTATGTTATCCCTTCTAATTCCATGGAAACATAAAGTCAAAAATCATGATGTTTATTTGGAGCCTTTGATTGACAAGCTAGAGATACTTTGGAGAGGTATCGAGGTGCATGATGTGAGTAGGCCTCCCTCGTTACAAGACTTCAACTGCAAAGCAGTCTTGATGTGGATGATGCATGACTTCCCAGGCTATTGCGAGTGTTCAGGTAAGCATTGCACTTTTAATTCTGAGCAGGCAATCGGTGTGGCACCCTAAACCCACCTGGAACTCTTAATTGCGTCTATTGTTTAGGTCTCACTACATCGGGTTACCATGCATGTCTTGTTTGTGGTCCTTCACTAGTTGCCTCACTAGCAGATGCAATAAATAAGGTCATCTATGAGAATCACCATTGATTTCTCCCACCTGATCCTAAATATGTCACCCCTTGGAATGAAGTCCCCCCAAAGTCACTCACTGTGAGAGATTGGATGAGAATTTGGGATAGATCGACGACTCCTCCACCACTTGGCATGAGCTAGTAAGGGTTTGTAACTATTGTGTGCTATATTGGCTGGAAATAAAGATTGCCCACTAACACCAGCTTTTGTTTAGATACTCCATCTTTTATCGTTTACCATATTGGTCCCACCTCAAGATCAATCATCTGCTTGATCCCATGCATATCTTCAAGAATGTGCCATGTACCATTTGGGAATATTTGAATGGGACACGAGATTCCACAGGCACGAGATTCCACACGAGATTCCACACAAGATTCCACACGAGATTCCACGGGATCTACGTGCCATAGGGAGGATGTGTCAAGCTTGGCCACAAGAGAGGCCAAATGGGCGTGTATTTTTACCTTTTGCACTGTGGAGGTTATCAAAGCTAGAGATGGTGGTGGTGAAGTGAGCTATCACTACAGTTGGTACTCCCACTGGATGCATGAGGTGTTTGAAGGGGGCCTTCACACAGAGCAAGAAAAGAGGTGTAGAGCAATTATATGGCTTGAAAATCTCATGATTAGATGCTCCAAGTATTTTATGTGCATAAAATCTTTTTCCTTCCAAATTTGTGAGTGAATTAGAAGCAACTAATCAACCATTCCTTGTGTGTTCAGTTCATACTACCTACTAGCATTTCTCATAGTACATCGAAGGACTTGAAGGATTGTATTTACAAGATGGGCGAGCTTGTGAGGTACTTTACAGGATGCAAGGTATTCATATTGCTAATATTGCATACTTTTTCCTTTCTAGGTATGTGAGCTCAAAGGAAATAGATCCCACCACGCTTGAGAATGCTCGAGTTATGTTAGTGGAGGTGGTTTGTTTAGTGGAGGAGACATTTCCACGTTCTATTCTCACAAGCCAAATACATCTCATAGAGCATTTGGTGGATGAGATTGCTATACGCGGTACTGTATATGCACGATGGTTGTTCTTCCTTGAGTGCTTCATGAAGACCTTGAAGGGTTTTATGAGACAAAATGCATGACCCGAAGGTAGCATGGTCGAGGGTTGGTTGGTACAAGAGTCACTTGTATATATTTCTGAGTTTCTTGTTGATGTGGATAGCTCTCTCCCACGAGTATGGAGAGATGATGAAGACCTAAGGATGACCTCTATTGTGCCTCAAGGGAAAGGATGCATCAAAGTAATAGACACGGAGTTGCTTAATAATATCAACCTCTATTGCATGCTTAATAGTGATGTGATGAAAAGATGGGTGACAAGATACGAGGATGCAAACGTAAGAAGACAAGGAGAAAGGGCCCTCTTTCATACACACCATAGATCTCGTGTGCCATACCCTCAGCATCTAAGAGCACTTCCAAAGGATATTCATGTGGATTGGCTACTTGACGAAGTGGAGAGAGTAGAGGGAGATGAGGGGATGCATATCACAATGGAAGAATGGGAGTATGCTAGGGGATGCATGAGCAAGGTCAGTATATAGAATGTTATGCATAAGTTAGGAGCTTTCAACAATTTAGATTGCTTATTTAATTGATTTTATCTTGGTGTAGTGTACTATGTTCAATGCTATATGGTGTGAGGGCAAGCATTTTCAAACACAACGGATTGATGATAAGAGAAACACACAAGATTGCGGCGTCATCGCTAGTTTTGAGGGAGCCAATGGAGCCATGGATGATTATTGTGGCATAATCCAAGATATTATTAAGCTTGACTTTCGACGCTTTTTTGTGTATGTTTTGGATGCAAAGTGGTTCGAGGACGTAGTGGAAAGAGGCCCTAATGCAACAATCAAGTGCCATGCAAGTGGCTTTGTAACTATTGACTCCACAAAGTTTTGTGGCAAAGTAAGAAGGACACGCTAGTACTACCGCAACAATGTGAACAAGTATTGCACACACATATGAAAATAGTCACTTTTAAATATTTGACACCTTCGATGCAAGGAAAATAACATGATTGTATTTGTGTTTGAATTAGGTTTTCTATCAACCAAGGATGGATAATAATAGGTGGTGGCATGTCATACCTATTACGCCACGTTCCAAAGTGACGTATAGTGCATTTACTAATATGGAGCGTATGGAGGATCATCATGGCCATGGAGGTGATGATGATCGTGATACGAGAGAAGAGGATGATCATGAGATAGGAGATACAGATATTGAGGCCATGACCCATGAGGACATGAGTAGCACAAGTAGTAGTGGGTTGAATGTATTTGTAGATCTCAACACTGGTTTGGATTTTGAAGTAGATAGTTTGGCAAGGGTTGATCTCATTGAGGATGAGATTGAACCGTCACCCATCATTGATATTGGCAAAACTATTTTACATATTGTCTCATTCTCCTCACCTGACTTTATTTTTATATATGTGAGTTTGCTAAAAAGCATTGATTTCATGTGCTTTGGTAATCATGGGCAATGTTAGGAAAGCAATGATGTACATTTATCAGCTTGCACCAAAATTTCATTTTTTGTTTTCTTTGTTTTGCATCTAAATCTGTGTCTAATTCACAGTGCAAATGTGCTAATTGATGCACTATTAGACGCGCCCGTATTTTTGCTATTCGACTAGTGTCTATAGACACGCTCACTATTTTGCGCGTCTTTGTCTTATTATGATCGCTAAGTGGTACAAAGTCTATAGAGTCTACTATGAAAACATGTGGAAATCGATCACGCAAGGTCCTCTCTCCATGCTCTGCCATTGTCCTCACCAAGTTCTGTACACCGCTTTCACCATTTTGGAAACTTGTCTCAATGATGTCCTGATCGACATTCATTAAGAAGTGTACAGTCTTGTTTTTTAGCACCTTTCTCTGAAACTTAGTGAGATTAGGTTGCTGACACTTCCTCTTCTCACCTACATGAGCCATCTCATATGTAATAAGCTGCAACACAGAATTCAAAAAAGAATTCACTGCCAGGTGGAATAAGAAACTCATTAAGCCATAGCAATTAACAATGCAAGCAGTCTAAGAAATTACCTAGATATAACCTCTCAACTCAAGCTCACATCATGTAATAGACTACAAAAAATCAAAACACACAAAAAAAGCGTGTAACCTGCACAAAAAATGGCCTAGGTACAACTTAATCGTGGACTTCACCATGTAACACTAGGCTTCAACTACAACACACAATTATCAAGGGACAGTTGAGTGCTAGACTAAGTGTCTAAGAGCACATTGCATGATATCTAACTTAGACTGCAACACACAACTATCAAGGGACAATTGAGTGACAGACTAAGTGTCTAAGAGCACATCGCATGATGTTGCAACACACAACTATCAAGGGACAGTTGAGTGCCACACTAAGTGTCTAAGAGCACATCACATGATATCTAACTTAGACTGCAACACACAACTATCAAGGGACAGTTGAGTGCTAGACTAAGTGCTTGAAAACATCTCTAAACTTAGACTGTAACACACAACGTCTCTCAAGGGAGAGATGAGTGCCACAATAAGCGTCTATGAAAACATCACTAAGCTTGGACTGCAACACACCACTCTCTTAAGAGAGAGAAGTGCCAGCCCAAGAGTTCCTACAAACAAACATTTTTGTACAAACTGAGACTACAACACACAACTCTCTTAAGAGAGATGAGTACCAGCCTCAGGTAAAAAATAATTATTTATATTATAATTAAAATTGCAACACACAACAAAAACAGACTACAACACACAACTGTTGCAAGAGAGATGAGTGCCAGCTTGTCTACACACTTAAATACAATACAAAATAAATATTAAACAATTTAAAAAGACTACAACACACAACTCTCCTAAGAGAGATGAGTGCCAATCCTAAACAAAACAAAACAAAAAAAACATTAATTACTAACGAAAGACTGTAACACAAGCAAGCGTGCACTAAGGTACCTATGGTAGGTATGGATGTATACGTAAGAATACCAAAACTGGCAGTGGCTACAAGTTTATCCTTTGTATATTCATACGAATAAACTGAGCTATTTGTATGAATAGATGTTTATTCAAATGAATAGGTTATTTGTACGAATAACCTATTCGTATGAATAAAATATCAAGAAATGTTTGAAATGTTTTAAATCGAAAAAATGTGTATTTGGGCTTTTTTTTTTAATTTAAAAAAAGGCTCGAATTAATGCAACTTAGGATGCAAGTGCCATAGAAGAGGACAAAGCTAGCCATGGTAGCCTGCTACGCCAAGAGGTGTAATCCCTCAGGGGGGTCACTCATCATATGTAACCCTATCACGTGAGTTCAAAAGAAGGATATTTTTTATTCCTAAAATTTACAAAAATAAATATACATAAGGGACTATTTAAAATAGTTTTGGAAAAAATTTACAGATTTGTATAGAAAAGGGATATATTTTATTAATGAAAAAATTTACAGATAAGGGATTTTAAATATAGGCCTTGAACGCACGTGATATAGATGGTTTATACATAGTGACCCCCCCGAGTGTAATCCCCATACTCCCTGACTCAATACAGATACATGACACCTAGCTATAGGGGGGTGATAACCCAAACTCCTCCTGAATGATCTAGTGAGGTACGGATGGCTTACCACGAATCATCCATGATAACATGAGAACCTATAGTCAAAAAACAACCCCTTGGTCCATGGATCTTAAAAGATGGATTTTTTGTTAGGGAGCTTCTCGGGGGGGTCACTATGTATAAACCCTCTATACCACGTGCGTTCAAGGCCTATTTCTAAAATCCCTTATCTGTAAATTTTTCATTAATAAAATCTACCCCTTTTCTATACAAATCTGTAAATTTTTCTCAAAACTATTTTAAATAGTCCCTTATGTATATTTATTTCTGTAAATTTTAGAAATAAAAAATATCCTTCTGTTGAACTCACGTGATAGGGTTACATATGATGAGTGACCCCCCCGAGGGGAGCTTTAAGATCTCATTTTGAGTTCCTAATATCTCTTGTGAGGTTTTTGGTTTTTGTCTTTTTTCTTTTGTTTGTGGGAGCTCTAGGTTCTCTTTATTGAGTTCCTTTGATCTCTTGTGATAAATATATTTTAGATATTTATGTGTTTGAAATTTGTTTTTGGGAGTTCTAGGATCTCCTTGTTGAGTTCCTTAGATCTCGTGTGAGATAAATTTATTTGTGAGAGTTTGAGGATCTCCTTGTTTAGCTCAGATCTCTTGTGAGAAATGTGCTTGTTTTTGTGTCCATGAAATTTGTTTGTGGGAGTTCTAAGATCTCCTTGTTGAGTTTCTTGGATCTCATGTGGATAGATTTTTATATGTGGGAGTTCTAGGATCTCCTTGGTGAGTTCCTTAGATCTCTTGTGAGAAATGGGCTTGTTTTTGTGTCTACGAAATTATGAAATTTGTTTGTGGGAGTTCTAGGATCTCCTTGTTGAGTTCCTTAGATCTCTTGTGGGAAATGGACTTGTTTTTGTATCTATGAAACTATGAAATTTGTTTGTGGGAGTTCTAGGATCTCCTTGTTGAGTTCCTTCGATTTCTTGTGAGAAATGGGCTTGTTTTCGTGTCTATGAAATTATGAAATTTATTTGTGGTAGTTCTAGGATCTCCTTGTTGAGTTCCTTAGATCTCTTGTGAGAATTTCTTTATGTGGGAGTTCTAGGATCTCCTCATTGAGTTCCCTAGATCTCTTGTGACAAATATGATTTTATTTTGTGTTTGTATTCTCACACTTTCTTTGAATGAATATTTAATATTCTTTCAATAGAATGTGAAAGAATACAAAGAGTTTTAAAGTGTATGAATTGAAAGTTTTAAAAGTTATTAGACGAGTTGTCTCATTCTTACACTTTCTTTTGAATGAATATTTAATATTCTTTCAATAGAATGTGAATGAATGATTTTCAATTTGAGTGTTTTCTTTTTTTAAAAAGAATCCATATCTCTTTTTATTACTCAATTCTTTCACTTTCTTTTGAATGAATATATAATATTATTTCAATAGAATGTGAATAAACATTTTTCAATTTGAGTATATTCTTTCAATAGAAATGAATCAATGTCAATTAATATATTGCATGCTTCAACATGTTTTTCAAAGGATATGTGTTGTTTTTTATAAAATGTGTATTGCAATAGTTTATATTTTCAAGTCTCAAGGGTTGATCTAGCTATTATGTGCACTAATTCACATCGATATATTTTAATATTTCTGCATTAACTTTACAAGTCCACCTAATCCATTGAAAACCATTTAAATCACTTATACCACTTAGTTCATTTAGATCACTTAAATCACTTAGTCCACTTGAATCACTTAAGTCACTTAAATCACTTAGTCCACTTAAACCACCTACTCCACTTAAATCACCTAGTCCACTTAAATCACTTAAGTCACTTATATTACTTAGTCCACTTGAATCACTTAACTCACTTATATCACTTCAACCATCATTGCAGAAGAAGAGTATTATAAATTTATATATGAAGTTTATAATGTACATAATTATGCAGTAGGATCAACATCTGCCATTCCCTGAGTGCTTGGTCCTACACCCTGCAAATCTATATTAGTGAGGTCCTTAAAATAAAAAATGTCGGTATCCTCAACTGCATCCAAATCTCCAAAGGACTGTCTGTAGCATGCAAGCACAGACTCCAATGTCTGTACGTGTGATTGCAGGCCCTCGATCTCTTTGGCTTGTGATGCAATGCAATCTTGTAACTCCTTAGCAGTAACACCTTGTTGATGGAGAAGTATGGCAGATGTGGCCAAGTCAACAAGATCAATTTGTGCTAGGGAGTTAGCACACAAGGTCTCTAAGAGGCTCTCTGTTCTCTGTCCTTGCTCGCTTGCACTCTATAGGACGTCCCTTTCCTATTCCTAACAAGTGACACTTTTCATTCCAATCCACGCGTCGATGCAAGACATCATAGACATACACCTGCTGAATGAAATACATGGGTATTTGCTGGTTGTTGGGGATGATTCCTTCCACCTCTATGAATTGTTGGAGAAGGATGTTGGCTAGGGTTTTGTGCCGCAAGTCTAACAACTTGGACTGTGCATATTTATTCCTAGCATTTCCTGAATGAAGAAACAAGGTGTTTCTTATGAACTCTGATGGACATAGTCTGTGTACTTGTCGAAGAGAGACCGGGTCACCTTGCATGGTATTGTCATCCACTAGACCAATAGGGAAAATACCTAGCCCCTCTCTGCCCAACATCTGTCTTTGTGCTTGTAAGATAGCTTGAGCCTCAGCATGATTTAGCTGGTTTGCTAAATCAGCCTCTTAAGGCACAAAAGCACCTTGTGGGCCCTCTTGGACTGGAGGTTGCTCTGGTTGGGGAGGATCCTGTGGGAGAATGTTCTCTAAGTTCTCTCCCTCCATCCTTAGCCTAAAAAATGACAACAAGATAGAATTAATTTGTAACCACAAATAATATTAAATAATTAAACAATATTAAACCTATACAAACAATATTTAAATATTTATTGCTGCATCATTTCTCATATTTTAAAATTGGACCAGCATTTTTATCGCATCAATCACTTATATAAATAATATTTAAACATTAATTATTGCATCATTTATCAAATTGACAATGGGATCATCATTTTTATCGCATCATTTACTTATACAAACAATATTTAAACATTACTTATCGCATCACTTATCATGTCTCACTATAAATATAAAAACTTGAACAATGGAGTGGATCCAATCTTGGATGATATATAAAAATAACAATGTTACAAGTATTCATGATCGATCACTCATGTTACATCCCATCCAAGAAAAAGACAGTCATTTGCTGGTCTAAGTCCTTGGTTAGGATTGAGCTATATACCACATCTTGGAGCAATTCAAAAACCCCACAAAAATTTGTAGTACTTGGATGTCTGGTCAGTTCAGCTAACTTTCCTTGAACCGCAAATTGTCGTAGATGTCCACTTAGAGCTTCTATGGGTCCCGTACTTGGCAATGGTGCACAAATGTCCAAGATCTTCAGGATGTGATGAGACATGGCGTACACATCTTGTGCAACAACGAAAGGTCGGGGATTATTGCAAAGGCACTCTAGAGCAACGTGACGAACCCTAGCAATGGAACTCCGCACAGTGTTGGGGCTATCACTGAGTAATGCGGGATAGTGCTTTCTAGGGCTACATGGGGTCATCATTCCCCAATCACAAATGCCCAGATACACCACCTCGGATGACTCTAAGAAGTGTAGCATATTGTTTTGCACATGCAAATCATTATGCAGGAAATTTTGTTGGTACATGTAATGAATAGTGCGAGCTAGCGCACTTAAAATATCAAATACATGCTCGGACCCGTGGAGCTCTAGCAGGCAAATCCGCATCATCTCTGTGAAACACTGGAGATGGTCGCTTTTCATCATGTCTGAGGTAGATTAGCCATCTTTCCAAATGATTTCCATTCTAGAACGGAAATAGTATCATTGGGTTATCATCATGGACTAGACCTATTGCTCGAATGATGCCCAGATGTACAACATCACCCAAGCATGTGGCTTCTTCCAATGCTTTGGCCTTCAATGCATTAGTTGGCCTTCAATGAATAGTGCATGTCTTTCACTTTCAATGTGCGCCCTTGCGGCTTTGCTTTATGCATGCGTACCCAAGTTGAGGATAGCACTTGTCCAACTAATATTTTCATTGTTTTGAAGAAAAAGTTTTCCAATGGATAGTGCAAACCATGCACTTTTATTGTGCTTATCAAACAAAGGAGAAATTTGGATTGGAATAGTGGTTTCATCAAGTAAAACAGTGTGGAAGCTTCTACTATCACCCAAGCAAACATGAACACTTCTAGAATGGCCAAGTCTAGTTCCTACCTCTACGTTTTATCTCTCTTCCTCTACAAAATGTACCCAAGGTTTATTCTATTGCTCATCGTCCGCATTCGATTATGCTGTTAGGAGTCTTCTAGTTCGTCTCTTGTTTGGTTTTAAGCTAAAGTTCAGATATCAAAGGCTTTTATCTCTCAAATTCCCAACCTTTTTTTTTCCAGTGTAGAAAGGAGATGTTTATTAAACAGAATACAATTGAAGGATGAGCCAACTCTCACTGCTGAGAGTTGCGAAATCTGAGGACTGGGAGCACCATAATAATGCAATGCATCAAGGATCTCAGCCTGAAGCATATTCTGAAAGTGAGCCGGAAATCGAATGTCACGGAACACAAAGCATTCTGTCTGCATATGGATTGCACGGTGACAGCACGGATCATAATGTTCCAGAGTTGACGTTGAGGGTCCTTCCCCTCCAACCTTACCTTAAGGATGTCCACATTAACGGGGCAAAAATGGCCTTTGCTTTGTGTCTTATATCCACGAGGTACTCAGGCGGGCAGCCAGGTTGTGGAAGGCTCCACTCTCCCGAGTTGAGGTTATAGGTGAGCATGCTGTGACTCCCTGATAAAGCCAGCCAGATGCAACACTCACCGTCACTTGCTGCCAGAAAGTCGGTGCCTTCAGAGGCTACAACTACCTCCTCCATCCATTCCTGGGGTGTGGTCGTCAACAGATCCCATCTGTACTCGTCACCGTCGCCCATGCGAAGCTCCCACAACCCCATGATGTTATGAAGAATTACGGGCAGACTTCCCAGCGACGTGAGCGTTCTCGGACCCCCGAGTCTCTCTACCACGAAGACCCGACCTTGGCATTCCACGACAATCGGGAGGCGGTCATGCACGTCCATCTCGTCCCACTCCTTCCGCGGCAATTGTCCAACCGGCACCTTCACGGCTCTCTCTGTCCAAGAATCCGCCTCCAGATTGTAAGAGAGGAGGTAACCGCATCCGTCGGAAACAGCGTAAAGCGTACCATTGCTGACGGTGCTTTGCGAATTGGTGTAGGAGCCGCTAAATCGAATCATGGTCTTCGTCTGCCATGTGCTTGAATCAGAATCGAACACGAGAGGCCGGAAGTGTGTATCATCAAATCCTCGCTCAAAACATGCGATGTACAAAACTTTGAAACAGCCTGTAATGGGGTCTGTAGTCATGGCCACAAGATTGGGACAAAGGCCGAGGTTGGGCACGGGAGGAGGAGGCAGCATCTTCCACTCCCTCGTCAACGGATTGCATACCGCCAGTCCGTCACAGGGGTGCCTGCTCTTATCGTTTGTTAAACAAACAAGCCCTCCCGACGCTGCATACATAAAACCCGTCCACGGCATGCCTTCAAAGCACAAACGGAATCGATACCAACGCCTCTCCTGAGGATTGAATGCACACAACCCTTCAAAATGTGGCACCAGGAGCCACGGGTTTCTAGATTGCGGAGTGTTCGGGCCGTAATGGAGACGGAGGGGCGACTTGGCCCTCCAGCGCTTGCAGACGAGTTGCACACGAGCCAAAGCTGGTAAAAGAAGGCGGCACAGAATGAGATCGATCACATCGTCGGGTAACAACTCCTGGCTTCTAACTTTCTCTTGTTGACACGGAAGCCATGCCGATTCTTCCTTCTCCCCAGCAGCTACAGCTATTTCTACCTGCGCAGCTCTCTCTTTTATCTCCTCCTCCTCAAGCGCCTGCTGAAACGACTTGTGTCGCTCGCAAGGAGAAACTTTGGAAAAGCTGGCAACCAATGTGGATATTTCATGGACTCGCCAGCTCCCCTCGTGACCACAAAGGTATCTCGCTACAATTGCTCTCTGCCACCATCTCTCACGACAGAAAAGGCAACAATTGAACGTCAATGGCACCCGATCCTCCTCCGCGCCGGTAGTCATGGTTGAAGCAAAATGAACAGTAGGGCAGCGTAAGCTTATATACGAGGGGGGAGTACGCTGAAAAGCAAAAGCTCAAGCTGCTTTTTACGACGGATTTACAACCACACTTTTTGTTTTTCAAGTTAGCTCATAGCAACTAATAGGTTAAAGATTTGAATTTTCCACATAGCATTTTGCATTCTACACACATTTCTTTGCATTTAGCACATAACTAGATGGAGAGTTGGCACACTTTCTCTTCTATTCTATCAAAACTAACACGTGGCGAACAAATCGGCATCGTACTCTCAAATGTAGAGAGAAATATAATATAATATATTATTGGCCTGCCCTCAATGGCTAAGCCTTAGTAATTGTTTGGCCTACAAAGAGAAAAATAAGTACTTATTAGTTCTTTTTATGTTCACATTTGCTTTGGCATCCACCTTTTTTTTCTCTCTCTCTCCTCATCTCCTTATCCCTTCAGTCCTCCACTTTTTTCCTCCCCCCCTTTCTCTCTCTCTCTCTCTCTCTCCCCCCATCTTCTTCTCCTTCTCTCTCCCCCCGTCTTCTTCTCCTTCTCTCTCTTCCCCTCTCAACTTCCAATTCATCCCCTTTTTCGCTCACCATCTAGGACAAGCCACATGAATGAAATTCACCTTGTATTATATGTTAAATACTATACTATATATACTATATATATATATCTTACTATTCTTTACGGAGACTAATCCCAGACTAATATATTCTCTCTCTCTCTCTCTCTCTCTCTCTCTCTCTATATATATATATATATATATATAATGATATTACATTATATTACATATTATATATCCAAATAAATAGATTTATATAGAATATATAATATAATGTATATGTGTATGTGTGTGTGTGTGTGTGCGCGCGCACGCGTGCGCCATGTGGCACCCCTCCTTTACGAAGGTAAAGGGCGAGAATCAAAATAGAGGCAATAGATCTGTATGGGAAAGGATGATTGTGGCAGCAATCGGATAACTTTCTCTTTCACCTGTTTAAGGATGCCCACTAAATCAAATTGAAGGACTAGTGCCACCATCCTTAGGCTCAAGTTGACATGCTTATCAGTGTACACTTACTATCTTCTCTATTCCTCTATCTCTATATTTCTTTTTTGCAAGGTTGCACTAAAAAGGCAATGCCATGTGGCACCAATATACAATCATCTCACCTCTATATTTGTACTCTATAATCCTTATTTGTGAGGTTGCACTCCTATAAATATATGTAAATATAAATATAAATATAAATAAAATATAACTATATATATAAATGTGTGTGTGTGTGTGTGTGCACGCGCGTGTGTGTGTAGCTTGGCAGAGTGCACTGGCGAAGATGATCATGGTCTGTGCTAATGGTTTGCCCTTGAAGGTATTGCCCGAGTCAACATAGCTCCCTCTTCAAACTTTGATGGTGCAAGCTTAGCAACAACAAATGCTCTATGGTGAGTTAGATCCAGGCATTGGTTCGCATTGGATGTTACTTGAGATGATGAGCCTGAGCTGCTAGAGCCCCAAAGAGGGGGTGTGATGATAGTAGTGTCTGGGTTGTCGTAGATCAGATACATGCTTCTACGAATGGAGGAATTGGGTTGAAAGAAGAGGCAAAAGCTTGTGCTACTATAAGTGTGCGCTCAAAGATAGGACCGACTGCTTGCTGAGCCCTTCTAGGTATGCTCAAAGATTGAATTGGCTGATACCTTCTGGGTGAGAATATATGGCTTCCTCAATGAAAAGCAAGAGGTGACGTTTGGGGGGTGAGAGTATCTGGCTTAAGCCTACTAATTGAAAGGTGATGGCAACATGTGAAAGCAACAAGGGTTGACACAAAAAATGATGATCGACATTGTTGATTGAACAACGTAAGGGCTTCCACTAACTGATCCATAGCTAATAAAAGAAACTCAAGAGTGGTGGTGCAAGATAGAAGCAAGTTCGACCCAAGATTTGAATGATGGTATTTACATTGAGAAGATGGGCATCATAGCGATGGTGGGAGTTTTGATGTGTTAAGGAATGTGAGTTCATAAGGCATAGTGGAGATTGGGGCTAGATGGAGACCTTGAATCATAGCTAAAGTTGAGATATCGAGGAAGAGGAGGGGTGTCGAGTATATGTCAAAGAAGGGTGGAGACACTGACAGAGAGGATGACTATAGAGACTCAAGGTTATAGTTATTCCACACACACACACACACATGCACACACAGAAGAGATTGTAGCAAATAAAACACAGATAGAGGTTGCAACACTACAATTATTCCATAGAGAACGAAGGCCTACACAATACAACCCGATCTCAAAGGCCGGTATAACTGTGATACAACTTAATGCAAAGACTTGAAACTTGGCAAACAATGGATCCAAAATCACCATGGGACTCTTTGTGGAGGCTTTGTGACCATTGATAGTAGTTCATGAGCAGCTTATAAAAATAATATTCTATCAGACATCTCATGGACGTGGGATGGCAGCTTGATGAGATCTGGCAAGATCATCTATGTGGACCCTCCCTCCAACAACACTAGCACTCGCTCCAAATCCATTCGTTACTTCAATGGTAGGACAAGCCCCTACCATTAGCAACCAAAGTTTGGGAATTGAGTCAAAAGACAAGGGCTCAAGTAGGAAGGTGAAATCATGGCCTTTAACTGCTCAACACAACATTGGAGATAGTTTGATTTAAAAATTAGTAGACATGTATGCTCTCATCATCTTTCATCTTCCTTTCTAGAATCTCCTAAGTCTTCTAATAGTTTGTTCCTTTAGGGACAACGGCTATATCAACATACCAATTTTGACCAGTGGCATCTTGGATATTGTATAATGCATGTCGATATGGCCCTTGCCCCTAGAGAGGACCCCTCAAGGGCCATATCGTCAATTGCATTTTCTAAAGGTTTAATTGTATTTTTCTACATGTATCTCCATGCAACCACAACGGTGGATCATTGGAGCTATTTTAGTGCTATTTTGGTCATAAATCAAGGAAATTGTAGTCCTACTTTACTCATATTTTAGTCCTTGTTGGAGTAAATACAAATGAGGGAAAAAGTATAATTCATTGAGCAAAAGAGATTACAATGTACATCTACGTCCAATAACAGGTTATATAGAAATTAACAACTTATAGCGAGTAAAAATTGAATAGAGGATCTTATATTTATAAAAACTCAGCAATTACTGAGAGCCATAAAGGCCAAAATATTACAACTAGCGACCATAACCATTCAAATATAAAAGTAACAACAGTGCATACTCAGATTCTCAAATTGAACAAAATGAGATTACATAAATGTAATAAAAACTTAGCAATTGCTGAGATCCTTAGAGACCAAAACATTACCTCTCATGAGCCAAAAGATCGTTGAGAGCCTTAGAGGCCAAAAGATTACATCCAGCCATTGCTGAGTGTTATCAGTCTTGTCTAAGCAAGAGGGAGTCTGTACAACTCAATATTTCTACTAGTCTAGCTTGTTGCATTTTGTTAGGGAGCCAAAGGAGGAGATGATGGAGAGGCCGAAGACCATGCACATTTCCAGGACTCAGATTACTAGCCCCCCAACAAGTTGAGAGTACTCTACTCAAAAAATAATGAGGCCTTCATCAACGTCTAGGGGGAACCCATACAACACAGCCATAAAGAGGCCAGAGGTGAGCATGTCATCTAAGGTGGTGGCATGTAGATATGGGGGAAATCGATTGTGGGAAGGTCTCCACTAGCACCAACATTTCTACTCCAGGTGAGTGCAATGCAATCACCTTATATGAGAAGGCAGATAACATTGGGATCACAGAGCATTGAGAGGTGATGGTAGTAGGCATGGTGAAGATGAGTGGGTGAGCAACAGAGGAGTAGGCAAGCAGATGAGTTACGAGAGTTGGAGGAGGGAGTGTGGAGTAAAGTAGAGCAGGGGTGAAAAAGATTTGGAGGAAGGGTGTGGAGCAAAGTAGCGGAGCAGGGGCAGATGGCAGCAATGTAGTAAAATGCCAAATGTCACGGATCTTATATATTATAAAATTCGAGGTGGCTAGAGCCTGGGGTTCCATCCATATTAATTGCAGGCCATTATGGTGGAATCTTAGGCGCCACCCCAGACAGGTTGGTAATCATGAAGCATATGTCATGTGGTGCCACTCTGGTGGCTAGTAACTGCCAACCTAATGGAATCTTAGCCACACCAGATGCGGCTAATGAGAGCCACCACCATCGGGCAATAATTCCAACAAAAGTAGATCATGAAGCCTAATTACCTCTAATCACTCATTACCATGCACTCTAGTACTCTCCTAAGCATGCGAGCCTGATTGGTAATTTTTACTACACCCACGTACAATGCTTAAGCCCGGTGGTGGGTGAGAAGGCCACTGCAGTGGTTGGTAATTTAATTTCCAGCCCGGTGGAATGGTAGCCATGACAGATGTGGCTAATGTGAGAGCCACCACCACCAGGCAATAATTCCCACAAAAGTAAATCATGAAGTGTAATCACCTCTAATCACTCAATACCATGCACTCCAATACTCTACTAAGCATGTGAGTTCGGTGACTGGTAATTTTTGCTGCACTCGTAGGGATCATGCATGCTTAAGCCCGGTGGTGGGTGAGCAGGTCATTGCGGTGGGTGGTAATTTTAACTACTAGCTCGGTGGAATTGTAGCCACGATAGATGTGGTTGATGAGAGTCACCATCACTAGGCAGTAATTCCCACAAAAGTAAATCATAAAGCCTAATCACCTCTAATCACTCATTACTGTGCACTCTAGTACTCTCCTGAGCATGCGATCCTAGTGACTGGTAATTTATTGCACTCGTAGTAATCATGCATACAAGCTTGTTGGTGGTAGCTAGAAGGTGAGTAATTGCGGGCCACTACGGTGGCTAGTAATTAACTTCTAGCCTAATGGGTCTTAGCTGCCACCGAGCAGTAATTCCCACAAAAGTAAATCATGAAGCCTAATCATCTCTAATCACTCATTACCATGCACTCTAGTACTCTCCTAAGCATGCAATTCCGTTGAGACTAGTAGTTTACTGCACTCATAGTAATCACGCATGCAAGCCTAGTGGTGGTAATTGGAAGGTGAGTAATTGTGGGCCAACCACCGTGGTGGCTCTCACCTTGACAATGGCTACAAACTTAAGCCTCCGCTATTCCATTCCCTTAATTATTTTGTCTTCTAACCCTCTCGACAGTTTCTTTCTCCCTTACACTGGGACTATAAACAAAAGCCTCGGCCCTCCACTGTTGCATTTCCTTCACTGTTTTATCTTTTATCTCTCTCGACCATTTCTATCTTCCTTGCACTCTTCCTGCAACTTCTATCCCCTCTCATAAAGGACCCTGGACACTCCAGAAGCTCCTCACACAATCTTTCCTCCCCCTCTGCAGAACAATGCAAGAGCCTCTTCTCCCTTGATCTTAAAATCATGACATATGCTCGGGGGATTCACTCTTCATGAAAGGGGGACGTCACCTGCGTGCATGAACTTCAAGAAAACCCCCTATTTAAGATCCATGTAGGATGATAAAACACCCCTATTTAAGATTATAAGATACCACCAATATTCTATTATGTCCCCCCTTTCCTTAAATTTACGTTCTTTCTCAAGCATTTAGATCATGCACTTTCCCTATGACTATTTAAAACCATACATAAAACCAAACTTGTTTGGACCAGTTATCCAAGGTAGTCTATACTATGTCCCCCCCTCTTAAATATGGCATGGGCCCCCTAACTTAAATTCAATATTGGGAAAAAATAAAGGGCCCCCCACCCCTAATGTATAAGCTTATGCCTCATTTAAAAAAACCCCCCTATTGTACACTCACGTGATATCATAATTTTCCTCTTGTGAATCCCCTGGGGACATATGGAAGCTCCTTTCTCGCTCTTCAAAAGCCCAATTTGGATGCTCTCAAAAACTTCACTAGGTTGGTACAAGAGGTAAAGGTAAAGGAGGGGCAACTAGTCTGTCAAGGTCAGAAGATCACCATCACTGAAAGCATGATTGAAAATGCTCTAGCAATTTCTAGAGGCGATTTGCAAGCACACTTCTTCGAGAAGCAATGGAAGAGACAGCATATTCTACATGTACACCCCAATGCTCATATTAGTAAAGATGGTGCAGTAAAGCATTCTACCTTGCCAAAAAACCTCCAAGATGTGCTAAAGAAGACCATTCACTTCTTTCCTCATACGAGAGGAACCGTGAAGTTCTAGCAGGTTCAAGAAGCAGTAGAGCAACTGAAAGGACGTGGTAAATCTTTCTCAATGGCAATCTCGAAGAGCGTGTTAACCAACCTGAAGAATTACATGGATGGAAAATACCAATTGTCATCTCCATTCGCTGGAGTTACAATGCACCTGATGGAATCTACCCTCATGGATTTTTAAGCAATATGATAAGAGGATGTCTCAAAAGGTCACTTTTCAACAAGAGAAAGCCACCGATGTAGCAAAGGCAGCGCAACTTGAGAAAATTCTTAGGGAAGATGCAAAAGCCAAGGTAGAGGAGGCACAAGTAAGGGCCTTGCAAGCACAAGAGCAAGCTGAGGCCACTATAAAAATGGTCGACATGGAAAGGCATAGAAGAGAAGAATCAGAGAAGCACACAAAGGAGCTCTAAGATAAAGCTTGAAGAAGTGAGAAGTGATGGGGACATTGCGAACAAGGAGCCAGCAATGATGCAAAAGGAGCTTGAAGATCAGAGAGCCAAAAAGGAGGGTCTTTACAAACACCTTTGCAACATGTAGAACGCATTGAACATTGAAAAAGGCCAGATGATGGAGCTAAAAAGGGAGAACACAAGAACTGGAAAGGTGATGCAAGAACTGCGAGAGAGCTTCAAGGCTAGGAAGGATGGGGCAGAGAGCGACCGAGGTGGAGAAGACAATGAGGTAGCTCTCCGAGGTAGGAAGGATCCAGAGAGTAGCCACGATGGAGCAAGTTACAATAGCCATGATGGAGCAAGTTGCAGCAGCCATGGTGAGGGTTGTTTTTTTGAAACACCGTTGAAAGTTCAAAGAGTAAGCTACAAGACCTTGTAACAAGATTACGATAGGGCTATGCACGAGCTTGCCGTGGCTTTTGAAAGTTTTAAAAATCAGTCCATCATCTTGAGAGATTTCCAAACTAGAGTGGAAGTCTTGGAAATGGCCTATGTTGATGTTTTTCAACAATTTAAGCAGCTTCAACAAATGCTAAGGGATTTAGATGAAGCTATTGCACAGAGTGAGAAAAGAGTGGAGAAGATGAAGGAGAACATCCATAGCCTTAGGATGAGGGAGGAAGGAATGAAGAAGCAACTTCATCATGTGTAACAAAACAAGGCTCGTGGTATTGACAGCCGCAATAGTTAAATCGAATGCCTATTCTGCTATGCAGTAGGTGTAGAATCCTGTAGGATAGAATAGATGCATCTGGCAAGAGGTGTGAGAGCACAATGAAAGAAAGATGGTAGTTCTCTATTATGGTTGTGAGAGAGAGGTCTCTCTCTTATAGAAAGGGGGAGAAGGTAATACCTTCCCTACATAAGTGGCAATCAGCCCCTACATTAGTGGGAATCAATCCCTACATCGATGGGATTGCCTTTGTCTTACATCATCACTTAGGTCACACACTAGACACATCAAACCACTTGATGTGCCTTTACAACACACACAAACACACATGTGACTCCCCTAGATGCACACATGCAGCATAGAGCAAGCCCTTGATCATACTTATCCCAACATACCCTCCCTCAAGGGTTTGCCTCTTGTAGTGTCAAGGATACATCTAGTCTCATAGTTTCTCATGCCATCTCATGGTGGTCAAGGATAAATCTATGGCTAGGATCTCATGCTAGCAAGGGTTCCCAAGGGTGTGAGGTTCACAGAAATGGGATAGAGACAAAACACATATCACATGGTATACATCATATGGTGACCAAAGGTGATTTACATAACATATTCTTTTTGGAGTACTACTCTAGGTAGAGAACCTCAAAATTTGACCAAATTATGATAAACAAAAAAGTGCTTAAAAAGCATAGTCCTCATAGGAGGCCTCATCTTGTGGAGGCACATCAAGTAAAAGTAGATTAGCAGTTTCTGACTTTGTAGTTGCTTCCTTTTTGGCTTTACAATACTTTTCATGGTGATTGTTTTTGCCACAATGTTTGCAAGGACTGATCTTGAAGCAATCTTTTGAGAGGTGATTAGTCCTCCCACAATGTTTGCGAGGTGAAAACTTCCACTTTTGAGTTTTTATGGCATAGGCTGTGTCATTGCCTCTCTAGAGTTCCATGTGCCTTTCTTCTTCTTGAAGAGCAGTACTAAAACCTTCAAGAGTAGGATTAGGAAGATTTTTCAAAGTGGTAACAACATGATCATAATCTTCAGGCATACTTTTGAGCAACACTGCCCTTGCATCATCTGTAGTGATTGGAGAGTTGATAGAAGCAAGTTGAGTCATGAGACTCCACATATAATTGACATGGGTAGCCAAAGGAGTGCCACTAGCCATCTTCAATTCAAAGAAAGCAATCTTAAGTGACAACTTTGAGATGTGAGAGCTAGCACCAAAAATAATGTCAAGCTTCTGCCAAGCTTCAGAAGGAGACTCTAAATCAGAAATGTGATGAATATAGTCATCTCCTAAGCCAAGAGCAATGATGCCATAGGCTTTCTCCTCTCTAAATACTTATTTCATTAATTTTGGACTCATATGTCTACTTTTGGGCTATTCCTTAAAATCCTTCCCAACTGAAAAGTTTACTTTATGAAACTGTCATTCGAGAATCAAAAGTTTACTTTCTGGCACTATCATTTTCACATAAGACATTTCAAAATATCTCTCTACAATGTTGTACAAATAATGCAAAAACTACTATTAACTCCTAAATTTGTATTTCTTGTTTATAAGAATCATATTCTTAAAATAAAAAATCCGAGTTATTAGTTTAAATCCATGAAAAACCATGCTATTGAGGATTCACAACATTTTAAAAATGTATACATAAGAGACCTGTAAGACTCTTTTTACTTTCAATGCAGAAAACTATAACACTCTTGAATATTCAAGAAATTAAAAGGTTTATATACACATGAGACATGATGGAAGCCTCTTTTGTACTCCAAAAAACAGCAATAGCTATGCTTGCAATTTTACATTATCATGTCATAAGTTTTACAACAAATATTGCTCTGGATGAGTCTTTGTACAAAGGATCTCCTGTGGCCTTTTCAATAATTTAATTTTTCCTTTACAATGAGTTTAGTACAAATGGGCGATCTAAACATTTGCTTGTTTGAATGTCCTTTTCTATCATGATCACAGAAATGAGCGATCCAAACATTTGCTTGTTCAGAATGTCCTTTCTGTCGTCACTTGTCGCTTGGGTGCCATCTTCATTCACTCTCATCTGACAACCACCACCACCTTCACTCTTTCTCGATATTTGAATGGTGTTATCATGGGCATTCTTCATTTGCGCTATCTCCTTCTACTTCCTCCCGGGTGAGCATCTTTGTGAACTCTATAATGTGCGTAATAATTGGTTGCGGTAATTTTATTTTGTCTTCTACATCATACCCCATGTGCTTCTTTGTTTTCTTTGACCTTGATTTCCAGGATACTATGACTGTCTCTGTGGAAAGTCTTGAAATTGCTTCATGGTTTGGGACCCATTCCTTTTTCAAACAACTACTATACAATGTATTGTTATCTTGGTTCTCCTTCCTGCCCCTTGGCTCATACCATACCGCTGTAAATGTTGTAGCTCTGCCCCGGTCATCCATGCTCACGTCAACTACTTTCGCAACCCAAAACTTCACATTCTCATGTTCATCATCCGATGGTCGAACTGCAACAAAACAATGGACATCTATGTATATTTGTGGCATAAACTCTCTCTTCTTGGGTCCACAATATGGACGTGGGAGCAACGATTCAAACTCATTTTCAAAGAGACCACATGCTGGACGCAAGTCATTACCAACATTTGGCCAAAATAAAGGCCGTTCTGCCTTAATATCATCTTCTCGCATTTTTGCAAGGTCCTTTATCAATTGGTAGGTCTTGCTAATTACAACAGTAGTGTGTTCCTTCCAAGAGGGCTTCCAATCAGGAAATCTCCGGAGCATTTCCTCTTTGTATGCAATAAAAGCTTTTAAGCCTTCTATTTCACCTTTGGATTTCTCGTTGAATTCTTTTATAGGAGCCCATGTTGGATGCATTTCTTTGCTCAGGATTGAAGTTAAGAGAGAGTAAGGTTCTTCAGGTTCCCATTTTGTATCAAGAGAATAGTGTTGCCATTGCATCACTGGTTTTTCATCCTTTAAGAAAAATCGAAAATAGTGTGGAGCGCTATGACCACCACCTTTTTGTATGAAAGGTAGAATAAAGCTCTTCCAATCATACATCCTCTCAACCATTGAGCATATTGTTCCTTCCTTACGGCCACCAACTTGCCTCCCACATTTTCTTATCAAGTCATCCATTGTCTCCATGTCCTTGTGTTTTAGTTCTCTTGAAACTGTGCTAAATACCTGATCGATATCCTCATGTGTGTGCCCAACCAACAAAAACCCAACTTCAATCTCATTGAAGATTCTATGAGCGATTAGCATTGAGCAAAATGCAAAGAAGAGTACATTCTTATTCTCTCGTCCGCAATTGTCTGCTTGTATTCTCAAAGTTGCTGGTAGGCGACCTTTTTCTGCATGTACATTGTGAATTGCCTTCATAACGGATGTTACAACTTGATTGCTATCGTGTAGATGCAAGGAATCAATCCATATGTCTGCAAAAAACTTAAATCCGTGCACTAACACTCCACATAGATGTGTCTTTAAAAAGTATTTGCCTTGTAGCTTAGGTGGAGTGTTAACGAATCGAGGTAATGTTGTTGTATTTTGATCCATACCATCTACAATAATGCACATGTACTCATTTGGGTGAGAAATAGCTTGCTCCTTCCAAAATGCATATTTTATTCTAGAATGTCGAACAAGTCCATGATGAAATTCTCTCTTTCTTTTGTAAGCTTCTTTTTGTTCTGGAGATGTTGCACTCTCAAGTGCTCGCTTTAGATCATCACAGTCGTTGCACTTTGACAATTTTTGCCTCTTTGGGATTTTAACATGTCCAAAGCTTTTTTTCCAAAGAGTATACAAAGTATGAAAAGATGCCGGTGCATGCCCTCTTTGCCTCTGTGTTTCTCCAATAGAGTTAAATACTTCTTTTTTGGTCAAACCTATCGGAAGATGCATTTCTGATAGGTGGGGTTGCGGTAAAGCATTTTCATAAATGTAATCTTTCAAAATTGCTGTTGCCGCAACCGTTGAGGCTCTTGTTTTGGGCCTTCCTATGTTTCCATGAATGTTAAATTTAACTCCATACTTTGCTTTATTAGCCAAATTCCAATATGTGCCATGTGATAATCCTGTAATAATGCGATATGCATTATTGCATATCCTTTTTCCATTTATAAGAGGCCTTATTTGATGTCCTGAACTTCGCCTTCTCTTATCATTTACAAGAAAGCAAGACAATCTCGTGAGTAGGTATTCATTTCTTCTGCTTCCTTTCCTTTGCCAGACATGTTCTCTACAACCCTTGATGTCATGTAAGTTAATGGATCGCATACATGTATGCTTACAGCATGTAGATCGCATTGCTTTTAGCATAACATCTTCATTCATTACTCTTATTCTCTTTGGTTGCTTTTCTGGATCTGCCTGCACTCGTTGTCTTTTCATGCATCTGTATGTCCGTTTTGGGACCTTCTGTACATTCTTATTTGGATTTGTGTAGTTCTCCTTGTAAGATTTATTTGTCACGTTGTTTTCATGAGATGTTGCATCCTTGATCTTATCACTCTGACAGTCAAATACTGAATATTCCTTTGTTGATGTCATCCTTGCTTTTGATACATTCGTCAAACCATTTGTAACATTTACAAGTTCACAATCAAAGTCAAACACCAAATAGTCCTTTGTTGATCTCATCCCTACTTTTGATACAATCGTAGAACCACTTGTCACAATGGCATTAGAGTGTCCCGAATGATCTTCAAACTCATCTATTCCTAAGAGAACATCACTCATTGATGCACTTTCTATGGATTTCATAACTCCATAGTCAGTGGTGATAGAGTGTCCAGAATGATCTTCAAACTCATCTATTCCTGAGAGAACATCGCTCATTGATGCACTTTCTATGGATTTCATAACTCCATAGTCTTGAAACTCCTCTACTCCAGAGAGAACATCACTCATTATACTATCGTGCATGATTTCCATAATTCCATAGTTACATGCTTTGACTCCAAGAACTTTATCAGTATCCATGAAGCCATCCATGCTTGAAGATATAACACTTTTGACATCTTTGCCCAAGTTCTCAATGTGCATGAACTCATCCACCCCGGATAAGGCATCACTTGTGAAATATCTTTCTTTCTCGGTACCAATGAACTCATCGACTTGTGATAAGACGTCAGTGCTATAGTTGAGTGCATTGGAATCATCCATCTCTGAAGGAATAGAGCTTGGTACATTGGCATATTCTTTCAATTCTTTGATGTTGTAGTATACATTATGTTTATCATTAAAAACCACATGCCGAGTCTTTCCAATCTTTAAAAATTGCATGCTCCATCTCAAATCCTTACCTACCTCATAGTAGGGACCATCCAATGACATTGAGTTATCATCCATACCATCATCAGTAACTTTTTGAATTCTCATCTGCGCAAATGTCCAGTGTTCAACTTGTTCAAATCCCAAGACTTGACCTTCTGCTACATACTTATTTGTAAATGATAACATTTGTAAAATATCTCCCACTCTAAAATCCAAAGATATGCACTTTGTATTCCTGATGACATGTGTTGGATAAGTCTCATCTCTGTCCCATGCAATAAATGCTTTGTTGGAAGTATTATAGGGCATAACATCTCCAAGGATTTCCATATCCCCACACTTATGCTTAAGCTCAACATGTGCACTAAGAATCCTTGATACGATAACCGCCACCTTATCTTCGCCAAGTCTTCTAAAGTGACAAATAGAATTTGGATCACTTTCATGGATTGTAGGAAATGCAACTACTTCTCTTTTGCAACATAAAATCACCTCCATCCCCGGAATAAATTTTGTAGCCATCTCCTTTGTGAGTTTCCTTTGCAAACAAGCTGTAACAACCATTGTAAAGAACATTAGTCTCTTCTCAATAATCTACTTTATTAATGATTTAAAAATCCAGAACGTGTTTGAAAATTTAATTAGACACTAACCAATAACAACCGTAAACCAATAACAACCCTAAACCCTAAACCAAAACAACCCTAAACCCTAACCAATAACAACCCTAAACCCTAAACCCTAAACCCTAACTCCCAAAACCCAAAACCCTAAACCCTAAACCCTAACCCCAAAACCCTAAACCCTAAACCCTAACCCCCAAACCTCAAACCCTAACTCCCAAACCCTAAACACTAAACCCCAAACCCTAAACCCTAACTCCTAAACCCTAAACCCTAACTCCCAAACCCTAAACCCTAAACCCTTAACCCTAACCCCCAAACCCTAAACCCTAACTCCCAAACCCCAAACCCTAAATCCTAACTCCCAAACCCTGAACCCTAAGCCCTAAACCCTAACTCCTAAACCCTAAACCCTAAACCCTTAACCTTAACCCCCAAACCCTAAACTCTAAACCCTAACTCCTAAACCCTAAACCCTAAACCCTTAACCCTAACCCCTAAACCCTAAACCCTAAACCCTAAACCCTAAACCCTAACTCCCAAACCCTAAACCCTAAACCCCAAACCCTAAACCCTAAACCTTAAACTCTAACTCCCAAACCCTAAACCCTAATCCCCAAACCCTAAACCCTAAACCCTAAACCCTAACTCCTAAACCCTAAACCCTAAACCCTAAACCCTAACTCCCAAACCCTAAACCCTAAACCCTAAACCCTAACTCCTAAACCCCAAACCCTAATTCCCAAACCCTAAACCCTAAACCTTAAACTCTAACTCCCAAACCCTAAACCCTAAACCCTAAACCCTAACCCCCAAACCCTAAACCCTAAACCCTAAACCCTAAATCCTAAACCCTAACCCCCAAACCCTAAACCCTAAACCACCAAACTCTAAACCCTAACCCCCAAACCCTAACCCTCAAACCTTGAACCCTAAACCCTAAACCTTAAACCCTAACTCACCGAACCCCAAATCCTAAACCCAAACCACGAAATCCTAAACCTTAAATCCTATGAGTGTTTTCAAGTAATATCATTTATTTAAGTAATAGTTTTAATTAGAATTCATAAGTAATAGTGGAATTGATAGTTGGGAGGATGGTAGTGGGAGAAAGGGAGAGTGGGAAAGTGGAGAAAGGGAGTGTGGGAGGGTGGTAGTGGGAGAGGGAGTGGGAATGGGGGCGGTGGGGGTGGGGGTAGGAGGATGGGAGTGGGAGTGGGAGAGGGAGTGGGAATGGCGGAGGTGGGGGTGGGGGTGGGGGTGGGAGAATGGGAGTGGGAGTGGGAGAGGGAGTGGGAATGGGGGAGGTGGGGGTGGGGTTGGGAGAATGGGAGTGGGAGTGGGAGAGGGAGTGGGAATGGGGGAGGTGGGGGTGGGGTGAGGGTGGGAGGATGGGAGTGGGAGTGGGAGGGGTGGGGAGTGGGAGTGGGAGGATGGGAGTGGGAGAGGGAGTGGGAATGGGGGAGGTGGGGGTGGAAGTGGGAGGGGTGAGGTGGGAGGATGGGAGTGGGAATGGGGGAGGTGGGGGTGGAAGTGGGAGGGGTGGGGTGGGAGGATGGGGGAGGGAGTGGGAGTGGGGGAGGTGGGGGGGTGGGAAAATGGGAGTGGGAGTGGGAATGGGGGAGGTGGGGGGGTGGGAAAATGGGAGTGGGAGTGGGAGTGGGAGAGGGAGTGGGAGGATGGGAGTGGGAGGGGTGAGGTGGGAGGATAAGGGTGGGAGAATGGGAGTGGGAGTGGGAATGAGGGGGGAGGGGTGGGGGTGGGAGGATGGGAGTGGGAGTGAGAGGTGTAGGTGGGAGGATGGGAGTGGGTGGGAGAATGTGAGTGGAAGTGGGAGTGGGAATGGGGGAGGTGGGGGTGGGGTGAGGGTGGGAGTGGGAGGGGTGGGGTGGGAGGATGGGAGTGGGAGAGGGAGTGGGAATGGGGAAGGTGAAAGAATGGGCGTGGGAGTGAGAATGGGGGAGGTGGGGTGGGAGGATGGGGGTGGGAGTGGGAGTGGGAATGGGGTGGGAGTGGGAATGGGGTGGGAGGATGGGAGTGGGTGGGAGAGAGAGAGAAGATAATCTAATAGAGAGGCCAATGGGAGAGGAGATAATGTTATAGAAGGACCAATGAGAGAGAAGCACTTAAAACCCTAGTTTTTCTTATATATACTCTCCTTCTCTCATTGTTTCTCTCATTTCAACAAGGAAGAGCAAGAGGAGAAGCAAAAAGAGGAGGAAGAGCAAAAGCAAGCACAAGCATCGATTTCAACTTTTTTCCAGGTACTTTTTTGAAAATTTGTATTCTTTGAAATTTTATTATAGAGAGAGAAAAGTGAAGGAAAGATTTTTAGAGAGAGAATATAAGAGAGAGAGTCTTGTTGCCTCGACAGCAAAAGAGAGAGAGAAAGAGAGAGGGAGAGAGAGGAGAGAAGGGGGGGGAAAGAGAGGGGAGAGAAAGGGAGGGGGGAGAGAAGGGGGAGGGGGGGAAGAGAGGGGAGAGAGGGGGGAAGCCGCGAGGGGGGGGAGAGAGAGAGGGGAGGGGGAGGAGCTGGGGCAGTGAGAGAGAGGGGAGGGGGAGAGAGAGAAGGGGGGGGCCACTGCCGCTGCCGCGGCAACGAGAGAGGGGGAGGGGGAGAGAGGGAAGGGGGGGGCGGGGGCAGCGAGAGAGAGGGGAGGGAGAGAGAGAGAGGGGGGGCCGCTGTCGCTGTCGCGGCAGCGAGAGAGAGAGGGGGGGGAGAGAGAGAAGGAGGGGCGGCGAGAGAGAGAGGGGAGAGGGAGGGGAGGGGAGGGGAGGGGAGAGAGAGAGGGGGGAGCCACGGCAACGAGAGAGGGGGAGGGGGGGAGAGGGAAGGGGGGGGAGCGGGGGCAGCGAGAGAGAGGGGAGGGGGAGAGAGAGAAGGGGGGGGCCGCTGTCGCTGCTGCGGCAGCGAGAGAGGGGGAGGGGGGGAGAGGGAGGGGGGGCGGGGGCAGTGAGAGAGAGGGGAGGGAGAGAGAGAGGGGGGGGAGAGAGGGAAGGGGGGGGAGCGGGGGCAACGAGAGAGAGGGGAGGGGGAGAGAGAGAAGGGGGGGCCGCTGCCGCTACCGCGGCAGCGAGAGAGGGGGGGGAGAGGGAAGGGGGGGGCGAGGGCAGCGAGAGAGAGGGGAGGGAGAGAGAGAGAGGGGGGGCCGCTGCCGCTATCGTGACAGCGAGAGAGGGAGGGGGGGAGAGAGAGAAGGGGGGGCGGCGAGAGAGAGAGGGGAGAGGGAGGGGAGGGGAGGGGAGGGGAGAGAGAGAGGGGGGAGCCGCGGCAACGAGAGAGGGGGAGGCGGGGGAGAGGGAAGGGGGGGGAGCGGGGGCAGCGAGAGAGAGGGGAGGGGGAGAGAGAGAAGGGGGGGCCGCTGCCGCTACCGTGGCAGCGAGAGAGGGGGAGGGGGGGGAGAGGGAAGGGGGGGGCGGGGGCAGCGAGAGAGAGGGGAGGGAGAGAGAGAGAGGGGGGGGAGAGGGAAGGGGGGGCGGGGGCAGCGAGAGAGAGGGGAGGGAGAGAGAGAGAGGGGGGCCGCTGTCGCTGCCACGGCAGCGAGAGAGGGAGGGGGGGAGAGAGAGAAGGGGGGGCAGCGAGAGAGAGGGGAGGGAGAGAGAGAGGGGGGCCGCTGTCGCTGCCGCGGTAGCGAGAGAGGGAGGGGGGGAGAGAGAGAAGGGGGGGCAGCGAGAGACAGGGGAGGGAGAGAGAGAGAGGGGGGAGAGGGAGGGGAGGGGAGGGCAGAGAGAAAGGGGGGAGCCGCTGTCGCTGCCGCGGCAGCAAGAGACGGAGGGGGGGGGAGAGAGAGAAGGGGGGGCAGCGAGAGAGAGGGGAGGAAGAGAGAGAAGGGGGGCAGCGAGAGAGAGGGGAGGGAGAGAGAGAGAGGGGGGAGAGGGAGGGGAGGGGAGGGGAGAGAGAGAGGGGGGAGCCGCTGCCGCGGCAGCGAGAGAGGGGGAGGGGGGGGAGAGGGAAGAGAGAGGGGGGGCCACTGCCACGGCAGCGAGAGAGGAGGGGGGGAGAGAGATAAGGGGGGGCAGCGAGAGAGAGGGGGGGGAGAGGGAGGGGAGGGGAGGGGAGACAGAGAGGGGGGGGCCGCTGCTGCGGCAGCGAGAGAGGAGGGGGGGGAGAGAGAGAAGGGGGGGATGCGAGAGCGAGAGAGAGGGGGAGGGAGAGAGAGAGAGGAGGGGGGGCCGCGGGGGGGGAGAGGGAAGAGAGAGGGGGGGGCCGCTACCGCGGCAGCGAGAGAGGAGGGGGGGGAGAGAGATAAGGGGGGGCAGCGAGAGAGAGGGGGGGAGAGAGAGAGATGGGAGAGAGGGAGGGGAGGGGAGGGGAGAGAGAGAGGGGGGGGCCGCTACCGCGACAGCGAGAGAGGAGCGGGGGGGAGAGAGAGAAGGGGGGGATGCGAGAGCGAGAGAGAGGGGGAGGGAGAGAGAGAGAGTAGGGGGGTCGCTGTCGCAGTAGCGAGAGAGGAGGGGGGGAGAGAGAGACAGGGGGGAGGCCGCTGCCGCGGGAGGTGGGGGGGAGAGAGAGAAGAGGGGGAGGTGTAGCAAGAGAGAGAGGGGAGAGAGAGAGAGAGAGAGGGGGGGCCACTACCGCGACAGAGAAAGAGAGGGAGGGGGGGAGAGAGAGAGAGAGAGGGGGAGAGAGAGAGAGAGAGGGGGAGGCCGCTGCCGCGGCAGCGAGAGGGAGAGAGGGGGGAGAGAGAGAGAGGGGAGGGGAGAGAGAGAGAGGGGGGAGGCCGCGGCAAGTGAGAGAGAGAGTGGGGAGCGCAAGTGAGAGAGAGGGAAAAGGTGAGGAGAAAGGGAGAGAGAGAGAGAGAGGGGAAATGAAGAGGAGGGGAGAGAGTAGACTAAGATGAGAGGAAACGTAGACTAGAGCGGAGAGGAAAGAGAGAGAGAGAAGAGTGAGAGACATGGACGAGAGATGAAAATTTAGAGAGGGAGGACACGAGAAAGTACGATCGAGATAGAAAATCTTACCAATGAAGAGGAGAAATGAGTGGGCGACGATCGAGAAAAGATAAAGGAGCTACGATCAATGAGGCATATGAGAGGAGATTGGTGTGTGATTTAGTCGAAACTTAAACAAACAAAACTATAAACCTTGGTGTTTGATGAAAATTTAGAGAGGAAGGGCACAAGAGAAAGTACGATCGAGATAGAAAATCTTACCAATGTTTTTAAACTTTCAAGATGATTGAAAGTTGTATCAGTGGACATGACAGATTAGAGTTGTGGAAGTTGACAGAGCATTTTACACTTATATCAGTTGTGGGAGTTGACAGAGCATTTTGCACTTATATATGACAGACTTCAAATTTGTATTCAGAGATCATTGTAAATCCTTATTTTTTTTCACATTTATGCTCTAAGCCTTGTAAAGCCTTTTAGGCTATTCCCAAAGCATGAAATTGATACTTATATGATTGGGAAGAATAAAAACTTGAGGTGTATTAATGGGACTCATTGTACTTTTGATTTTTCAAAGTAATTGTAGTTTGTCAAAGTACTTAAAATTTGTGTTGTGCTTGAATACAGGATGGATCTTGAGGCTACAGCATTTGTCAATGGTATGACACTGAAATACAATGGAAGAATTTATGCCCCAAAGGACTTCACAAACTGGACAGTTGTTGACACAACAAAGAAAGCATGGTTCTTGGTCTTAAGTAAAGGAAATCTCATTCTAGTGATGACAAAGAGAGAGTTGGAGAAAGATGAGTGGGCATCAAATGTATCTTTCTCAAAGAGCAATTTGATTCAAGGGGGCACCTTAGTAGGAATAAAAATTGAAAAAGACAGCAGTACAATGATGATTTACACAAAGTCAAGAATGAGCAACAGATCGTTTCTTCTT
The DNA here is from genome assembly GCF_047967505.1 of Dipteris shenzhenensis. NCBI lineage: Eukaryota > Viridiplantae > Streptophyta > Polypodiopsida > Gleicheniales > Dipteridaceae > Dipteris > Dipteris shenzhenensis. The sequence continues at coordinate 45,317,698 of NC_141605.1, read as the reverse complement.
TCTAAGAAAGATGCAATGCACTTTGTGATGCCGCCGCCAAAAGCACCTAGATTTCCTGAATTGGTTCCTGCATTAGAGATCCTTCAACATGTGTGGGAGGAATTTCCCATTGAGGAAGCAAGAAAAATGCAGTCAAAGATTATCCTTGAATACTTTTAGGGTGTCATCCAACAAGGTTCAACTTCATTGGAGGGACCTAAGGTGCAAGAATCCACACATGAGAAAGGAAGTGATGAGACACGCCATGTAGACCTGGTTCATGGTAATACAAATGAGAGAGGAAGTGGAGTGGATGAGACAGAACACATTGTAGCAATGGATGAGGGTCTTGTACACATGGATGCTTACAAGGGATCTACATCTGAGACAGGAATTGAATTGGTGGAGACCGGACATGCACATGCATCTCAGACAAAAATTGAATTGAGTGAGACATGACATGCATCAGATAAGACAGGACATGCACACACATCTCTTGTTCATGGTATTACTCACTTAGATGGTGTAACTCATGAAGTTGATGGAATAACAGAACAAGTGAAGCCCTTAAGTATACCTGAAGTTGAGGCAATAGAAGAAGAAGTAGGGCGATCTAAAGCAGTTCACATTGAGCCCCTAAAAAATAAACCTCGACGTCAAATGCAAAAGGCAAGTACTTCACGAGCTACAGTTCCAAGTCCTATAATTGGAAAAAGAGGTCGTTCATATACAAAGAAAGGGCAAAGAAGAGAAGAGGAAGAACATGAAGAGGATGCGGAGGGTCTTGAAATGGAGTCAAATCTAGAAGCAGAAATGTTATCAATGAAGAACCTAAATCTTCGCTTGAATGAGGCTGTGACAGATGAGGATCCAGGATATATATGGGGCCAGAAGACTCAAGTTATACATGCTTCAACAGTGGTCAAAGCAAGTGTCTTCACCAACAACAGGACCTTAGATACAGCCCATGCTGAAAAGATTTTTCAGGCTTTGATTGATGGAAAAAAACCAGTTGTTTCTAATTTGGTACTCCGTCCAAGAACATTTTGGCCAGTCATGGGAGATTATAGTCAATCCATCAATTTCTCTCAGCCTATAGATTTTGAGATGCAATTCACTAAGTTCCTCGGAAAACAAGTTCCCTCACTTCAAGAAGGACAGAGTTCAGTGAATGATCCAGAACGACATATAAGGGATGCCAAGAGAAATTTCTTAGCTCATTGTACATTTGAGGCAATAGATGGTCAGCACTATGCCTATGCTTGTAATGAGTGCTCTAGAGATGCATACAAGAAAGGAGCAATTACTTATCAAACCTTCGCGAGTGTGCCTCAATTTCACTACTATTCTGCATGCATCTGTATCTTCAAGAACGGGAAAAAATATTTGATTGAGTCGGAAAGACTTAATCATGACATTTATGCACTACGAAAAATCACCTCCACTTCAGAGATGTTGCTCAAAGCTAGGACCATATGGAAAACTTTTAATTCTCCTTTGACCACTCTCAAAAGAACTGCAACTAAAGTGGAAGCGGATAATCTTGTTGACTTCTACACATGCTTGAGTGCCATTGTACCAAGGGGAAAGCAGGAAAGAGCAGAGGTGATTACAAGCTTCAAGACAGTAAGGGATAGGTATCAAGACTACACAAGCATACTTTTCCGTAGTGATGAAGTTTTTCATCAGATCAAAGACGTGTGTCTTGCATGTGAGAAAGGAGATGTTACATATGAGGCTCCATCATTGATTAAAGAGAAGGCAAAGAAGATTGAGAAAAAAGAGATGATAGCTCAGATGTGGAGGCCTTTAAGAAACCTACCAGACAAATACGCAAGTCTTGCTGCAGAGAAATTAATGTCCAAAGAATGGTTTTTTGGCAAAAAGGATAAAGATCATTGCATGGAAGATTGCATCATCCAACAGGTCAAGCGTGATGCAGTAAAGAGTGCAATTGAATATTTATTGGGAGAAAATTAGCCAATGTAAAATTGATCATAACATTGTGAGGCAGATGGCATCAGCTTTACCGTCAGCTAAACAGAAGGCTTGGGCGCATAAATGGGTGAAGGTAGAAGATGATGGATCTGAAATTACTCCCTCTATGAGAAGTGACATTCCGGAAAATGTGTATGCATATGCACAAAAAGTCATCAATAACCACACTCTCAGAAAAGAAAAAACTTTGAACAAGGACTTTTATTTCATACATGAAATCATTTCAGAGTCTGGAAAGAGTGTTGAGTGCAAGGGAGTTTCATTGAGTGATTTTTTGTCCGACGACACTGCTTGGGAGAGACCTCAGCTTTTCTTTGTCTATGAAATATCACCGGATGACATCTGTCAACTCCTTGACAGAATATTACATACCACCATTGGTAGAGTGGGACAATGTAATATAGTCATATTTGCTGATAAAGATGACAAGGAACAAATGTCTGCTACCCTAGAAAAACAATATGGCAATGAGCTCAAGATTTACAATGGGATATACTCAAGAAAAAGGGACAAGAGAGAATGCGGTCTCAAGATACAGAGTCTAGAAACCTTTTTCTTGTGCATGAAGTGCCCTTACAATGATCACTCCTTACAAAACAATATAAGAGGGAATGCAAAGAGATTGCAACTACTGCTGGAAGAGCATGAAGCTCCAAGTCCCCTCCATCGCAACGCAAATCACTATGAAAGGCCAGCAAAAAGTGCTGATCTTTTAATTAGTATGATGGAATTTTTGCTACCATCCGGATGGGAAGTCACATTGTGCCGAATGGGACATCTGTTTGAAGCTCTTATCAGAAAAGGACACAATGTAAATATTATTGAGAGCCCTGCTTGCTTGGAATACCTTGATACCGTGGCTTCTCTCACAATAAAGTTTGATAAGAAAGGTCCGATCTCACATGAAGAGGATGACATAGAGATGATCATGTATGATGAGAGCAAGAAAGATGATGAAAATGATCAAAGCTCTGGATATAATAGTGAGGACACCAGCGATAGCAAGGAAGCAGAAGAAGATGGATATGACACTGACCTTGCCTCTGAAGGTTACATAAAAAGACCACGAAGATATGTAGAGGTATGAAGACTTATGTTTAATTTTCTTTATTCATTTAAAGGTCTTTTTAAATTTATAATTAATTTAAAATTTTGAATCTCATAATTATTTTATCCTTTTATAGGAGAAGGGAGAGGAGGAGGATGAGGAGGACATAGCTGGAGCAGAGAATATAGAAAGCTCAACTCAAGAAAGCAAAGCTGCTCTGGCTATCCGTCGGATGACTCTAGAAAATAATCATACATTGCAGCAAATGGAGAAGTCATTTCAAGTTAGGTTTCAAGTTCGAGAACAACCTCTTACTTTTATATTCGATGAAGAGGACATTTCAATCCTCATAAACTTCAAGAAAGAGGTCAATGACAAGGTTATAATAGCCATCCTCAGGTTTGACACAAACTTTTTACTGACTTTATGCTTTTGTATTTCCATTGGATCAAATGAACTAATATTCTTTTCTTTTTATTGCAGTATGGTTTTACAACAGCTTCCGCTATATATACAAAGATGTGCATATATGGTCGATCCTCTTGTTTCTAGTGTACTTAGCAATAAGCAGAAGACCATAGATGATGTTTTTAAGTGGTTGCAACCTATTGATTTGACTGCGGCGCGAGTTATCTTTACCGCATATCACGAGGAGTGAGTATCAATCCCTACCTAGCTTATCTCTTACATTGTGGAGGATTATATCAAATAATAATTATTCTTAATTGATAATGCAGCTTGCATTGGAGCTTGGTAATTGTGGACATCTTAGCCAAGCAATGCTTCTTTGTCAATTCAATAGCATCTATCCATGGCAGTGTGTCAGAGTAAGTATAACCTACTTGTGTCATAATTATGTCAATGAGATGCATCCTATGCAATGTGCACATTCATTTATGTTTTCTATTTTGATGTGTAGATCTGCTCGAAAGTTGGTAAGTGCTATAGATGCACTTATGCAAATGGAGGGTGACTTGGAAGATCAAATAGAGTATGTAACATGCCCTGCAGCGAAGCAGAATGATGACCACAGTTGTGGGTGGAGAGTTGGATATAACTGCTTTTTGCTCCTTGCTCAAATTTTTAATTTGAGAGGCGGTGAAACCTCATTGTCCACATATACAGACTTGCATCTATATGCATTTATGTCATCTATCATTAAGGCATTTATTGATAACGTGGTGGAGCATCCAGAGGAAACATTGGTTGCTACGCCCATAAGTTGTGCTGATGTAACCGCTGTATTGGACGAAATGGGGAGCTCTTCTGAGGTTAAGGTCATCATTAGCAAGCAACCTCGTGTTTTGACTTTTGGTAGCGAGGAAGTTACAATCCTCTCCGACCCTTTAAAAGAGGCTAATGACAAAGTCATGATGGCCATCCTCAGGTTTGATATGAACATCTCTTGACTTGATACTTTAATCATTTGATTCAATCTGCTTCTAACATTTGTTTATTTATTACTGCAGTGCGGTTATATCTCATTTTCCTAGATCAGTACAGAATCGCGTCTGTATGCTCGATTCTCTTCTTTCATCTGTACTTAGTGATACCAAGAAGACAGTAGATGATGTTTGTTCAATTCTACAACCTTTAGACTTGGATGGCATACTACTTGTCTTTATGCCATACTATGAGAAGTAAGTATGGTCTCAATCTTTCTTTTACTCTCTTATTTATAATATTGTGTCAATTAATACTTAATATTGTGATAAATCTTATCGCTCTTTATTGGTGATGTAGTTCACATTGGAGCCTGATAGTATGGGACCTTGATGACTCAGGGGGGTCACTATGTATAAACCCTCTATATCACGTGCGTTCAAGGCCTATATTTAAAATCCCTTATCTGTAAATTTTTTCATTAATAAAATTTACCCCTTTTCTATACAAATCTGTAAATTTTTTCCAAAACTATTTTAAATAGTCCCTTATGTATATTTATTTCTGTAAATTTTAGAAATAAAAAATATCCTTCTGTTGAACTCACGTGATAGGGTTACATATGATGAGTGACCGCCGCCCTGAGCTTGATGACAACCATTGTTGGTTTGTCAACTCAATTACAGGCTTTCACGGGGTGTTCAGGTAAGTGTTCTTTTATCATATCATTATGAACATGCATCTTACTATTTACTACACAAATTCACTTTGTCATATGTCATGATGGACAGGTCTGCAAACAAGTTAGTTTCTGCGATTATGAAAATCAGGGAGCATCAAGACCAACCAAATTTCCAGACACGCCTCGCAATGGAGCAAAAAGACATGTTTAGTAGTGGGTGGAGAATTGCCTACAACTTCATGTTGTATCTCAATGAAATTTTTGAACATGTCTCCATAGAAGCATATACCAAGCTCGAGCTACAAGATTTTGTGGCTAAGACTGTTCACTATCTAACTGCTATCATTGGGAAACAACATGATGGACTCAATGAAGAACCTGAGGGAGCCAAAGAAAAAGAAGAGACAATTCAGTCTCCTTCTGTATCACAGCCTCAAGTAGATGCATTACAGTCTACACTTGAATTAGAGACTCAATGCATTCTTCCTACACAAGAAGTGGAGACTCAATGTGCATCTACAACATCACATCTTGTAAAGGAGGAAGAGATTAAGTCTATCCCGATTGCACCAGAAGTAGAATCTCAATGTACACCATCCACACAAGTAGAGACTCAATGTACTCTTAGAGAATCACAGCCTCAAGAGGACTCATCAGACTCTATTCAGTTGTAAAACATGTAGAAAGAAACATGAGTCCTTGAAGATTTTTATCTTGTTTGTATTGATTAATGATAGTGTTTTTAAAACTTATGTTAAATGTTGCAATACATTAGGATATTTTATGATATTTATTCATTACAATACATTAGGTTTTACTTTTTTGAAAGTCTAATTTATTATGTACAATAAATATCTTATGATGAGAATCTAATAATTGTATCATTCTTATGTTCCATCACTTTATTTTATAGATTTCAATGTACTCAAAATATATCATTTATTATGTACAGCAAGTCTAACTTATATTATATTAAAAGAATTCATTCTTATGTTCCATCACTTTATTTTATAGATTTCAATGTACTCAAAATCTATCATTTATTATGTACAGCAAGTCTAACTTATATTATATTAAAAGAATATCTCATGATGAGATTCTAATAATTACTAACTTATATTATATTAAAAGAATATCTCATGATGAGATTCTATTAATTATATCATTCTTGTGTTCCATCATTTTATTTTATAGATTTCAATGTACTATCACTATCTTACATGTCTCAAATGTCTCCCATTACGGTCTTGCATCCCATCATTTTATTTTATAATGTCTCGCATTACGATCTTGCATCTAGTCATCTCTCATTATGGTCTTGCATCTGTAGTTCTATAAATTCCCTAGTAGTCGTTCATCTTCTATATCTCACCCGCAGCAGACACTTCTTCCACTTTGCTCTTCTTACCTTACTCCTCTCCTCAAGCTTGCTCCTTCCTCTCCTCAAGCTTGCTCCTTCCATCTTGCCCGCAGCCTTGCCTCCTCTTCTCAAGCATACTCCTTTCATCTTGCCTTACCTCCTCTAGTTACCTTCCTCACTCTCGTTACCTTCCTCACCTCGTTCGTCTTCTATATCTCACCCGCAGCAAAAACTTCTTCCACTTTACTCTTCTTACCTTACTCCTCTCCACACTTCTTCCACTTTACTCTTCTTACCTTACTCCTCTCCTCAAGCTTGCTCCTTCCATCTTGCCCGCAACCTTACCTCCTCTTCTCAAGCATACTCCTTTCATCTTGCAGCCATTATGGATCTTTTTAAGGTAATCGATTTTGTAGAGCAAGCCATTAGCAGCCTCAAAGAATGGATTGCCGAGAACCAAGGAAAGAGAGAGGAGAGAAAGCAAAATCCAGCTCCATTAACCGAGTACGAGAAGGATGACTTTGCTTGTCAGAAGGGCTTAGAGAAGGAAGAGGAAAGAAAAATAAGTATGGCTACTACTGAGATAGATAAATTGCAGTCATATAGGAGAGAGTTGATAGACTTTCAAAGTGAGATATCTTCGCGTGTGGCTCGTTATGGAAGATTTTCCCCCGAGGAAGCGCAAGCCATTCGGAATAAACAAAGTGTTATGCAGGAGAAAATTCATCAATCCTTACTTCTCTTCTATAATTTTAACTACATCGATGAGGAAGTATATGTAAAAATGAATTTGTACATTGACAAGTCCAAAATTAATGAAATAAGTGTTTCTAGTAGGATCTCTTGTTGGGCGTGTCGGAGTTGAGGATTTGCCAACATTCAAAGGCTATTGAAGAAGAAGTTGAAGCAGGTTTGACAAGCCCCCAAAGGTTTTCCCTCATCAATGCAAACTTAACCTTCATCTGCCATGTGTGAAAGCCTTTATAGAGCAAGCCCTTGATCATACTTATCCCAACAATAGAGTCCAACATGCATGGTTTGCCATATCCCCATCATAGATGACTAGATGATCCAATGGCATGCGTGCTACCACCCTGTGTGCAGTTTTTGCTTTGGGGTGTTTGTGCATGCAAGATTGCTATGTAGAAAATGCCATTTGCCATTTTCCAAGTCATGGACATATCAAATGTGCTTGCCTGCTATAGCTATCTATGACGAGAAAGTAGATGCTGCAGCTCAATTTGCCATTTGGGCAAAAAATGTAAAAGACAAGGAGCTCATATTGAAGAAGTCCAAGATCAAGCCTGACTACAAGGAAAAGGAGCCTAAAGGGAGGAACTAGCCCCCTTCAGGAAAGGAGCAAGAAGGGCCCAACCTTCAACCAGGAACCTCAAATCAAGGAGAGAGGAAGCGGCATGAAGGGAGGGGCCTAGCAAAATCTTCAATCATCGGTTTTTTCCCCTCCGATGATACACATCAGCAGAATTGGATATCCAAAACAAGTGCAATGTGGCCTAAAATGCTTCAAAACACCAATAGGCCAAATGGCACACTATCAGGTTTGATGCTGTGTATTATGAAATGCAATGATGTTTGGCATGCTTATGAGCCATTATATAGCAAGCAAGTGCATGGAAAAAGGAACAATTTAAAATTGTAAATAGTGTTGGATTTATTAAAATATCTTTGCACATGTACAAATTGCACTTTTTCAACTTCTTACATTTCAGGGTGAATCTAGATACCAATACCAACAACTATCAATGTTTTAAGACCACCATGCAATAGTTCCACTAGTTTGGATTCCAAATTTTCAATCTATTTTGATTTTTAACAAATCAAAAAAAAGTTATGGAGTGTGCCCTCAAATGGGTATGCATCACTTTAGCACAACATTGGAGGCCCATTAGCCCATGCCTAATGTTCTCATTTAGGTGTCTCCTTGGGTTAAGGAGAAGCTCACACGGTGTATTTTTGAATGATTACTTCATTGCATGTATGTATAGAACAAAATTTTGATGTTTTTAAATAAATTGCTATATCCTATAGTGTTCAAGATGCATGCTTCACATGCAATGTAGCACTTATAATGCTTTAATGGTCTCATTCCAAATTCTCGTTTCATAATTTTTTTCTCTCATGTTCAATTTTGAATGTGTACTATAACTTGAAGACAAAGTTTCGCAAATTCTGTTGAGTAATGCATAAGTTATGGGTTATGCAAGACACCTATATATAGAAAAGTCCTTGAACCTCACCAAAAATGGCTTCACCCAAGCAAACGATGACCCTATGCTATTGAGTACAACGTTCATTTAATTTAGTGGAACAAAAAAATCAAAATAAATAGGAAGTCATACAAACACTCAAGCAGTTCAGGAAAGTCTTGGAACAATATTGTGTCGCCAATGTTAGAATTTAAGAAGAAGTGATCTCTACAAAGGAATGAGATTCCAACCACCACACATCAAAAGTTTTATATCACATCAAATCATGTAAATTTGGGTTCCAAATTCTATTTTCCAACTTCACACTAGCATGAGAAGCCTCCACCACATCATTATTCTTTCCTAAGCAGGGATTATAGTGCATATGGCTTCTACTTTAGTCCCCTTAGGAGAAGGAAATGATGTTATTTCGAAAGATTAGGAGACCTATCGAGTCGAGAAGCAAATTAAAACTGATGTTAGAGTAATGAGCCAAATTGTCAGAACTCTATATATGGGAGTGATTGGAGATCCTACTTGGCTACATTCAACAGGTGGTTGATCAGGAGAGGCAGAGCTTGAAACAAATAAAGAAAAAAAGTATATTATAGTCTATGAAAGACCAAAAGGTCTATGAGGATAAAGAAACCAGAGTTAGTTAAGGACTGAGAGTCTAGCAAAACCAAAATGTCAATTAAGGACTGAGAGTCTATCCTAATGTCTTGGAAGACTTATGTATTACATCAGTTTAGATTGAGTGTCTCCACATCTATGTTGGTGTCTTAGCCAGTTTGAAATCAAGTAGAAGGGAGATTGTGTTATTGTGTAAGCAAAGCAATTTGAAGGATCATCATTTGTGTGCATGGTAAGGAATTTTGTGATCGATGAACCTTTGGATTCAAACAGCCTTATTGTTGGTAATTTTTCTTTAGGGTAAACTTTCAAACATCCTTATTGGTATTTTGCTTCAGGGTGAACTTGAGGGTGAAATTTCAATGAAATGTCTATTTAATTTTGTGTTTTTCACTCACCACACATAGTAAAAGAAAAGAGAGAGAGAAAGGAAGGAGGGGGGCTATGGGCAGCTCCTTTGAACAATTTTTTTCCCAGGTAGCACCTTCATGGATAGATCTCCTTAGAATCATTACTACATACTCACATACTCATGCACATGAATCATGATACCGTTAGGGTAGTATTTCTCTCCAAACAGTTGCCACACTCTATGAAGACTACCAGTGATGCTTGTATAACACCCTATGAAGACTACCAACGATGCTTGCCACACTCTTTGAAGACTAGCAATGATGCTTGCACACCACCCTACATAGCATATTAGTCATCTTCCAATTGAAAATTTATGTCAATAGAGGTTTTATTCTGAATTTGAGTGTCCTTTGGGAATTTTTGTTTATGATTGAAGGCATATGGACCTTCAAAGTCATGAAGCAATGGGCATATGTTGAGGTAGGTGAGATGAATCCTTGCATGATTTTCAATGAAGACCTATTATATGGGCATGGAAACTTACAAGTGCCCGTATAAGTTGCAATGTGCATTAGGTGTCCATTGACATGGGCTACAATTGCAACAACAAACCTATGAATGGGATGAAAGGTGGCATCCCATTCATTGAGAGTAGCATTTAACCTGAAGAGGCTTGCCAACCTAAAACCCACAAGAATGGAAAGGGTAATCTTGGAGTTGGGAACCTCCACCAAAGTCTGTGTGCCACAATTAGCATTGGAAAATAAGGAGGAGAGAAACCATGCCCCTTGTGAGATATGAAATTAGAAATGATTATAGCCTTGAAGCTTTCCAAGTTGATTGAGCTATGGTGCACAACTTTCCTTCTTAACTAAGCAGATTTAGCTATAAGGCAAAGTTGAAGAAAGTAACTTGATGAATGCATTGAATCATCACAAATGGATGAAAACTTCACTATGGATGATGATTTGTAGTGGATGAAGTCAGGCAAGTTTGGGTGATTCTTGCTAATTTGAAGTTGTATAGATTAACACCTAACATGGATGATTTTGTCAAGTTAGTTTCGTTAAGATGCTAAACTTTTATACTGGCATCGAAATTTTGTATGCCCTAATAAATATAAACGTTAAAAGCATTCGCCAAGATTTGAAACTTTTATGCAAAAAAATACAAGTTTGGGCCAAGATTTACATTTTTTCCTTTAAAATTTAAAAAAATATATTAAAAAAAGTACTACATTCTACCAATATTGTGAAACCAAAAAAATGAGCTTGAAAACTTTCGCCAAGATTTTATATTAAAATATAAGCATAGCTTTGATAAAAACATCCCTGGCACCTAAAGATGTTTGAATACAACATAAGTCATCTTCATATTACATGTTGAACAAGGTTGCCGATCTTTGTTGATGCCTTATTAGACCATGCTATCTTAGCTTATGAGACCGTAAATTTGATTAAATGAATCTTGCACTTATGTCAAGACCTTATTGCACATTTTTAAGCTGTATGCTCTTTTAGATTCTTCTCTATCCAACATTGTTTGTCTTAGGAATCCCAAGGGCACTTAGGTTTTTTGTAATATATGCCTTGGGCAAAGGTTAGGGTTCCGTTGATGTACTCTACCTTTGGGCATCTATTTTGTATTATCATCTTTTGAATATAATAATGTGTCTTTTTTTGTATTATCTTTTTATGTGCAATCTCAAATTGATTTTCATTGTATTTGCAATCTACAATCTACTTACATGCACTCTCAATTTACTTACATGAAAAATGAAATAATATTCAGCAAATCTCAATGGAACATGCAAAAGGAAAAAATATTCAGTAACAACAAGAAAATAATTTGAAAATTGTATTCTTTATTGACTCAAAGTGGCATTACAAAGTGAATCCACTTTAGGGCGCAAGTTACTCTAGCCTACGCTTCTTCTTGCTTGGTTCAGATCCCTTTTTTGCTTGTTGAAAAAGAAAGGGTTGTGCAATTTCATTTTCTATGACTTGGGGATTTGTAACACCAGCTAGCCTTAACACCTATTTCATTAATTTTGGACTTTTTCTATTGTTTTTGGACGAAGCCCAAAAATCCTTCCCAAATGAAAACTTTACTTTGTGAAAATATCCTTCCCAAATCAAAATTTAACTTTCTAAAAATATTCTTTCCAAATCAAAAGTTCACTTTATGGCACTATCATATTCACATAAAAATATTATTTTTTCAATCTATACTTTTGCACCAACATGCAAGAATTTGAAATAATCCTATATTAGAAATTCTAGCTATATCTAAGTTATTTGTTAATTTAATTATTTTTAATATTTTTCCTTGAAGTTTTTTCTTGACGTGATAAATTTATAAATCCATGAAAGGAGACTTAAATATTTCATGAAAATAACATTCACTTGCAATATGCACGAAATTTTTAAAACTTTCAATAAATAGAAAAAAGACATGATGCCATAAGACCCAAGTTTTGTATTGAACCAAAGAGGTATAATAGCAATTATAGCTATTATTATATGATTACATTGAGAGACGTTGCTCTCAGCTAGAGTCTTTATATCCAAAATGATATAGATTGAACATATGTTTACAATTTAAATTGTTGCTCTTAAAGAGCCTCAATTCGTGCCATGTGCATAATTTGACTCCCCATTGTCTTATTGCTCAATGTCATGGCAGTCCCTTGCTAGGTGCCATCTACATAATTTGACTCCCACTTGTCTTGCCAAGCCTTGCCCCTTGGGTGCATTGACTCCCCATTGTCTTATTGCTCAATGCGATAGTCCCTTGCCAGGTGCCATCTGCATTAACTCCCTATTGTCTTGCCAAGCCTTGACCCTTGGGTGACATCCAGTGCAAAATATAGGTGCCATCTGCATTAACTCCCACAAGTTGTCTTGCCAAGCCTTGCCCCTTGGGTGCATTGACTCCCCATTGTCTTATTGCTCAATGTGACAGTCCCTTGCTAGGTGCCATCTGCATTAACTCCCTATTGTCTTGGCAAGCCTTGACCCTTGGGTGACATCCAGTGCATATTTTGACTCTCATTTGACATAGGAGGTGATGACTCTCATTATAATTGTCTTGGATTGGCTTCTTGCCTAGTACCCAAATAAAATCCTTCAATGGACTTCAATACAAAGCTTTAATCATGGACATTCTTCATTTGCGCTATCTCCTTCTACTTCCTCCATGGCGAGCATCCTTAAAAATTCGTGTATATGCAAAATAGTTTGCTGTGGTATTTTTATTTTTCCTTCTTAGACCTCATATCCCATGCGCATAATATTTTGCACATGCAAATCATTATGCAGGACATATTGTTGGTACATGTAATGAATAGTGCAAATACATGCTCGGACCCGTGGAGCTCTAGCAGGCATTTCCACATCATCTTTGTGAAACACCGGAGATGATCACTTTTCGTCATGTCTGAGGTAGATTAGCAATCTTTCCAAATGATTTCCATTCCAGAATGGAAATAGTATCATTGGGTTATCGTCATGGACTAGACCTATTGCTCGGATGATGCCCAAATGTACAACATCGCCCAAGCATGTAGCTTCTTCCAATGCTCTGGCCTTCAATGCATCAGTTGGCACAGAAACCCTCAGCACCTTACATGCATAAATCTTGTGCCAGATCAAAGGGAGCAACAAGAATATTGCACATGTTGACTGTTCCTTTTGTGCCTCTGCCCACAGATGCACTAGGCGTGAATCGGATTTCTTGTCTCGCTGAAGCAGTATGGGCCGCATGGATCTTGGAAGTGCTACACAATCACGCAAGCCATGTGATGTACGTGGTGCTTGTGCAGGTGAGAATGAAGGAGATGGGAATATATCTCCTTGTGTAGATAGATTGTGCATTTGTGGTGCACGCGAGTATGCGGGAGATGGAAACTGGTCTGTGCATGTGGTAGGAGGCACAAATGGAGAAGCAAAAGATGTGGTGAAATGTGATCGTGCATGTGTTGGGAGATGTGGACCAGGAGGAGGAACTTCTTTTGGGTATGGAAGTCTTGGAAAAAAGGGATACGAGAAAAGACATGTTGTGGTCGATGCATTGATGCATACGCATGGTGTGGCTACAATGGTGCTTACGGCTGCATTGGGTGGAATGCGACGTCATGTGAGATGGAAACTGGTTTGCGCATGCGGTAGGAGGCACAATTATAGAAGCAAAATATGTGGTGAAATGTGATCCTGCATGTGTTGGGAGATGTGGACCAGGAGGAGGAACTTCTTTTGGGTATGGAAGATCTTGGAAAAAAGGGATACGAGAAAAGACATGTTGTGGTTGATGCACTAATGTGAACTGCTCTCGATGCATGTCTCTCAAGATGTAATGAAGAACATGACCTTGGTTTTACCCAGGTTGAGAGCTTCAAATCATGAGACTCACAAAAGGATTGTAGTGCATCAAGGTATCTCTGGAGCCCTCTGCTCAGAAGGACAAGAGAGCCACGTCATGTGCACAAAGAAATATCCAGGTCAATGTGCCCGCAAGTGACCAACCTACCCCACCTATGTCTGCATCACTATCTCAAGCTCGTCAATGTAGAGGCCAAACAAGGTAGGTGATAATGGACAACCATATTTGACCTTGATAGTGCTCATGATCTCGTCTATCCATCCAGATCTTGCTCAGCGGACTCTGTGTGTGTGTGTGTGTGTGTGTGTGTGTGTGTGTGTATGTGTGTGTGTGTGTGTGTGTGTGTGTGTGAGAGAGAGAGAGAGAGAGAGAGAGAGAGAGAGAGAGAGAGTCACACTCACCGAATCCCTTTGGTTGACATATGCCTTTCTTTGTTTAGAAAAAATGAAAGATTCAACCGATGTGCGCTCTCTGGATGATGTGCGCTTGTTCTTTTTCTAGCACAAATGAAATCTTGAACCGATGTGTGCTCTATACTAAAAATAAAAGCTTGAATTGCAGGGAAATATGGAGATGGAGATGGCAGGGACAAAAGGAGGGAGATGGAGAGTGGGATAGAGAGAGAGAGAGGGAGAGAAGGGGAGAGAGAAAGCTCGGGGGGGTCACTCATCATATGTAACCCTATCACGTGAGTTCGACAGAAGGATATTTCCTATTCCTAAAATTTACAGAAACAAATATACATAAGGGACTATTTAAAATAGTTTTGGAAAAAATTTATAGATTTGTATAGAAAAGGGGTACATTTTATTAATGAAAAAATTTACAGATAAGGGATTTTAAATATAGGCCTTGAACGCACGTGATATAGAGGGTTTATACATAGTGACCCCCCCGAGAGAGAAAGTTAAGATTGCATTTATTCATTTACACCTCTAAATGGAGAAAGAGGAAAAAAAGAAAGTTAAGGTCTTTGAGAGACTATGAGACTGAAAAAACCCAGATACAAATGATCCAAAGGGTGGAGCTGCTAACAAAATACAAAAAATGTATATGTAAAGTCCAATGTCCAATGTCCATGACATAGGTAGCTAAGGGCAACAAGGTAACAAGATGATCATCGAGTGAGAGAGAGAGAGAGAGAGAGAGAGAGTTTCCAAAGTAAAAACAATAAATATAAAAATATTTTAATTAAAAGCATTTTTAAAGGCAATGCCCATTTTATAAAGTACACTTCTAAGGTCTAAATATTTCAAAATAATTGGCTTTATGTCTGTGTGAGGGGCTTGAGGGATTTACTCATAAAATTTTAGTGTACCACATTGATTTAAAAGGAGGGGTATTTTAATTTAACTTCTAGGAAAATCTTAACAGCTTGACAATAACAAGAGGGGTTTTTTATTTCAACTTTCGAAGAAAATGACTTAGCTCATAAGTAAAGAGAGAAGAGAAGACATACATTTTTAGGGCCTATAGAAGTAGAAAGAGGTAGAAAGAGCTAATTTTAATCATATGGTACACGGGTAGAAGCTATGGAAGTAGAAAATGATGGAAATCAGAGTAGTTTATAGCCTGTTGTATTGGAGAATGTTAAGGATGACCATGGGGAATGGATTCCTCAGCTCTCCAGGAAATATTCTTAGATCAGAATGCAATGGTTAACCCACTAATCATGGGTGCTACAAAGTTTGTCAGAAGAATGCAATGGACACCTCCAAACATTAAAAGGGAAGGATCTTAGAATTTGAAATTTCTCCTGGTAGTAACACAATGACACAGGTATATATTCAGCACGTCTCTACCAATGCAAACATATACGTGCAACTCACTGCAGCCTTCCATATCATAGGCCCAATCGTAAGTTTTTCAAAGTGTACTAGTATTTCATTTGCATTTTAGAGTACTTGCATTTATTTGGGGACTTTGACATGACTTCCTTATGCCTTATATTTGTTTTATAGATCTATATCCATCTACTTACAAAGAGTGGGAGCCTGTAGCATGCATAACTGGGGTGTTGCATGTCCTCCATGTTGAGATTGGGAGTCTTCAGTATGAAGGTCGCACACAATCTAGCAAAAAAGTATGAAGATCGCACATAATGAGATAGATAGATAGCAATTAGACTATGCAAGATAGAGAGAGAGAGAGAGAGAGAGAGAGAGAGAGAGAGAGAGAGAGAGAGAGAGAGAGAGAAGTTGAGAGTGCAATAAGGGACACAAATCATGCACCTAACCATGAGACATTGTTAGATGTATGAATAGACATTGATAGAGAGAGAGAGAGAGTGTAGCCAGAGACACAAAGGGAGAGATAGAGATAGAGGGAGGGGGAGGGAAAGATGGAGATGGAGATGGCAGGGACAAAAAGAGGGAGATGGAGAGTGGGATAGAGAGAAAGAGAGGGAGAGAGGGGAAGAGAGAGAGGTAAGATTGCATTTATTCATTTACACCTCTAAATTGAGAAAGAGGAAAAAAATAAAGTTAAGGTCTTCGAGAGACTATGAGACTGAAAAAATCCAGATACAAATGATCCAAAGGGTGGAGCTGCTAACAAAATACAAAAAATGTATATGTAAAATCCAATGTCCATTGTCCATGACATAGGTAGCTAAGGGCAACAAGGCAACAAGATGATCATCAAGTGAGAGAGAGAGAGAGAGAGAGAGAGAGAGAGAGAGAGAGAGAGAGACAGAGAGACTTTCCAAAGTAAAAATAATAAATGTAAAAATATTTTAATTAAAAGCATTTTTAAGGCTAATTCCCATTTTATAAAGTAAACTTATAAGGTCATTTTCACATTTTCAATTTCCCACTCTTGAGTAACCTTGCATTCCACAACCTCCTCTTTCATCTTCCCGAGCATCCTCCTGCACTCATCATGGCTTCCCGTAGACAGTCTTTTGACTAGTGGATTTCATCCACTAATTCCCATGCCTCTGCAGATCAGGTTTATTGTGTCTTCTAGAAGGCATTCCATCTTGAGTCTCACTTGAGAGCTCTCCTTCCTGATGAGATAAGCCCTCTCTTAAATTTTTGATAGACTTATCCATGGGCAATCTGTCGCAATTGCTGACTCCCTTCACCAATGGGTTTCATTAGATGTTTTGAACTCTTTTGACTAGAGTGCTAATTTCAGGAAGATACTAGTTAGGGCCATGGATAATGTCCTTATCTCTATCCATGAGAGTGCTATTCCCATTGGGAATGATTCATCTTTCCCAATTCATTTGATCTAGAGAGATGCAACCCTTACCCTCCCCTTACCATTCTCCTTGCAACTAGCAAGCTTGATGAGGATGTTGGAGAGCAACCCGAGGGTCCTTCTGCATCCACAAGTGGTGGAGTATGTCCATCAACAAGTGGTGGAGGAGATGACAAAAACCTAGAAATAGAACCTGAGAAGCATACTATTAACCTAGATGAGGAGCAAGTTGAGAGCAAGTCATCTTATCATCATATCCGTGACTCATGCATATCGTTTGGTTAGGGTTTGAACCCTAAATTTTATTCTTTATTCCTTACCAGTTGAAATTGAATAAATTGAACTACCCACTCCCACAACCCCCTCATACTTGTTAGGGTTTTCTCCCATAGGGAAAAAATAAGGTTTAGGGCTTGTATTCAGCCAATAGGGGATACAATTAGGTTTAGGGTTTTCTCACACGAGAAAAAAGCCAAGTCTAATGCACCAAACAAGTCTATCTCTAACTCTATACCGAGTTGATCTCTTATATCATCATCGTACTCTAGCATTGTACGTTCACCTAAGAGTACTTGATCATCTTCTTCAATAAAGTGTGGTGATTCTTGATGATCTTCATCTTCTTCCTCAATATCATGATCTCCATCTTCATCCCGTACGATGTCATTATGTGCATCTTTCTCTTAGCTCATATTGTGATCTTCATCTTCTTTGCTAGATCCATCTGGATCAATTGGATCTAGCATTGGTAGTGGCATCTCCATATCCACATCTCTATCTTTAAAATTTTGCTTACTTCGTGGTGTAACTTGGATCACGTACCACCATCTTAGATCAAAAGGATCCGGATGAAAAACCACCTATATTGAAGATGGGTGCCAAATGCGATCAATTACATATATGAAATTAGGCTTAAGTACATGTATCAATGGATCTTTAAAAATGAAAGCTTCAATTAATTAAATCATTAGTATGCACCTGCTCACAATGCTTCGGAAGAACAAAAGTATCACTTTCATCGGTCCAAAGTTTGGTGGAGTCTATTGCAAAGAAACCGCTACTGTCTTTTCTCACTATCGCATGGGGACCTTTGTAAATAGTTCTAAACCATTTTACATCAAAAATGAAAATACTAAATCGTTTGAAATCAATTTCATAGATTTCACGTATGGTTTCACAATAATCCAACTGTGAGGAGAGAAGATTGGTATCCGAATCACTTGCTCGGCTATCTTGTGTGAAGTTAGCCATGACTCCGCAATCATACGTGACTCTCTTTGAATCGATGCGTTCTTCCCAAAAATGTCATCCATATGACCATAATGCATTGTACTTTTTGTACTGCAAGAGAACATCATTAAAATAATGAATATGCATCTATTTTATAGCGTATATTGCCACAAATAATTACTAAATTATGTTAAGAGGTAGGAAACTTACATGCATCATACATCCAGATGATAACTCTCGCTCGCGCTAGATTATTGTCTCTCCATCGCGTTCAGCTTTACATAGAGCCAGTTGTAGCCATCAAGTGATGTGTGAGTGGGGAGAAGGGTGAGATCTCATGGATATGGTTGCGATCGCCTGTAGATTACTCTGAATCTTGTCCTTGCATTTATTCTTTTTGCTTTGGCTGTTTCATATCTCTCAATCCACTTCTGCATCTCCTTGCTATTGAGGATACAAAAATTATTGAATTTCTCCATTTGCTCTTTGCTCATCTTTCTTTCAATCCCTTTTCCTTGGGGAACCTCGCCAATGATGCGATCATCATCCTTGTTATGCCAAGCTTCTGGCATATTCGAATCCATGGATACAAGAAACTCTGTGATATATACTAATGACTCTTGCACAAGCTGTCCCTCTGCCATGCTTGCTTTTGGTCTTGCTCTTTGTCTTACAAATCCCTTTAAAGTTTTCATAAACCGCTCGAGAGAAAACATCCACCAACTATGAACAATACCTGCAATGGCCACCTCATCAACTATGTGCATAAGCAAGTGCACTTGAGTTGTCATAATGCTCGAGGGAAAGTGCTTCTCAAGTAAGCATACGGCTTCAATGGATTCCACCCTAGCCTTATCAATGCTCGATATGGAGATCTCTTTTTGAGATATCCACCTATTTCACATGCCCATGTAAGATATATTCATAATTAGTCTACAGATTATTCAGATTAAATTGAAGAAAATGCAATCAATGCGAGTTGATAGTAAGCATACCTCACAATACCACTGATCTTGAATATAGCATTTCTAACATCTTCTTGTAAGCACCCTTTTATTGTAATTGGGAGGATGAACTATCAAAGCAACAAAGAAGTCATTCAATAATATAACATAATCATAATTACACTAATGCATCACGATTATCGCTACACTAATCCTACAGCTTAGAATACCTATAAGACCTTATGCCAATCCTGGGACTTGAGCCCACTAAGCTTATTGTCCTTCGATAATACTCCTTTCAAGCAATGCATGTACCTGTGGGTGTTTGAAAAGAGGCAATGTCCGCCTTGACCATTGCCTCCTCTCTCGTGGAGAGGATCCATGTTGCCTTCGGGAGGATAACTTTTCCCGAAGCAGGCACTTGGGGCCACAAATGAGACATCCTATTCATAGCATGCAAGTCTTTTTGCACTCCTCTCGAGTCTTTAGAACCAACCAAGTGTGCCCAAATAGTAGCCCCCACATTCCTGAAGATATGCATGGGATCCAAGAGGTGATTGATTTGTAACTGACCCCAATAAGGAAGCTTGTGAAAGATCGATAGCCTCTTCATACCATGAGGAGGTTCCTCTCCATTCACCCTCCAAGCTTGAATCCAGTCACTTGCCTTCAAGTATGGTGGTAGTGGATCAAGCTGACGTCCACACACGAGATGGTCCAGCGGAAGGTATTGAGCATGACCTTTATAAACATTTTTCCTCATATGTTTGGAGTATCATGCAAGCGATTTCAAACCTGGTTCATAGGAAGTCAATGCCATACTACCCCAGAGCAAATGGCTTGGTCGAGAGCTCCAACAAAATTGTAAGATTATCACATGTACGATAAAAGCCAGTTGTACCAACTGGGCGCATAAGCTCATAGCAATGTTATGGGCCTATAGGATCTCCTACAAGGTGGCAACGCATTGTACCCCCTTTAAATTAGCCTTTGGGATAGAGGCAGTAATGCCAATGGAGTATGTGGTGCCTAGCCTCCATCTTGCCGTAAAGAAAATGCTCATGAAAACGCACGAGCCAAATGGCTGCACAACAACACAAAGCAACTATAGATGCACTTGATAGATGTGCAAAATAGCGGGCGCGTCTATAGGCATTGCTTGAGTAGAGGAATTACGGGTGTGTTTGATAGCGCGTCTAATAGGTCATCTATTTGCGTGTGTATTAACACATCTATTTGCTTGTTTAAACTGAGAAAATATGGGCCCGTCTAACATTGCATTTATCAACGCATCTATTTGCGCATCTAAACTGAGAAAATACTGGCCCGTCTAACATTGTGTTTATCAGCGTGTCTATTTGTGCATGTATTGGCGCGTTTATTTGCACATTTATACTAGGAATTAGATGCATATTTAGATGCAAACCAGAGAATACAGAAAGTGAGATTTTGCTGTATATCATTACTTTCCAAACATTGCCCATGATTACCAAAGCACGTAATTTTAACAAAAACATCAATGCTTTTTTGCAAGCCCACATATACAAGAATTAAGTGAGGTGAGGAGAATGAGACAACATAAGTCATCTTCATATTACATGTTGAACAAGGTTGCCCATCTTTGTTGATGCCTTATTAGACCATGCTATCTTAGTTTATGAGACCATAAATTTGATTAAATGAATCTTGCACTTATGTCAAGACCTTATTGCACATTTTTGAGCTGTATGTTCTTTTAGATTCTTCTCTATCCTCCACCTCATCAATATGCACTAACTACTCATCTAGATAGTAAGCTTGCTATCTTGATTCCAAAGAAGCTCCTTCTATTGATTGTGCTACCTTCTCCTTTTGGCTTAGGTGGTTAATAACAAATCTATGTCATAAAAGATATGTTGATCTCCCATGGACATTAATAGAATCTCTCTCTCTCTCTCTCTCTCTCTCTATATATATATATATATATCTATATATATATATATATATATCTATCTATATATATATATATATCTATGTGGGAGGGTTTTTTTTTGGGGCAACTACTCTTCCCTGAATGAACATCACATGGCTACTCATTCAACTGAATTGTTGAGTAAGCTAGCACATTGAATTTTGAAGTGATGTTTTTTACCAAACCGATATCCCAAGTGTCATCAAAGGTCATACAATGGTGAGCTGCTTGAAGTTGAGGGTTACGTATCCTACCATGTAGAATGGCATCTAGCTACTACTGCTGCTGACCTCAAGACTATTAAATGTATGTTTAATGTGGCACATGGAGCAAATACAAGCCATCCTTGTCCAATGTACATGCAAATGAGAGTACTTACAAAGGGTGGTAAAAATAATTAAAAGTAATGGGCTTCCAAACTTGCAGAGATAGATCAAACTAAGGCACCGAACACGGATGTTTCAGAGAATATCCATCATGGAGCCCAATTCTTGAAATTCCTCTTGAGAGACTACACATTTGTGCGATTCATGCTGTTGTTAGAATAATTGAAAAGTTAGTATATTTGTACATCATTGATGCATATAACTTGAAGCCTCAACAAGAGAGTGAGAGGATGTCTTTTAGATATGGGACTAGACTTTGGGGAAGTAAAGATTCCAAAAGATGAGAAATGATTAGGAAAAATAGGAAATGTTCCTTGTAAGCCAAGTTTTGGTGCATCAAGGATTTAAATTTTCTTTTTACAAAGAAGAAGAATGACAAGCTCAAACGCGCTAATGAGTTTGATCTATGGAGAATGAACGAGGGGGAAAGGGACAAAAAAGATTGGAAATGGATTGAGTGTGGTTAGCTCTTAATAGCTTTGTACCTTTACTACAAAAGAAAAGATTTGAAGATGATGATGAACAACATTTCATCAATGTTGTGAATGACTTTAGGCAGAATATGGAGATAGCTTGGGGAAAGAATCATTTCACACAATACATGGTAATCTCTAGCTTGGACATTGACATATGCATATTTAATGGTCCTATAATTACTAATTTGTTTCTCTTTTTGGCAGCACATTTTATATGCTCATGCACCATACATGGCATGGAATTATGGATGCATCGGAGTGTGGTCCACTCAGGGCATGAAAAGATCAAATTGGCAACCACGTTGTGCATATAACAGAGTGACCCAACACGGGGGTAGTAGAACTAATTCAAACCCAATGGTTCAATTGGTTCAATGGTGGTACATGCATATCAGAATAAGAGTAGCTGCAACAATAGCATTGATTTCAAAGAGTCCTCAGTGTCCCATGTAGTGTGCAAGATGTTAATGCAGGTTGTAGAAGAAGAAAATACAACTCATCAATGCAAGAAAGAGTCATGCAAGATGGCATGCAACTTGTCATAAATAAGGGCGCATATGGGTGGAGGCAGATGAAAATGATGGTGTAGACTCTACCAATGTGGATGCCCATGCATAAGTTTTAGAATTTCTTTGTTATTTTAGTTATGTGATTTGCAATAAAGCCAACTTGTAATGGCCATGAATTGCACTACAAATGAGACACTTTGAGTTATTATTTGGACGTTAATTATAAGTTTTTAGCTCAAGGTTGCACCAATTTTATCTTTTTGAGTTATATTAAAAACAAGTATTTCTAAAAATTAGGGCTTTGGGCCCTATATAAAAGAATTGGCCCTTGTTTTCATTTCATTGTTTAAAGAGCTCTCCATTTCCACACCACCTCCCACTGGCCCCTGACATTTCCACCCTTTCTCTTGCACCCTCACCCTTTCTCTTGCACACTCTCTACATCCTCTAGGGCTAGGCCCAAGATCAAGGCACCAAGGAGATTTGCAGAGAAAAACCCACCTCTAGACTCAGAGACAAAGAGTGATATCGCCCCCTCCTCTCCCCCCAATTATGCCCATCAAAGGGAGAAATGCCATTCTGGAGGCCAAAGAGAGAGCAAGGGGCAAGGACACAGAAAGAGGGATCATAGAGGAGGAGCGCAAGGAAGAGCAACAACAAAGGAAAGAGTAGTGGACCAAGTCAAGAGTAGAGAATCCACATCCACACCCATGGGGGAGAGGATACCCACCTCCAATTCTAGGGCAAAGCGGTCCTCCACATCTAGGAAGAGGCCCTCCACATCAACGGCAAAGAGGCCCTCCTCGAGTGAGGAGATATAGGACTGTGGCACTTTAGGAAATCAGAGTTTCACAAATCTATTGATCTGCTCATCCTAATGGCAAGCTTTGCAAGGGTGGTACGAGACTCGGTCATGCAGAACCTCAACAATAGTCCCATGCTCGGCATTACAGGCATGGAATTTCGGAGGCTCTGTTGAGAGTTGTGGTGCCATGAGCACATGTAGAGCAAAGGTATGAGCAAAGGGTAAGCTGCCACATGGCATGGAGGACATATCCCACATGTGAGCAAGCAAATGGATGTAAGTACCCTCACCTATAAAAGGGAGGTTCATTTGAAGTAATATCAATCAAGCACTTAGCACTATCTCAAGATTCTCTTTATGAGTCCAAGCTAATCTATCTTGGAACCTAATTGACTTGACATACATGTCATGAGCACTCTCTTCATCATGTTTCCACACAGGTTTCATCCACCTTAGAGTGCTCCATAGATCCTGAGGCACACATGTTTTGTCATGGTATCAGAGCATAGGTCTAGCTCTGCTAGTTTAGCTCATTAGTAGTTCACTAGGATTTCTCCCATTCCTAGATTAGTTTCAAAATGTAAGATTACTTTTAGATCTTGAGAGTTCTTGTGAGAATTCATTGAGAGAAAGAGCGAGAGAAATCCATCTTCTTGTGAGAATTCCGTTCATTCTTATTGTGAGAAAGAGGCTAAGCATTGAGAGAGATAGATAGATCTATTCTATACAACGATCTGTGAGAGAAGAGGTTTCTTTGAGAGATAAGTTTCTTCTTGAGAGTGTTCCATTGTGAAAGAGTCTTCTACTCACCTAAGGCTTCAACATATCCTACCTCTCAGACGACTGCTACTCCTCCTACAACTGCAAGCTTGAAGGCGGCCCATAGACCATCATACAAAGACATCTACTTAAGCTCCAGCGAGTAAGGGCCCTTCCATAGTGCACTACCGACCGGCCTCCCAAACGGACTGCCTCAACTCGGAACTCTGCATGTAACGGGTGATGGCTCAGCATCACTGCCAAACACGGACTGCAATGAGTTCTTGATGTTTGATTACAGACTTGGCGGGTAGCACAAGGCTTCTAGCAAGCCATTCGGCGAGCAACTCCTTCTACAACAGCGCGCACGTTAACATTCTCCTACTCACAAAGGCTCTGTCGACCAGCGACACCAACTGACCAGTGCTCAAGCAATGATTCCTCCAACGACCTCCAACATCGACCAAGCCTCAGCTAGCTGGAGCAGTAGCTCTCTGCATCAGCCTTCTACAAGGCACCACGGCTCCTCTGTAGCCCCGAGCGGCTCCCTTCTACAAAGCACGACAGACCCGGGGACCTCCTCCACAAAGGAAGGACCATCAACAGGCTTGTGCTCTTTATGAGCCCCTAACCAACAGCCTCGCGCACCTTCACAACACTTCTACAAGCCCCAGCAATGTCCGTCGACTTCTTCTCACAGCTCTAGCCGCATCAAACAATGCAGTAGCCTCTGTCAGCGACGCGCGCACTCCAAAATCCTTCCTTCACAGAGCGCATGGGCTCAAGAGTGCATCGTGGGCTACCGAAGACCTTCTGCCAACAACTCCATCGACGGGCGACGGAAATCGGAGGCAACAGAAAACCAAAAGCCTCCAAGGTCACCAATGATTGACATGTGGCAGGTAAGATTAAACCAAGGTTAGGTGAGGTTAACCCGTGGTTCAGAGGCTAGGTCACCTTCTGGCCACGTGGCAAATGAGGTAGTCAAAAAATAACTATGGTTGAGTTCAACTGCCTGGGTTAATTTAATCATGGTACAGTTTGTGTAACCCTAGGTTAACTAATCTAGGTTAAAAGGTCACCACAATGCCACCTAAGCACAAAGCCCTTGCTAAGCACAGTTTGTAAGCAGGATATGAACTCCTGTGCCACATCATCAAGATCCCCTTCTTCACAAAACCTTCAACAAGGCATAACTTGCAATCCAAAAAGAATTTGGACACACTCCACAAAGGAAAAGTGATCGTCTTTTCGAGCTCTACGCGCCTGTCATGTCAGAATCATTGTATGCAATTAGACACTGCCAATATTGAAAGAAATCAATTGGTAAGACCTTTGTAACAAATGGAAAAGCAAAGCATGTATGCAAACATCGATGTAAAAAGCAAGCCAAAAGCACAAGTGTATGAGATGACCATAGCCCGAAACATGGCATCCACACATTAAGCATTAAGGCACATGGAAGAACAAAGCATCATGCAGATAGCTACACCAAGCAAAGCAGCAAACGAGTCATCATCAAGCCATGAGCCAAAAGGTGACATCAATGGAATGTATTGAAAATCAAAAAACCCTTGCCAACCTTGCCTATATGTTTTGTAAATCAAGCCTGACCACCTGAGAGTAGCTATGAAAGCACCCAGGGGAGGTATTGACATGTAAAAAGCCACACTTGACCACCTTAAGTAGCAATGCATGCACTAAGGGGAGGTGATGGAATGTAACTCACATCTGACCACCTTGCAGTAGCCAAAGGATCATGGCACCAAGGGGAGGTGTTGAGAGTTGTGGTGCCATGAGCACATGTAGAGCAAAGGTATGAGCAAAGGGTAAGCTGCCACATGGCATGGAGGACATATCCCACATGTGAGCAAGCAAATGGATGTAAGTACCCTCACCTATAAAAGGGAGGTTCATTTGAAGTAATATCAATCAAGCACTTAGCACTATCTCAAGATTCTCTTTATGAGTCCAAGCTAATCTATCTTGGAACCTAATTGACTTGAGATACATGTCATGAGCACTCTCTTCATCATGTTTCCACACAGGTTTCATCCACCTTAGAGTGCTCCATAGATCCTGAGGCACACATGTTTTGTCAGGCTCCATGGTGCATTTCCAGAAATTCCTTGCCTTACATCATGTAGTTGAGACCTACCTTGTAGACCTCATGGATGACACCCAATTGGCTGCAATCCACAAGAAAAGGGTCACTATGACCACCAAAGATATGCAATTCATTGTTTGTCTTAGGAATCCCAAGGGCACTTAGGTTTTTTGTAATATATGCCTTGGGCAATGGTTAGGGTTCCGTTGATGTACTCTACCTTTGGGCATCTATTTTGTATTATCATCTTTTGAATATAATAATGTGTCTTTTTTTGTATTATCTTTTTATGTGCAATCTCAAATTGATTTTCATTGTATTTACAATCTACAATCTATTTACATGCAATCTCAATTTACTTACATGAAAAATGAAATAATATTCAGCAAATCTCAATGGAACATGCAAAAGGAAAAAATATTCAGTAACAATAAGAAAATAATTTGAAAATTGTATTCTTTATTGACTCAAAGTGGCATTACAAAGTGAATCCACTTTAGGGCGCAAGTTACTCTAGCCTAAACTTCTTCTTGTTGGTTCAGATCCCTTTTTTGCTTGTTGAAAAAGAAAGGGTTGCACAATTTCATTTTCTATGACTTGGGAATTTGTAACACCAGCTAGCCTTGCAAAAGCTTTGATGCTATGAAGAGGTTTCCATATGCATGATTATGCCAAAAAACCCCTTACAAACCCTAAATTTGAGATCATGTGACGAGGGCCCAATTTTTGCAAAAACTACTCTTGGTCATTGCACAAATTGTGCCCTAGTCACACAATGTCAGCTTTAGGGTCTGTAGGGGGTTTTTGCATGAAAATCAAGCATATGGAAACTAATGTCTCAATGGCCTCCAAGAAACGAATGTTTTAATAGATTATTTTTCCTATTGAGAAAACCCTACATCTAATTGTATCCCCTATTGGCTGAATATAAGCCCTAAACCTTATTTTTTCCCTAAGGGAGAAAACCCTAACAAGTGGGAGGGGGTTGTGGGAGTGGGTAGTTTAATTTATTCAATTTCAACTGGTAAGGAATAAAAAATAAAATTTAGGGTTCAAACCCCAACCAAATGATATGCATGAGTCACAGATATGATGATAAGATGACCTTGCTCTCAACTTGCTCCTCATCTAGGTTAATAGTATGCTCCTCAAGTTCTATTTCTAGGTTTTTGTCATCTCCTCCACCACTTGTTGATGGACAAACTCCACCACTTGTGGATGCAGAAGGACCCTCGGGTTGCTCTCCAACATCCTCATCAAGCTTGCTAGTTGCAAGGAGAATGGTAAGGGTTGCATCTCTCTCGATCAAATGAATTGGGGAAGATGAATCATTCCCAATGGGAATAGCACACTCATGGATAGAGATAAGGACATTATCCATGGCCCTAACTAGTATCTTCCTGAAATTAGCACTCTAGTCAAAAGAGTTAAAAACGTCCAATGAAACCCATTGGTGAAGGGAGTCAGCAATTGCGACAGATTGCCCATGGATAAGTCTATCAAAAATTTAAGAGAGGGGTTATCTCATAAGGAAGGAGATCTCTCAAGTGAGACTCAAGATGGAATGCCTTCCAAAAGACACGATAAACCTGATCTGCAGAGGCATGGGAATCAGTGGATGAAATCCACTAGTCAAATGACTATCTACGGGAAGCCATGATGAGTGCAGGAGGATGCTCGGGAAGATGAAAGAGGAGGCTGTGGAATGCAAGGTTACTCAAGAGTGGGAAATTGAAAATGTGAAAATGACCTTATAAGTGTACTTTATAAAATGGGAATTAGCCTTAAAAATGCTTTTAATTAAAATATTTTTATATTTATTATTTTTACTTTGGAAAGTCTCTCTCTCTCTCTCTCTCTCTCTCTCTCTCTCTCTCTCTCTCACTTGATGATCATCTTGTTGCCTTGTTGCCCTTAGCTACCTATGTCATGGACAATGGAAATTGGATTTTACATATACATTTTTTGTATTTTGTTAGCAGCTCCACCCTTTGGATCATTTGTATCTGGATTTTTTCAGTCTCATAGTCTCTCGAAGACCTTAACTTTATTTTTTTCCTCTTTCTCAATTTAGAGATGTAAATGAATAAATGCAATCTTAACTCTCCTTCTCCCCCTCTCTCCCTCTCTCTCTCTTTGTCCCACTATCCATCTCCCTCCTTTTGTCCCTGCCATCTCCATCTCCATCTTTCCCTCCCCCTCCCTCTATCTCTATCTCTCCCTTTGTGTCTCTAGCTCCACTCTCTCTCTCTCTCTATCAATGTCTATTCATACATCTAACAATGTCTCATGGTTAGGTGCATGATTTGTGTCCCTTATTGCACTCTCAACTTCTCTCTCTCTCTCTCTCTCTCTCTATCTTGCATAGTCTAATTGCTATCTATCTATCTCATTATGTGCGACCTTCATAACTTTTTGCTAGATTGTGTGCGACCTTCATACTGAAGACTCCCAATCTCAACATGGAGGACATGCAACACCCCAGTTATGCATGCTATAGGCTCCCACTCTTTGTAAGTAGATGGGTATAGATCTATAAAACAAATATAAGGCGTAAGGAAGTCATGTCAAAGTCCGCAAATAAATGCAAGTACTCTAAAATGCAAATGAAATACTAGTACACTTTGAAAAACTTACAATTGGCCCTATGATATGGAAGGCTGCAGTCAGATGCATGTATATGTTTGCATCGGTAAAGACGTGCTGAATATATACATGTGTCATTGTGTTACTACCAAGAGAAATTTCAAAATCTAAGATCCTTCCCTTTCAATGTTTGGAGGTGTCCATTGCATCCTTTTGACAAACTTTGTAGCACCCACGATTAGTGGGTTAACCATTGCATTCTGATCTATGAATATTTCCTGGAGAGCTGAGGAATCCATTCCCCATGGTCATCCTTAACATTCTTCAATACAACAGGCTATAAACTACTGTGATTTCCATCATTTTCTACTTCCATAGCTTCTACGCGTGTACCATATGATTAAAATTAGCTCTTTCTACCTCTTTCTACTTCTATAGACCCTAAAAATGTATGTCTTCTCTTCTCTCTTTACTTATGAGCTAAGTCATTTTTTTCTAAAGTTGAATTAAAAAACCCCTCTTGTTATTGTCAAGCTGTTAAGCTCTTCCTAGAAGTTAAATTAAATACCCCTCCTTTTAAATCAATGTGGTACACTAAAATTTTATGAGGTAAATCCCCGGAGCCCCTCACACAAACATAAAGCCAATTATTTTGAAATACTTAGACCTTAGAAGTGTACTTTATAATATGGGCATTACCTTTAAAGATGCTTTTAATTAAAATATTTTTATATTTATTGTTTTTACTTTGGAAAGTCTCTCTCTCTCTCTCTCTCTCTCTCTCTCTCTCTCTCTCTCTCTCTCACCCGATGATCATCTTGTTGCCTTGTTGCCCTTAGCTACCTATGTCATGGACATTGGACATTGGACTTTACATATACATTTTTTGTATTTTGTTAGCAGCTCCACCCTTTGGATCATTTGTATCTAGGTTTTTTTAGTCTCATAGTCTCTCGAAGACCTTAACTTTCTTTTTTTCCTCTTTCTTCATTTAGAGGTGTAAATGAATAAATGCAATCTTAACTCTCCCTCTCCCCCTCTCTCCCTCTCTCTCTCTTTGCCCCACTCTCCATCTCCCTCCTTTTGTCCCTGCCATCTCCATCTCCATCTTTCCCTCCCCCTCCCTCTATCTCTATCTCTCCCTTTGTGTCTCTAGCTCCACTCTCTCTTTCTCTCTCTCTCTCTCTCTCTCTCTCTCTCTCTCCCCCTCTCTCGATCTCTATCTTGCATAGTCTAATTGCTATCTATCTATCTCACTATGTGAAACCATACTTTTTTGCTAGATTGTGTGTGACCTTTATACTAAAGACTCCCAATCTCAACATGGAGTACATGAAACACCCCAATTATGCATGCTACAGGCTCCCACTCTTTGTAAGTAGATGGATATAGATCTATAAAATAAATATAAGGCATAAGGAAGTCATGTCAAAGTCCCCAAATAAATGCAAGTACTCTAAAATCCAAATGGAATACTACTACACTTTGAAAAACTTACAATTGGGCCTATGATATGAAAGGCTGCAGTGAGATGAACGTATATGTTTGCATGGGTAAAGACGTGTTGAATAGATATCTGTGTGATTGTGTTACTATTAGGAGAAATTTCAAAATCTAAGATTCTTCCCTTCCAATGTTTGGAGGTGTCCATTGCATCCTTCCGACAAACTTTGTAGCACCCATGATTAGTGGGTTAACCATTGCATTTTGATCCAAGAATATTTCCTGGAGAGCTGAGGAATCCATTCCCCATGGTCATCCTTAACATTCTACAATACAACAGGCTATAAACTACTGCGATTTCCATCATTTTCTACTTCCATAGCTTCTACCCATGTACCATATGATTAAAATTAGCTCTTTCTACCTCTTTCTACTTCCATAGACCCTCAAAATTTATGTCTTCTCTTCTCTCTTTCTCTGTCCCTATCTTTCTCTTCCTCTGTAGCTCTCTCTCTCTCTCTCTCTCTCTCTCTCTCTCCCCCCCCCTCCTTCCATCTATCCTCTAACTAAACCTCTCAAACAAAGAAATAAAAAATTAAAAAAAAAACATAGAATACATTTCTCTCTCTCTCTCTCTCTCTCTCTCTCTCTCTCTCTCTGTGTCTCTCTCTCTCCCTGATCTCTCTCTCTCTCTCTCTCTCTCGCATCCTGTGTTTCAAGGTACCCCTCACCTCGGGGGTGTACTACTTTAGAAACCCTATGTATCATGTGTGTTCAAGGGGTATTAAAAAAACCACACAACAAAAATTTTCCCCCCAATAGATACACCCCTCTTTACTAATGAGCTAAGTCATTTTTTTCTAAAGTTGAATTAAAAAACCCCTCTTATTATTGTAAAGCTGTTAAAATTTTCCAAAAAGTTAAATTAAAATACCCCTCCTTTTAAATGCACATGGTACACTAAAATTTTATGAGGTAAATCCCCCGAGCCCCTCACACAAACATAAAGCAAATTATTTTGAAATACTTAGACCTTAGAAGTGTACTTTATAAAATGGGCATTACCCTTAAAAATGCTTTTAATTAAAATATTTTTATATTTATTGCTTTTACTTTGGAAAGTCTCTCTCTCTCTCTCTCTCTCTCTCTCTCTGTGTCTGTCTATCTGTCTCTATCTCTCTCTCTCTCTCTTGCACCCAATAATCATCTTGTTCCCTTGTTGGCCTGTGCTACCTATGTCATGGACATTGGACACTGGATTTTACATATACATTTTTTGTATTTTGTTAGTGGCTCCATCCTTTGGATCATTTGTATCTGGGTTTTTTCAGTCTCATAGTCTCTTGAAAACCTTAACTTTCTTTTTTTCCTCTTTCTCAATTTATAGGTGTAAATGAATAAATGCAATCTTAACTCTCTCTCTCCCCCTCTCTCCGTCTCTCTCTCTCTCTCTATCCCACTCTCCATCTCCCTCTTTTTGTCCTTCCCATGTCCATCTCCATCTCCATCTTTAGCTCCCCCTACCTCTATCTCTTTCTCTCCCTTTGTGTCTTTGGCTACTCTCTCTCTCTCTCTCTCTCTCTCTCTCTCTCTCAATGTCTATTCATACATCTAACAATGTCTCATGGTTAGGTGCATGATTTGTATCCCTTATTGCACTCTCAACTTCTCTCTCTCTCTCTCTCTCTCTATATATATATATATATATATCTCTCTCTCTATCTTGCAGATTCTAATTGCTATCTATCTATCTCACTGTGTGCGACCTTCATACTTTTTTGCTAGATTGTGTGCGACCTTCATACTGAAGACTCCCGATCTCAACATGGAGGACATGGAACACCCCACTTACGCATGCTATAGGCTCCCACCACTACTACACACGGGTCCTATTCTAATGCTTAACGATCGATGATTAGCACGTGCACGATGCTAATCATCGATAATCAAAATGGGATTCATTAAGTGTCGCTATATAGCGACTTTAGGTAAACGTCGCTATATAGTGACATTTAAAGAACATCGCTATATAGCAACCTTTATTAGACTTGTAAATGGTCGCTATATAGCGACACTTATTAGACTTGTGAATGGTCACTATATAGCAACACTGAGACAGCTTCCTATAGCGACATTTTACAGAGTGTTTTTTCTCATACCGACCTTAAAAGATAGTTTTTGCCAATGACAAATATTTGTTCTTTTTCATACATGTTTGATCCTTTGAGAGAATAAAAGTACAAGAGCATGTACATCAAGCCTTTGAAGCTCATATATTAATGTCCAAGTTTGAGATGAAAAAAATCAATGAAGAGCATTCACATCAATGGCTTCATCCTGAGCCAAGTCTAACGCTCCAAACAATCTCCTATATCATCATCATACTCTAGCATCGTACATTCACCTAAGAGTACTTTATCATCTTCTTCAATAAAGTGTGGTAATTATTGATGATCGTCATCTTCTTTCTTAATATCGTGATATCCATCTTCATCCCGTACGATGTCATTCTGCGCATCTTCCTCTTGGTTGATATTATGATCTTCATCTTCTTCGCTAGATCCATCTGGATCAATTCGATCTAGCATTGGTAGTGGCATCTCCATCTCCACTTCTCTATCTTTAAAAACATTTCTTACTTCATGATGCAACTTGGATCACGTACCACCATCCTGGATCAGAATGATTCGGATGAAAAACCACCTATATTGAAGATGGGTGCCAAATTTTGTCAATTACATATATGAAATTATGCTTAAGTACATGTATCAAAGGATCTTTAAAAGCCAAAGATTCGATTAATTAAATCATTAGTATGCACCTGCTCACAATGCTCGAGAAGAACAAAAGTATCGCATGGGGACCAAAAGAAGCAGGCAGTCATCCATGAATTGAAAAGAAAATAGCCTAACCCTCCAAATTGGGAGTTCAATGAGAATTACATGCGAGAGCACATGGGTTTGGTCTTGAAGCATCGTAGGTCAACCTTGCGTACTTCGATCGCAAAGGGGAAAGCTAAACCCAGCTGGGTAGACAAAGTTGTTTAGAAGTTTTTCAAGAAGCAGAATAGGGACCATCCCGAAATGTTGGAGGGTTAGAGGAGGGCTGCAAGGAGACGGTTAGACTCCGTAGGTACTTCGCACTTTGGTGCAGGCAGACGGTTGGCATTCGAGGCGACCGTGGTAAGTCTACTTGACCTTCTCATTTAATGTATTATTCAATTTGTTTTACTACATATTGCATGCACTTTATCTAACTCTCGTAAATTGGGCCACAGCAAGCTGCGATGGGTTTCCTTTTTACAGATGTCGAGACAAGATGGCGTCTCGCATAGGAACAAAGCCATGGTTTATTAAGCAGGAGGCATTGGGAACGACGGTCAATTGGCTTGAGGTGGTTGCTTGCACAATATAAGTCTACTCCTACTTGTAATCTCACTTTTTAAACTGTTTTATTCTTTAAGTTCCAATCTAATTTCCAATTAATATGGTTTCACTCTCAGAATCAAAGCTCGAATGTCCAATCAGTGGAGGTGAGCAGTGATGATGAGGGATTAGGCTTATACGGCTTCGATGAGGACCACGGATCAAGTGCAGCTCACAAGGGCCAGGGAGCAGATGTAGCTCACGAGGGCCAAGCATTAGTCCAGTAGGACAAGGATGAGGACAACGATGATGATTCGGATGAGCAGTAGTAGTAGTAGTAGTAGTAGTAGTAGTAGTAGTAGTAGTAGTTGTTGTTTGCATATCCTTCACCATATATATGCTTTTGTAGATCGGCTCGTTTGAGCGATTTTATATCACCCTTTTTGAAAGGGTAATTTTGTAACAAACAATGTTGTATATCTTCGACATGTATTTGCTTTTGTCGCTCGGTTCATTTAAGCGATTTTGTATCACCCTTTCCACAAGGGAAATTTTGTAATAAAAATCATTCTTTTGTAATTACTAAATAAAAAACATTAGTGGGGCAAAAGAGGGCTTGCTATGGTCCTGTTTAGCCCCACTAATGTTTTTTTCAAAGCTTCTGTTAATCGTTGCTATATAGCGATGTTTACCAATGTTGCTATATAGCGACGTTTATTAGTGTCACTATATAGCAACTGTTATTTTTTTATGCTTATCACGATGTGAATATCGACCTTTACGCCCGTTAAAATTTCTATCGAAAAAGGACCTATGCCTTGTAGTGCACTCTAAGTAGATGGATATAGATCTATAAAACAAATATAAGAACAAATATAAGGCATAAGGAATTCATGTCAAAGTCCCCAAATAAATGCAACACTGCTACACATCGGTCCTATTTCGATGCTTAAGGACCAACGATTAGTGTGCATGGGGTGCTAATCATCAGTAATCAAAGCGGGATTCGTTAAGTGTCATTATATAGTGACTTTAGGCAAATGTCACTATATAGCGACGTTTAAAGAGCGTCACTATATAGTGACCTTTACTAGAGTTATGAATGGTTGCTATATAGCGACATTGAGAGAATTTCCTATAGCGACGTCTTACTGAGTGTCATTTCTCATAGCAACCTTAAAAGATAGTTTTTCCCAATGACAATTTTTTTTCCTTTTCATACATGTTTGATCCTTTGAGAGAATAAAAGTACAAGAGCATGTACAGCAAGCCTTTGAAGCTCATATATTCATGTCCAAGTTTGAGATGAAAAAAATCAATGAAGAGCATTTACATCAACTGCTTCGCCAAGTCTAACGTGCCAAACAAGTCTATCTCGAACTCTATACCTAGTTGATCTCTTATATCATCATCATACTCTAGCACCGTACGTTCACCTAAGAGTACTTGATTATCTTCTTCAATAAAGTGTGGTGATTCTTGATGATCTTCATCTTCTTCCTCAATATCGTGATCTCCATCTTCATCCCGTACGATGTCATTATGCGCATCTTCCTCTAAACTCATATTGTGATCTTCATCTTCTTTGCTAGATCCATCGGGATCAATTGGATCCAGCATTGGTAGTGGCATCTCCATATCCACATCTCTATCTTAAAAATTTTGTGTACTTTGTGGTGTAACTTGGATCACGTATCACCATCTTAGATCAGAAGGATCCGAATGAAAAACCACCTACATTGAAGATGGGTGCCAAATACGATCAATTACATATATGAAATTATGCTTAAGTACATGTATCAATGGATCTTTAAAAATGAAAGCTTCAATTAATTAAATCATTAGTATGCACCTACTCACAATGCTCGGGAAGAACAAAAGTATCACTTTCATCGGTCCAAAGTTTGGTGGAGTCTATTGCGAAGAAACCGCTACTATCTTTTCTTACTATCACATGGGGACCTTTGTAAATAGTTCTAAACCATTTTACATCAAAAATGAAAATACTAAATCATCTGAAATCAATTTCATAGATTTTGCGTATGGTTTCACAATAATCCAACTGTGAGGAGAAAAGATTGGTATCCGAAGCACTTGCTCGGCTCTCTTGTGTGAAGTTAGCCATGACTCCACAATCATACGTGACTCTCTTTGAATCGATGCGTGATCTGCCTGAAAATGTCATATATATGACCAGAATGCATTGTACTTTTTGTACTGCAAGAGAACATCATTAAAATAATGAAGATGCATCTATTTTATAGCGTATATTGCCACAAATAATTATTGAATTATGTTAAGAGGTAGGAAACTTACATGCATCATACATCCAAATGATAACTCTCGCTCGCGCTAGTTTATTGTCTCTCCATCGCGTTCGGCTTTACATAGAGCCAGTTGTAGCCATCAAGTGACGTGTGAGTGGGGAGAAGGGTGAGATCTCGTGGATATGGTTGCGATCGCTTGTACATTACTCTAAATCTCGTCCTTGCATTTATTCTTTCTGCTTTGGCCGTTTCATATCTCTCTATCCACTTCTGCATCTCGTTGCTATTGAGGATACAAAAATTATTGAATTTCTCCATTTGCTCTTTACTCATCTTTCTTTTAATCCCTTTTCCTTGGGGAACCTCGCCAATGATGCGATCATCATCCTTGTTATGCCAAGCTTTCGGCATATTAGGATCCATGGATACAAGAAACTCCATGATATATACTAATGACTCTTGCACAAGCCGTCCCTCTGCCATGCTTGCTTCTGGTCTTGCTCTTTGTCTTACAAATCCCTTTACAGTTTTCATAAACCGCTCGAGAAAAAACATCCACCAACTATGAACAATACCTGCAATGGCCACCTCATCAACTATGTGCACAAGCAAGTGCACTTGAGTTGTCATAATGCTCGAGGGAAAGTGCTTCTCAAGTAAGCATACGGCTTCGATGGATTCCACCCTAGCCTTATCAATGCTCGATATGGAGATCTCTTTTTGAGATATCCACCTATTTCACATGCCCATGTAAGATGTATTCATAATTAGTCTACAGATTATTCAGATTAAATTGAAGAAAATGCAATCAATGCGAGTTGATAGTAAGCATACCTCACAATACCACTGATCTTGAATATAGCATTTCTAACATCTTCTTGTAAGCACCCTTTTATTGTAATTGGGAGGATGAACTATCACAGCAACAAAGAAGTCATGTCAATAATATAACATAATCATAATTACACTAACGCATCACGATTATCGCTACACTAATCCTACAGCTTAGAATACCTATAAGACCTTGTGCCAATCATGGGACTTGAGACCACTAAGCTTATTGTCCTTCGAAAATGCTCCTTTCAAGCAACACATGTACCTGTGGGTGTTTGAAAAGAGGCAATGTCCGCCTTGACCAATGCCTCCTCTCTCGTGGAGAGGATCCATGTTGCTTTCGGGAGGATAACTTTTCCCGAAGCACGCACTTGGGGCCACAAATGAGACATCCTATTCATAGCATGCAAGTCTTCTTGCACTCCTCTCGAGTCTTTAGAACCAACCAAGTGTGCCCAAATAGTAGCCCCCACATTCCTGAAGATATGCATGGGATCCAAGAGGTGATTGATTTGTAACGGACCCCAATAAGGAAGCTTGTGAAAGATCGATAGCCTCTTCATACCACGAGGAGGTTCCTCTCCATTCGCCCTCCAAGCTTGAATCTAGTCACTTGCCTTCAAGTATGGTGGTAGTGGATCAAGCTGACGTCCATGCGCGAGATGGTCCAGCAGAAGGTATTGAGCATGACCTTTTTAAACATTTTTCCTCATATGTTTGGAGTATCGTGCAAGTGATTTCAAACTTGATTCATAGGAAGTCAATGCCATACTATCCCAGAGCAAATGGCTTGGTCGAGAGCTCCAACAAAACTTGTTGTAAGATTATCACATGTACGATAAAAGCTAGTTGTACCAACTGGGCGCATAAGCTTATAGCAATGTTATGGGCCTATAGGATCTCCTACAAGGTGGCAATGCATTGTACCCCATTTAAATTAGCCTTTGGGGTAGAGGCAGTAATGCCAATGGAGTATGTGGTGCCTCGCTGTAAAGAAAATACTCATGAAACTGCACGAGCCGAATGGCTACACAACAACACAAAGCAACTATAGATGTGCTTGGTAGATGCGCAAAATAGCGGGCACATCTAATAGCATGTCTAATAGGTCGTCTATTTGTGCGTGTATTAACACGTCTATTTGCGCGTTTAAACTGAGAAAATATGGGCCCGTCTAACATTGCATTTATCAACGCGTCTATTTGCGCATCTAAACTGAGAAAATACTGGCCCGTCTAACATTGTGTTTATCAACGCATCTATTTGCACGTGTATTGGCACGTTTATTTGCACATTTACACTAGGAATTCGATGCATATTTAGATGCAAACCAAAGAATACAGAAAGTGAGATTTTGGTGTATATCATTACTTTCCAAACATTGCCCATGATTACTAAAGCACATAATTTTAACAAAAACATCAATGCTTTTTTGCAAGCCCACATATACAAGAATTAAGGGAGGTTAGGAGAATGAGACAATATGTAAAATAGTTTTGCCAATATTATCAACGATGGGCTACGGTTCAATCTCATCCTCAATGAGATCAACCCTTTCCAAACTATCTACATCAAAATCCAAACAAGTGTTTAGATCTACAAATGCATTCAACCCACTACTACTTGTGCTACTCATGTGCTCATCGAAATCAGCATCACCAATGGTAGGCTCGTCCTCATGGGTAATGGCCTCAATATCTGTATCTCCTATCTCATGATCATCCTTCTCTCTCGTATCACGGTCATCATCACGTCCATGGCCATGATCATCCTGCATATGCTCCATATTAGTAAATGTACTATACATCACTTTGGAACGTGGCATAATAGGTATGACATGCCACCATTTATTATTATCCACCATTGGTTGATAGATAACCAAATTTAAACACAAATACAATCATGTTATTTTTCTCGCATCAAATATTTAAAAGCGAGTATTTTTATATGTGTGCATAGTACCTATTCACATTGTTGCGGTAGTACTAGTGTGTCCTTCTTGCTTTGCCAAAACTTTGTGGAGTCAATAGCTACAAAGCCACTTGCATGGCGTTTGATTGTTGCATTAGGGCCTCTTTCCACCACGTCCTTAAACCACTTTACATCCAAAACATACACAAAGAAGCATAGAAAGTCAAGCTTAATAATATCTTGGATTATGCCACAATAATCATCCATGGCTCCATTGGCTCCCTCAAAGCTAGCAATGATGCCGCAATCTTGTGTGTTTCTCTTATCATCAATCCGTTGTGTTCGAAAATGCTTGCCCTCACACCATATACTCACCATATAGCATTGAACATAGTGCACTACACCAAGAAAAAATCAATTAAATAAGCAATCTAAATTATTGAAAGCTCCTAACTTATGCATAACATTCTATATACCGACCTTGCTCATGCATCCCCTAGCATACTCTCATTCTTCCATTGTGATATGCATCCCCTCGTCTTTCTCTGCTTTCTCCATTTCATCAAATAGCCAATCCACATGAATATCCTTTGGAAGTGCTCTTAGATACTGAGGGTATGGCACACGAGATCCATGGTGTGTACGAAAGAGGGCTCTTTCTTCTTGTCTTCTTGCCTTTGCATCCTCGTATCTTGTCACCCATCTTTTCATCACATCACTATTAAGCACGCAATAGAGGTTGATACTATTATGCAACTCTGTGTCTATTACTTTGTTGCGTCCTTCCCTTGAGGCACAATAGAGGTCATCCTTAGGTCTTCATCATCTCTCCATAGTCGTGGGAGAGAGCTATCCACATTAACAAGAAACTCAAAAATATATACAAGTGACTCTTGTACCAACCAACCCTCAGCCATGCTACCTTCGGGTCTTGCATTTTGTTTCACGAAGCCTTTCAAGGTCTTCATGAAGCGCTCGAGGAAGAACAACCATCATGCATGTATAGTACCGCATATAGCAATCTCATCCACCAAATGCACTATAAGATGTAGTTGCCTTGTGAGAATAGAACGTGGAAATGTCTCCTCCACTAAACAAACCACCTCCACTGACATAACTCGAGCATTCTCAAGCATGGTGGGATCTATTTCCTTTGAGCTCACATACCTAGAAATGAAAAGGTACACCATATTAGCAATATGCATTTAAACTTGCATGGAGCATTGATACGCATCATATTTTGTATCATGTAAAGTACCTCACAAGCTCGCCCATCTTGTAAATACAATCTTTCATGTCCTTCGATGCACTACATGAAATGCTAGTAGGTAGTATGAACTGAACCCACGAGGAGGTGGTTGATTAGTTGCTTATAATTATTCACTCACAAATTTGAAAGGAAAAAGATATTATGCACATAAAATAATTACTTGGATCATCTTGTGCCAATCATGATATTTCAAGCCATATAATTGCTCTACACCTCTTTTCTTACTCTTTGTAAAGGCTCCCTTCAAACACCTCATGCATCCAGTGGGAGTACGAGTTGTAGTAATAAACACTTATTTCATTAATTTTGGACTTGTCAATGTACAAATTCATTTTTACATATACTTTTGGACTAGTTTTCAAATAAAATTTAAGAAAAACCCAATCTTCAAAGCACATATAAAAACATAAAAACAAGCATTTTTATATATATTTTTTAAGGACATGAAACTAAAATTATAAAATTTAACGCAGCCTAGATAAGTTACATGAAAAAATAAGATTCGGTTGTTGTAAACTCTCTTAATATTTAATGGTGTTAATAAACACCTTCAAAAGTTAAGCCTGAGATAAGTTACACAAAAAAGAGTGGTTCAATAATTGTAAACTCTCTTCATATTTATAATAGTGTTTAGGAGACACTTTCAAAAGTTACAAGTGGAAGTAGCAAACTCTCACAATATTTATAATTTAGGTGTTGAAAAACACCAAAAGTTACAATAAGACTCTCATTGGAAGGCAAATTACACCAAAAGTTACAATAAAACTCTCATTGGAAGGCAAATTTATTTTCAAGACTACAACCATTCAATTTGATGAATTTTCTATTTTCAAGTCTTTAGCCTAAATTCAACCCATTCAAGAGCTGAGCTCATCTCATCCTCATCGATGTAGTTAAAATTATAGAAGAGAAGTAAGGATTGATGAATTTTCTCCTTCATAAAACTTTGTTTATTCTGAATGGCTTGTGCTTCCTGGGGGGAAAATCTTCCATAACGAGCCACACGCGAAGATATCTCACTTTGAAAGTCTATCAACTCTCTCCTATATGACTGCAATTTATCTATTTCAGTAGTAGCCATACTTATTTTTCTTTCCTCTTCCTTCTCTAAGCCCTTCTGACAAGCAAAGTCATCCTTCTCGTACTGGGTTAATGGAGCTGGATTTTGCTTTCTCTCCTCTCTCTTTCCTTGGTTCTCGGCAATCCATTCTTTGATGCTGCTAATGGCTTGCTCAACAGAATCAATTACCTTAAAAGGATCCATAAAAACGAGAGGAGGAAGGTAACGAGAGTGAGGAAGGTAACTAGAGGAGGTAAGGCAAGATGAAAGGAGTATGCTTGAGAAGAGGAGGTAAGGCTACGGGCAAGATGCAAGGAGCAAGCTTGAGGAGAGGAGTAAGGTAAGAAGAGTAAAGTGGAAGAAGTGTGGAGAGGAGTAAGGTAAGAAGAGTAAAGTGGAAGATGTGTTTGTTGCGGGTGAGATATAGAAGACGAAAGAGGTGAGGAAGGTAACGAGAGTGAGGAAAGATATAGAAGACGAACGAGGTGAGGAAGGTAATGAGAGTGAGGAAGGTAACGGGATGAAAGGAGTATGCTTGAGAAGAGGAGGCAAGGCTACAGGCAAGATGGAAGGAGCAAGCTTGAGGAGAGGAGTAAGGTAAGAAGAGCAAAGTGGAAGATGTGTTTGCTGTGGGTGAGATATAGAAGATGAATGACTACTAAGGGATTTATAGAACTACAGACTCATAATGTGGGATGAAAGATTTAGAATAAAGAATTGGTAGAGGCTGAGATGACTAGATGCAAGACCGTAATGCGAGACATGTAAGATAGTGAGTACATTAAAATCTATACAATAAAATGATGGGATGCAAGACCGTAATGGGAGACATTTGAGACATGTAAGACAGTGATAGTACATTGAAATCTATAAAATAAAATGATGGAACACAAGAATGATATAATTATTAGAATCTCATCATGAGATATTCTTTAAATATAATATAAGTTAGTAATTA
Organism: Dipteris shenzhenensis; assembly: GCF_047967505.1. Taxonomy (NCBI): domain Eukaryota; kingdom Viridiplantae; phylum Streptophyta; class Polypodiopsida; order Gleicheniales; family Dipteridaceae; genus Dipteris; species Dipteris shenzhenensis. The sequence continues at coordinate 45,275,609 of NC_141605.1, read as the reverse complement.
TTAGAATCTCATCATGAGATATTCTTTTAATATAATATAAGTTATACTTGCTGATGCAAGACCGTAATGCGAGACATGTGAGATGATAGATTTTGAGTACATTGAAATCTATAAAATAAAGTGATGGAACATAAGAATGATATAATTATTAGATTCTCATCATAAGATATTTACTGTACATAATAAATTAGACTTTCAAAAAAGTAAAACCTAATGTATTGTAATGAATAATTATCATAATGTATTGTAACATTTAACATAAGTTTAAAAAACACTATCATTAATCAATACAAACAAGATAAAAATCTTCAAGGACTCATGTTTCTTTCTACATGTTTTACAACTGAATAGAGTTTGATGAGTCCTCTTAAGGCTGTGATTCTCTAAGAGTACATTGAGTCTCTACCTGTGTGGATGGTGTACATTGAGATTCTACTTCTGGTGCAATCGGGATAGACTTAATCTCTTCCTCCTTTACAAGATGTGATGTTGTAGATGCACATTGAGTCTCCACTTCTTGTGTAGGAAGAATGCATTGAGTCTCTAATTCAAGTGTAGACTGTAATGCTTCTACTTGAAGCTGTGATACAGAAGGAGACTGAATTGTCTCTTGTTTTTCTTTGGCTCCCTCAGGTTCTTCATTGAGTCCATCATGTTGTTTCCCAATGGTAGCAGTTAGGTAGTGAACAGTCTTAGCCACTAAATCTTGTAGCTTGAGCTTGGTATATGCTTCTATTGAGACATGTTCAAAAATTTCATTGAGATACAACATGAAGTTGTAGGCAATTCTCCACCCACTACTAAACATGTCTTTCTGCTCCACTGCGAGGCGTGTCTAGAAATTTGGTTGGTCTTGATGCTCCCTGATTTTCATAATCGCAGAAACTAACTTGTTTGCAGACCTGTCCATCATGACATATGACAAAGTGAATTTGTGTAGTAAATAGTAAGATGCATGTTCATAATGATATGATAAAAGAACACTTACCTGAACACCCCGTGAAAGCCTGTAAATGAGTTGACAAACCAAAAATGGTTGTCATCAAGATCCCATACTATCAAGCTCCAATGTGAACTACATCACCAATAAAGAGCGATAAGATTTATCACAATATTAAGTATTAATTGACACAATATTACAAATAAGAGAGTAAAAGAAAGATTGAGACGATACTTACTTCTCATAATATAGCATAAAGACAACTAGCATGCCATCCAAGTCTAAAGGTTGTAGCATTGAACAAACATCGTCTACTGTCTTCTTGGTATCACTAAGTACAGCTGAAAGAAGAGAATCGAGCATACAGACGCGATTCTGTATTGATCTAGGAAAGTGAGATATAACCGTACTGCAGCAATAAATAAACAAATGTTAGAAGCAGATTGAATCAAATGATTGAAGTATCAAGCCAAGGGATGTTCATATCAAACCTGAGGATGGCCATCATGACTTTGTCATTAGCCTCTTTCAAAGGGTCAGAGAGGATTGTAACTTCCTCGCTACCAAAAGTCAAAACACGAGGTTGCTTGCTAATGATAACCCTAACCTAAAAAGAGCTCCCCATTTCGTCCAATACAGCGGTTACATTAGGACAACTTATGGGCGTAGCAACCAATGTTTCCTCTGGATGCTCCACCATGTTATCAATAAATGCCTTAATGATAGATGGAACGTAGTTAGTGGACAGTTAGTATCTTGACAATGTGTGCACTCCTCTCTATCCCTCTCTCATTTCCATTAACAGCTATCACATTGGTAGTATCAAGAAAGAATTATATGATTAATTTATGTTCATATGATATAGTACAATATACCAATTCACAACAATCATGAACAATGAGGTGGGCACTTCATTGGCCCAAGCACATACTACAACCACTCATGACATAGAGGTGGATTGGCACAAATTTTCCCACTAGAGAGAAACCAAGATAAGAAGGGATTGCCAGGACATAACCTACATCAAATAGGAGCATCATTAGGAAAAAAGGGAGTTGGGGCCCTGAGAGAAATTCACGATTTCTTCATTTTTATTTCCTCTAAAACATTAAAATATGACATAACTCCATTGATGTACATTGCGAAATTTGGTATTTTTGTCATCGACTCATCCGGAGCCCTTTGGAAAAACTTTTGAAACACTGAAAACGGCCCCTTAGAGGCTCAAAAAATGTTAAAAAACCTTGGAAAGCCACCTGTACAAACGAAAGTGATTTGACAGGTTGGGGACCTAGGTCCAATCTGTCATATCACTTTCATCTGTACAGTGGGCTTTTTGGGCCTCCGGGGGCCCGTTTTTGGCATTTCAAAAGTCTTTTTGAGGATTTTGGCCCCCTTTAAATGCGCCACAGTGATGTCAAAAATACCAAATTATGCATCGTACGTGAGATATAATAAAGTAACTCAAGTATCCTCATTGAATGCAAACTCGACGTTTTTTTTTTTGACTTTTTCAATGTTACGTTGGCCTTCCTTTGATTGGTGGAGGGCTATTTTCCTTCAGGGCTAAAAGGCCCTAAAATGAGCTCCCTTTTTTCCTAATGATTGTAGGAACCCTATTGGAAGTTAAAAAGGAAGATCCTATGAAGATAGACTTGAGTATTACATTGTGCATGACACTCCCTGTCACATCTCTGATTGGAACAGAAAGGTGGAAGGAGAAATTGAACTTCATGTCAAAATTATATAGGGATATTGTAGGTGAGTCAGAAGTCACTCATTACTATGCACTCTAGTTCTCTACTGAGCATGTGAGTCAGTGACTGGTAATTTTTACTGCACTCATAGTGATCATGCATGCTTAAGCCCAGTGGTGGTTGGCTAGTAGTTTTAACTGCCATACCGATGAAATCGTAGCCACGATAGACATGGCTATAATTACTCATTACTATGCATTCCAGTACTCTACTGAGCATGCGAGCCCAGTGACTGGTAATTTTTATTGCACTCATAGTGATCATGCATGCTTAAGCCCAATGGTGGGTGGGTGGTGGCTGGTAATTTTAACTACCATCCCAATGGAATCATAGCCATGACAGATGTGGCTGCTGATAGCAGCCACCACCATTGGGCAATAATTCCCACAAAAGAAAATCATGAAGCCTAATCACCTCTAATACCTCATTACCATGCACTCTAGTACTCTCCTAAGCATGCAAGCCCAGTGACTGGTGATTTACTACACTTGTAGTAATCATGCATGCAAACCTGGTGGTAAGTAGAAGGTCAATAATTGCAAGCCACTGTGGTGGCTGGTAATTAACTGTTGCCAGTCGGGTGGGTTTTAGCTGCCACCATAGATGTGGCTCAAAATCTTAGATGCCACCACCTCTAATCACTCATTACCATGCAAGTCAGTATTGCCGCCTTGAATTAATCAAAATTCAAGCGAGCCCAACGGCTCTCCCCTTGATAGTGTATTGAGGCTACAAACTGCTATTCGATTCTCTTAACCGATTCATCTTCTATCCCTCTTGACTTTCTCATTCTCCCTTGCAATCGGACTACAAACTCAAGCCTCCACTATTCCATTTCCTTCAATGTTTCATCCTCTATCCCTCTTGACCATTTCTTTCTCCCTTGCAGTCAGACTACAAACTCAAGCCTCCACTATTCCATTTCCTTCACTGTTTCATCTTCTATCCCTCTCAACCATTCTTATCTCCCTTGCACTCTTCCTGTAACTTCTATCCCCTCTCATAATGGACCCTGCACACTACCAAGATCTCCTCACACAATCTTTCCCCCCCCTCTGCAGCACAGTGTGAGAGCCCCTCCTTCCCTGATCTTGAAATTGTAACATATGGGAGCTCCTCTCTCACTCTTCAAAAGGTTGATTTGGATACTCTCCAAAACTTCACCAGGTTGGTATGGGAGGTGAATGTGAAGGAGGGGAAACTAGTCTATCAAGGTCAAAAGATTACCATCAATGAAAGCATGATTGAAAATGCTCTTATAAGAGTTTCTAGAGGTAGTTTGCAAGCACACTTTTTTGGGTAGTGGAAGGGATAGGATATTCTAGATGTACACCCCAACTCTCAAATTAGTAAAGATGATGGAGTCAAGATTTCAAGCTTGCCAACAGACCTCTAAGATGTGCTAAAGAAGACCATTCACTTCTTTTGTGATATGAGAGGAACTTGCAAGTTCTGGCAGGTTCAAGCAGTAGTAGAGCAACTAAAAGGACGTGATGTATCTTTCTCAAGGGAGATCTCCAAGTGCGTGTTAGCCAACTTGAAGAATTGCATGGATGGCAAATCCCAATTGTCATCTCAGTCCACTGGAGTTGCAATGCACCTGATGGCATCTACCCTCAAAGGGATTTTTGAGCAATACAATAAGCAAATGTCTGAGACGGTGACTTTTCTACAAGAGAAAGCCATCGATGCAGCAAAGGCAAGTCTCAAGGAAGGTGCAGAAGCCAAGGTAGAGGAGGCACAAGAGCAAGCTAAGGCCACTACAAAAATGGTCGACATGGAAAGGCATAGAAAAGAAGAAGCAAAGAAGCGTATATTGAAGGACCTCCAAGATAGGCTCGAAGAAGTGAGAAGTGATGAGGACATGGTAGACAAGGAGCTAGAAAAGATGCGAAAGGATCTTGAAGATCAGAGAGCCAGAAAGGAGGATCTTTACAAATGGCTCTGCAACATGCAACGGATTGAACATTGAAAAAGACCAGATGATGGAGGAGCTGAAAAGGGAGAATGCAAAAACCAAAGGTGATGCAGGAACTATGAGAGAGCTTCAAGGTCAGGAAGGATGGGGTAGAGAGAAGCTAGGGTGGAGAAGACAATGGGGCAGCTCTCTAGCCCATAGTGGAGCAAGTTTCAACAGCCATAGTGGAGCAACTTGTAGCAACCACCATGGTGAGGGCTGTTTTTTCAAAACACTGTTGGAAGTCCAAAGAGTAAGCTACAAGACCTTGCAAGAAGATTACAATAGGGCTGTGCACGATCTTGTCGTGGCTTTTGACAATTATGAAAAGCAATCTGTTGTCTTGAGGTATTTCCAAACTAGAGTGAAAGTCTTGGAAACAGCCCATAAAGATGTTTTGAGCAATTTAAGTAGCTTCAATAGATGTTGAGGGATTCAGATGAAGCTGTTGCACAGAGTGAGCCAAAAGTGGAGGAGATGAAGGAGAACATCTGCAACCTTAGGATGAGGGAGGAAGGAATCAAGAAGCAACTTTGTCATGTACAGAGCAAGACTAGAATATTGACGGCTGTAATAGTTAAATTGGATGCCTATCCTACTATCCCCACCATCATAGATGACTAGTGTTGTATCCCATGGCCAGCGTGGTACCACCCTGTGCACGTTTTTTGCTTTGGGGTGTTTGTGCATACAAAATCTAGCTATAGAAAATGCCATTTTCCATTTCCCAAGTCTAACACAAATGAGATTTTCATTCAAATGGGGGGACATATGGACATAAAATGATTCTAACACATAGAAGCTAGTTGCAAACTGATTTTTCACTTCAAGGAGAGACATATTGGCATAATCACATGTTGTAGAAGAATCTCCACGTGTATTTTCATTTAGTACTATAGGGAGGTAGTTTAGTACTAAACTAACTATATTGCCTTCCAATACTTGGTCACTACTATAGTACTACTAAATCAACACTAGCCTAATTCTAAAATACCTGTTAGCAAAGAGACAAATAGTATTGGTTAATAAAATCAGCAAACTATCCATAATCCTACTCCATTATTAAGATTAAAGAAAATTAAGCAAACCTATTCTAAGTGCCATTTTTGTTAGAGAAACTCTACAAAATATTGTAAGATTATCTATTTCCAAAAGAACCACAACTACTATCCATGGGATGATTTTTTAAAGCTAGTTTCATTAAGAAGTAAAACTTTTATATTGGTGCCACATCTTTTACTTCAAAATTAAAAAGAAAATATATAATACCGTGCTATGTCCTCTAAATACCATGAAACAAAAAAACTAGCCCTTTATATTAATATATAAGTACAAATTCAATAAAAACATGCATGCCACCATCTGAATATGGAGGTGGAGTTCCATCGTCACTCTTAATTGACCTAGGCACATAGACCAAGATAACATAGTACTAAAATCGATGTTGCATAATATTGTAGTAGGCATAATAGAGAAATGGATATAATTAGTACTAACTAGTACTAAATAGCTAGGGACTCCACGTACATTAGCATTGCTTGTACTACAAGGAACTAATTTAATGCTCAATCAACTAGTCCATTTAAATGACAAACACACATAATTAGTACTAACAAGTACTAACTAACTATCCTACTTCACGTTACATTAGCATTCAATACTATAATCAAATGTCTCTACCTTCTACAGCTATCTATGACGAGAAAGTAGATGATATAGCTCAATTTTCCATCTGGGCAAAAGATACAAAACACAAGGAGCTCAAATTGAAGAAGGCCAAGATTGAGCCTGACTTCGAGGAAAAGGAGCCTAAAGGGAGGAACCATTCCCCCTTCAAGAAACGAGCAAGAAGGGTTGTGCCTGCAACCAGGAAGCTCAAATTAAGGAAAGAGGAAGCGGCATGACAGGAGGGGCTGGGCCCCTGGAGGAAGGAACTAGCCCCATTCTGGAAAAGAGAAAGGAGTGTCGAGCCTACAATCAGGGAACTCAACAAGGAGTCTTTGAGATGTAATCTGAAGGAAAGGAGTTTTTGAGATGTAATCTAGGTAATCTGAAGGAAAGGAGTCGAGTGCGGTGATAATAATGAGACGAAAGATTTTGATTTGACAAGTAATGTGAGATGAAATCTTTTGATTAGATCACTAATGTGAGACTGAAAGGTTTCGATCATTCAACTAATGTGAGATGAAAGATTTTCAATTAGAAAACTACTGTGAGACAAAAGATTTTGATTAGACAACTAACATGATACTAAAAAATGAGAAGGTTGGGCTCAATGAACTCAAAGATTTTGATTACCAAACTAACATGAGACTGAAGATTGAGAAGGTCCGGCTCAATGAACTCTCTCCCTATTTAAGTGCAGTGCAGACACAACTTAGAGCCCATTATGAAATCTAGCCCCAAAACTCTGTACACCAATCCAAACTCTAAAACCGATCCACCTACATTAAATATATGGCATACCCAAATAACTTTGGAATGCTTTTGTTCTATCTAAAAACAATTTTGGGTGGCATCCCCACAGAAACAAACCCAAAGAAGAAGGAGGAAAATAGCTACAAGGAGGACATGCTTTGGTGGTGGGTGTATTACTTGGAGTCAGCAGAGACAGTGCACATTAATTTCCCTAGCTATTGTTTTTTCCTACTCCTTTAAGGTACTTGTTAAGCTCATGATGTAGGTTTCTTTTGGCAGGACATGATAGAGGTGCATAGATGTATAGAGCGCAAAGACCAGGATGAAGAGGACCCCTAGTGAAAGGAGGAGTTACTATGGACATATAAGTCGGCAGAGTCAATTAAGCAGTGTGTAATCCGAGTGTGTGAAGAGGTCTGCCACTGTGCATTAGGTTGGCCTAAATAGCTAGGAGATGCTTGCTATAGAGAGGCTGATGAGATATTCAAACATCCTTTGCATTAGGGTAGGACCCTTAGTAGTATCAAATTTGGTGGTTCCTTTTCTTCCACCCTCTTATGCATTTGTAGTGCCTTTGATCCCCTATTGGTGATTAGGTGTCCGGGGTAGTATCTACCCCCTGTTGGCCTTTAGTTTTTTTCTCAAACTTCTCTTGGCACTCATGCATTGCTTCTCCACTATTGGATTAGAATATGCTCCTTTATGAGCAAGTGTAGTGGTGAGGCCTTGGGCCTTCACAAGTTCACTGGCCTATTTACCGGGTTGCTCAAGATAAGGTCACACTCTATGACTACCAAAGAAGGGTGTTCTTCTAGAGGATGATGAAATGTCCAATGTGTAAAGAAAGTGGGAGAGAGGGAAGGAGTCTCACTTGCGGCTTTCTCACATACACAATGGGGGAATACACACAAGGGTGGAGGCTGAAAACAGTTTTCCTCTTCTTAGTTGTGTAAGCCAAAAGAACTCTAGTACAAAGAAATAGAAGAACCCTATATGTGGGTCTCAAACCAAACTCAGCTAACTAAGGTGGCATACTAACTGAGCCATGAACTAGAGTACATAAGGATAGCTATCATCTAGCTATTATTCGTGAGCAGTGTACCAATCGCATCTGCAGCTAACAAGTCGGTCACATAAATGCACAACGGTCACCTTGGCATATCACGAGTGGAGCTTGATATCTCAACACTCCCCCTCGAGCTCAATCCCAATTCTTGCACACCAAGAAGATCTCTGAACTTGCACAGCTTCTCTGCACCCAATGCCTTCGTGAATATGTCAGCTACGTGCCTCTGTGGGGACATAAACTAGATCAATAAGACCTAGTAAAACCTTCTCCCGCACATAGTGATAATGCACCTCAATGTTCTTTGTTCTAGCATGATAGACTGGGTTATTTGCCAAGTGTATACTGCTCATGTTGTCACAATAAATGACAACTGGCCCATCTATAGATGGATGCATATCATAGAGTAGCTTATGCAACCAAGCTACCTCACATGCAGCCATTGCTACAACCCTGTACTCAGCCTCTGTGCTCAATAAGGTAACTGTAGGCTATTTCTTGCTGCTCCAAGTGACTGTAGCACTCCCAAAAGAGAACACATATCCAATGGTAGATCCTCTATCAGAAATACTACCAGCCTCATTAGCATCAATGTATCCATGCAATTGTATCTGAACCCCAGCCTCATAAAATAGTCCATACTGCAATGGACTTCACATACCTGAGTATGCGTCTAGCTGCATCCAAATGTGGTTTCCTTGGAGCCTGCATAAACTGACTTACCAATCCAACAACATAGCTCAAATCTGGCCTGGTAATAGTCATATAAATCAAACTTCCTACTAAGCGTCTGTACATAGTAGGGTCTTCATGAAGCTCACCTGCATCTGTGCTCAGCTTCACATTCTGCTCCAAAGGAACTGAAATAGGCTTACAGCGTGTCATCCCATATTTAGATAGCATGTCCAATCCATACTGCCTCTACAAGAGCTATATCCCACTTGGTGATCTAATCACCTCAATGCCCAAGAAATAATGCAGCTCTCCCAAATCCTTCATCTCAAACTTCTGCTTCAATAGCATTTTCACATGAAGGATATCTTCATCACTATCACCTGCGATGATCAAATCATCAACACAAATGACAAGCAGCATAATACCTTTCTCCATTTTTCTCACATAAAGTGAGAAATCTACCTTGGAAATCTGAAAGCCAATAGTGACAAGATACTGTTCTATCTTGTCAGACCATGCTCTAGGTGCTTGCTTCAAGCCATACAAGACTTTCTTCAGCCTGCAAACAAACTCATGATGAATAGCATGAACATAACCTGGTGGCTGCTCCATAAAGAACTCTTCTTGCAAATCACCATGCAAGAAGGCATTCTTTCCATCCCTTTGATGCAGCCATAGCAATGACTGCTCTTACGGTTGCCATCCTTGCAACCGGACTGAATGTTTCTTCATAATCAATGCCATATGTCTGTGCATACCCCTTAACTAATCTTGCCTTGTATCTGTTCACAGAACTATCTGCATTGTGCTTGACCTTATAAACCCACTTATAGCCAATCGCATTCTTGTCTTTAGGCAAAGGCACCAATTCCCATGTAGCATTTGCTTCCAAGGCATCCATTTCTTCATTTCACCATCCACATAAGAGTGACCTGCATTTACATCAAACATGGGCTGATCTACGTTCTATTTTCCTTTTCATGATACCTGCATACCACTATCTACATTGCTTTGAGGAGATTCTCTTGATCTCAATCTGCCTGTCCATGGCGAAGTATGTGAACCACTGCTAGAGGACACTGTAGGTCCACTAATATTTTGTGATTGCTGCTGTGAATTCTGTGCAGCATTACCATTTGTGCATCTACATCAATCATCACATTTACTGGTTTATATCAGCTGCTCATCTCATCAAAAACATCTCTGCTCACTGTAAACTTACGAGTAGAAGGGTTATAGCATCTATACCCTTTCTGCTACAGAGAATAATCAATAAAGATACACTTCTCAGCTTTTGAATCCAACTTGGACCTCAACTCATCTGGCACATGAACATAGGCAATGCAACCAAAAATTTTCAAGTGAGAAATATCGGGTTTCCTACCAGTATACAGCTCCTTTGGCATCATGCCATGTATTGCTATAGTGGGAGTCCTGTTCATTATGTAAACTGCTGTAGCAACTGCTTCAGCCCAATAATAATCTGAAAGGTCTTTTTCATTTAGCATGGCCCGAGATACCTCTCCAATATGCCTGTTTTTCCTTTCTGCAAGTCCATTTTGCTGTGGGGTATGACTGCATGAATATTGCTACTTTATGCCATGCTCCTTCAGGAACCTTGCAAACTCATTTGAGAGGTACTCTCCCCCCTCCATCTAACCTTAGGCATTTTATTTGCAGGCCTGTTTCTTTTTCAACCATAGCTTTAAAAGCTTTGAAGTGCCCAACACTTCACTTTTCTTTTTCATAAAATACACCCAAACTTTTTTGATGTAGTCATCAATAAAAGTGACAAAATAATGACAGCCTCCAATAGATGCAGCTTTAGTAGTCCACACATCAGAAAGGATTAATTCCAATGGCTTCTTACTCTCTTGAACATGCCTAGGAAATGGTTTCCTTGCCTGTTTTCCAAATTGACAGGCTTCACATACCTTATGCATTTCTGCAACCTTGAATGTAGGCAATCCTGCAACAATATTTTGGGCCAGCATTGATTTAAGTCGCTATACATCAACATGACCAATGCGTTTATGCCAGATATTAATATCTACAACTACACTGGTCCCATGTGCAAACATTGCTGTACTCAATTCAGGCATGTCCGCATCCAACGTAAACATCTTGCCCTTCTTCTTTCCTTTTGCTATCAACCGACCGTTATTTTTCATATCCTCAACAAAGCATCCATGAGGATTAAATCTAACCTGCAAGCCTTGCTCAACCATTTGACCAACAGAAACTAGGTTCTTGGTGATGTTCGGGACATGAAATACATCAGACAGGTATTTCTTTTTCCCATCCTGCATAGACAAAGGAATTTTACCAATCTACACAATAGGATGTGCAGTACACCAGTCTCCACAAATCCTAGTCTTTCCATTTTCCTTGCATCCTGCATCCATTTTGCATGACCTGTCATGTGGTTTGACACACCTGAGTCAACATACCACACATCATTTCTTTCTTCTACACTTGTCACAGAATTGGTCATGTGCTGCACCACAAATAAATGCTCATTTTTGTCATCACCCTGTCTACTAGAAGATGCATAATTGCCTTGCTGCAATTTTCCATTCATAATGTCATTCTGCTTTTTGTAGCAATCTTTAGCCATATGACCCATTTTACCATAGTAGTAGCATTCAACATTGCTGTTTGCATTTTGGCCTCTCTGCCATCCACCACGGCCTCTTTGGCTCCCCCTGCCTCTAGAGTTACCATGTCCTCCTCCATAGGACTGGTTTTCTTGAGTTTGCTACATATTCTGATTTCTACCACAGCCTCCGGATCTCGGCCTTCTCTACCTCTGCCTCTACCTCTTCTAGCATTTGAGTAGAAGTCAGTTTCTTTTGAAGTTCCTCCTGAAGAAGATGCACCACCATTTCTCTACTCTTTAGAAATTAGAAGAGCAAACAACTCAAAATAAGGAAATTTTTCACGGACGGCAATGGATGTCCAGGATTGTGCATAATCCTTTCCTAGACCATTCAAGGTCACAGAAACTAGATCATCATCTTCCACTGGTGACCCAATGGAAGCAAGTGCATCTGCAATTTTCTTCACCTTCATGTGGTAGTCATTGATGCTCATATTTTCTCTCTACACATTCTGCAACTCCTGCTTGAGCTGCATTTTCCTGGCTTGCGTATTTGTGCTGTACATTTTTGCCAAAGTATCCCATGCCTCCTTTGGCGTACTTGCATCCTGAATATGCACAATCATAGAATCCAAAATACTGATAGACAGCCAGTACATAACTTTTCTGGCTCTCTCATGCCATCCTTTAAATGCCTGCATTTCCTGTTGATTGGGAACATTAGGAAGAACTGGTTCTTCTTCATTTCCTGCAATGAACTCCCAATAGCCTTTTCCCATACGAAAATTTGTCATTCTAAACTTCCATGCTTGGAAGTTGTTCTTGTCAAGCTTTTTAGTGACAATCTATGAAAGAGAATCAGATAATGCCATTACAGAACACTGCAAAAAATTCTGTCACTACAAAAAACACAGCTTCTGCCTCACACGGGCAAATCTGCAAAATTGTCGAAAGTGGTATTTGACCACACAGTCACTTCCTAGTGACAATTTTGCATCAACAAGCAATAAGGATGATTATGTAACTCCCAGTATCTCTGCGCATAGGCATACAATGCAATTTCTGTGGCAACTTTTCACCGACCTACAGAGCAGTGGTCGCACAGCAAAAATCGGGCCTTTTTTTGAGTGCCTGTAAAGAACTTTCGCCTTCAAAACGGGCCTCGAAATGGCCTCGAATCAGAAAAATAAAGTCACCAAGGGCTTTGCCTACTCCTGCAGCATATACTGCCCTCTCGCCACACCGCAAAGGGCATCTCAATCTGAGACTGTGCACTCTTGCACTTCCGGCTGCGCTATTTGTAGAGATTTGCTCCCAAATTCGAAAAAGGAAAGCAACACTGGTCCTCTTACTAGGACACCGCGAACTTGGTTTGCTTTCTTGAGCTCCTTACCATGAACCACGCTCTGATACCATGTAAAGATAGTGGGAGAGAGGGAAGGATTCTCACTTGCAGCTTTCTCACATACACAATGGGGGAATACACACAAGGGTGGAGGCTGAAAACAGTTTTCCTCTTCTTAGTTTTGTAAGCCAAAAGAACTCTAGTACAAAGAAATAGAAGAACCCTATATGTGGGTCTCAAACCAAACTCAGTGGCATACTAATTGAGCCATGAACTAGACTACATAAGGATAGCTATCATCCAGCTATAATTCGTGGGCAGTGTACCAATTGCATCTGCAGCTAACAAGTCGGTGACATAAATGCACAACGGTCACCCTAGCATATCACGAGTGGAGCTCGATATCTCAACACAATGTAGCCATGTCTTCTCATATCCATCATGAATGAGCACTTGGTCTGCTCCTAGAGTACCTCTCCTAGACTATGCTTGGTTGGAAAGACTTGGGGGTGTGGTTAATGCATGTTGAGGTTGGGCTTGATACACATCATGGGGAACCATTCTTGGATATCTAAATTTTTTTGTTTCATGGTTACCCCATCTTGTACAATGGGCACAATAGAGTGATGGCTTGCTCTTAGACACAGACACTCATTAGTTGGGTGGTTGCAATTGCAAACCCCACACCACACATTATCTCTTCTTGGAAAGAGGTGGTCTTTGGTAGTGGCAACCTTAGATCCCCCCTCATTCCATTGTTGGCCTAATTGGTTAAGCAGGGTGTCCAACTCACCCATGTTTTGGCTGTTAAGGGTTGTACCCTCTTGTCTAGCAGCTTCTACTATGGAGCTCTTACTCCGTGTGACAATTTGAAGAGGGATGTAGATTTGTCCTTTTCGGCCTTGTCCATCATATTATCACTTAGGAGAATGGAAAATTTTTGCAGAGCTTGAAGGACGGGGGATTCTTTTTGATAGGTGATCATGAAGCTTTAGTCCTATAAGGAAGTGTGTAGTAACTGCACATCACTCATTCTCTCATGTGGCTCACAATGAGAGTTGAGATGTTTTATTCTCACAATATAGTCTCTAAGAAATTGGTTTGGGGGTTGAAAGGCAAGTTGTGGGACGTAGAACACCAGTATATCTAGGTCATGGGTGGCAAGGCTTAAAAGAATAGCATGCAATTCTTGGAATAGGTCATGGGTGAACATGGATTAATGTAGAATTGAGCTCTAATCTTTTGTTGCCACCATGCAACTAGAAGCCACTTCCACCCTTCCTTGATCATGCATCAGATTAGCTCCTTTCTTCACCCATAGCATTTGTTTTCTTGAGAGGAACCTAGGTTGAGCAATGAGCATGGGGGGAGGTAGGTAGGAGCAAGATATTATGCTCTAATACCACAATCCAAGATGTAGGGATCAGTAATGGAAGGAAGATGGAATGCAAAGAGGAGATAACAAGATGAGGGAAGTGAAGTGTAGTCTCAAATAGATAATAAGAAAGAATTACAAATGATGGCCTATATAGGGCTTATGACTAAGTATCCTAAGTGAACTAGGACTAGAATCGTGATGTCCCAATAGAAATAAATGTCCTAACTAGTCACTTGCTACAAGTCCATACCAAGGCTACATGGCAACAACCAAGAAAAGTGGTTCATCGATACATGAAGTAAAGAAGGGCTCCATGCACAACAAGACAAAGAACCCATAGACGCGCGCACAGATGCGTTTTATGAACTAAACAAAAAACTTACGGGCGCGTCTATTTGCGCGTCTATTCGTGCGTCTAATTGCGCGTCTATATATCAGACTTACGCGCGTATAGACGCGCTTAGACACGCGTAAATAGACATGCCTATAAACGCATTGATAGACGCACGTATAAACGCAATTCGAACAGACAGACGTGCATATAAACGCGCTGATAGACGCGCCTTTTTTTTTTTTTTTTTTTTTTACAGAATATTGTGTATGTTGTGTATGCTATATAGTTACAAGAGTCCCATATCCACAGCATTTTAATTACAATTCCAAATAAAATATTGCAACTCCAAAACGCAATAAAATTGAAAGCTCAAAAAGTGCTTGTATATACATATAGCACGAAGCTAAGCCACGTCATGTGGCTCCAAGTACAAAGAATAAGGAAGCTAAGCCATGTCATGTGGCTTCAAGTACAAAAAATAAGAGGAGTCTATATACAAGAGGCACGAAGCCAAGCCAATGGCTTTAAGTACAAAAAAGAATAGTAGCACTACTTCTACGACTAATCCTCGCTGCCTTCCACGCTCCCTTCTGCGCTGCCTTCTGCGTCTTCCTCGTCGTCTTGTGCAGGGGCGCCCTGTAAACAAGGGACAACATATATCAATGTATGAAAAATCAAATCTTTACTTATAATTTTGGCATTATTTAATTACTTTCAAATACCTGGGGGGCCTGTCCAGTAGCTCGGGTATACTGCTCCTCAGTAATCAACCCGTCATCATAGAAGTGCCTCCATGTATCTCCTCTGCGATGGTGGCGGTGGTAGGCTTCTCCACTGGAGTAGGGTATCTGCCCACGATCTCAAGCTGCATGACCGCGATACACTTTGTGGAGGGATTAGTACAAAGAAACAACCAACCTCCTAAGAAACTACATAAGCAATATAATTTGAGATCGATACTTACAAATTGGGCCTCCCATGAGTCAACACCCCCTGCTCCAAAATGCGCGCTCCCATACTCCTCCATCTGGATCCTCCGTGCCTCCACGTGCTGTAGACTGGGCTCCTCCCTCGCTGACTTCATTGCCTTCTTCCACTCACGCTTGTGAGCGGTGTGGGGCGGGCCCCTTGGAGGTTGACCTGCCTCAAGTCTGGCAAGCTCCGCTAGTGCCTGCCTCTTAAGGGAAGATCTTTTATTGCTAAGTATCGTAACAATCTTTGACTTCCCCCATTTATCTGTGAACTGGCGATTGGGGGGGTTAGGATACCTAGAGCGAATAGTAGCGAGGGTCTCATCAGCCAACCTCTTTGGGTGGTCTTTATAGTGGATAAAGCAATCTCTGTAATTGTTAGCAATTACAGAGCGCATGAAGGCCATTATGTCCTTCCCCCGCGCATCCATCAAGATGCCTCCTGTCTGGGTGATGTCATAATAAATCGTACCATCACCCAGAGGCACGTCTAAATCATCTGAATCATCCTCCTCCTCACCGCCACATGGCCCAAAGCAGCATCTGCCACCGCTCTCCCTGCTACTACGCCTGCTACCCTGTCGTGTCGAGCTCGTACGCTGGCCACTCGTAGCTGGGGACCGCGCGGGACTACGCTGACCACTCGTAGCTGGAGAACCGAGTCTCGACGGCTAGGGAGAACGTCGACGGCTCGCTGAGGCAGAAGGACCTCCTGAAGGCATGGGGGAAGGGGCATAAGACGGGATGGCAGAAGGGACATAAGACGGGATGGCAGAAGGGGCATAGGACGGTACGGGGGAAGGGGCATAGGATGGCTGTGCGGACTCCGCTGGGGTGATCTCAGGCGGTGTGGGGTGGCTCGGAGTCTGTAGTGCCGACTCCTGGGGAGTGTTAAGGGTACCCGTCATATACCCGTACAACTCCGCAGGACTAGGAGGGTGTCCTAAAAGATTATATAAATCCTTCCATATCGATTCCCGCGGATCAGGTGAGCTAGAAGCACTTCCTGGCCACATCTTGAACTGGAAAAAAATAAACAAATCTATTACTTTGGGAGCTGAGAAGAAAAGGGGGGAAAAAAAAAGAGGCTCTGTCAGAGCGCGTCTATAGATCCGTCTATAATCGCGTCTAACAGACCGTCTAAAAGTTCATTTAAAACTCCGTTTAAAAGAGCGTCTAACAGTCCGTTCTAGATTCCGTCTATCAGTGCGTTACACAGCGCGTCTAAAATTGCGTCTAAACATTCGTTTAAAACATCGTTTAACAGGGCGTCTACTTGGGCGTCTATCGCCGCGTATGTGATGTTCAGAGCAACTCAGACGCGCATATAGACGCGCCCATAGACGCAGACTTAGACGCGCTCGGAGACGCCTCTATACACGCGTTCCGACAGTCGAGAATACTCAAAAGTGGAAAAGGACGTTTCGCCCGACAAAAGAACGTGTTGCTCATACCTAGATGCTGCGTTTCGTGGATGCGAAAAAGTACAAAACTAAAAAAGGCAAGCAAGAACAACTTCAAAAGGACTTACCTGGAAAAGGTACGAAAGGATCTTTCTTTTCCAAGCTTGTTTCTTCTCTTTGTTTGTACTCCTCCTCTTCTTTAGGCTTGGAAGCAAGCTGTGCAGGTACGGCTCTTTTGTCTTGAGTGAAAGCTTGAAACTGTGTATGGGAGCTTTGTGTATGGGAGCTTCGAATCTATAGAAGTGCTAATAAAGAAGAAAGAAAACCGCTCGAGATGTTTAAGTAGTTAAAAGAAAAGCAAAGCGAGCGGCGCGCCGAAAAGCAGGTTTAAAAGTCGCGGGTATAGTGGCGTCTATTAGCGCGTCTATAGTGGCGTCTGAATACACAGAGTAGTCGCGTCTATTAGCGCGTCTAAAGGCGCGTTAAAATACACAGATAGACGGGCATTTAGACGCGCAATTAAACGCGATGATAGACGCGAAGATAGACGCAACACAGAGTTTTTAAGGATTTGAGGAAGAGCAAATTTGGTGGGTTGTTTGTTTGTAGGATGTCTCCATCTTCAACAAGCAGCTCCAGTGAGGATGAATCCCTCCGTATCCACCATCGCGAAATGTGGTTGGAGCAAAAAATCAAATGTCTGTGTGATCGATGTCGAGGAAACATGTATCGTGCACGCAGGATTACGCTCAATCATATCTCAAAGTATGGAGAATGGAATGTGACCGTAAACAGGGTAAGGATTTGTAAGTTAAGGTTGATTGAGATACCTATGGGTGTTCAGGTAAGCATTGCATTTTTTAATTATGAATAGGCAAGGACGTGGCATCCTAAACCCACCTTCCTCTCTTAATTGCATCTATTGTTTCAGGTCTCACTACATCGGGTTACCATGCATGTCCTGTTTGTGGTCCTTCGCTAGTTGCCTCACGCGCAGACGCATTAAATAAGGTCATCTATGAGAATCACCATCGATTTCTCCCACCTGATCATCCTAGATATGTTGCCCCTTGGAATGAAGTCCTCCCACAATCACTCACCGCGGGAGATTGGATGAGAATTTGGGACGGTTCCACGACTCCTCCACCACTTGGCATGAGCCGGTAAGGATTTGTAACTATTGGCTGGAAGTAAAGATTGGCTATATTGGTTGAAAGTGAGGATTGCACGCTAACACTTTATTTTGTTTAGATACTCCATCTTTTATCGTTTACCATATTGGTCCCACCTCAAGATCAATCACCTGCTCGATCCCATGCATATCTTCAAGAATGTGGCATCTACCATTTGGGAGCATTTGAATGGGACACGAGATTCGGCAGGCATAAGGGAGGATCTACGTACCATAGGAAGGATGCGTGAAGCTTGGCCTCAAGAGAGACCAAATGGACGTGTTTTTTTACCTCGTGCACCGTGGATGTTATCAAAGCTAGAGATGGCGACGGTGAAGCGCGCTATTACTACAATTCATACTCCCACTGGATGCATGAGGTGTTTGAAGGGAGCCTTTACAAAGAGCAAGAAAAGAGGTGTAGAGCAATTATATGGCTTGAAATCTCATGATTGGCACAAGATGCTCCAAGTAAGTATTTTATGTGCATAATATCTTTTTTCTTTCAAATTTGTGAGTGAATAATTATAAGCAACTAATCAACCACCTCCTTGTGGGTTTAGTTCATACTACCTACTAGCATTTCACGTAGTGCATCAAAGGACGTAAAAGATTGTATTTACAAGATGGGCGAGCTTGTGAGGTATGTGAGCTCAAAGGAAATAGATCCCACCACGCTTGAGAATGCTCGAGTTATGTCGGTGGAGGCGGTTTGTTTAGTGGAGGAGACATTTCCACGTTCTATTCTCACAAGCCAACTACATCTCATAGTACATTTGGTGGATGAGATTGCTATATGCGGTACTATACATGCACGATGGTTGTTCTTCCTCGAGCGCTTCATGAAGACCTTGAAGGGCTTCGTGAGACAAAATGCAAGACCCGAAGGTAGCATGGCCGAGGGTTGGTTGGTACAAGAGTCACTTGTATATATTTCTGAGTTTCTTGTTGATGTGGATAGCTCTCTCCCACGACTATGGAGAGATGATGAAGACCTAAGGATGACCTCTATTGTGCCTCAAGGAAAAGGACGCAACAAAGTAATAGACACGGAGTTGCGTAATAGTATCAACCTCTTTTGCGTGCTTAATAGTGATGTGATGAAAAGATGGGTGACAAGATACGAGGATGCAAAGGCAAGAAGACAAGAAGAAAGGGCCCTCTTTCGTACACACCACGGATCTCGTGTGCCATACCCTCAGCGTCTAAGAGCACTTCCAAAGGATATTCATGTGGATTGGCTACTTGATGAAATGGAGAAAGCAGAGAAAGACGAGGGGATGCATATCACAATGGAAGAATGGGAGTATGCTAGGGGATGCATGAGCAAGGTCGGTATATAGAATGTTATGCATAAGTTAGGAGCTTTTTATAATTTAGATTGCTTATTTAATTGATTTTTTCTTGGTGTAGTGCACTATGTTCAATGCTATATGGTGTGAGGGCAAGCATTTTCGAACACAACGGATTGATGATAAGAGAAACACACAAGATTGCGGCGTCATTGCTAGCTTTGAGGGAGCCAATGGAGTCATGGATGATTATTGTGGCATAATCCAAGATATCATTATGCTTGACTTTCGACGCTTCTTTGTGTATGTTTTGGATGTAAAGTGGTTTAAGGACGTGGTGGAAAGAGGCCCTAATGCAACAATCAAACGCCATGCAAGTGGCTTTGTAACTATTGACTCCACAAAGTTTTGGCAAAGTAGGAAGGACACACTAATACTACCGCAACAATGTGAACAGGTACTGTGCACACACATAAAAATACTCGCTTTTAAATATTTGATGCAAGAAAAGTAACATGATTGTATTTGTGTTTGAATTAGGTTGTCTATCAACCAATGGTGGATAATAATAGGTGGTGGCATGTCATACCTATTATGCCACGTTCCAAAGTGATGTATAGTACATTTACTAATATGGAGCATATGGAGGATGATCATGGCCATGGACGTGATGATGACCATGATACAAGAGAGGAGGATGATCATGAGATAGGAGATATAGATATTGAGGCCGGCATTACTCGTGAGGATGAGCCTACCATTGGAGATCTTGATTTCGATGAGCACATGAGTGGCACAAGTAGTAGTGGGTTGAATGTATTTGTAAATCTAAACACTTGTTTGGATTTTGAAGTAGATAGTTTGGCAAGGGTTGATCTCATTGAGGATGAGATTGAACCGTAGCTCCACAATTGATATTAGCAAAACTATTTTTTACATATTGTCACATTCTCCTCATTTCCCTTAATTCTTGTATATGTGGGCTTGCAAAAAATTATGTGCTTTGGTAATCATGGACAATGTTTGGAAAGCAATGATGTACACCAAAATCTCACTTTCTGTATTCTCTGGAGCGCGTCTATTTACGCGTCTAAATGCCCGTCTGATTCTCAGTGTAAACGCGCAAATATACGTGCAAATAAACGCGCAAATACACGCGCAAATAAACGCGCTAATAAACGGCATGATAGACGGGCCCGTAATTTCTTTGGTCTAACGCGCAAATAAACGCGAATATTGACGCGAAAAAAAACGAGAATTTAGCCGGGCTAATAGACGCGCCCGTAATTTCTCTACTAAAACAACGCCTATAGACGCGCCCGCTATTTTGCGCGTCTACCAAGCGCGTCTATAGTTGCTTTGTGTTGTTGTGATGGATTGGCTTAAGAATATCTAGACATACAGGAAACCTAGTTAGAGACAAACTATGGCTAGCCCCAAATATGTATATGTTATGTGGGATTTTGTCTATAAAAGCCTATATTCTTATGCATTTGGGATCTAGAACATGAAACCTCAAAAGATAGTACTAACACAAATGAAATAGAAAGGTCTCAAATGAATTCCCAAAGTTGCAAATTATAGAATGATACAAAACATGGGGTTCAACCTTTTATAACTAGGGCTGAATTGAAAATTTTAGTCTAGGATACATCTTCTATTCATATGTGGTAGTAGGTTGCATGTCAGACCTAAAAACACAAAAATACAATATGCATTTCAATTTGATGTTTAATAAAAGGGATGTCAACCACCATCAATTCATAAGTCAAGCATTACATCTAAAAATAATGAGCAATCATGCATTGAATGGATGACTATCTAACATGTAGTATGCACATGGCGGATTGAGGATATGTAGTAAGCATCTATCGTACTAGTCATGCTTTGATGACCATTTTGTTGACTAGATACAATATAGCCCGTTGATTTACATAAAATATGAAAGGATTACCAAGGAGACAATGTCTAAATATTTGGACACTGTAATTCATCCCAAGAGCTTCACGAATCACACATGATAGTGTTGTAATTGTGCTCGGGTGGTGTCATAAATTGACTGGGTAATCCAATCTACCATCCTGCTATGCCAAGATAATACCAATGGCATACCTTCATCCATCTACATGGACATGGAAAATAACATACCACCTAGGTCATCTTAGAATCGATGTCTCAAATGCTCATTTCTTAAGAGCATGAAAAGCTGTTAAAAGCTCCTCAGTCCATTGCAACCTATTATCTTTTTTAATATGTTCTGGGTAATCCAATCTACCATCTGACTAAGCCAATATAATACCAATGGCATACAGTGAGGAATATGCATGGACATGGAGAATGACATCCCACCTGGGTAATCTTACAATTGGTGTCTCTACTACTCATTTCTTGAGAGCTTAGTCAATTGGAACCTAGTGTCTTTTTTAGTACACACACATTAGAGCTAGCATCTTGGAAAAATCCTTCATAAATCTCTTGTAAAAGTTGATGAAATCAACAAATAGACTAAGATGTGTTACATTATCAGACTTTGGCATTTTCTCAATTGCTCAATCTTGCTTGGCTTAGTCCAAATAGCTTCCTTGGAAATCACATGACCAAGCAATATACCAATCCTTACACAAAAAATGGACCTAAGTTCAAGGAGATCCTTGCCTATCTGCACCTTCCAAAATTTGATGCAGGCAAGATGTACAAAGATTGTCGAGTAACCGCATAAATCATCTACATAAAAGAAAATGAACTCGATTAAGTACTCCCAGAACATTTCAGCCATGGACCTCTAAAATGTTGCTGGTTCATTTGTAAGACCAAATGGCATGACTTTCCAAGCATATACATCCCTAAGAGAAGATTGCATCCCTAAGATTATAGTCTTCATACTAATCCTTGGGTGACCAAAGAGATCTCATTGTACCCATTGTAACCATCCATAAATCAGTGCATCTTGTGTCCTACTACTTGGTCTAAAGTACAATCAATAAAAGGAATTGGAAATGGATTCAACATTATCAAAACATTAAGCTTCTTATAATCCACACATTCTCAAAGCTTTCCATTTGCCACCTTTCCTTCGATCCTTCTCCAATTTATGCAAAGGTAGATACTATAACTTGTGTGAAAATGAGGTTGAGGAGAGAGAGAGAGAGAGAGAGAGAGAGTTTGCACTATGGGGGGTGAGGATGGGTTCACAGCATGCACCTGGACATGGAGGAAGAAAGTGAAGGGAGAGGTGGTTCACACCACCTGGTGGTAATGATATAATTAAAGGATGCCACATTATTATATTAAAAGATGATTGGCGAGGAATCTTACGGGTCCAATTGGTAGAGGTTCAACCCCCAAACAATGCATTTCTCGGCCTTTTCTTTTCTTTGGCCAAGGAGTTAGGCGGCCTATTGTAGCTTATCTTCCTCCACATGCGGGCCCATCTCACCTATTAGTCCAAGTAGGACTAGGAACGTGTCCACTTTTTCTCCATGTCCGGGGCACCGTACCTGAGGTGAGAGTATCGTGGAAGGCTCTCAAAGACCCCTCATGAAAGGGAACTCCCATAATAGATGAGTAAGGCCATGAGGCCAAAAGAAAACCACGTTCTATAGACGTACTTAGCGTCGTGTCGTTCGATGAAGATTTTTATATTCACGTATCATCTGCTGCTCTTTTGCTGTTTCTGATCGATTGCCTCTCTCGTTCGATTTGTAGCGCCTGCTTCTCATCCGTCCTCAGCTCATCTGCAACAACCCATGTCGCGATTACGTCCGTGTATGCGCCTGCATATTGAAATCTGTGTGTTTGCATCTCGAGCACGTAGCATCTATATTTGTTTTCTTCTTCAATTCCATGCTCAATCTCTGCACCAGACATGTCACGACTCACTCTCACATCTGCCACAGTAATCCCCGCGCTCACATGGTTAGCTGATTTGCGTCCGATCTCTGCACCTTAGGTACTTAAGCTGAGTACTTAACGGCAGCTCTCTTCCGCCATAGCTGATTTTCGTCATTGAGCCCTAGACGAGTCCAGCTTCTGCATCTTCCCGGCTTAGCGTCAGCGCGGAGCGGATGCAGTTCTACTGAACAACGTCGTCGAGAGTAGACCTGTTTCTACCGATCGTGTCGTAAAGAGATCTGAATCCCGATTCAAACTTGAGGCGATGAGAGAGTCCAGTAACAATATGTCATCTAAGTCAGCAAGCAATTCTCAAATGAGTCTTTATGATGAATTCGACATGCAGGGTCTGACGAAACAGATGGCCCAGGGGAAGATTCCACGAAGAAGCTTCATCAGACTTTGATCCTAGGCCGCCTCCGGATAGCTTGCAACAGCATGCAACCGGTCGCTCTTTCTCAGATATGTGAGGTCCCGGAAACTCCCGTTGTCGCAATTCTGTGAAATTCTCTACTCAATCTGCCCACGTGCATGTTGATGGTAGGCCGAGTGCGCAGACAGACGGAAGTTTGTTTTTCGCAGAAGCGCATGCAGCCAAAGTCTTGAAAGTCTGTGGTTCAGAAACCCTTCCAGAAGTTCTCGAGAGTCAGGAATGATCCAGATTCGAAAGCAAATGGAGTCACCACCAACGCCGTCAATGTACTTCACATGTTCCACTGCAAGCAAAATCTTCGTCAAGCCGGAGACATTCCGAACACTTTTCTTCCTACGTCATCATTAGGAGAAGTTCTGATAATTTACCGGCAAAAGGTAGTTTCATGACCATCTCGACCATATCGGAACTCGTCGGATTCCCCTTCATTCGGACAGTTTTTCTGCCCGAATATTGAAGGGGAATCCGACGAGTTCCGATATGGTCTAGATGATCATGAAACTCATTTTCCAGAGCAAGCAGACACAGCTCCATCACGCAGGAGGTATTCGGAGAGTTTTCTAATTCGGAGGGTTTTCTATCTATGTCACGAGAGAATCTCTGTCACGCAGGAGGTATTTCGGAGACTGTTTCTTTCTATGTCACGGAAAAACTTCCTTCACGCAGGAGGCATTCGGATAGTTTTTCTGCGTCCATTAGTGCTATGAGATCAGCTGAATTTGAGTACAGCCCAGATGTAAGCCGGTAACCTCGGCCACAATATTACTACCAAGCCGCAGGCATTCGGAGAGAATGTTACGGAAGGAAATGTTGACTGTTAATAATTACATAACAAATTCAGAAGGCTATAGGAAATTTCCTAGTGTAAAGGAAATCAGAAACTCACTATGTATGTTTTGTTATCTAAGAAATGAGAGCTTGAATATATCTTTCCTCTATTAAGGAGAGGGCGATTGGACAATCTTGGGGCGTTAGATTAGTAACATTGAATCTTTGCCCTACGGAGAATTCTGATCAGTTAAGATCAACATGTTGAATGTTTCACTATGTCTATGACATATGGGCCGTTCCAATGAGCGTTTCGACCTCCTCACGATGGAATGTTGAATGCACCACTTCCTTGACCGAGTGATTTCATTCATCATCCCCTATAGAAAACACAAATATACATGAGTACAAATGAATTGCTTATATTAATAGTGAGAGAGAGACATATAAGATGAAGTTGGTGACGGTTAGAAAGGGTTGTGCCCCTTCGCATCACGAGAGAGTGTGTGTGAGTAGACATATCAAGTCTTACTTCCAATACTCCCCCGTAGATAAAGTATAGAAAAGACTGTGTACATTCACTAGTTTTGAATTGGGGGTGAGCCGCCAATTAATAGTGTCACTGTATTGTTTAGAATTCAATCAGGATCAATGTGTACATGAATGGTGAGCAGAAGATCTAGATTCTTCTTATTCTTCTTCCTCCTAGCTTAACTATGCCTAAATAAATGTAGCTGTAAGGGATATACTTTTTCATGCCATTGATGTTGATCACCTTTACTCCCCCTCAATGGGATGAAAAAGGTAACGGATTGTATATTTACTTTAACTTGTAGGGTTCCATTGATTTCATGAGTTTTTGCCAAAAAGTGGGTCGTCGTCAGGCTGTGCATCGTCATGTAAACTATGTTCATCTCTTCCAAGACCTAGATCTTGATTTCCTTGCTCACGGTCATCTTTGGTTGCTCCATTGTCGAGATTTTCTAAGTCACGGTCTATAATGATATCTTTATCCGAGGTTGTGGAAAGATCTATGTCACCTATTTTGGACTGAGAAGACATACTATTGTTAGTGCAATTATGGGCATGTCTTACTGTAGCTTGCACGTTTGGGGGCCTGATCGCCTTGTTGATCGTTGAAATCCATTCCCCAAGGTGCATGAAACATTTGTGCAAGCGAATTAGATGAAGTTCATCCTTCATCTTCACCCGTGGACGAGGAGATGTTAAGGGCCAAGGTACAAAGGGAAAGCTACTTGGAGCGTTTGAAGAAATCAACCCGTGTGAAGAAGGATGGGCATATCAATGTTGTCGCAGATTGAATTCAGGCAGATTTTGTGCTCCGTGGATGATCTTTGTTGTAGCAACGTAAGTCTTTTGAGCATTTATATGCTCTGCCGCTTCAGGGCCTTGGCCCGGATCTTGATTGTCGGGCTCTTGCACCCATTGTTGGGGTGCTATTTGCTTTGGTTGTGTCATCACAAGGTCTTTTGGTTCTGCATTAATCGATTTTGGCTGAGCAGCTTGGTTTACTGCTTCGAGCATACTACGCAGGTCCTTGTCTGCGTTAACTGGCCCTCGCGATCTTCTTTGTCACATGGAGGGTCTTGATGAGTGTCTCCTTTTGTCTCATGATACGTGCCCTTGCTCTCGACTAATGCAGGCATAGGGTCTTGATTCTTTTTGGGATGGGCATTGTTTCCTCTGTCTTGGAAAATTTGCACATTGCTCCTTTTTGCTTCTGCTTCAAACAAACGTTTTGATTGTTTTCCATCTTCGAGGTCCTTGTTATTTCGAATGGGTTGCTTGAACAGTTCACAAAATGGCAAACATGTGACCAAAGTAGCGAAAAACATGGCTGGTTTGGACCCATGTAGGCTCTGATACCATATAGAAAACAGAGATGTGCATGAGTACGAATGAATCGCTTATATTGATCGTGAGAGAGAGACATATAAGATGAAGTTGGTGATGGTTAGAAATGGTTGTGCCCCTTCGCATCAAGGGAGAGTGTGTGTGAGTAGACATATCAAGTCTCACTTCCAATACCCCCAATCCCTTACACCTCTCCTCTCTCGATGCCAATTTGATCTTGAATTAGTGCATAGAGCCAAACATCAATAGCTCATATGAAAGCAAATTCACGACAACAAAGATTTTTGCACTAAAAAATTTCCTACTTTCATCGTTCAGTACCTCAAGGTGCAATAGTTAAGGCGAGATCTTTTGAGAGCTTGTCTCATTTAATTGGGCACGAAATCTACATATTACAAAATCCATGTAATATTGGGGACACATGCCAAGCTTGGGCCTACGCTCATAAAGCAAAATCTTGAATGCATATCATGGAGAGATCATGGATGACAAGATGATCAACTATCAGGCACAAAATTACACATTATGGAAAGTCAGAACTTAGTACATTTGAAATTCTTTCATCACACTCTCTCACATCCTCATGGATTTCATCGACAAGGCTCTTTGGTAGTCATGTAGTATCTTCAACATTCCTATTTTCAAAGGTTTACGGTGGGGGGGCAGCTGGAGATGCAAGTGATTCTTTGCCAAATCAGTAGGTTCTTGCAAACACTTGTATTTTCATGTGCAACAATGACAAAGAAAGACAAGATTATCTCAAATTAATGATCGAGAGGATACGATACAGAATCTAACTCTTTGAATACACTAGACAATACATCTAGGACCTAATGGATGTCTAATCTTGCTATGTATACATAGAAGTATGCCAAATAAGGTGCTAAATATTAATTGTGTCTATCCTTACACAAAGAACTAAGGAGGGCATCTTCTCTCACAGTTAGTTGTGACTTAAATATTGTGGCGATTTGAGGCTATAAAAATTGATGAAGATTTTGCCTTTGTATTATGTTGGAAATGATGATGTTGGGAGGACTTGTAGTGTGTAAACTAAGGTGTTATCCATGTTAACTCATACACAAAAGGAGAAGAATTGCAAATTCACTACTTAACATAGCTCACCCCATGCTTTGGAAGAACATGTTCAACTCTTAACAACACCACATAGGCAGACATCCGCTTGAAAGCCCAGCAAGGCCAATTTTCAATATAAATGGCACGCATGGCTCGAGCGCTTGGCCGATGTCATAGATTACTCTATCCTTCAAAGCTCCTCCCAACCTAATATTCAAAGGAAAAAATGCCACAAAATGTGTAGGCATCAAACAGAACTACCTTCCACTAAGATATTTCAAAGTAGCTTGGAATTTTGAAAGTTGTGCGTAAACTTATGCAGCTAATAAGACAACGTGTACCATTGACGGCATTAAAATCCTACGAGAGATCAAGCAAAGGAGTCTGTTAAAGACAAGGTGAAAAGGAAGGCATTGAGTCTCTGAGAAAAGATAGCAGACTAGGAGGCCAAAATTATGCAGTGCATGGATGTTGAATTCAGGGAATGTTGCTAAGGTATAAGTTCCAAAGCTGTGTGGGGGCCACCAGTCCAAAGTATCACAAATGAAAGCAACATGGTCCACCATGGGAGAACATGTCTACTCATTGATGGTTACAGTGACATTAGCAACATTTGAGGGCATAAGCCTGAGGAGTGAGGAGAGCAAGAGCCATATTATGGGTTGGGCAAGAGTGATATCTATTTGCAGTATAGATCATGGCTTGCCACTGGTTTCACACTAGTATATTGATTATCTATCTATCTGTATATACTTATTTATGAGAATGAGGTGTCAATCAAAGGACTATGCCACATGGTATCTCCTCTATTGTCCTTGCCCTTCGATACCAAGTACAATATATGCTATCTTGATCCAATTTTAAAATTCTCAAAAAATCAAACAAATATTGAGATCTGAGATCTGACAAACATGGATCCCAAACCCATTGTAGATGGGTTAAGCTACTCAGATTCCCTTTAAAATAACCAATAGTTTGTCATTGAACAAATTGGCATTTAATTTGTTGTGTACGTATACTAGTTCTTTTATCTCTTCATTTGGACAACTACTAATTTCTTATTACTAGACAATATTTTTATGGACTCTACAATTACTTTTTCAAGAAGTCTAATTGTCCTTTCTTATCATTAGTGTTGAATTCATGTACCGAATTGAGACCTAATCGTAGGCTCAAAAAGGCATAAGATTTAGGTAAATCATTTTATTTATCACTGTGGATGTAGAGATATATGCTAGACTTGTTGAGATATTGAGCTCCGCTCGTGATATGCTAGGGTGACCGTTGTGCATTTATGTCACCGACTTGTTAGCTGCAGATGCGGTTGGTACACTGCCCATGAATAACAGCTAGATGACAACTATCTTTATGTACTCTAGTTAGTGGCTCGGTTTGAGACCCACATATAGGGTTCACCTATTCTTTTGTACTGAGAGTTCTTTTGGCTTTCACAACTAAGAAGAGGAAAACTGTTTTTAGCCTTCACCTTTGTGTATATTTCCCGATTGCGTATGTGAGAAAGCTACAAGTGAGACTCCTTCCTTCTCTCCCACTCTCTTTACATGATATCAGAGCTCGGTTCGTGGTAAGGAGCTCAAGAAAGAAAACCAAGTTCACAGTGTCCTAGTAAGAGGATTAGTGTTGCTTTCCTTTCTTTTTAGTTTGGGAGCAAATCTCTGCAAGTAGCATAGCCGGAAAGTGCAAGAGTGCACTGTCTCAGATTGGGATGCCCTTCGCGGTGTGGCGAGAGGGCAGTGAAATTATTTTTTTGATTTGAGGCCATTTCGGGGCCTGTTTTGGTGGCAAAAGTTTTTTGTAGGCACTCAGGAAAGTCCCTGCTTTTGCTGTGCGACCACTTTTCTGCAGGATGATGAAAAGTTATCACAGAAATTATATCGTACGCCTGTGCGTAGAGATATTGGGAGTGACAGAATCATTCTTATTGCCTGTTGATGCATAATCGTCACTAGGAAGTGACTGTGTGGTCAAATACCACTCTCATCAATTTTGCAGATTTGCGCTTGTGAGGCAGAAGTTGTGTTTTTTTGCAGTGACAAAATATTCTACAGTGTTCTGTAATGCTCTTTCACAGATTGTCACTGAAAAGCTTGACAAGAACAACTTCCAAGGATGGAAGTTTAGAACGACGAATTTCCTTAAGGGAAAGGTTATTGGGAGTTAGTTACTGGAGCTATACCTAATGTTCCCAATCAATAGAAGTTGCAGGCATTTAAAGGCTGGCATGAGAGAGCCAGAAAAGTTATGTATTGGCTGTCTATCAGTATTTCAGATTCTATGATTGTGCATATTCAGGATGCAAGCACGCCGAAGGAGGCATGGGATACTTTGACAAAAATGTATAGCACAAATACCTAAGTCAGAAAATGTAGCTCAAGCAGGAGTTGCATAATGCGCAGAGAGAAAATATGAGCATCAATGACTACCACATGAAGGTGAAGAAGATTACAGATGCACTTGCTTCTATTGGGTCACCAGTGGAAGATGATGATTTAGTTTCTATGACCTTGAATGGTCTAGGAAAGGATTATGCACAATTCCAAACATCCATTGCCGTCCGTGAGAATTTTCTTGATTTTGAGGAGTTGATTGCTCTTCTAATTTCTGAAGAGCAGAGAAATGGTGGTGCATCTTCTTCAGGAGGAACTTCAAAAGAAGATGTCTTCTACTCAAATGCTGGAAGAGGTAGAGGCAGAGGTAGAGTAGGCCGATTTGGAGGACGTGGCAGAAATCAAAATATGCAGCAAGTTCAAGAAAACCAGTCCTATGGAGGAGGACGCACGTGGTAACTTTAGAGGCAGCGGGAGCCAAAGAGGTCATGGTGATGGCAGAGAGGCCAAAATGCAAACAACAATGTTGAATGCTACTACTATGGTAAAATGGGTCAAATGTTAAAGACTACTATAAAAAGCAGAATGACATCATGACTGGAAAATTGCAGCAAGGTAATTATGCATCCTCTAGTAGACAGGGTGATGACAGAAATGAGCATCTGTTTATGGTGCAGCACATGGCCAATTCTATGACAAGTGTAGAAGAAAGAAATGATGTATGGTATGTTGACTTAGGTGCATCAAACCACGTGACAAGTCATGCAAAATGGATGCAGGATTTGTGGAGACTGGTGATGATAGTGCACATCCTATTGTGCAGATTGGTAAAATTCCTTTGTCTATGCAGGATGGAAAAAAGAAATACCTATCTGATGTATTTCATGTCCCGAATATCACCAAGAACCTGGTTTCTGTTGGTCAAATGGTTGAGCAGGCCTTGCAGGTCAGATTTAATCCTCATGGATTCTTTGTTGAGGATATGGAAAATAAAGGTCGCTTGATAGCAAAAGGGAAGAAGAAGGGCAGGATGTTTATGTTGGATGCAGACATGCTTGAATTGAGTGCAGCAATGTTTGCACATGGGACCGATGTAGTTGCAGATATTGATATCTGGCGTAAACACATTGGTCATGTTAATGTACAGTGACTTAAATTAATGCAAGCCCAAATTATTGTTGCAGGATTGCCTAAGTTCAAGGTTGCAGAAATGCATAAGGTATGTGAAGCCTGTCAATTTGGAAAATAGGCAAGGAAACCATTTTCTAGACATGTTCAAGAGAGTAAGAGGCCATTGAAATTAATCCACTCTGATGTGTGGACTACTAAAGCTGCATCTATTGGAGGCTGTATCATTTTGTCACTTTTATTGATGACTACAGCAAAAAAGTTTGGGGGTATTTTATGAAAAAGAAAAGTGAAGTGTTTGGGCATTTCAAATCTTTTAAAGCTATGGTTGAAAAAGAAATAAGCCTGCAAATAAAATGCCTAAGGTCAGATGGAGGGGGAGAGTACCCCTCAAATGAGTTTGCAAGTTTCCTGTAGGAGCATGGCATAAAGCAGCAATATTCATGCAATCATACCCCACAACAAAATGGACTTACAGAAAGGAAAAACAAGCATATTGGAGAGGTATCTCGTGCCATTCTCAACGAAAAAGACTTGCCAGATTATTATTGGACTGAAGCAGTTGCTACAACAGTCTACATAATGAACAAGACTCCCATTGCAACAATACTGGTAGGAAAGGTATACTGGTAGGAAACCAGATATTTCTCATTTGAAAGTTTTTGGTTGCATTGCCTATGTTCATGTGCCAGACGAGTTGACATCCAAGTTGGATCCAAAAGCTGAGAAGTGCATCTTTATTGGTTATTCTCTGCAGTAGAAAGGGATAGATGCTATAACCCTTCTACTCATAAGTTTACAGTGAGCAGAGATGTTGTTTTTAATGAGATGAGTAGCTGGTATAAACCAGTAAATGTGATTGATGATGTAGATGCACAAAATGGTAATGCTGCATAGAATTCACAGCAGCAATCACAAAATATAAGTGGACCTGTAGTGTCCTCTAGCAGTGGTTCACATACTTCGCCATGGACAGGCAGATTGAGATCAAGAGGATCTCCTCAAAGTAATGCAAATAGTGGTATGCAAGTATCACGAAAAGGAAAAGAGAAAGTAGATAATCCCATGGTTGATGTGAATGCAAGTCACTCTTATGTCGATGGTGAATCCAATGGCTCAGAATAGAGCCTTGATGAAGAGTTCAGTATTCCTTCTATTGTTACACCTGGAGTAAGGAAGACAAGGGATGTTTTGAGAGCACCTGGTAGTGAGCCTATTTTGCGCAGGTCTACCAGAGCTAGGTATCCTGTGGATAGGCTAAAATATGACAGATTTACAGCCATTCACTATGCCTATATGGTCAAAGTGATACATGAACCATAACCCACTCCTTTTGAGCAAGCCATGGGAAAAGAAAAATGGGAGAAAGCCATGGATGAAGAAATGGATGCCTTGGAAGCAAATGCTACATGGGAATTGGTGCCTTTGCATAAAGACAAGAATGTCATTGACTGCAAGTGGGTTTATAAGGTGAAGCACAATGCAGATGGTTCTGTGAACAGATACAAGGCAAGATTAGTTGTCAAGGGGTATGCACAGACATATGGCATTGATTACGAAGAAACATTCAGTCTGGTTGCAAGGATGGCAACCGTAAGAGCCGTCATTGATATGGCTGCATCAAAGGGATGGTCTTCACATCAGATGGATGTAAAGAATGCTTTCTTGCATGGTGATTTGCAAGAAGAGGTCTATATGGAGCAGCCACCAAGTTATGTTCATGCTGTTCATCCTGAGTCTGTTTACAAGTTAAAGAAAGCCTTGTATGGCTTGAAGCAAGCACCCAGAGCATGGTTTGAAAAGATAGGACAGTATCGTGTCACTATTGGCTTTCAAATTTCCAAGGCAGATTTCTCACTTTATGTGAGAAAAACAGAGAAAGGCATTATGCTACTTGCCATTTATGTTGATGATTTGATCATCACAGGTGATAGTGATGAAGATATCGTTCATGTGAAAATGCTATTGAAGCAAAAGTTTGAGATGAAGGATTTGGGAGAGCTACGTTACTTCTTGGGCATTGAGGTGATTAGATCCACAAGTGGGATATGGCTCTTGTAGAGGCAATATGGTTGGACATGTTGTCCAAATATGGGATGGCAGGCTATCAACCTATTTCAGTTCCTTTGGAGCAGAATGTGAAGTTGAGCACAGATGTAGGTGAGCTTCTAGAAGACCCTACTCTGTACAAATGCATAGTAGGAAGTTTGATTTATATGACTATTACCAGGCCAGAATTGAGCTATGCTATTGGGTTCGTAAGTCTATTTATGCAGGCTCCAAGGAAACCACATTTGCATGCGGCTAGACGCATACTGAGGTATGTGAAGTCCACATTGCAGTTTGGACTATTTTATGAGACTGGGGTTTAGATACAGTTGCATGGATATGCTGATGTTGATTGGGCTAGTAATATTTCTGATAGATGATCTACAAGTGGATATATGTTCTCTTTTGGGAGTGTTGCATTCACTTGGAGCAGCAAGAAATAGCCTACAGTTGCCTTGTCGAGCACAGAGGCTGAGTACAAGGCTGTAGCAATGGTTGCATGTGAGGTAGCTTGGTTGCATAAGCTACTTTATGATATGCATCGGTCTACAGATGGGCCAGGTGTCATTTATTGTGATAACATGAGAAGTATACACTCGGCAAATAACCCAATCTATCATGCTAGAACAAAGCACATTGAGGTGCATTATCACTATGTCACTATGTGCGGGAGAAGGTTTTATTGATCTAGTTTATGTCAGCACAGAGGATCAGGTAGCTGACATATTCACGAAGGCATTGGGTACAGAGAAGTTGCACAAGTTCAGAGACCTGCTTGGTGTACAGGAATTGGGATTGAGCTCGAGGGAGAGTGTTGAGATATCGAGCTCCACTCATGATATGCCAGGGTGACCATTGTGCATTTATGTCACCGACTTGTTAGCTGCAGATGCGGTTGGTACACCACCCATGAATAAGAGCTAGATGATAGCTATCTTATGTACTCTAGTTAGTGGCTCAGTTAGTATGCCACCTTAGTTAGCTGAGTTTGGTTTGAGACCCACATATAGGGTTCACCTATTCTTTTATACTAAGAGAGAGTTCTTTTGGCTTTCACAACTAAGAAGAGGAAAATTGTTTTCAGCCTCCACCTTTGTGTATATTCCCCCATTGTGTATGTGAGAAAGTTGCAAGTGAGACTCCTTCCTTCTCTCCCACTCTCTTCACAAGACTAGCCAAGGATTTTATGTGTACTTATTACAAAATATAGCAACTAATCCAAACTCCAAACTCAAGGAAAAGTGTTGGAGGTACTGAATTTTATTCCTTTCCTCAAAATGAAGATACGAGTAGCATCGGCAACCACAAGCATATCTCACTAAAAAGAAAGCATTTTGGGAGGGCTTAATAAATTGAACATGACATAACTTTAAGGGACACAATAAAATCTATGGTTCAATCATAAAGGGAAAGCCACAATACAAATTTACAATTCAGATGTAGTTGTTAGCATATCGTTTACCATAGATTCACCCTAATAGGAAGGGATATGTGAGTGTACACCTATTTATCTATCTCAGAACTCATCCCCCAAAGCATGGATATTCTTCCACCAAATCTAGATTACAACTAGCTCTTGCTCAAGGGCTTCCCTTGAGGGTGAATTTTTCCATAGCCTACATTTCCTATTATGCTTTTCAGATTGAAACTGCCTCCTTGTTAGGATAGAAAATGTTAGGTCCACTATTGTAAATAATGGGATTCCCCTCCAATTTGCTGGAGCTTCACTTGACATGAACCCCTAAAGTTGGCTTGCCAAAATCTTGTTTCTCCAATTATTCAACATTATCCAAAAGCTAATTTGTGACTATGCATCCTCTACCTTAAAGTTAAAAATTGCTATTGTAAGAAGCTCTTGCATTTGCATGATCAACTTTAGAACTATCTAGCATCATTGTTCCCTCCCAACCATCCTAGTAGCAACACACCATGTATATATTGCTATATATAGAGTGACATTTTAGCTCCAATATTGGATAGATCATCATTTGCGAAGTGTTGCTATAATTGCCCATGTTGCATCATTGACTGGCCAACCCTATAAGGACAATCAACCAATAATAAATTAGCGCCTCGAGGGGGGTCACTCACAAATATGTAACCATAGCACGTGGATTCAACAGAAGGGATTTTCAAAATCCCTTTTTTACACACTTTTTACATACATAAGGGTACCATTTAAAGGGGGTATTCATAGATTTTATAAAAAAAGTGTGTTTTTTATTCATGGATTTTTCACACAAAAGGGACTTTTAAATTAGTCCTTGAGCACACATGATATAGAGAATTTACATATAATGAAACCCCTCAGATTAGCACTAGCACCTTTAGGATGTCCACATTAACAACATAGAAACTAGTGTCTTCTAGATCTAGGATATCCATATTAAGATTTTCAAAACATAGTTTGACATTTATTCTTTGGTTAGCCTAGCAGATATAATTTTGATTACCATCTCTTGTTATTCAATGGCTCTATCTCAAGGAGAATTCCATCGATTTTCTCATCACTTATGATTCCATGCCCCTTGGGCTCCATTGAGAGAATATTCTTCAAGACAGAGTCATTTACTATTTGTTATTGCATGTTTTGTGTGCTTACAATAGAAGGACGTTTTTGGGAAAGCTTTCAAAATTGTTTTGTCAATCTTGAATGGATATTTCCCTCACAGAAGGCTAGAGTGTTTACAAATCACTAGTACATATACAAGTCCTATCAATGCCTTTTACTGATGCTTTTTTACCAGAATTGATGGGTGTTGATACAAGCATCAAAATAGAAGCTGTTGGAACAAGCATCGATAATACTATCAAAATGACCATCAATAATGCCTACATTGCCATGCACTCTCTTCCCAACTTGTAATTTTTTCCATGCCCAACTTTGATAGATACATTTTGAGTTTTCAAAGTGTATTACATGAAAACTGTGTGTAAAATTGTTAGCATGCGAGAAGCTATATTCAAACCATAATATAATGCATGAATGCTTGAACTATTGAAAGATGAGTATAACATAACAAATTCATGTCATGAATAACACCCATTTCATTAATTTTGGACAATTTATTCATTTTTGGACAAACCCCAAAAATCCTTCCCAAATGAAGAGTTACTTTCTGAAGATTTTCTTCCTAAATCAAACCTTTACTTTCTAGCACCATCCTTTCCACATAAGAAGTTTATTTATTCACACTATCGTTTTGCTCAAACAACACAAAAACTAGTGTTAAATCCTCATATTAACTTTTTATTTTTACGGATCCTATTTCAAAATTTCACTTTTTCTTAATTTATTTAGCTCATATTATTTTAAATCCATGGGAAAACATTTAAAATTCAATATGAAGAATAATGGAACTCACAATATGCACAAATTTAAAACATTTAAATAGAGAAGAGAGATGGAAGAGTCTTTTATCCAAAGAATAGCAAGAGCTATGCTTGTAATTTTACATTATCATATGTTTATATGAAATATTGCTCTCAATGAGTCTTTGACATGTGTACAATAGAGTCCAATACTCGAGGCAATGAGTACTACCCATGCCCTTCTTAATGATTGAATTCTACCTTTACAATAATTGAATTTTGATTGACACTCCAGGCGACGCGTACTATCCACTGTTTGCACATTGATTGGTTCCACGTTTACAATGATTGAAGTACAAATGAGCGATCTTCACATTTTCCCTTCAAAAATATGATTTGTTCATTCATCCCATAAGTGCTTGATCGGATAACATACCTAGCAGCGTGTTTTTTTACGGATGTGCATGACACTAGAGCAAAAATAGTATTTATTGCTTGATCGATCATGCAAAGGATATCCGATGGGCACAAAACTTTTCGTACACCTCAACCTAGGTGGTATTGAAATGTTCTCAAAGAGGCACACCCATCCGATAAGTACTTGGTCAGATAACACACCTAAGGGCGTGTTTTTTTGCGGATGTGCATATCACTAAAGAAAAAATGGTGTATAAGGGGTGATCGAGCATGCAAAGCATATCCGATGGTGACAATACTTTGCACGCACCTCAACGTAGTTGAAATGGACTTGTGTGCAAAGTGGAGCCCCCATCTGATAAGTACTTGTTTGAATAACACACCTAGGACCATGTTTTTTCATGGTTGTGCATGACACTAAGGCAAAAACGGTGTTTTATGCTTGATCCACAATGCAAAGCATATCCGATGGGCACAATACTTTACACACACCTACAACCAGGTGGAATTGACTTACATGCAAAGTGGCATTCCCATCATATAAGTACTTGATCGGATAACACACCTAGCAGCATGTTTTTTTTACGAATGTGCATAACACTAGAGCAAAAATAGTATTTAATGCTCGATCGACCATGCAAAGCATATCCGATGGGCACAATACTTTTCCTACGCCTTAACCTAGGTGGTATTGAAATTTTGTCAAAGAGGTACACCCATCCGATAAGTAGTACATGGTTAGATAACATACCTAAGGGCATGTTTTTTTGTAGATGTGCATATCACTACGGGAAGAACGTTGTATAATGCGTAATCGACCATGCAGAGCATATTCGATGGTGACAATACTTTGCACACATCTCAAACTAGTTGAAACGGACTTGCGTGAAAAGTGGGGCCCCCATCCAATAAGTACTTGTTTGATTAACACACTTAGGACCGTGTTTTTTCATGGTTGTGCATGAAACTAAGGCAAAAATGGTGTTTTATGCTTGATCGACAATGCAAAGCATACCCGACGGGCACAATACTTTGCACACACCTTCAACTAGGTGGAATCTACTTACTTGCAAAGTGGCACGCCCATCCCATAAGTGCTTGATCGGATAACATACCTAGCAGCGTGTTTTTTTATGGATGTGCATGACACTAGAGCAAAAATAGTATTTAATGCTCGATCGACCATGAAAAGGATATCCGATGGGAACAACACTTTTCATACACCTCTACCTAGGTGGTATTGAAATGTTATCAATGAGGCACACCTATCCGATAAATACTTGGTTAGATAACACACCTAAGGGCATGTTTTTTTGCGGATGTGCATATCACTAGGGAAAAAATGGTGTATAATGCGTGATCGACCATGCAAAGCATATCCGATGGTGACAATACTTTGCATGCTTCTCAACGTAGTTGAAACAGACTTGCGTGCAAAGTGTAGCCCCCAACCAATAAGTACTAGTTTGAATAACACAGCTAGGACTATGCTTTTATATGGTTGTGCATGACACTAAGGCAAAAACGGTGTTTGATGCTTGATCAACAATGCAAAGCATATCCGATGGGCACAATACTTTCCACACACCTTCAACTAGATGGAATATACTTACATGCAAAGTGGCATTCCCATCGCATAAGTGCTTGATCGAATAACACACCTAGCAACGTGTTTCTTTACGGATGTGCATGACACTAAGGCAAAAATGGTATTTAATGCTCAATCGACCATGCAAAGCATATCCGATGGGCACAATACTTTTCCTATACCTCAACCTAGGTGGTATTGAAATTTTCTCAAAGAGGCACACCCATCCGATAAGTACTTGGTCAGATAACATACCTAAGGGCATGTTTTTTTGTGGATGTGCATATCACTATGGGAAAAACATTGTATAATGCGTAGTCGACCATGCAGAGCATATCCGATGGTGACAATACTTTGCACGCATCTCAAGCTAGTTGAAACGGACTTGCGTGCAAACTTGAGCACCAATCCAATCAGTACTTGTTTGATTAACACACTTAGGACCATGTTTTTTCATGGTTGTGCATGACACTAAGGCAAAAACGGTGTTTTATGCTTGATTGACAATGCAAAGCATATCCGATGGGCATCATACTTTGCACACACCTTCAAATAGGTGGAATTGAATTACATGCAAAGTGGCACACCCATCCCATAAGTGACTGATCGGATAACATACCTAGCAGCGTGTTTTCTTTACAGATGTGCATGATAAGCACTTGTTTGAATAACACACCTAGGACCGCGTTTTTTCATGATGGTGCATGACAATAAGGCAAAAACGGTGTTTTATGCTTGATCGACAATGCAAAGCATATCTGATGGGCACAATACTTTGCACACACCTTACACTAGGTGGAATAGACTTACATGGAAAGTGGCATGCCCATCCCATAAGTGCTTGATTGGATAACATACCTAGCAGCGTGTTTTTTTACGGATGTGCATGACACTAGAGCAAAAATAGTATTTAATGCTCGATCGACCATGCAAAGGATATCTGATGGCGCAACACTTTTTGTACACCTCAACCTAGGTGGTATTGAAATGTTCTCAATGAGGCACACCCATCTGATAAGTACTTGGTCAGATAACACACCTAATGGTGTGTTTCTTTGTGGATGTCCATATCACTAGGGAATAAATGGTGTATAATGCATGATCGACCATGCAAAGCATATCCAACGGTGACAGTACTTTGCACGCAGTGCAAGGTAGTTGAAACGGACTTGCATGCAAAGTGGAGCCCCCATCCGATAAGTACTTATTTGAATAACACACCTACGGCCATGTTTTTATATGGTTGTGCATGACACAAAGGCAAAAACGGTGTTTTATGCTTGATCGACAATGCAAAGCATATCCGATGGGCACAATACTTTGCACACACCTTCAAATAGGTGGAATTGACTTACATGCAAAGTGGCATTCCCATCGCATAAGTACTTGATGGGATAACACCCCTAGCAGCGTGTTTTTTTATGGATGTGCATGACACTAAGGCAAACATGGTATTTAATGCTCGATCGACCATGCAAAGCATATCCGATGGGCACAATACTTTTCCTACACCTTAACCTAGGTGGTATTGAAATGTTCTCTAAGAGGCATTTGATAAGTACTTGGCCAGATAAAATACCTAAGGGCATGTTTTTTTGCAGATGTGCTTATCACTACGGGAAAAACGTTGTATAATGCGTAATCGACCATGCAGAGCATATACGATGGTGACAATACTTTGCACGCATCTCAACCTAGTTGAAACGGACTTGCGTGCAAACTGGAGCCCCCATCTGATAAGTACTTGTTTGATTAACACACTTAGGACCGTGTTTTTTCATGGTTGTGCATGAGACTAAGGAAAAAAAGGTATTTTATGCTTGATCGACAATGCAAAGCATATCCAATGGGCACAATACTTTGCACACAGCTTCAACTAGGTGGAATAGACTTACATGCAAAGTGGCACTCCCATCCCATAAGTGCTTGATCGGATAACATACCTAGCAGCGTGTTTTTGTACGGATGTGCATGACACTAGATCAAAAATAGTATTTATTGCTTGATCGATCATGCAAAGGATATCCGATGGGCACAAAACTTTTCGTACACCTCAACCTAGGTGGTATTGAAATGTTCTCAAAGAGGCACACCCATCCGATAAGTACTTGGTCAGATAACACACCTAAGGGCGTGTTTTTTTGCGGATGTGCATATCACTAAAGAAAAAATGGTGTATAAGGGGTGATCGAGCATGCAAAGCATATCCGATGGTGACAATACTTTGCACGCACCTCAACGTAGTTGAAATGGACTTGTGTGCAAAGTGGAGCCCCCATCTGATAAGTACTTGTTTGAATAACACACCTAGGACCATGTTTTTTCATGGTTGTGCATGACACTTAGGCAAAAACGGTGTTTTATGCTTGATCCACAATGCAAAGCATATCCGATGGGCACAATACTTTACACACACCTACAACCAGGTGGAATTGACTTACATGCAAAGTGGCATTCCCATCATATAAGTACTTGATCGGATAACACACCTAGCAGCATGTTTTTTTTACGAATGTGCATAACACTAGAGCAAAAATAGTATTTAATGCTCGATCAACCATGCAAAGCATATCCGATGGGAACAATACTTTTCCTACGCCTTAACCTAGGTGGTATTGAAATTTTGTCAAAGAGGCACACCCATCCGATAAGTAGTACATGGTTAGATAACATACCTAAGGGCATGTTTTTTTGCAGATGTGCATATCACTATGGGAAGAACGTTGTATAATGCGTAATCGACCATGTAGAGCATATTCGATGGTGACAATACTTTGCACGCATCTCAAACTAGTTGAAACGGACTTGCGTGAAAAGTGGGGCCCCCATCCAATAAGTACTTGTTTGATTAACACACTTAGGACCGTGTTTTTTCATGGTGGTGCATGACACTAAGGCAAAAATGGTGTTTTATGCTTGATCGACAATGCAAAGCATACCCGATGGGCACAATACTTTGCACACACCTTCAACTAGGTGGAATCTACTAACTTGCAAAGTGGCACGCCCATCCCATAAGTGCTTGATCGGATAACATACCTAACAGCGTGTTTTTTTACGGATGTGCATGACGCTAGAGCAAAAGTAGTATTTAATGCTCGATCGACCATGAAAAGGATATCCGATGGGAACAACACTTTTCATACACCTCTACCGAGGTGGTATTGAAATGTTATCAATGAGGCACACCTATCCGAGAAATACTTGGTCAGATAACACACCTAAGGGCATGTTTTTTTGCGGATGTGCATATCACTAGGGAAAAAATGGTGTATAATGCGTGATCGACCATGCAAAGCATATCCGATGGTGACAATACTTTGCATGCTTCTCAACGTAGTTGAAACAGACTTGCGTGCAAAGTGTAGCCCCCAACCAATAAGTACTAGTTTGAATAACACAGCTAGGACTGTGCTTTTATATGGTTGTGCATGACACTAAGGCAAAAACGGTGTTTGATGCTTGATCAACAATGCAAAGCATATCCGATGGGCACAATACTTTCCACACACCTTCAACTAGATGGAATTTACGTACATGCAAAGTGGCATTCCCATCGCATAAGTGCTTGATCGGATAACACACCTAGCAACGTGTTTTTTTACGGATGTGCATGACACTAAGGTAAAAATGGTATTTAATGCTCGATCGACCATGCAAAGCATATCCGATGGGCACAATACTTTTCCTATACCTCAACCTAGGTGGTATTGAAATTTTCTCAAAGAGGCACACCCATCTGATAAGTACTTGGTCAGATAACATACCTAAGGGCATGTTTTTTTGTGGATGTGCATATCACTATGGGAAAAACATTGTATAATGCGTAGTCGACCATGCAAAGCATATCCGATGGTGACAATACTTTGCACGCATCTCAAGCTAGTTTAAACGGACTTGCGTGCAAACTGGAGCACCAATCCAATCAGTATTTGTTTGATTAACACACTTAGGACCATGTTTTTTCATAATTGTGCATGACACTAAGGCAAAAACGGTGTTTTATGCTTGATTGACAATGCAAAGCATATCCGATGGGCATAATACTTTGCACACACCTTCAAATAGGTGGAATTGAATTACATGCAAAGTGGCACACCCATCCCATAAGTGACTGATCGGATAACATACCTAGCAGCGTGTTTTTTTTACAGATGTGCATGATAAGCACTTGTTTGAATAACACACCTAGGACCGTGTTTTTTCATGATGGTGCATGACAATAAGGCAAAAACGTTGTTTTATGCTTGATCGACAATGCAAAGCATATCTGATGGGCACAATACTTTGCACACACCTTACACTAGGTGGAATAGACTTACATGGAAAGTGGCATGCCCATCCCATAAGTGCTTGATTGGATAACATACCTAGCAGCGTGTTCTTTTACGGATGTGCATGACACTAGAGCAAAAATAGTATTTAATGCTCGATCGACCATGCAAAGGATATCTGATGGCGCAACACTTTTTGTACACCTCAACCTAGGTGGTATTGAAATGTTCTCAATGAGGCACACCCATCTGATAAGTACTTGGTCAGATAACACACCTAATGGTGTGTTTCTTTGTGGATGTCCATATCACTAGGGAAAAAATGGTGTATAATGCATGATCGACCATGCAAAGCATATCCAACGGTGACAGTACTTTGCACGCAGTGCAAGGTAGTTGAAACGGACTTGCATGCAAAGTGGAGCCCCCATCCGATAAGTACTTATTTGAATAACACACCTACGGCCATGTTTTTATATGGTTGTGCATGACACAAAGGCAAAAACGGTGTTTTATGCTTGATCGACAATGCAAAGCATATCCGATGGGCACAATACTTTGCACACACCTTCAAATAGGTGGAATTGACTTACATGCAAAGTGG
Organism: Dipteris shenzhenensis; assembly: GCF_047967505.1. NCBI lineage: Eukaryota > Viridiplantae > Streptophyta > Polypodiopsida > Gleicheniales > Dipteridaceae > Dipteris > Dipteris shenzhenensis. The sequence goes on along the minus strand of NC_141605.1, from coordinate 45,232,539 downwards.
CATTCCCATCGCATAAGTACTTGATGGGATAACACACCTAGCAGCGTGTTTTTTTATGGATGTGCATGACACTAAGGCAAACATGGTATTTAATGCTCGATCGACCATGCAAAGCATATCCGATGGGCACAATACTTTTCCTACACCTTAACCTAGGTGGTATTGAAATGTTCTCTAAGAGGCACACCCATTTGATAAGTACTTGGCCAGATAAAATACCTAAGGGCATGTTTTTTTGCAGATGTGCATATCACTACGGGAAAAACGTTGTATAATGCGTAATCGACCATGCAGAGCATATACGATGGTGACAATACTTTGCACGCATCTCAACCTAGTTGAAACGGACTTGCGTGCAAACTGGAGCCCCCATCTGATAAGTACTTGTTTGATTAACACAGTTAGGACCGTGTTTTTTCATGGTTGTGCATGAGACTAAGGAAAAAATGGTATTTTATGCTTGATCGACAATGCAAAGCATATCCAATGGGCACAATACTTTGCACACAGCTTCAACTAGGTGGAATAGACTTACATGCAAAGTGGCACTCCCATCCCATAAGTGCTTGATCGGATAACATACCTAGCAGCGTGTTTTTGTACGGATGTGCATGACACTAGAGCAAAAATAGTATTTATTGCTTGATCGATCATGCAAAGGATATCCGATGGGCACAAAACTTTTCGTACACCTCAACCTAGGTGGTATTGAAATGTTCTCAAAGAGGCACACCCATCCGATAAGTACTTGGTCAGATAACACACCTAAGGGCGTGTTTTTTTGCGGATGTGCATATCACTAAAGAAAAAATGGTGTATAAGGGGTGATCGAGCATGCAAAGCATATCCGATGGTGACAATACTTTGCACGCACCTCAACGTAGTTGAAATGGACTTGTGTGCAAAGTGGAGCCCCCATCTGATAAGTACTTGTTTGAATAACACACCTAGGACCATGTTTTTTCATGGTTGTGCATGACACTAAGGCAAAAACGGTGTTTTATGCTTGATCCACAATGCAAAGCATATCCGATGGGCACAATACTTTACACACACCTACAACCAGGTGGAATTGACTTACATGCAAAGTGGCATTCCCATCATATAAGTACTTGATCGGATAACACACCTAGCAGCATGTTTTTTTTACGAATGTGCATAACACTAGAGCAAAAATAGTATTTAATGCTTGATCGACCATGCAAAGCATATCCGATGGGAACAATACTTTTCCTACGCCTTAACCTAGGTGGTATTGAAATTTTGTCAAAGAGGCACACCCATCCGATAAGTAGTACATGGTTAGATAACATACCTAAGGGCATGTTTTTTTGTAGATGTGCATATCACTATGGGAAGAACGTTGTATAATGCGTAATCGACCATGTAGAGCATATTCGATGGTGACAATACTTTGCACGCATCTCAAACTAGTTGAAACGGACTTGCGTGAAAAGTGGGGCCCCCATCCAATAAGTACTTGTTTGATTAACACACTTAGGACCGTGTTTTTTCATGGTTGTGCATGACACTAAGGCAAAAATGGTGTTTTATGCTTGATCGACAATGCAAAGCATACCCGATGGGCACAATACTTTGCACACACCTTCAACTAGGTGGAATCTACTAACTTGCAAAGTGGCACGCCCATCCCATAAGTGCTTGATCGGATAACATACCTAATAGCATGTTTTTTTACGGATGTGCATGACGCTAGAGCAAAAGTAGTATTTAATGCTCGATCGACCATGAAAAGGATATCCGATGGGAACAACACTTTTCATACACCTCTACCGAGGTGGTATTGAAATGTTATCAATGAAGCACACCTATCCGATAAATACTTGGTCAGATAACACACCTAAGGGCATGTTTTTTTGCGGATGTGCATATCACTAGGGAAAAAATGGTGTATAATGCGTGATCGACCATGCAAAGCATATCCGATGGTGACAATACTTTGCATGCTTCTCAACGTAGTTGAAACAGACTTGCGTGCAAAGTGTAGCCCCCAACCAATAAGTACTAGTTTGAATAACACAGCTAGGACTGTGCTTTTATATGGTTGTGCATGACACTAAGGCAAAAAGGGTGTTTGATGCTTGATCAACAATGCAAAGCATATCCGATGGGCACAATACTTTCCACACACCTTCAACTAGATGGAATTTACGTACATGCAAAGTGGCATTCCCATCGCATAAGTGCTTGATCGGATAACACACCTAGCAACGTGTTTTTTCACGGATGTGCATGACACTAAGGCAAAAATGGTATTTAATGCTCGATTGACCATGCAAAGCATATCCGATGGGCACAATACTTTTCCTATACCTCAACCTAGGTGGTATTGAAATTTTCTCAAAGAGGCACACCCATCTGATAAGTACTTGGTCAGATAACATACCTAAGGGCATGTTTTTTTGTGGATGTGCATATCACTATGGGAAAAACATTGTATAATGCGTAGTCGACCATGCAGAGCATATCCGATGGTGACAATACTTTGCACGCATCTCAAGCTAGTTTAAACGGACTTGCGTGCAAACTGGAGCACTAATCCAATCAGTACTTGTTTGATTAACACACTTAGGACCATGTTTTTTCATAATTGTGCATGACACTAAGGCAAAAACGGTGTTTTATGCTTGATTGACAATGCAAAGCATATCCGATGGGCATCATACTTTGCACACACCTTCAAATAGGTGGAATTGAATTACATGCAAAGTGGCACACCCATCCCATAAGTGACTGATCGGATAACATACCTAGCAGCGTGTTTTTTTTACAGATGTGCATGATAAGCACTTGTTTGAATAACACACCTAGGACCGCGTTTTTTCATGATGGTGCATGACAATAAGGCAAAAACGGTGTTTTATGCTTGATCGACAATGCAAAGCATATCTGATGGGCACAATACTTTGCACACACCTTACACTAGGTGGAATAGACTTACATGGAAAGTGGCATGCCCATCCCATAAGTGCTTGATTGGATAACATACCTAGCAGCGTGTTTTTTTACGGATGTGCATGACACTAGAGCAAAAATAGTATTTAATGCTCGATCGACCATGCAAAGGATATCTGATGGCGCAACACTTTTTGTACACCTCAACCTAGGTGGTATTGAAATGTTCTCAATGAGGCACACCCATCTGATAAGTACTTGGTCAGATAACACACCTAATGGTGTGTTTCTTTGTGGATGTCCATATCACTAGGGAATAAATGGTGTATAATGCATGATCGACCATGCAAAGCATATCCAACGGTGACAGTACTTTGCACGCAGTGCAAGGTAGTTGAAACGGACTTGCATGCAAAGTGGAGCCCCCATCCGATAAGTACTTATTTGAATAACACACCTACGGCCATGTTTTTATATGGTTGTGCATGACACAAAGGCAAAAACGGTGTTTTATGCTTGATCGACAATGCAAAGCATATCCGATGGGCACAATACTTTGCACACACCTTCAAATAGGTGGAATTGACTTACATGCAAAGTGGCATTCCCATCGCATAAGTACTTGATGGGATAACACCCCTAGCAGCGTGTTTTTTTATGGATGTGCATGACACTAAGGCAAACATGGTATTTAATGCTCGATCGACCATGCAAAGCATATCCGATGGGCACAATACTTTTCCTACACCTTAACCTAGGTGGTATTGAAATGTTCTCTAAGAGGCATTTGATAAGTACTTGGCCAGATAAAATACCTAAGGGCATGTTTTTTTGCAGATGTGCTTATCACTACGGGAAAAACGTTGTATAATGCGTAATCGACCATGCAGAGCATATACGATGGTGACAATACTTTGCACGCATCTCAACCTAGTTGAAACGGACTTGCGTGCAAACTGGAGCCCCCATCTGATAAGTACTTGTTTGATTAACACACTTAGGACCGTGTTTTTTCATGGTTGTGCATGAGACTAAGGAAAAAAAGGTATTTTATGCTTGATCGACAATGCAAAGCATATCCAATGGGCACAATACTTTGCACACAGCTTCAACTAGGTGGAATAGACTTACATGCAAAGTGGCACTCCCATCCCATAAGTGCTTGATCGGATAACATACCTAGCAGCGTGTTTTTGTACGGATGTGCATGACACTAGATCAAAAATAGTATTTATTGCTTGATCGATCATGCAAAGGATATCCGATGGGCACAAAACTTTTCGTACACCTCAACCTAGGTGGTATTGAAATGTTCTCAAAGAGGCACACCCATCCGATAAGTACTTGGTCAGATAACACACCTAAGGGCGTGTTTTTTTGCGGATGTGCATATCACTAAAGAAAAAATGGTGTATAAGGGGTGATCGAGCATGCAAAGCATATCCGATGGTGACAATACTTTGCACGCACCTCAACGTAGTTGAAATGGACTTGTGTGCAAAGTGGAGCCCCCATCTGATAAGTACTTGTTTGAATAACACACCTAGGACCATGTTTTTTCATGGTTGTGCATGACACTTAGGCAAAAACGGTGTTTTATGCTTGATCCACAATGCAAAGCATATCCGATGGGCACAATACTTTACACACACCTACAACCAGGTGGAATTGACTTACATGCAAAGTGGCATTCCCATCATATAAGTACTTGATCGGATAACACACCTAGCAGCATGTTTTTTTTACGAATGTGCATAACACTAGAGCAAAAATAGTATTTAATGCTCGATCGACCATGCAAAGCATATCCGATGGGAACAATACTTTTCCTACGCCTTAACCTAGGTGGTATTGAAATTTTGTCAAAGAGGCACACCCATCCGATAAGTAGTACATGGTTAGATAACATACCTAAGGGCATGTTTTTTTGCAGATGTGCATATCACTATGGGAAGAACGTTGTATAATGCGTAATCGACCATGTAGAGCATATTCGATGGTGACAATACTTTGCACGCATCTCAAACTAGTTGAAACGGACTTGCGTGAAAAGTGGGGCCCCCATCCAATAAGTACTTGTTTGATTAACACACTTAGGACCGTGTTTTTTCATGGTGGTGCATGACACTAAGGCAAAAATGGTGTTTTATGCTTGATCGACAATGCAAAGCATACCCGATGGGCACAATACTTTGCACACACCTTCAACTAGGTGGAATCTACTAACTTGCAAAGTGGCACGCCCATCCCATAAGTGCTTGATCGGATAACATACCTAACAGCGTGTTTTTTTACGGATGTGCATGACGCTAGAGCAAAAGTAGTATTTAATGCTCGATCGACCATGAAAAGGATATCCGATGGGAACAACACTTTTCATACACCTCTACCGAGGTGGTATTGAAATGTTATCAATGAGGCACACCTATCCGAGAAATACTTGGTCAGATAACACACCTAAGGGCATGTTTTTTTGCGGATGTGCATATCACTAGGGAAAAAATGGTGTATAATGCGTGATCGACCATGCAAAGCATATCCGATGGTGACAATACTTTGCATGCTTCTCAACGTAGTTGAAACAGACTTGCGTGCAAAGTGTAGCCCCCAACCAATAAGTACTAGTTTGAATAACACAGCTAGGACTGTGCTTTTATATGGTTGTGCATGACACTAAGGCAAAAACGGTGTTTGATGCTTGATCAACAATGCAAAGCATATCCGATGGGCACAATACTTTCCACACACCTTCAACTAGATGGAATTTACGTACATGCAAAGTGGCATTCCCATCGCATAAGTGCTTGATCGGATAACACACCTAGCAACGTGTTTTTTTACGGATGTGCATGACACTAAGGTAAAAATGGTATTTAATGCTCGATCGACCATGCAAAGCATATCCGATGGGCACAATACTTTTCCTATACCTCAACCTAGGTGGTATTGAAATTTTCTCAAAGAGGCACACCCATCTGATAAGTACTTGGTCAGATAACATACCTAAGGGCATGTTTTTTTGTGGATGTGCATATCACTATGGGAAAAACATTGTATAATGCGTAGTCGACCATGCAAAGCATATCCGATGGTGACAATACTTTGCACGCATCTCAAGCTAGTTTAAACGGACTTGCGTGCAAACTGGAGCACCAATCCAATCAGTATTTGTTTGATTAACACACTTAGGACCATGTTTTTTCATAATTGTGCATGACACTAAGGCAAAAACGGTGTTTTATGCTTGATTGACAATGCAAAGCATATCCGATGGGCATAATACTTTGCACACACCTTCAAATAGGTGGAATTGAATTACATGCAAAGTGGCACACCCATCCCATAAGTGACTGATCGGATAACATACCTAGCAGCGTGTTTTTTTTACAGATGTGCATGATAAGCACTTGTTTGAATAACACACCTAGGACCGTGTTTTTTCATGATGGTGCATGACAATAAGGCAAAAACGTTGTTTTATGCTTGATCGACAATGCAAAGCATATCTGATGGGCACAATACTTTGCACACACCTTACACTAGGTGGAATAGACTTACATGGAAAGTGGCATGCCCATCCCATAAGTGCTTGATTGGATAACATACCTAGCAGCGTGTTCTTTTACGGATGTGCATGACACTAGAGCAAAAATAGTATTTAATGCTCGATCGACCATGCAAAGGATATCTGATGGCGCAACACTTTTTGTACACCTCAACCTAGGTGGTATTGAAATGTTCTCAATGAGGCACACCCATCTGATAAGTACTTGGTCAGATAACACACCTAATGGTGTGTTTCTTTGTGGATGTCCATATCACTAGGGAAAAAATGGTGTATAATGCATGATCGACCATGCAAAGCATATCCAACGGTGACAGTACTTTGCACGCAGTGCAAGGTAGTTGAAACGGACTTGCATGCAAAGTGGAGCCCCCATCCGATAAGTACTTATTTGAATAACACACCTACGGCCATGTTTTTATATGGTTGTGCATGACACAAAGGCAAAAACGGTGTTTTATGCTTGATCGACAATGCAAAGCATATCCGATGGGCACAATACTTTGCACACACCTTCAAATAGGTGGAATTGACTTACATGCAAAGTGGCATTCCCATCGCATAAGTACTTGATGGGATAACACACCTAGCAGCGTGTTTTTTTATGGATGTGCATGACACTAAGGCAAACATGGTATTTAATGCTCGATCGACCATGCAAAGCATATCCGATGGGCACAATACTTTTCCTACACCTTAACCTAGGTGGTATTGAAATGTTCTCTAAGAGGCACACCCATTTGATAAGTACTTGGCCAGATAAAATACCTAAGGGCATGTTTTTTTGCAGATGTGCATATCACTACGGGAAAAACGTTGTATAATGCGTAATCGACCATGCAGAGCATATACGATGGTGACAATACTTTGCACGCATCTCAACCTAGTTGAAACGGACTTGCGTGCAAACTGGAGCCCCCATCTGATAAGTACTTGTTTGATTAACACAGTTAGGACCGTGTTTTTTCATGGTTGTGCATGAGACTAAGGAAAAAATGGTATTTTATGCTTGATCGACAATGCAAAGCATATCCAATGGGCACAATACTTTGCACACAGCTTCAACTAGGTGGAATAGACTTACATGCAAAGTGGCACTCCCATCCCATAAGTGCTTGATCGGATAACATACCTAGCAGCGTGTTTTTGTACGGATGTGCATGACACTAGAGCAAAAATAGTATTTATTGCTTGATCGATCATGCAAAGGATATCCGATGGGCACAAAACTTTTCGTACACCTCAACCTAGGTGGTATTGAAATGTTCTCAAAGAGGCACACCCATCCGATAAGTACTTGGTCAGATAACACACCTAAGGGCATGTTTTTTTGCGGATGTGCATATCACTAAAGAAAAAATGGTGTATAAGGGGTGATCGAGCATGCAAAGCATATCCGATGGTGACAATACTTTGCACGCACCTCAACGTAGTTGAAATGGACTTGTGTGCAAAGTGGAGCCCCCATCTGATAAGTACTTGTTTGAATAACACACCTAGGACCATGTTTTTTCATGGTTGTGCATGACACTAAGGCAAAAACGGTGTTTTATGCTTGATCCACAATGCAAAGCATATCCGATGGGCACAATACTTTACACACACCTACAACCAGGTGGAATTGACTTACATGCAAAGTGGCATTCCCATCATATAAGTACTTGATCGGATAACACACCTAGCAGCATGTTTTTTTTATGAATGTGCATAACACTAGAGCAAAAATAGTATTTAATGCTTGATCGACCATGCAAAGCATATCCGATGGGAACAATACTTTTCCTACGCCTTAACCTAGGTGGTATTGAAATTTTGTCAAAGAGGCACACCCATCCGATAAGTAGTACATGGTTAGATAACATACCTAAGGGCATGTTTTTTTGTAGATGTGCATATCACTATGGGAAGAACGTTGTATAATGCGTAATCGACCATGTAGAGCATATTCGATGGTGACAATACTTTGCACGCATCTCAAACTAGTTGAAACGGACTTGCGTGAAAAGTGGGGCCCCCATCCAATAAGTACTTGTTTGATTAACACACTTAGGACCGTGTTTTTTCATGGTTGTGCATGACACTAAGGCAAAAATGGTGTTTTATGCTTGATCGACAATGCAAAGCATACCCGATGGGCACAATACTTTGCACACACCTTCAACTAGGTGGAATCTACTAACTTGCAAAGTGGCACGCCCATCCCATAAGTGCTTGATCGGATAACATACCTAATAGCGTGTTTTTTTACGGATGTGCATGACGCTAGAGCAAAAGTAGTATTTAATGCTCGATCGACCATGAAAAGGATATCCGATGGGAACAACACTTTTCATACACCTCTACCGAGGTGGTATTGAAATGTTATCAATGAAGCACACCTATCCGATAAATACTTGGTCAGATAACACACCTAAGGGCATGTTTTTTTACGGATGTGCATATCACTAGGGAAAAAATGGTGTATAATGCGTGATCGACCATGCAAAGCATATCCGATGGTGACAATACTTTGCATGCTTCTCAACGTAGTTGAAACAGACTTGCGTGCAAAGTGTAGCCCCCAACCAATAAGTACTAGTTTGAATAACACAGCTAGGACTGTGCTTTTATATGGTTGTGCATGACACTAAGGCAAAAAGGGTGTTTGATGCTTGATCAACAATGCAAAGCATATCCGATGGGCACAATACTTTCCACACACCTTCAACTAGATGGAATTTACGTACATGCAAAGTGGCATTCCCATCGCATAAGTGCTTGATCGGATAACACACCTAGCAACGTGTTTTTTCACGGATGTGCATGACACTAAGGCAAAAATGGTATTTAATGCTCGATTGACCATGCAAAGCATATCCGATGGGCACAATACTTTTCCTATACCTCAACCTAGGTGGTATTGAAATTTTCTCAAAGAGGCACACCCATCTGATAAGTACTTGGTCAGATAACATACCTAAGGGCATGTTTTTTTGTGGATGTGCATATCACTATGGGAAAAACATTGTATAATGCGTAGTCGACCATGCAGAGCATATCCGATGGTGACAATACTTTGCACGCATCTCAAGCTAGTTTAAACGGACTTGCGTGCAAACTGGAGCACTAATCCAATCAGTACTTGTTTGATTAACACACTTAGGACCATGTTTTTTCATAATTGTGCATGACACTAAGGCAAAAACGGTGTTTTATGCTTGATTGACAATGCAAAGCATATCCGATGGGCATAATACTTTGCACACACCTTCAAATAGGTGGAATTGAATTACATGCAAAGTGGCACACCCATCCCATAAGTGACTGATCGGATAACATACCTAGCAGCGTGTTTTTTTTACAGATGTGCATGATAAGCACTTGTTTGAATAACACACCTAGGACCGTGTTTTTTCATGATGGTGCATGACAATAAGGCAAAAACGTTGTTTTATGCTTGATCGACAATGCAAAGCATATCTGATGGGCACAATACTTTGCACACACCTTACACTAGGTGGAATAGACTTACATGGAAAGTGGCATGCCCATCCCATAAGTGCTTGATTGGATAACATACCTAGCAGCGTGTTTTTTTACGGATGTGCATGACACTAGAGCAAAAATAGTATTTAATGCTCGATCGACCATGCAAAGTATATCTGATGGCGCAACACTTTTTGTACACCTCAACCTAGGTGGTATTGAAATGTTCTCAATGAGGCACACCCATCTAATAAGTACTTGGTCATATAACACACCTAATGGTGTGTTTCTTTGTGGATGTCCATATCACTAGGGAAAAAATGGTGTATAATGCATGATCGACCATGCAAAGCATATCCAACGGTGACAGTACTTTGCACGAGTGCAAGGTAGTTGAAACGGACTTGCATGCAAAGTGGAGCCCCCATCCGATAAGTACTTATTTGAATAACACACCTACGGCCATGTTTTTATATGGTTGTGCATGACACAAAGGCAAAAACGGTGTTTTATGCTTGATCGACAATGCAAAGCATATCCTATGCGCACAATACTTTGCACACACCTTCAAATAGGTGGAATTGACTTACATGCAAAGTGGCATTCCCATCGCATAAGTACTTGATGGGATAACACACCTAGCAGCGTGTTTTTTTATGGATGTGCATGACACTAAGGCAAACATGGTATTTAATGCTCGATCGACCATGCAAAGCATATGTGATGGGCACAATACTTTTCCTACACCTTAACCTAGGTGGTATTGAAATGTTCTCTAAGAGGCACACCCATCTGATAAGTACTTGGCCAGATAAAATACCTAAGGGCATGTGTTTTTGCATGGTTGTGCATGAAACTAAGGCAAAAATGGTATTTTATGCTTGATCGACAATGCAAAGCATATCCAATGGGCACAATACTTTGCACACAGCTTCAACTAGGCGGAATTGACTTACATGCAAAGTGGCACTCCCATCCCATAAGTGCTTGATCGGATAACATACCTAGCAGCGTGTTTTTTTACGGATGTGCATGACACTAGAGCAAAAATAGTATTTATTGCTTGATCGATCATGCAAAGGATATCCGATGGGCACAACACTTTTCGTACACCTCAACCTAGGTTGTATTGAAATGTTCACAAAGAGGCACACCCATCCGATAAGTACTTGGTCAGATAACACACCTAAGGGCGTGTTTTTTTGCGGATGTGCATATCACTAAAGAAAAAATGGTGTATAAGGGGTGATCGAGCATGCAAAGCATATCCGATGGTGACAATACCTAGCAGCGTGTTTTTTTACGAATGTGCATGAGGCTAGAGCAAAAATAGTATTTAATGCTCGATCGACCATGCAAAGGATATCCGATGGGAACAACACTTTTCATACACCTCAACCTAGGTGGTATTGAAATGTTATCAATGAGGCACACCCATCCGATAAATACTTGGTCAGATAACACAGCTAAGGGCATGTTTTTTTGCGGATGTGCATATCACTAGGGAAAAAATGGCGTATAATGCGTGATGGACCATGCAAAGCATATCCGATGGTGACAATATTTTGCATGCTTCTCAACATAGTTGAAACAGACTTGCGTGCAAAGTGTAGCCCCCATCCAATAAGTACTAGTTTGAATAACACAGCTAGGACTGTGCTTTTATATGGTTGTGCATGACACTAAGGCAAAAACGGTGTTTGATGCTTGATCAACAATGCAAAGCATATCCGATAGGCACAATACTTTCCACACACCTTCAACTAGATGGAATTTACTTACATGCAAAGTGGCATTCCCATCGCATAAGTGCTTGATCGGATAACACACCTAGCAACGTGTTTTTTTACGGATGTGCATGACACTAAGGCAAAAATGGTATTTAATGCTCGATCGACCATGCAAAGCATATCCGATGGGCACAATACTTTTCCTATACCTCAACCTAGGTGGTATTGAAATTCTCTCAAAGAGGCACACCCATCCGATAAGTACTTGGTCAGATAACATACCTAAGGGCATGTTTTTTTGTGGATGTGCATATCACTATGGGAAAAACATTGTATAATGCGTAGTCGACCATGCAGAGCATATCCGATGGTGAAAATACTTTGCACGCATCTCAAGCTAGTTGAAACGGACTTGCGTGCAAACTGGAGCACCAATCCAATCAGTACTTGTTTGATTAACACACTTAGGACCATGTTTTTTCATGGTTGTGCATGACACTAAGGCAAAAACGGTGTTTTATGCTTGATTGACAATGCAAAGCATATCCGATGGGCATAATACTTTGCACACACCTTCAAATAGGTGGAATTGAATTACATGCAAAGTGGCACACCCAAGCCATAAGTGACTGATCGGATAACATACCTAGCGGCGTGTTTTTTTTACAGATGTGCATGATACTAGAGCAAAAATAGTATTTAATACTCGATCCACCATGCAAAGGATATCCGATGGGCACAATACTTTTCCTACACCACAACCTAGGTGGTATTAAAATGTTCTCAAAGAGGCACACCCATCCGATAAGTACTTGGTCAGATAGCACACCTAAGGGTGTGTTTTTTTGCTAATGTGCATACCACTAGGAAAAAAACGGTGTATAATGCGTGATCGACCATGCAAATCATATCCGATGGTGACAATACTTTGCACACACCTCAATGCAGTTGAAATATACTTGCATGCAAAGTGGAGCCCCCATCCGATAAGCACTTGTTTGAATAACACACCTAGGACCGTGTTTTTTCATGATGGTGCATGACAATAAGGCAAAAACGGTGTTTTATGCTTGATCGACAATGCAAAGCATATCCGATGGGCACAATACTTTGCACACACCTTACACTAGGTGGAATAGACTTACATGCAAAGTGGCACGCCCATCCCATAAGTGCTTGGTTGGATAACATACCTAGCAGCGTGTTTTTTTACGGATGTGCATGACACTAGAGCAAAAATAGTATTTAATGCTCGATCGACCATGCAAAGGATATCCGATGGGCACAACACTTTTTGTACACCTCAACCTAGGTGGTATTGAAATGTTCTCAATGAGGCACACCCATCTGATAAGTACTTGGTCAGATAACACACCTAATGGTGTGTTTTTTTGTGGATGTCCATATCACTAGGGAAAAAATGGTGTATAATGTGTGATCGACCATGCAAAGCATATCCAATGGTGACAAAACTTTACACCTAGTGCAAGGTAGTTGAAACAAACTTGCGTACAAAGTGGAGCCCCCATCCGATAAGTACTTATTTGAATAACACACCTACGGCCGTGTTTTTATATGGTTGTGCATGACACAAAGGCAAAAACGGTGTATAATGCGTGATCGACCATGCAAAGCATTTCCAATGGTGACAATACTTTGCACGCAGTGCAAGGTAGTTGAAATGGACTTGTGTGCAAAGTGGAGCCCCCATCCGATAAGTACTTATTTGAATAACACACCTACGGCCGTGTTTTTATATGGTTGTGCATGACACAAAGGCAAAAACGGTGTTTTATGCTTGATCGACAATGCAAAGCATATCCGATGGGCACAATACTTTGCACACACCTTCAAATAGGTAGAATTAACTTACATGCAAAGTGGCATTCCCATCGCATAAGTACATGATGGGATAACACACCTAGCAGTGTGTTTTTTTATGTATGTGCATGACACTAAGGCAAACATGGTATTTAATGCTCGATCGACCATGCAAAGCATATTAGATGGGCACAATACTTTTCCTACACCTTAACCTAGGTGGTATTGAAATGTTGTCTAGGAGGCACACCCATCTGATAAGTACTTGGCCAGATAACATACCTAAGGGCATGTTTTTTTGCAGATGTGCATATCACTAGGAAAAAAACGGTGTATAATGCGTGATCGACCATGCAAATCATATCCGATGGTGACAATACTTTGTACACACCTCAGTGTAGTTGAAATAGACTTGCGTGCAAGGTGGAGCCCCCATCCAATAAGCACTTGTTTGAATAACACACCTAGGACCGTGTTTTTTCATGATGGTGCATGACAATAAGGCAAAAACGGTGTTTTATGCTTGATCGACAATGGACATAATACTTTGCACACACCTTACACTAGGTGGAATAGACTTACATGCAAAGTGGCATGCCCATCCCATAAGTGCTTGATTGGATAACATACCTAGCAGCATGTTTTTTTACGGATGTGCATGACACTAGAGCAAAAATAGTATTTAATGCTCGATCGACCATGCAAAGGATATCCGATGGGCACAACACTTTTTGTACACCTCAACCTAGGTGGTATTGAAATGTTCTCAATGAGGCACACCCATCTGATAAGTACTTGGTTAGATAACACACCTAATGGTGTGTTTTTTTGTGGATGTCCATATCACTAGGGAAAAAATGGTGTATAATGCGTGATCGACCATGCAAAGCATATCCAATGGTGACAATACTTTGCACGTAGTGCAAGGTAGTTGAAAGGGACTTGCGTGCAAAGTGGAGCCCCCATCCGATAAGTACTTATTTGAATAACACAGCTACGGCCGTGTTTTTATATGGTTGTGCATGACACAAAGGCAAAAACGGTGTTTTATGCTTGATCGACAATGCAAAGCATATCCGATGGGCACAATACTTTTCACACACCTTCAAATAGGTGGAATTGACTTACATGCAAAGTGGCATTCCCATCGCATAAGTACTTGATGGGATAACACACCTAGCAGTGTGTTTTTTTATGTATGTCCATGACACTAAGGCAAACATGGTATTTAATGCTCGATCGACCATGCAAAGCATATCCGATGGGCACAATACTTTTCCTACACCTTAACCTAGGTGGTATTGAAATGTTCTCTAAGAGGCACACCCATCTAATAAGTACTTGGCCAGATAACATACCTAAGGGCATGTTTTTTTGCAGATGTGCATATCACTACGGGAAAAACGTTGTATAATGCGTAATCGACCATGCAGAGCATATACGATGGTGACAATACTTTGCACGCATCTCAACCTAGTTGAAACGGAATTGCGTGCAAACTGGAGCCCCCATCTGATAAGTACTTGTTTGATTAACACACATAGGACCGTGTTTTTTCATGGTTGTGCATGAAACTAAGGCAAAAATGGTATTTTATGCTTGATCGACAATGCAAAGCATATCCAATGGGCACAATACTTTGCACACAGCTTCAACTAGGTGGAATTGACTTACATGCAAAGTGGCACTCCCATCCCATAAGTGCTTGATCGTCGAATGTGGATTTTTGTATGTTGGGCATACACATGAGGATATCGATCAGGTTTTTAGCACAGTCTCAAGGGAGCTTAAATGCAAGGATGTGGAGACAATCGATGACTTGGTAAGAAGATGTGGCAGGCATGTTGGTGGTCGTAAGGAAAGTATAGTATGTGAGAGGCTCGAAAGAATGTATGATTAGAAGAGCTTCATTATACCTTTCATACAAATGAGTGGTGATGCATTGACAGGTCATACCAATCCACACTACTTTCGTTTTTTTCTAAAAGATGAAAAACCCGTAATGCAATGGCAACAGTATTCTCATGATACAAAATGGGAACCTGAAGAACCGTACAGTCTCTTAACTTCAATTCCCAGCAAGGAAAGGTATACAACATGGGCTCCTATACAAGAATTCAATGAGAGGTCTAACTGTGAAATAGAAGGATTAAAAGCATTTATTACATACAAAGAGGAAATGCTCCGGAGATATCCTGATTCGAAGCCTACTTGGAGAGAACACACTACCACTGTAATTAACAAGACACGAAATTTAATAAAGGACCTTGAGAGAATGAGAGGCTCAAAGGATGTCAAGGAAGAATGCAATATGTTTTGGCCAAATGTTCATAGCGATTTGCGCCCCAATTTGTATCATTACTCCCACGTCCATATTGTGGACCGAAGAAGAGAGAGTTTATGCCACAAGTAGATATAGAGGTCGATTGTTTTGTTGTAGTTCAGCCATTGGATGATGAATATGAGAATGTGAAGTTTTGGGTTGCAAAAGTAGTTGATGTGCAAAGAGATGACCAAGGGAGAGCTACAACATTTACAGCGGTATGGTATGAGCCAAAGGGCAGGAAGGAGAATATGGATAACAACACATTGTATACTAATTGTATAATGAAGGAGTGGGTCCCAAATGATGAAGCGGTCTCTCAAGTTTCAACGGAGACAATCATAGTGTCTTGGCATTCAAGGGCAAAGAAATCAAAGAAGCGCATGGGGTATGAGGTAGAAGGAAAAATAAAAATACCACAGCAAACTATTTTGCATATACACGAATTTTTAAGGATGCTCGCCATGGAGGAAGTAGAAGGAGACAACACAAATGAAGAATGTCCATGATTAAAGGTTTGTATTGAAGTCCATTGAAGGATTTTATTTGGGTACTAGGCAAGAAGCCAATCCAAGACAATTATAATCAGAGTCATCACCTCCTATGTCAAATGAGAGTCAAAATATGCACTGGATGTCACCCAAGGGTCAAGGCTTGCCAAGACAATAGGGAGTTAATGCAGATGGCGCCTGGCAAGGGACTATCACATTGAGCAATAAGACAATGGGGAGTCAATGCACCCAAGGGGCAAGGCTTGGCAAGATAACTTGTGGGAGTTAATGCAGATGGCACCTGTATTTTGCACTGGATGCCACCCAAGGATCAAGGCTTGGCAAGAAAATAGGGAGTTAATGCAGATGGCACCTGGCAAGGGACTGTCGTGACATTGAGCAATAAGACAATGGGGAGTCAAATTATGCAGATGGCACAAATTGAGGCTCTTTAAGAACAACAATTTAAATTGTAAACATATGTTCAATCTATATCATTTTGGATATAAAGACTCTAGGTGAGAGCAACGTCTCTCAATGTAATCATATAATAATAGCTATAATTGCTATTATACCTCTTTGGTTCAATACAAAACTTGGGTCTTATGGCATCATGTCTTTTCTCTATTTATTAAAAGTTTTAAAAATTTTGTGCATATTGCGAGTGACAATGTTATTTTCATGAAATATTTAAGTCTCCTTTCATGGATTTATAAATTTATCACGTCAAGGAAAAACGTCAAGGAAAAATATTAAAAATAATTAAATTAACAAATAACTTAGATATAGCTAGAATTTCTAATATAGGATTATTTCAAATTCTTGCATGTTGGTGCAAAAGTATAGATTGAAAAAACAATATTTTTATGTGAATATGATAGTGCCACAAAGTGAACTTTTGATTTGGGAAGAATATTTTCAGAAAGTAAAATTTTGATTTGGGAAGGATATTTTCACAAAGTAAAGTTTTCATTTGGGAAGGATTTTTGGGCTTCGTCCAAAAACAACACAAAAAGTCCAAAATTAATGAAATAGGTGTTAAATGTTCCCTTGCACAATGAGGATTTTTAATTTCTCTCTCTCTCTCTCTCTCTCTCTCTCTCTCTCTCTCTCGGCAAAAGAGGTCTCAAAAGGGCCTCATAAGAAATGGATTAAGCTAATACCAAGTGAACCCACTACGGTAAGCCATGGGCTAAGGGTCCCATAGCATTTACTCAACTGGCATGGGTACCTTTATTTTGAAATTGATCAACCTTGGCCCTTGGATGGAGGTGGATGATGGATGAATCAAAGGCCTAGGATGCTCAAATTGATGGGAGGCACCTTTAATGGGCTCCAAACTGGCAAAGGTTAACAAAATAGAGGTGTAATAAGGGGGGATAGGTCGCCATTTGCTATGGACCATTAGATCTTGGATAGATCTAATGGTGGAGATCAAAGAATCAAATAAAGGGCCTAGATTGAGGTGCGTTTTGGAGGGTGTAGATGGAGCCATTGAGATCAACGGTTGAGATTCATGCACATAATGGATAGTATGGATTTGAGCGCCTTTTTCTTCCATCTCCACCCTTGGATCTCCTTGAGATCTTGATGGCCCGGATTCTAGCGCCTTTTCCTTGCATCTCCACCCTTAGATCTATCTCTAGATGGATGGCTTAAAATGATCCCCCTTCTCTTTTGATCTCATCCATTAGATCCTTGCCATTTTCAAGGGTCTAGATTTGATCCTTCTATCCTTTGATTATATCCATTGGATCTACACCTTGATCTAATGGCTTGGAGAATTCTACCACAAATTTAAATGTATCCCTTGCATTGTAGATGGGATCAATGTCTAGGGGTGAAGATCATGGGTCTAAACCATGGGTGAGAAGTCTCCCCACCCATAAATGCTCAACATGTCCTTTTGTACACCTCAATGTACCATTGCCCCACACATAGGAGCACTCTCATTGGTACACCTCAAATCCCTCTCTAATCCCTTAAAATTAGGAAACATTAATTGGAGGCTCTTTTTAGACCCCAAATCTCCTCTAATGCCTGTTGCATCTAACGGAAAATATGCACCATGCATTAACAAGCTTCTATTTCCACCCCTATAAGCAAACACGTATCATGTAGTATGAAAAACTTTAAGAAAAACATTGCACTTAATGCGTCAATTAAGCCAGTGACCCCACTCATTAGGCATAATCAAACAATCATCTGTTTTTCCAAAAGATAGACATGTCTATAGACGTGCTATTAGACACATCTATAGATGTGCTCGGATAGACGCCTTTTTCTAAGAAATTGAAAAGGAAATGCACTCAACCACACTAGTACAAAAAACATTCATTCTCTGCATACGACAAAGGATGAATCTAAAGAGAGCAACTTCCAAAGAAGATCAACCGGACCAAGAGACTTACCTTGGATAGAGGTATGGAAGCTTCTTGTCCTTCTTCAAAGTTGCTTCTCTTCCTTGTTCACCCTTTGCTTCTGTTTCTTCATTTCCTTGTTCACCCTCTTCTCTTGTGTGCTTGGGGATGATTGTGTAAGCCTAGAGATGAGTGTGGGTGCTTGGAGATAAGTGTGGATGCTCAGAGCTATGTCTCTTAATAGGAAAGCAAGCCGCGTGAGATTAAAAGTATGTGAAGAAAAGCAAGCGCGCTAAAAGTAGGTTCAAAAATCAACTTGCAGTCTGTGCATCTAAAAGTGCATCTGTCTACGCATCTATTTGCATGTCTAAAAGCACGTTTATCTGCACGTCTATCAACATGTCTAAAGTACGTTTTAGATGCACCTATAGATGTGCTCCATCTGATTGGAAGAGAAAGGTGGAAGGAGAAATTGAACTTCATGTCAACATTATATAGGGATATTGTAGGTGAGTCAGAAGTCACTCATTACTATGCACTTTAGTTCTCTACTGAGCATGTGAGCCCAGTGACTGGTAATCTTTGCTGCACTCATAGTGATCATCCATGCTTAAGCCCCAGTGGTGGTTGGCTGGTAGTTTTAACTACCATCCCAATGGAATCGTAGCCACGATAGACATGGCTATAATCACTCATTACCATGCACTCCAGTACTCTACTGAGCATGCAAGCCCAGTGACTGGTAATTTTTATTGCACTCATAGTGATCATGCATGCTTAAGCCCGATGGTGGGTGAGTGGTGGCTAGTAATTTTAACTACCATCCCAATGGAATCATAGCCATGACAGATGTGGCTGCTGATAGTAGCCACCACCATTGGGCAATAATTCCCACAAAAGTAAATCATGAAGCCTAATCACCTCTAATCCCTCATTACCATGCACTCTAGTACTCTCCTAAGCATGCAAGCCTAGTGACTGGTGATTTACAGCACTCGTAGTAATCATGCATGCAAACCCGATGGTGGTAACTGGAAGGTCAATAATTGCAAGCCACTGTGCTGGATGGTAATTAACTGCTACCAACCCGGTGGGTTTTAGCCACCACCATACACGTGGCTCAGAATCTTAGATGCCACCACCTCTAATCACTCATTACCATGCAAGTCAGTACTGCCACCTTGAATTAATCAAAATTTGGGCTAGCCACTACGATGGCTCTCACCTTGATAGTGTAGTGAGGCTACAAACCGCTATTCGATTCTCTTAACCAATTCATCTTCTATCCCTCTCGACTGTCTCATTCTCCCTTGCAATCGGAGTACAAACTCAAGCCTCCACTATTCCATTTCCTTCAATGTTTCATCCTCTATCCCTCTTGACCATTTCTTTCTCCCTTGCAGTCAGATTGCAAACTCAAGCCTCCACTATTCCGTTTCCTTCACTGTTTCATCTTCTATCCCTCTCAACCATTCCTATCTCCCTTGCACTCTTCCTGTAACTTCTATCCCCTCTCGTAATGGACCCTGCACACTACCAAGATCTCCTCACACAATCTTCCCCCCCCCCTCTGCAGCACAGTGTGAGAGCCCCTCCTTCCCTGATCTTGAAATCATAACATATGGGAGCTCCTCTCTCACTCTTCAAAAGCTTGATTTGGATGCTCTCCAAAACTTCACCAGGTTGGTATGGGAGGTGAATGTGAAGGAGGGGAAACTAGTCTGTCAAGGACAAAAGATTATCATCAATGAAAGCATGATTGAAAATGCTCTAAGAGTTTATGGAGGTAGTTTGCAAGCACACTTTTTTGGGTAGTGGAAGAGATAGGATATTCTAGATGTACACCCCAACTCTCAAATTAGTTAAGATGGTGGAGTTAAGATTTCAAGCTTGCCAACAGACCTCTAAGATGTGCTAAAGAAGACCATTCACTTCTTTTGTGATACGAGAGGAACTTGCAAGTTCTGGCAGGTTCAAGCAGCAGTAGAGCAACTAAAAGGACATGATGTATCTTTCTCAAGGGAGATCTCTAAGAGCGTGTTAACCAACTTGAAGAATTGCATGGATGGCAAATCCCAATTGTCATCTCAGTCCATTGGAGTTGCAATGCACCTGATGGCATCTACCCTCAAAGGGATTTTTGAGCAATACAATAAGCAAATGTCTGAGACGGTGACTTTTCTACAAGAGAAAGCCATCGATGCAGCAAAGGCAAGTCTCAGGGAAGGTGCAAAAGCCAAGGTAGAGGAGGCATAAGAGCAAGCTAAGGCCACTACAAAAATGGTTGACATGGAAAGGCATAGAAGAGAAGAAGCAAAGAAGTGCATATTGAAGGAGCTCCAAGATAGGCTCAAAGAAGTGAGAAGTGATGGGGACATGGCAGACAAGGAGCTAGAAAAGATGCAAAAGGATCTTGAAGATCAGAGAGCTAGAAAGGAGGATCTTTACAAATGGCTCTGCAACATGCAACAGATTGAACATTGAAAAAGACCAAATGATGGAGGAGCTGAAAAGGGAGAATGCAAAAACCAAAGGTGATGCAGGAACTATGAGAGAGCTTCAAGATCAGGAAGGATGGGGTAGAGAGAAGCTAGGGTGGAGAAGACAATGGGGCAGCTCTCTAGCCCATAGTGGAGCAAGTTTCAATAGCTATAGTGTAGCAACTTGTAGCAGCCACCACGGTGAGGGTTGTTTTTTCAAAACACTGTTGGAAGTCCAAAGAGTAAGCTACAAGACCTTGCAAGAAGATTACAATAGGGGTGTGCACAATCTTGTCATGGCTTTTGGCAATTATGAAAAGCAATCCGTTGTCTTGAGGTATTTCCAAACTAGAGTGGAAGTCTTGGAAATGGCCCATGAAGATGTTTTTGAGCAATTTAAGTAGCTTCAATAGATGTTGAGGGATTCAGATGAATCTGTTGCACAGAGTGAGCCAAAAGTGGAGGAGATGAAGGAGAACATCTGCAACCTTAGGATGAGGGAGGAAGGACTCAAGAAGCAACTTTGTCATGTACAGAGCAAGACTAGAATATTGATGGCCATAATAGTTAAATTGGATGCCTATCCTACTATCCCCACCATCATAGATGACTAGTGTTGTATCCCATGGCCTGCGTGGTACCACCCTGTGCACGTTTTTGCCTTTGGGGTGTTTGTGCATACAAAATCTAGATATAGAAAATGCCATTTTCCATTACCCAGATCTAACACAAATGAAATTTTCATTCAAATGGGGGGACATATGGACATAAAATGATTCTAACACATAGAAGCTAGTTGCAAACTGATTTTTCACTTCAAGGACAGACATATTGGCATAATCACATGTTGTAGAAGAATCTCCACATGTATTTTCATTTAGTACTATAGGGAGGTAGTTTAGTACTAAACTAACTATATTGCCTTCCAATACTTGGTCACTACTATAATACTACTAAATCAACACTAGCCTAATTCTAAAGTACCTGTTAACAAAGAGACAAATAGTATTGGTTAATAAAATCAGCAAACTATCCATAATCCTACTCTATTATTAAGATTAAAGAAAATTAAGCAAACCTATTCTAAGTGCCATTTTTGTTAGAGAAACTCCACAAAATACTGTAAGATTATCTATTTCCAAAAGAACCACAACTACTATCCATGGGATGATTTTTTCAAGCTAGTTTCATTAAGAAGTAAAACTTTTATATTGGTACCACATCTTTTACTTCAAAATTCAAAAGAAAATATATAATACCGTACTATGTCCTCTAGATACCATGAAACAAAAAAAACTAGCCCTTTATATTAATATATAAGTACAAATTCGATAAAAACATCCATGCCACCATCTGAATATGGAGGTGGAGTTCCATCGTCACTCTTACTTGACCTAGGCACATAGACCAAGATAACATAGTACTAAAATCGATGTTGCATAACATTGTAATAGTCATAATAGAGAAATGGATATAATTAGTACTAACTAGTACTAAATAGCTAGGGACTCCACGTACATTAGCATTGCTCGTACTACAAGAAACTAATTTAATGCTCAATCAACTAGTCCATTTAAATGACAAACACACATAATTAGTACTAACAAGTACTAACTAACTATCCTACTTCATGTTACATTAGCATTCAATACTATAATCAAATGTCCCTACCTTCTACAGCTATCTATGACGAGAAAGTAGATGATATAGCTCAATTTTCCATTTGGGCAAAAGATACAAAAGAGAAGGAGCTGAAATTGAAGAAGGCCAAGATTGAGCCTGACTTCGAGGAAAAGTAGCCTGAAGGGAGGAACCATTCCCCCTTTAGGAAAGGAGCAAGAAGGGTTGCGCTTGCAACCAGGAAGCTCAAATTAAGGAAAGAGGAAGCAGCATGATGGGAGGGGCTGGGACCCTGCAGGAAGGAACTAGCCCCATTTTGGAAAGGAGAAAGGAGGATCGAGCCTGCAATCAGGGAACTCAACAAGGAGTCTTTGAGATGTAATCTGAAGGAAAGGAGTCGAGTGCGGTGATAATAATGAGACGAAAGATTTTGATTTGACAAGTAATGTGAGATGAAATATTTTGATTAGATCACTAATGTGAGACTGAAAGATTTCAATCATTCAACTAATGTGAGACGAAAGATTTTCAATTAGAAAACTACTGTGAGACAAATGATTTTGATTAGACAACTAACATGATACTAAAGAATGAGAAGCTTGGGCTCAATGAACTCAAAGATTTTGATTACCAAACTAACATGAGATTGAAGATTAAGAAGGTCGGGCTCAATGAACTCTCTCCCTATTTAAGTGCAGTGCAGACACAACTTAGAGCCCATTATGAAATCTAGCCCCAAAACTCTATACACCGATCCAAACTCTAAACACCAATCCACCTACATTAAATATATGGCATACCCAAATAACTTTGGAATGCTTTTGTTCTATCTAAAAAAAATTTTGGGTGGCATCCTCGTAGAAATAGACCCAGAGAAGGAGGAGGAAAATAGCTACAAGGAGGACATGCTTCGGTGGTGGGTGTATTACTTGGAGTCAGCAGAGACAGTGAACATTAATTTCCCTAGCTATTGTTTTTTCCTACTCCTTTAAGGTACTTGTTAAGCTAATGATGTAGGAGGTGCGTTGATGTATAGAGTGCAAAGACTAGGATGAAGAGGATATGAAGATAGTGGGAGAGAGGGAAGGAGTCTCACTTGCGGCTTTCTCACATGCACAATGGGGGAATACACACAAAGGTGGAGGCTGAAAATAGTTTTCCTCTTCTTAGTTTTGTAAGCCAAAAGAGCTCTAGTACAAAGAAATAGAAGAACCCTATACGTGGGTCTCAAACCAAACTCAACTAACTAAGGTGGCATACTAACTAAGCCACAAACTAGAGTAGATAAGGATAGCTGTCATCCAGCTATTATTCGTGGGTGGTGTATCAACTGCATCTCCAGCTAACAAGTCGGTGACATTAATGCACAACGGTCACCCTGGCATATCGCGAGTGGAGCCTCTATGTGAGAAAAACAGAGAAAGGGATTATGCTGCTTGTCATTTATGTCGATGATTTGATCATCACAGGTGATAGTGATGAAGATATCCTTCATGTGAAAATGCTATTGAAGTAGAAGTTTGAGATGAAGGATTTGGGAGAGCTACGTTATTTCTTGGGCATTGAGGTGATTAGATCGCCAAGTGGGATACAGCTCTTGCAGAGGCAGTATGGATTGGACATGCTGTCCAAATATGGGATGATAGGCTGTAAGCCTATTTCAGTTCCTTTGGAGCAGAATGTGAAGCTGAGCACAGATGCAGGTGAGCTTTTGGAAGACCCTACTATGTGCAGACGCATAGTAGGAAGTTTGATTTATATGACTATTACCAGGCCAGATCTAAGCTATGCTGTTGGATTGATAAGTCAGTTTATGCAGGCTCCAAGGAAACCGCATTTGGATGCGGCTAGACGCATACTCAGGTATGTGAAGTCCACATTGTAGTATGGACTATTTTATGAGGCTAGGGTTCAGATACAGTTGCATGGATACACTGATGCTGATTGGGCTGGTAGTATTTCTGATAGACGATCTACCAGTGGATATGTGTTCTCTTTTGGGAGTGCTGCAGTGACTTGGAGCAGCAAGAAACAGCCTACAGTTGCCTTGTCGAGCACAGAGGCTGAGTACAGGGGTGTAGCAATGGCTGCATGTGAGGTAGCTTGGTTGCATAAGCTACTTTATCATATGCATCAGTCTATAGATGGGCTAGTTGTCATTTTGGAAATCTGAAAGCCAATAGTGACAAGATACTGTCCTATCTTGTCAGACCATGCTCTAGGTGCATGCTTCAAGCCATACAAGGCTTTCTTCAACCTGCAAACAAACTCAGGATGAAGAGGATGAACATAACCCGGTGGCTGCTCCATAAAGACCTCTTCTTGCAAATCACCATGCAAGAAGGCATTCTTTACATCCATCTGATGTAAAGACCATCCCTTTGATGCAGCCATAGCAATGATTGCTCTTACAGTTGCCATCCTTGCAACCGGACTGAATGTTTCTTCATAATCAATGCCGTATGTCTGTGCATACCCCTTGACATCTAATCTTGCCTTGTATCTATTCACAGAACCATCTGCATTGTGCTTGGTCTTATAAACCCACTTACAACCAATTGCATTCTTGTCTTTAGGCAAAGGCACCCATTCCCATGTAGCATTTGCTTCCAAGGCATCCATTTCTTCATCCATGGCTTTCTCCCATTTTTCATTTCCCATGGCTTGCTCAAAAGAAGTGGGTTCTGGTTCCTGTATCACTTTGACCATATAGGCATAGTGAATGGCTGTAAATCCATCATATTTCAGCCTATCCACAGGATACCTAACTTTGGTAGACCTGTGCAAAATAGGCTCACTTCCAGGTGCTCTCAAAACATCCCTGGTCTTCCTTACTCCAGGTGTAACAACAGAAGGAATACCCAACTCATCATCAGTGCTCTGTTCTGAGCCACTGGATTCACCATCCACATAAGAGTGACCTGCATTCACATCAAACATGGGTTGATCCAAATTCTCTTTTCCTTTTCGTGATACCTGCGTACCACTATCTGCATTGCTTTGAGGAGATTTTCCTGATCTCAATCTACCTGTCCATGGCGAAGTATGTGAACCACTACTAGAGGACACTGCAGGTCCACTGATATTTTGTGATTGCTACTGTGAATTTTGTGCAGCATTACCATTTTGTGCATCTACATGAATCATCACATTTACTGGTTTATACCAGCTGCTCATCTCATCAAAAACATCTCTGCTCACTGTGAACTTAGTGTAGAAGGGTTATAGCATCTATACCCTTTCTGCTGCAGAGAATAACCAATAAAGACACACTTCTCAGCTTTTGGATCCAACTTGGACCTCAACTCATCTGGCACATGAACATAGGCAATGCAACCAAAAATTTTCAAATAAGAAATGTCTGGTTTCCTACCAGTATACATATCCTTTGGCGTCATGCCATGTATTGCTGCAGTGGGAGTCCTGTTCATTATGTAAACTGCTGTAGCAACTGCTTCAGCCCAATAATAATCTAGTAGATCTTTCTCATTTAGCATGGCCCTAGATACCTCTCTAATATGCCTGTTTTTCCTTTCTGCAATTCCATTTTGCTGTGGGGTATGACTGCATGAATATTGCTGCTTTATGCCATGCTCCTGCAAGAACCTTGCAAACTCATTTGAGAGGTACTCTCCCCCTCCATCTGACCTTAGGCATTTTATTTGCAGGCCTGTTTCTTTTTCAACCATAGCTTTAAAAGCTTTGAAGTGCCCAAACACTTCACTTTTCTTTTTCATAAAATACACCCAAACTTTTCTGCTGAAGTCATCAATAAAAGTGACAAAATAGTGGCAGCCTCCAATAGATGCAGCTTTAGTAGTCCACACATCAGAGTGGATTAATTCCAATGGCTTTTTACTCTCTTGAACATGCCTAGGAAATGGTTTCCTTGCTTGTTTTCCAAATTGACAGGCTTCACAAACCTTATGCATTTTTGCAACCTTGAATTTAGGAAATCCTGCAATAATATTTTGGGCTTGCATTGATTTAAGTCGCTGTATATTAACATGACCAATGCGTTTATGCCAGATATCAATATCTGCAACTACACCGGTCCCATGTGCAAACATTGTTGCACTCAATTCAGGCATGTCAGCATCCAACGTAAACATCCTGCCCTTTTTCTTTCCTTTTGCTAGCAAGCGACCGTTATTTTTCATATCCTCAACAAAGCATCCATGAGGATTAAATCTGACCTGCAAGCCCTACTCAACCGTTTGACCAATAGAAACCAGGTTCTTGGTGATGTTCGGGACATGAAATACATCAGACAAGTATTTCTTTTTCCCATTCTGCATAGACAAAGGAATTTTACCAATCTGCACAATAGGATGTGCAGTATCATCACCAGTCTCCACAAATCCTGGTTTTTCCATTTTCCTTGCATCCTGCATCCACTCTGCATGACCTATCATGTGGTTTGACGCACCTGAGTCAACATACCACACATCATTTCGTTCATCTACACTTGTTACAGAATTGGTCATGTGCTGCACCATAAATAGATGCTCAATTCTGTCATCACCCTGTCTACTGGAAGATGCATAATTGCCTTGCTTCAATTTTCCATTCATAATGTCATTCTGCTTTTTGTAGCAGTCCTTAGCCATATGACCCATTTTACCACAGTAGTAGCATTCAACATTGCTGTTTGCATTTTGGCCTCTCTGCCATCCACCACGGCCTCTTTGGCTCCCCCTGCCTCTAGAGTTACCACATCCTCCTGCATAGGACTGGTTTTCTTGAGTTTGCTACATACTCTGATTTCTACCACAGCCTGTAGATCAGCCTCCTTTACCTCTGCCTCTACCTCTTCCAGCATTTGAGTAGAAGACAGTTTCTTTTGAAGTTCCTCCTGAAGAAGATGCACCCCCATTTCTCTGCTCTTCAGAAATTAGAAGAGCAAACAACTCTTCAAAATTAGGAAATTTTTCACGGACGACAATGGATGTCCAGAACTGTGCATAATCCTTTCCTAGACCATTCAAGGTCATAGAAACTAGATCATCATCTTCCATTGGCGACCCAATGGAAGCAAGTGCATCTGCAATTTTCTTCACCTTGATGTGGTAGTCATTTATGCTCAAATTTTCTCTCTGCACATTGTGCAACTCCTGTTTGAGCTGCATTTTCCTTGCTTGTGTATTTGTGTTGTACATTTTTGCCAAACTATCCCATGCCTCCTTTGGCGTACTTGCATCCTGAATATGCACAATCATAGAATCTGAAATACTGATAAACAGCCAGTACATAACTTTTCTGGCTCTCTCATGCCATCCTTTAAATGCCTACATTTCCTGTTGATTGGGAACATTAGGACGAATTGGTTCTTCTTCATTTCCAGTAATGAACTCCCAATAGCCTTTTCCCATAAGGAAATTCATCATTCTAAACTTCCATGCCTGGAAGTTGTTCTTGTCAAGCTTTTCTGTGACAATCTATGAAAGAGAATCAGACGCCATTACAGAAGACTACAAAATATTCTATCACTGTGAAAAGACACAGCTTTTGCCTCACATGGGTAGATCTGCAAAACTGACGAAAGTGGTATTTGACCACACAGTCACTTTCCTAGTGACAATTTTGCATCAACAGGCAACAAGCATGATTCTGCAACTCCCAATATCTCTGCACATAGGCATACGATGCAATTTCTGCAGCAACTTTTCACCGACCAGCAGAGCAGTGGTCGCACAGCAAAAATAGGGCCTTTTCCTGAGTGCCTGCGAAGAACTTCTGCCTTCAAAAGGGGCCCCGAAATGGCCTCGAATCAAGTCACCAAGGGCTTTGCCGCAGCATATACTGTGCTCTTGCCACACCGCGAAGGGGTCTCAATCTAAGACAGTGCACTCTTGCACTTCTGGCTGTGCTACTTGTAGAGATTTGCTCCCAAACTCGAAATAGGAAAGCAACACTGGTCCTCTTACCAGGACACCACGAACTTGGTTTGCTTTCTTGAGCTCCTTACCACGAACAAGGCTTTGATACCATGTGAAGATAGTGGGAGAGAGGGAAGGAGTCTCACTTGCGGCTTTCTCACATGCACAATGGGGGAATACACACAAAGGTGGAGGCTGAAAATAGTTTTCCTCTTCTTAGTTGTGTAAGCCAAAAGAGCTCTAGTACAAAGAAATAGAAGAACCCTATATGTGGGTCTCAAACCAAACTCAACTAACTAAGGTGGCATACTAACTGAGCCACAAACTAGAGTAGATAAGGATAGCTGTCATCCAGCTATTATTTGTGGACGGTGTACCAACCACATCTCCAGCTAACAAGTCGGTGACATAAATGCACAACGGTCACCCTGGCATATCGCGAGTGGAGCTCGATATCTCAACAGAGGACCGCCAGTGAAAGGAGGAGTTACTATGGGCATATAAGTCGGCAGAGTCAATTAAGCAGTGTGTAATCTGAGTGTGTGAAGAGGTCTGCCACTGTGCATTAGGTTGGCCTAAATAGCTAGGAGGTGCTTTCTATAGAGAGGCTGATGAGATATTCAAACATCCTTTGCATTAGGGTAGGACCCTTAGTAGTATCAAATTTGGTGGTTCCTTTTCTTCCACCCTCTTATGCATTTGTAGTGCCTTTGATCCCCTATTGGTGATTAGGTGTCCGGGGTAGTATCTACCCCCTGTTGGCCTTTAGTTTTTTTCTCAAAATTCTCTTGGCACTCATGCATTGCTTTTCCACTATTGGATTAGAATATGCTCCTTTATGAGCAAGTGTAGTGGTGAGGCCTTGGGCCTTCACAAGTTCACTGACCTATTTACCTGGTTGCTCAAGATAAGGTCACACTCTATGACTACCAAGGAAGGGAGAGAGGGAAGGAGTCTCACTTGCGGCTTTCTCACATACACAATGGGGGAATACACACAAGGGTGGAGGCTGAAAACAGTTTTCCTCTTCTTAGTTGTGTAAGCCAAAAGAACTCTAGTACAAAGAAATAGAAGAACCCTATATGTGTGTCTCAAACCAAACTCAGCTAACTAAGGTGGCATACTAACTGAGCCACGAACTAGAGTACATAAGGATAGCTGTCATCCAACTATTATTCGTGGGCAGTGTACCAACTGCATCTGTAGCTAACAAGTCGGTGACATAAATGCACAACGGTCACCCTGGCATATCACGAGTGGAGCTCGATATCTCAACACTCCCCCTCGATCTCAATCCCAATTCCTGCACACCAAGTACGTCTCTGAACTTGTGTAACTTCTCTATGCCCAATGCCTTCGTGAATATGTCAGCTACCTGATCCTCTGTGCGGACATAAACTAGATCAATAAGACCTAGTAAAGCCTTCTCCCACACATAGTGATAATGCACCTCAATGTGCTTTGTTCTAGCATGATAGACTGGGTTATTTGCCAAGTGTATATTGCTCATGTTGTCACAATAAATGACAACTGGCCCATCTATAGACTGATGCATATGATAGAGTAGCTTATGCAACCAAGCTACCTGACATGTAGCCATTGCTGCACCCCTGTACTCAGCCTCTATGCTCGACAAGGCAACTGTAGGCTGTTTCTTGCTGCTCCAAGTGACTGCAGAACTCTCAAAAGAGAACACATATCCATTGGTAGATCATCTATCAGAAATACTAGCAGCCCAATCAGCATCAGTGTATCCATGCAACTATATTTGAACCCCAGCCTCATAAAATAGTCCATACTGCAATGTGGACTTCACATACCTGAGTATGCATCTAGCCGCATCCAAATGCGGTTTCCTTGGAGCCTACATAAACTGACTTACCAATCCAATAGCATAGCTCAAATCTGGCCTAGTAATAGTCATATAAATCAAAATTCCTACTATGCGTCTGTACATAGTAGGGTCTTCCAGAAGCTCACTTGCATCTATGCTCAGCTTCACATTCTTCTCCAAAGGAACTGAAATAGGCTTACAGCCTGTCATCCCATATTTAGATAGCATGTCCAATCCATACTGCCTCTGCAAGAGCTGTATCCCACTTGGTGATCTAATCACCTCAATGCCCAAGAAATAACATAGGTCTCCCAAATCCTTCATCTCAAACTTCTGCTTCAATAGCATTTTCACATGAAGGATATCTTCATCACTATCACCTGTGATGATCAAATCATCAACATAAATGACAAGCAGCATAATACCTTTCTCTGTTTTTCTCACATAAAGTGAGAAATCTGCCTTGGAAATCGGAAAGCCAATAGTGACAAGATACTGTCCTATCTTGTCAGACCATGCTCTAGGTGCTTGCTTCAAGCCATACAAGGCTTTCTTCAACCTGCAAACAAACTCAAGATGAACAGCATGAACATAACTTGGTGGCTGCTCCATAAAGACCTCTTCTTGCAAATCACCATGCAAGAAGGCATTCTTTCCATCCCTTTGATGTAGCCATAGCAATGACTACTTTTATGGTTGCCATCCTTGCAATCGGACTGAATGTTTCTTCATAATCAATGCCATATGTCTATGCATACCCCTTGACAACTAATCTTGCCTTGTATCTATTCATAGAACCATCTGCATTGTGCTTGACCTTATAAACCCACTTACAACCAATTGCATTCTTGTCTTTAGCAACTGCTTCAGCCCAATAATAATCTAGAAGGTCTTTTTCATTTAGCATGGCCCGAGATACCTCTCCAATATGCTTGTTTTTCCTTTTTGCAAGTCCATTTTGCTGTGGGGTATGACTGCATGAATATTGGTGCTTTATGCCATGCTCCTACAGAAACCTTGCAAACTCATTTGAGAGGTACTCTCCCCCTCCATCTGACCTTAGGCATTTTATTTGTAGGCCTGTTTCTTTTTCAACCATAGCTTTAAAAGCTTTGTAGTGCCCAAACACTTCACTTTTCTTTCTCATAAAATACACCCAAACTTTTCTAATGTAGTCATCAATAAAAGTGACAAAATAATGATAGCCTCCAATAGATGCAGCTTTAGTAGTCCACACATCAGAGTGGATTAATTCCAATGGCTTCTTACTCTCTTGAATATGCCTAGGAAATGGTTTCCTTGCCTGTTTTCCAAATTGATAGGCTTCACATACCTTATGCATTTCTGCAACCTTGAATTTAGGCAATATTGCAACAATATTTTGGGCCTGCATTGATTTAAGTCGCTGTACATTAACATGACCAATGCGTTTATGCCAGATATCAATATCTGCAACTACACTGGTCCCATGTGCAAACATTGCTGCACTCAATTCAGGCATGTCCACATCCAATGTAAACATCCTACCCTTCTTCTTTCCTTTTGCTATCAAGCGACCGTTATTTTTCATATCCTCAACAAAGCATCCATGAGGATTAAATCTGACCTACAAGCCCTGCTCAACCATTTGACCAATAGAAACCAAGTTCTTGGTGATGTTCGAGACATAAAATACATCAGACAGGTATTTCTTTTTGCCATCCTGCATAGACAAAGGAATTTTACCAATCTGCACAATAGGATGTGCAGTATCATCACCAGTCTCCACAAATCCTGGTCTTTCCATTTTCCTTGCATCCTGCATCCATTCTGCATGACCTGTCATGTGGTTTGACACACCTAAGTCAACATACCACACATCATTTCTTTCTTCTGCACTTGTCACAGAATTGGTCAAGTGCTGCACCATAAATAGATGCTCATTTCTGTCATCACCCTGCCTACTAGAAGATGCATAATTGCCTTGCTTCAATTTTCCATTCATAATGTCATTCTGCTTTTTGTAGCAGTCTTTAGCCATATGACCCATTTTACCACAGTAGTAGCATTCAACATTGCTGTTTGCATTTTGGGAGCATTTTGGCCTCTCTACCATCCACCACGGCCTCTTTGGCTCCCCTGGCCTCTAGAGTTACCACGTCCTCCTCCATAGGAATGGTTTCCTTGAGTTTGCTACATATTCTGATTTCTACCACGGCCTCTGGATCAGCCTTCTCTACCTCTGCCTCTACCTCTTCTAGCATTTGAGTAGAAGACAGTTTCTTTTGAAGTTCCTCTTGAAGAAGATGCACCACCATTTCTCTACTCTTCAGAAATTAGAAGAGCAAACAACTCCTCAAAATCATGAAATTTTTCACGGACGGCAATGGATGTCTGGAACTATGCATAATCCTTTCCTAGACCATTCAAGGTCACAAAAACTAGATCATCATCTTCCATTGGCCACCCAATGGAAGCAAGTGCATCTGCAATTTTCTTCACCTTCATGTGGTAGTCATTGATGCTCATATTTTCTCTTTGCACATTGTGCAACTCCTGCTTGAGCTGCATTTTCCTGGCTTGCATATTTGTGTTGTACATCTTTGCCAAAGTATCCCATGCCTCCTTTGGTGTACTTGCATCCTAAATATGCACAATCATAGAATTCGAAATACTGATAGACAGCTAGTACATAACTTTTCTGGCTCTCTCATGCCATCCTTTAAATGCCTGCATTTCTTGTTGATTGGGAATATTAGGAAGAACTGGTTCTTCGTCATTTCCTATAATGAACTCCCAATAGCCTTTTCCCATAAGGAAATTCGTCATTCTAAACTTTCATGCTTAGAAGTTGTTCTTGTCAAGCTTTTCAGTGAAAATCTATGAAAGAGAATTAGATGCCATTGCAAAACACTGCAAAAAATTCTATCACTGCAAAAAACATAGCTTCTGCCTCACACGGGCAAATCTGCAAAACTGACGAAAGTGGTATCTGACCACACAGTCACTTCCTAGTGACGATTTTGCATCAACAGGCAATAAGGATGATTATGTAACTCCCAGTATCTCTATGCACAGGCATACGATGCAATTTCTGTGGCAACTTTTCACTGACCTGCAGAGCAGTGGTTGCATAGCAAAAATTGGGCCTTTTTCTGAGTGCCTGTGAAGAACTTTTGCCTTTAAAACGAGCCTCGAAATGGCCTCGAATCAGAAAAATAAAATCACGAAGGTCTTTGCCCACTCCCATAGCATATACTGCCCTCTTGCCACACCACGAAGGGCGTCTCAATCTGAGACAATGCACTCTTGCACTTCCGGCTGTGTTACCTGCAGAGATTTGCTCCCAAACTCGAAAAAGGAAAGCAACACTGGTCCTCTTACCAAGACACCGCGAACTTGGTTTGCTTTCTTGAGCTCTTTACCACGAACCAGGCTCTGATACCATGTAAAGATAGTGGGAGGGAGGGAAGGAGTCTCACTTGTAGCTTTCTCACATACACAATGGGGAAATACACACAAGTGTGGAGGCTGAAAACTGTTTTCCTCTTCTTAGTTGTTTAAGCCAAAAGAACTCTAGTACAAAGAAATAGAAGAACCCTATATGTGGGTCTCAAACCAAAATTAGCTAAGTAAGGTGGCATACTAACTGAGCCACGAACTAGAGTACATAAGGATAGTTGTCATCCAACTATTATTTGTGGACGGTGTACCAACCGCATCTGTAGCTAACAAGTCGGTGACATAAATGCACAATGGTCACCCTGGCATATCACGAGTGGATCTCGATATCTCAACACAATATAGCCATGTCTTCTCATATCCATCGTGAATGAGAACTTGGTCTACCCCTAGAGTACGTACCACCCCTAGACTATGCTCGGTTGGAAAGATTTGG
Source organism: Dipteris shenzhenensis (assembly GCF_047967505.1). Taxonomy (NCBI): domain Eukaryota; kingdom Viridiplantae; phylum Streptophyta; class Polypodiopsida; order Gleicheniales; family Dipteridaceae; genus Dipteris; species Dipteris shenzhenensis. The sequence continues at coordinate 45,198,178 of NC_141605.1, read as the reverse complement.
GGGTGTGGTTAATGCATGTTGAGGTTGGGCTTGATACACATCATGGGGAACCATTCTTGGATATCTAAATCTTTTTGTTTCATGGTTACCCCATCTTGTACAATGGGCACAATAGAGTGATGGCTTGCTCTTAGACACAGACACTCATTAGTTGGGTGGTTGCAATTGCAAACCCCACACCACACATTATCTCTTCTTGGAAAGAGGTGGTCTTTGGTAGTGGCTACCTTAGATCCCCCCTCATTCCATTGTTGGCCTAATTGGTTAAGCAGGGTGTCCAACTCACCCATGTTTTGGCCGTTAAGGGTTGTGCCCTCTTTTCTAGCAGCTTCTACTGTGAAGCTCTTACTCCGTGTGACAATTTGAAGAGGGATGCAGATTTGTCCTTTTGGGCCTTGTCCATCATATTATCACTTAGGAGAATGGAAAATTTTTGCAGAGCTTGAAGGACAAGGGATTCTTTTTAATAGGTGATCATGAAGCTTTAGTCGTATAAGGAAGTGTGTAGTAACTACACATCACTCATTCTCTCATGTGGCTCACAATGAGAGTTGAGGTGTTTGATTCTCACAATATAGTCTCTAAGAGAATTGGTTTGGGGGTTGAGAGGCAAGTTGTGGGACGTAGAACACCAGTATATCCAGGTCATGGGTGGCAAGGCTTGAAAGAATAGTATGCAATGCTTGGAATAGGTCATGGGTGAACATGGATTAATGTAGAATTGAGCTCTAATCTTTTGTTGCCACCATGCAACCAGAAGCCACTTCCACCGTTCCTTGATCATGCATCAGATTAGCTTCTTTCTTCACCCATAGCATTTGTTTTCTTGAGAGGAACCTAGGTTGAGCAATGAGCATGGGGGGAGGTAAGTAGGAGCAAGATATTATGCTCTAATACCACAATCCAAGATGTAGGGATTAGTAATGGAAGGAAGATGGAATGCAAAGAGGAGATAACAAGATGAGGGAACTGAAGTGTACTCTCAAATAGATAATAAGAAAGAATTACAAATGATGGCCTATATAGGGCCCAAACTCAACTTATGACTAAGTATCCTAAGTGAACTAGGACTAGAATCCTGATGTCCCAATAGAAATAAATGTCCTAACTAGTCACTAGCTAGAATTCCATACCAAGGCTACATGGCAATAACCAAGAAAAGTGGTTCATCGATCCATGAAGTGAAGGAGTGCTCCATGGATTGGCTTAAGAATATCTAGACATACAGGAAACCTAGTTAGAGACAAACTATGGCTAGCCCCAAATATGCATATGTTATGTGGGATTTTGTCTATAAAAGCCTATAAAAGCCTATATTCTTATACATTGGGATCTAGAACATGAAACCCTAAAAGATAGTACTAACACAAACGAAATAGAAGGGTCTCAAATGAATTCCCAAAGTTGCAAATTATAGAATGATACAAAACATGGGGTTCAACCTTCTATAACTAGGGCTGAATTGAAAATTTTAGTCTAGGATACATCTTCTATTCATATGTGGCAGTAGGTTGCATGTTAGACCTAAAAACACAAAAATACAATATGCATTTCAATTTGATGTTTAATAAAAGGGATATCAACCACCATCAATTCATAAGTCAAGCATTACATCTAAAAATAATGAGCAATCATGCATTGAATGGATGACTATCTAACATGTAGTATGCACATGGTGGATTGAGGATATGTAGTAAGCATCTATCGTACTAGTCACGCTTGGATGACCATTTTGTTGATTAGATACAATATAGCCTGTTGATTTACATAAAATATGAAAGGATTACCAAGGAGACAGTGTCTAAAATTTTGGACACTATAATTCATCCCAAGAGCTTCACGAATCACACATGATAGTGTTGTAATTGTGCTCGGGTGGTGTCATAAATTGACTCAAGATAATACCAATGGCATACCTTCATCCATCTACATGGACATGGAAAATGACATACCACCTAGGTCATCTTAGAATCGATGTCTCAAATGCTCATTTCTTAAGAGCATGAAAAGCTGTTAAAAGCTCCTCAGTCCATTGGAACCTATTATCTTTATCGATATATACCGGGTAATCCAATCTACCATCTGACTATGCCAAGATAATACCAATGGCATACATTGAGGAATATACATGGAAATGGAGAATGACATCCCACTTGGGTAATCTTACAATCGGTGTCTCTACTACTCATTTCTTAAGAGCTTAGTCAATGGGAACCTAGTGTCTTTTTTAGTACACACACATTAGAGCTAGAATCTTGGAAAAATCCTTCATAAATCTCTTGTAAAAGTTGAATTAGAAAACAACAAATGGACTAAGATGTGTTACATTATCAGACTTTGGCATTTTCTCAATTGCTCAATCTTGCTTGGCTTAGTCCAAATACCTTCCTTGGAAATCACATGACCAAGCAATATACCAATCCTTACACAAAAAATGGACTTAAGTTCAAGGAGATCCCTACCTATCTGCACCTTTCAAAATTTGATGCAGGCAAGATGTACAAAGATTGTCGAGTAACCGCATAAATCATCTACATAAAAGAAAATGAACTCGATTAAGTACTCCCAGAACATTTCAACCATGGACCTCTAAAATGTTGCTGGTTCATTTGTCAGACCAAATGGCATGACTTTCCAAGCATATGCATCCCTAAGAAAAGATTGCATCCCTAAGATTGTAGTCTTCCTACTAATCCTTGGGTGACCAAAGAGATCTCATTGTACCCATTGTAACCATCCATAAATCAGTGCATCTTGTGTCCTACAACTTGGTCTAAAGTACAATCAATAAAAGGAATTGGAATTGGATTCAACATTATCAAAACATTGAGCTTCTTATAATCCACACATTCTCAAAGCTTTCCATTTGCCACCTTTCCTTCGATCCTTCTCCAATTTATGCAAAGGTAGATATTATAACTTGTGTGAAAATGAGGTTGAGGAGAGAGAGAGAGAGAGAGAGAGAGAGAGAGAGAGAGAGCTCGGGGGGGTCACTATGTATAAAGCCTCTATATCACGTGCGTTCAAGGCCTATATTTAAAGTCCCTTATCTGTAAAAAATTTCATGAATAAAATGTACCCCTTTTCTATACAAATCTGTAATTTTTTTCCAAAACTATTTTAAATAGTCCCTTATGTATATTTATTTCTGTAAATTTTAGAAATAAAAAAATTCCTTCTGTTGAACTCACGTGATAGGGTTACATATGATGAGTGACCCCCCCGAGAGAGAGAGATGATATCATATCATATGATGTGATATGATTGTATTAAAGTTTGCTATGATTGGAAATAGACAATCCCTCCTATCAATCACAGAAATGAAGCCCGCTTGGATTAGAAAATACACCCTGCCTTTAATTTTCTTGGCATAATTTGGATTTACTATGCATCTTTGTTGACATATCAACTTGGCATTTGATATTAGTAGAATTTAATGCTGGTATATCAAGAACATTGAGTCATTTCATTGCCAATAGCCAAGTAATGCTTAGGCTTATTAAGAACATTGACTAATTTTTTGGCATTTATCTTTCTTATTTACTTAATTAGATAGCCTTAATGTTCTTCATTAGCTATCACCATTGGATGCATGTCCAATAACTGGACCAAGGGCTTTAGCTCCATTTGAACAATTCTACCTAGATGCTCATTAGTAATTAAGTTTTAGCATAGATTCTATACAAAAGTCTAACTCGCAAAAGTTTTATTCCATTATAAGATACCAATGGCATTCCATTGCTTGTGAGCAAAAAATGCATCAAATTAGTTGTAGTGCAATGAAGTGCAACAACCAAGTGTGAGAGGGCATTATGCAATGGGTTAGCAAGGGAAATCCTTACACGTCCACCAATGACACAATTTTGAAATGCGTGTGTCTAATGGTGATGTGAAGTTTTGATGTATCATTATTTGGGGAAAAGAATACGCTCCCTCAAGCAATCACTGTTCGAGTGCTTAATGCATGGATTTCCTCGATGTACCCTAAATGCCCATGCACCATGGGGGGTGGGAGACTAATCTTTCGAGTATGGGGGTTGGACTAAACGTGGCGAGCATTTGCAACCTTTTTAGGAGGTGAGAATATCGTGGGAATGATCTTTAAGACCCCTCATAAAAGGATAAAAAAGAAAAGATCCGAAGTTGGACTAATCTTTGCACTACGGGGGGTGAGGATGAGTTCACAGCATGGACCTAGACATGGAGGAAGAAAGTGAAGGGAGAGGTGGTTCACACCACGCAGTGGTAATGATATAATTAAAGGATGCCACATTATTATATTAAAAGATGATTGGCGAGGAATCTTGCGGGTCTAATTGGTAGCGGTTCAACTTCCAACGTCCAATGCATTTCTCACCCTTTTCTTTTCTTTGGCCAAGGAGTTGGGCGGCCTATTGTAGCTTATCTTCCTCCACATGCGGGCCCATCTCACCTATTAGTCCAAGTAGGACTAGGAACGTGTCCACTTTTTCTCCATGTTCCGGGCACCGTACATGAGGTGAGAGTATCGTGGAAGGCTCTCAAAGACCCCTCATGAAAGGGAACTCCCATAATAGATGAGTAAGGCCATGAGGCCAAAAGAAAACCACGTAGGGTGTACCAAGCAGGGACAAAAATTCAGCACCGCTCTCCCTTTTCTAAAGAAAATCAGTATTGATCCTCGGTTTGTCATTGGCCCAAAATTCCTATGTGTATACATAAAAATGACAAAATTTTTTCCCATTTCCCTTTTTCATTTGATAAAATTTTTTTGAGAGCGTTTGTAAATGAAAAAGAAAACACTCAATGACAACGATTTCTTGGTCAATTTTTGTCCCTGGTACCAAGGCTTGTATAGACGATTTGTAGCGCCTGCTTCTCACCCGTCTGCAACAACCCATGTCGCGATTACGTCCGTGTATGCGCCTGCATATTGAAATCTCTGTGGTTGCATCTCGAGCACGTAGCATCTATATTTGTTTTCTTCTTCAATTCCATGCTCAATCTCTGCACCAGACATGTCACGACTCACTGTCACATCTGCCACAGTAATCCCCGCGCTCACATGGTTAGCTGATTTGCGTCCGATCTCTGCACCTTAGGTACTTAAGCTGAGTACTTAACGGCAGCTCTCTTCTGCCATAGCTGATTTTCGTCATTGAGCCCTAGATGAGTCCAGCTTCTGCATCTTCCCGGCTTAGCGTCAGCGCGGAGCGGATGCAGTTCTACTGAACAACATTGTCGAGAGTAGACCTGTTTCTACCGATCGTGTCGTAAAGAGATCTGAATCCCGATTCAAACTTGAGGCGATGAGAGAGTCCAGTAACAATATGTCATCTAAGTCAGCAAGCAATTCTCAAATGAGTCTTTATGATGAATTCGACATGCAGGGTCTGACGAAACAGATGGCCCAGGGGAAGATTCCACGAAGAAGCTTCATCAGACTTTGATCCTAGGCCTCCTCCGGATAGCTTGCAACAGCATGCAACCGGTCGCTCTTTCTCAGATATGTGACGTCCCGGAAACTCCCGTTGTCGCAATTCTGTGAAATTCTCCACTCAATCTGCCCACGTGAATGTTGATTGTAGGCCGAGTGCGCAGACAGACGGAAGTTTGTTTTTCGCAGAAGCGCATGCAGCCAAAGTCTTGAAAGTCTGCGGTTCAGAAACCCTTCCACAAGTTCTCGAGAGTAGGCAATGATCCAGATTCGAAAGCAAATGGAGTCACCACCAACGCCCTCAATGTACTTCACATGTTCCACTGCAAGCAAAATCTTCGTCAAGCCGGAGACATTCCGAACACTTTTCTTCCTACGTCATCATTAGGAGAAGTTCTGATAATTTACCGGCAAAAGGTAGTTTCATGACCATCTCGACCATATCGGAACTCGTCGGATTCCCCTTCATTCGGACAGTTTTTCTGCCCGAATATTGAAGGGGAATCCGACGAGTTCCGATATGGTCTAGATGATCATGAAACTCATTTTCCAGAGCAAGCAGACGCAGCTCCATCACGCAGGAGGTATTCGGAGAGTTTTCTATCTACGTCACGAGAGAATCTCTGTCACGCAGGAGGTATTTCGGAGACTATTTCTTTCTATGTCACGGAAAAACTTCCTTCACGCACGAGGCATTCGGATAGTTTTTCTGCGTCCATTACTGCTATGAGATCAGCTGAATTTGAGTACAGCCCAGATGAAAGCCGGTAACCTCGGCCACAATATTACTACCAAGCCGCAGGCATTCGGAGAGAATGTTACGGAAGGAAATGTTGACGGTTTATAATTACATAACAAATTCAGAAGGCTATATGAAATTTCCTAGTGTAAAGGAAATCAGAAACTCACTATGTATGTTTTGTTATCTAAGAAATGAGAGCTTGAATATATCTTTTCTCGATTAAGGAGAGGGAGATTGGACAATCTTGGGGCGTTAGATTATGTCTATGACATATGGGCCGTTCCAATGAGCGTTTCAACCTCCTCACGATGGAATGTTGAATGCACCACTTCCTTGACCAATCCCTGATTTGGTAAGCGAGTGATTTCATTTATCATCCCCTATAGAAAACACAGATGCACATGAGTACGAATGAATTGCTTATATTGATCGTGAGAGAGAAACATATAAGATGAAGTTGGTGACGATTAGAAAGGGTTGTGCCCCTTCGCATCACGAGAGAGTATGTGTGAGTAGACATATCAAGTCTTACTTCCAATACTCCCCCGTAGATAAAGTATGGAAAAGACTGTGTACATTCACTAGTTTTGAATTGGGGGTGAGCCGCCAATTAATAGTGTCACTGTATTGTTTAGAATTCATCCAGGATCAATATGTACATGAATGGTGAGCAGAAGATTCTTATTCTTCTTCCTCCTAGCTTAACTATGCCTAAATAAATGTAGCTATAAGGGACATACTTTTTCATGCCATTGATGTTGATCACCTTTACTCCCCCTCAATGGGACGAAAAAGGTAACGAATTGTATATCCACTTTAACTTGTAGGGTTCCATTGATTTCATGAGTTTTTGCCAAAAAGTGGGTCATTGTCAGGCTGTGCATCGTCATGTAAACTGTGTTCATCTCTTCCAAGACCTGGATCTTGATTTCCTTGCTCACGGTCATCTTTGGTTGCTCCATTGTCAAGATTTTCTAAGTCGCGGTCTATAATGATATCTTTATCCGAGGTTGTAGAAAGATCTCTGTCACCTATTTTGGACTGAGAAGACATACTATTGTTAGTGCAATTATGGGCATGTCTTACTGTAGCTTGCACGTTTGGGGGCCTGATCGCCTTGTTGATTGTTGAAATCCATTCCCCAAGGTGCATGAAACATTTGTGCAGGCGAATTAGATGAAGTTCAGCCTTCATCTTCACCCGTGGACAAGGAGATGTTAAGAGCCAAGGTACAAAGGGAAAGCTACTTGGAGTGTTTGAAGAAATCAACCCGTGTGAAGAAGGATGGGCATATCAATGTTGTTGAGGATTGAATTCAGGCAGATTTTGTGCTCCGTGGATGATCTTTGTTGTAGCAACATAAGTCTTTTGAGCATTTATATGCTCTGCCGCTTCAGGGCCTTGGCCCGGATCTTGATTGTCGGGCTCTTGTGTGTAAATATTGAGTTTAGAATCAAACTTAATTAAACCAACAATTCCAACTACAAAAGAATTATACGAACAGACACTATGAAACGTCATAAGACGTGATCCCAAGTTTTGTACCCATACAAAGCCCGATTGTGGTGATCAATAAATTATTCGTATTCAATTTACTCTCTCTCTGTGTGTATTCAATCCATAGCACTAAGCTTCACATGGTATCAGATTCGTAGAAGCAAACAACAGTCTTCCACACTTCTATCTTAGACAACGGTTCCTCTGATCCGGACAGAGCGAAACTATGTTTCAGACATTTAGCCCCTTGTTTTCCCTTCGGAAACAATCCTAGAAAACAACCATCCAGCCATGGCTGCCACTGTTGCCTGCACCTACAAACTTGATAAACTCGTCGGCTCCAACTATCTTGCATGGTGAGTCAAAATGGAGATGTGCCTGACTCGATTGGATCTTTGGGGCGTAGTGTCTAGCACTGAAATCAATCCAGCATCAATCCTTCCTCCTCCTGGCGCTGCTCCACTCACAACCACTCAGTCTGCAGCCCAAGTTGCTACACAGGATGCCTAGAATCTCAAAGATCTCAACGCTCGCACTGAGATTGTCTTGCACATCAACGACGAACAGGTCCAACTCGTACGCATGTTAGCCACATCAAAATCCATGTGGGATCATCTAAAAGCTCAGTACGAACACATGGACCTGCCTTCTCAAGTTACCATTCTCAAGAATTGGATCTACCTCATCTCCAACAGACTCCGATGATACACCAGAGCCATCTTCACATCGCACTCGCCCCCTCGTAGATATCATGGCCAGTGCAAACGCTGCTGCCCTCCAGTCCAACACATCTATGCTCCTTGCACCCAGCTTCAAGGACGACTTACACCTTGATACAGTTAGCGTGAAGGAAGCACTCTCGAGTCCTAAGGCATCTGAATGGTGGACAGCTATGGATTCCGAGTTTAAGTCCCTTGAACATAATCGAACCTAGACATTGGTACCTAAACCACATGGTCAACATATTGTTTCTTGCAAATGGATCCTCCGACGTAAGTATAATGCTAACGGCACTATCTCACGCTACAAGGCTCGTCTGGTGGCTCGAGGTTTTACTCAAATTCAAGGCACAGATTTTAATGAAACATACTCACCGGTTCTTGGCATGCCGTCTCTACGCTTGCTCATCTCATTGGCCACACATTTGAGCCTACGAATACATCAACTCGATGTAAAGACTGCGTTCCTCCATGGCACCCTAGAAGAGGACATTTACATGGATCAGCCACCTTATTATCGATCGGATACACACCCTCACCATGTCTGCAAGCTTCATCACTCCCTTTATGGATTGAAGCGATCGCCCAGACAGTGGTACTATCGTTTTCACGCTTTTATGCTAGATCATGGCTATCGTCATTTGCCCACAGGAACAAATATCTACATTTGACATCTATCTGGTTGTCTACTTATCATTGGCATTTACGTGGACAACATTGTTGCTCTCTGTAACAATTAGAACGTCCTAGATCGTGCCAAGGCGGAGTTGGCATCTACTTTTGCTATGGTTGACGGAGGCCGGCTCCACTTCTATCTTAGCATTCATGTACAACATAATGTCTTCGATGGCTCTATCACCATTCACCAGCAGCGTTTTACCCAGGAGATTCTTTGCAAGTTTCATATGGTCGATTGTAGGCCTAGTCCCATACCAAGACACCCTTCAGAGAAACTCACTATTGAGATGGCACCATTGAGTCTGCAGGAAATCTCTAACATGAGCAGCATTCCTTATCGACAAATTCTTGGGTCTCTTCGATATCTGGTAACATGCACTTGACCCGATCTTTGTTTTATTACTGGAATGCTTTCACGGTTTATGCAGAATCTAGGTAATCTTCATTGGCAAGCTCTCCAACAGGTGCTTCGATATCTCAAGCATTCCTCTCAACTTGGTATTCAATACATAAAAGGCTCCACTTCTCATCTTCAACTGACAGCATGGTCTGACTCCGATTGGGGGGGAGACCTTGATACAAGGCATTCCACCTCCGGTTTTGTATTTCTTCTCGCCGGGGGAGTAGTGTCATTGCAATCCAAGAAGCAAACCTCAGTTGCCCTTTCCTCTACAGAGGCCGAGTTTGTAGCAGTAGCTTCTGCAGCAAAAGAAGGTGTTTGGCTCAATCAACTACTACATGACTTGGGAGTTATGGGCAAGATCTCAATACCGCCATTCATTCTCTCAATGGACAACCAATCTAGTATCGTCTTGATCAAAACATTAAAACATCATGAGAAGACCAAACATGTAGACTACAAGTATCACTATCTCAAGGAACTCTCTGAAGATGGAAAGCTCATTGTGGAGTATACACCTACACAAGATATGTGGGCAGACTTTCTCACCAAAGTAGTACCAAGACCAAAGCATGATCGGTGCTGTAAAGCAATCGTCATGATCTAGCTACTTGCAACAAATTTTTTAGTTTCTTAAAAGAGAGGGAGTGTGTGTAAATATTGAGTTTAGAATCAAACTTAATTAAACCAACAATTCCAACTACAAAAGAATTATATGAACAGACACTATGAAACGTCATAAGACGTGATCCCAAGTTTTGTACCCATACAAAGCCCGATTGTGGCGATCAATAAATTATTCGTATTCAATTTACTTTCTCTCTCTGTGTATTCAATTGCACTAAGCTTCACATCTTGCACCCATTGTTGGGGTGCTATTTGCTTTGGTTGTGTCATCGCAGGGTCTTTTGGTTCTGCACTGATCGATTATGGCTGAGCAGCTTAGTTTACTGCTTCGAGCATACTACGCAGGTCCTTGTCTGCATTAAGTGGCCCTCGCAATCTTCTTTGTCGCATGGAGGGTCTTGATGAGTGTCTCCTTTTGTCTCGTCATACATGCTCTTGACTAATGCGGGCATAGGGTCTTGATTCTTTTCGGGACGGGCATTGTTTCCTCTGTCTTGGAAAATCTGCACATTGCTCCTTTTTGCTTCTGCTTCAAACAAGCGTTTTGATTGTTTTCCATCTTCGAGGTCCTTGTTATCTCGAATGGGTTGCTTGAACAGTTCACAAAATGGCAAACATGTGACCAAAGTAGCGAAAAACATGGGTGGTTTGGACCCATGTAGGCTGTGATACCATATAGAAAACAGATATGCACATGAGTACGAATGAATTGCTTATATTGAACGTGAGAGAGACATATCATATAAGATGAAGTTGGTGAACCGCAAGGCGCAATAGTTAAGGCGAGATCTTTTGAGAGCTTGTCTCATTTAATTGGGCACAAAATCTACATATTACAAAATCCATATTAGAACGTGATGTGAAAAACTCATGTTAGAAGTATCAGTATTGCTAAAATCATTGGAGGATAGTGGACACACGCCAAGCTTGGGCCTACGCTCATAAAGCAAAATCTTGAATGCATATCATGGAGAGATCATGGATGACAAGATGATCAACTGTCAGGCACAAAATTACACATTGTAGAAAGTCAGAACTCAGTACATTTTAGATTCTTTCATCACACTCTCTCACATCCTCATGGATTTCATTGACAAGGCTCTTTGGTAGTCATGTAGTATCTTCAACATTCCTATTTTCAAAGGTTTACAGTGGGGGGGTAGCTAGAGATGCAAGTGATTCTTTGCCGAATTAGTAGGTTCTTGCAAACACTTGTATTTTCATGTGCAACAGTGACAAAGAAAGACAAGATTATCTCAAATTAATGATCGAGAGGATAGGATACATTGCTTGAAGAGAATTTAACTCTTTGAATACACTACACAATACATCTAGGACCTAATGGATGTCTAATCTTGCTATGTATACATAGAAGTATGCCAAATAAGGTGCTAAATATTAATTGTGTCTATCCTTACGCAAAGAACTAAGGAGGGCATCTTCTGTGACAGTTAGTTGTGACTTAAATATTGTGGCGATTTGAGGCTGTTGTATTATGTTGGAAATGATGAGGTTGGGAGGACTTGTAGTGTGTAAACTAAGGTGTTATCCATGTCAACTCATACACAAAAGAAGAAGAATTGCAAATTCACTACTTACATAGCTCACCCCATGCTTTGGAATAACATGTTCAACTCTTAACAACACCACATAAGCAGACATCCGCTTGAAAGCCCAGCAAGGCCAATTTTCAATATAAATGGGCGCACACATGGCTCGAGCACTTGGCTGATGTCATAGATTACTCTATCCTTCAAAGCTCCTCCCAACCTAATGTTCAGAGGAAAAAATGCCACAAAATGTGTAGGCATCAAACAGAACTACCTTCCACTAAGATATTTCAAAGTAGCTTGGAATTTTGAAAGTTGTGTGTAAACTTATATAGCCAATAAGACAGTGTGTACCATTGACAGCATTGTGGATTGGGAAAATCCTATGAGACATCAAGCAAAGGAGTCTGTCAGAAACAAGGCGAAAAGGAAGGCATTGAGTCTTTGAGAAAGCAGACTAGGAGGCCGAAGTTATGCAGTGCATGGATGTTGAATTCAGGGAATGTTGCGGAGGTATAAGTTCCAAACCTGTGTGGGGACCACCAGCCCAAAGTATCACAAATGAAAGCAACATGGTCCACCATAGGAGAACATGTCTACTCATTGATGGTTATAGTGACATTCGCAACATTTGAGGGCATAAGCATGAGGAGTGAGGAGAGCAAGAGCCATATTATGGGTTGGGCAAGAGCGATATCTATTTGCAGTATCTATTTGCAGTATATCTATTTGCAGTATAGATCATGGCTTGCCACTGGTTTCACACTAGTATATTGATTATGTATCTATCTGAAAATACTTATTTATGGGAATGAGGTGTCAATCAAAGGACTATGCCACATGGTATCTCCTCCCTTAATTTCCTTGCCCTTCTATACCAAGTACAATATATGCTATCTTGATCCAATTTTAAAATTCTCAAAAAATCAAACAAATATTGAGATCTGAGATCTGACAAACATGGATCCCAAACCCATTGTGGATGGGTTAAGCTACTCGGATTCCCTTTAGAATAACCAACAGTTTGTCATTGAACAAATTGGCATTTAATTTGTTGTGTGTGTATACTAGTCCTTTTATCTTTTCATTTGGACAACTACTAATTTCTTATTACTAGACAATATTTTTATGGACTCTGCAATTACTTTTTCAAGAAGTCTGATTGTCCTTTCTTATCATTAGTGTTGAATTCATGTACCGAATTGAGACCTAATCATAGGCTCAAAAAGGCATAAAATTTAGGTAAATCATTTTATTTATCATTGTGGACGTAGAGATATATGCTAGAATTGTTGAGATATCAAGCTCCACTTGTGATATGCTAGGGTGACCATTGTGCATTTATGTCACCGACTTGTTAGCTGCAGATGCGATTGGTACACCGCCCATGACCAATAGCTAGATGACAACTATCTTTATGTACTCTAGTTAGTGGCTCAGTTAGTATGCCACCTTAGTTAGCTGAGTTTGGTTTGAGACCCACACATAGGGTTCACCTATTCTTTTATACTTAGAGTTCTTTTGGCTTTCACAACAAAGAAGAGGAAAAGTGTTTTCATCCTTCACCTTTGTGTATATTTTCCCATTGCGTATGTGAGAAAGTTGCAAGTGAGACTCCTTCCTTCTCTCCCACTCTCTTTACATGGTATCAAAGCTCGGTTCGTGGCTCGGGGGGGTCACTATATAGAAACCCTCTATACCACGTGCGTTCAAGGCCTATTTCTAAAATCCCTTATCTGTAAATTTTTCATTAATAAAATGTACCCCTTTTCTATACAAATCTGTAAATTTTTTCCAAAACTATTTTAAATAGTCCCTTATGTATATTTATTTCTGTAAATTTTAGAAATAAAAAATATCCTTCTATTGAACTCACGTGATAGGGTTACATATGATGAGTGACCCCCCCGAGGTTCGTGGTAAGGAGCTCAAGAAATCAAACCAAGTTTGCAGTGTCCTAGTAAGAGGATCAGTGTTGCTTTCCTCTTTTTTCGAGTTTGGGAGCAAATCTCTGCAAGTAGCATAGCCAGAAAGTGCAAGAGTGCACTGTCTCAGATTGGGACGCCCTTCGTGGTGTGACGAGAGGGCAATGAAATTATTTTTTTGATTGGAGGCCATTTTGGGGCCTCTTTTGGTGGCAGAAGTTTTCCACAGGAACTCAGGAAAGTGCCCTGTTTTTGCTGTGCGACCACTATTCTGTAGGACGGTGAAAAGTTATCGTAGAAATTACATTGTATGCCTCCGCGCAGAGATATTGGTAGTGACATAATCATTCTTATTGCCTGTTGATGCATAATCGTCACTAGGAAGTGACTATGTGGTCAAATACCACTCTCGTCAATTTTGCAGATTTTCCAAAAGTTGTGTTTTTTTGCAGTGATAGAATATTCTGTAGTGTTCTATAATGGCATCTGATGCTCTTTCACAGATGGTCAGTGAAAAGCTTGACAAGAATAACTTCCAAGCATGGAAGTTTAGAACGATGAATTTCCTTAAGGGAAAAGGCTATTAGGAGTTCATTACTGGAGCTATACAAGAACTAGTTATTCCTAATGTTCCCAATCAACAACAGTTGCAGGCATTTAAAGGCTGGCATGAGAGAGCTAGAAAAGTTATGTATTGGCTATCTATCAGTATTTCAGATTCTATGATTGTGCATATTCAGGATGCAAGCACGCCGAAGGAGGCATGGGATACTTTGACAAAAATGTATAGCACAAATACACAAGCCAGGAAAATGTAGCTCAAGCAGGAGTTGCATAATGTGTAGAGAGAAAATATGAGCATCAATGACTACCACATGAAGGTGAAGAAGATTGCAGATGCACTTGCTTCTATTGGGTCGCCAGTGGAAGATGATGATTTAGTTTCTATGACCTTGAATGGTCTAGGAAAGGATTATGCACAATTCTGGACATCCATTGCCATCCATGAGAATTTTCCTGATTTTGAGGAGTTGATTGCTCTTCTAATTTCTGAAGAGCAGAGAAATGGTGGTGCATCTTCTTCAGGAGGAACTTCAAAAGAAGCTGTCTTCTACTCAAATGCTCGAAGAGGTAGAGGCAGAGGTAGAGCAGGCCGATTTGGAGGATGTGGCAAAAATCAGAATATGCAGTAAGTTCAAGAAAACTAGTCCTATGGAGGAGGACGCACGTGGTAACTTTAGAGGCAGGGGGATCCAAAGAGGTCATGGTGGATGGCAGAGAGACCAAAATGCAAACAACAATGTTGAATGCTACTACTATGGTAAAATGGGTCATATGGTTAAAGACTACTATAAAAAGCAGAATGACATCATGACTAGAAAATTGCAGCAAGGCAATTATGCATCCTCTAGTAGACAGGGTGATGACTGAAATGAGAATTTGTTTATGGTGCAACACATGACCAATTCTATGAGAAGTATAGAAGAAAGCAATGATGTGTGGTATGTTGACTCAGGTGCATCAAACCACATGACAGGTCATGTAGAATGGATGCAGGCAAGGGAAATGGAAAGACTAGGATTTGTGGAGACTGGTGATGATATTGCACATCCTATTGTGCAGATTGGTAAAATTTCTTTGTCTATGCAGGATGGAAAAAAGAAATACCTGTCTGATGTATTTCATGTCCCAAATATCACCAGGAACCTGGTTTCTGTTGGTCAAATGGTTGAGCAGGGCTTGCAGGTCAAATTTAATCCTCATGGATTCTTTATTGAGGATATGAAAAATAAAGGTCACTTGATAGCAAAAGGGAAGTAGAAGGGCAGGATGTTTACATTGGATGTAGACATGCCTACCGGTGTAGTTGTAGATATTGATATCTGGCATAAACGCATTGGTCATGTTAATGTACAATGACTTAAATTAATGCAGGCCCAAATTATTGTTGTAGGATTGCCTAAGTTTAAGGTTGCAGAAATGCATAAGGTATGTGAAGCCTGTAAATTTGGAAAACATGCAAGGAAGCCATTTCCTAAACATGTTCAAGAGAGTAAGAGGCCATTGGAATTAATCCACTCTAATGTGTGGACTACTAAAGCTGCATCTATTGAAGGGTGTCATTATTTTGTCACTTTTATTGATGACTACAGCAGAAAAGTTTGGGTGTATTTTATGAAAAAAAAAAGTGAAGTGTTTGGGCATTTCAAAGCTTTTAACTCTATGGTTGAAAAAGAAACAAGCCTGCAAATGCCTAAGGTCAGATGGAGGGGGAGAGTACCTCTCAAATGAGTTTGCAAGTTTCTTGTAGGAGAATGGATGTTTTGAGAGCACCTGGTAGTGAGCCTATTTTGCGCAGGTCTACCAGAGCTAGGTATCCTGTGGATAGGCTGAAATATGATGGATTTATAGCCATTCACTATGCCTATATGGTCAAAGTGATACATGAACTAGAACCCACTCCTTTTGAGTAAGCCATGGGAAAAGAAAAATGGGAGAAAGCCATGGATGAAGAAATGGATGCCTTGGAAGCAAATGCTACATGGGAATTGGTGCCTTTGCATAAAGACAAGAATGCAATGGGCTGCAAGTTGGTTTATAAGGTGAAGCACAATGAGGATTATTCTCTGAACAGATACAAGGCAAGATTAGTTGTCAAGGGGTATGCGCAGACATATGGCATTGATTATGAAGAAACATTCAGTCCGGCTGCAAGGATGGCAACCGTAAGAGCAGTCATTAATATGGCTGCATCAAAGGGATGGTCTTTACATCGGATGGATGTAAGAATGCTTTCCTACATGGTGATTTGCAAGAAGAGGTCTATATGGAGCAACCACTAGGTTATGTTCATTGTTTGTAGGTTGAAGAAAGCCTTGCAGGCTGTTCATTGTTTGCAGGTTGAAGAAAGCCTTGTATGGCTTGAAGCAAGCACCCAGAGCATGGTCTGATAAGATAGGACAGTATCTTGTCACTATTGGCTTTCAAATTTCCAAGGCAGATTTCTCACTTTGTGAGAAAAATAGAGAAAGGCATTATGCTGCTTGTCATTTATGTTGATGATTTGATCATCACAGGTGATAGTGATGAATATATCCTTCATGTGAAAATACTATTGAAGCAGAAGTTTGAGATGAAGGATTTGGGAGAGCTACGTTACTTCTTGGGCATTGAGGTGATTAGATCCACAAGTGGGATATGGCTCTTGCAGAGGCAATATGGATTGGACATGTTGTCCAAATATGGGATGGCAGGCTGCTAGCCTATTTCAGTTCCTTTGGAGCAGAATGTGAAGTTGAGCACAGATGCAGATGAGCTTGTAGAAGACCCTACTCTATACAGACACATAGTAGGAAGTTTGATTTATATGACTATTACCAGGCCAGATTTGAGCTATGCTATTGGGTTGGTAAGTCCATTTATGCAGGCTCCAAGGAGACCACATTTGGATGCGGCTAGATGCATACTGATGTATGTGAAGTCCACATTGCAGTCTAGTCTATTTTATGAGGCTGGGGTTTAGATACAATTGCATGATACACTGATGCTGATTGGGCTAGTAGTATTTCTGATAGATGATCTACAAGTGGATATATGTTCTCTTTTGAGAGTGTTGCAGTCACTTGGAGCAGCAAGAAATAGCCTAAAGTTGCCTTGTCAAGCACAGAGGCTGAGTTAAGGCTGCAGCAATGGCTGCATGTAAGGTAGCTTGGTTGCATAAGCTACTTTATGATATGCATCAATCTATAGATGGGCCAATTGTCATTTATTGTGACAACATGAGGAGTATACACCTGGCAAATAACCCAATCTATCATGCTAGAACAAAGCACATTGAGGTGCATTATCACTATGTGCAGGAGAAGGTCTTAGTAGGTTTTATTAATCTAGTTTATGACAGCACAGAGGATTAGGTAGCTAACATATTCACATAGGCATTGGGTTCAGAGAAGCTATGCAAGTTCAGAGACCTACTTGGTGTGTAGGAATTGGGATTGAGCTCGAGGGGGAGTGTTGAGATATCGAGCTCCACTTGTGATATGCCAAGGTGACCATTGTGCATTTATGTCACCGAAAGTGCAGTTGGTACACCGCCCATGAATAATAGCTGGATGACAGCTATCTTTATGTACCATTTTCTTATTTTATCATATTGCTATAGAACTCAATACAACACTATTATCATGCAAATTGTTTATTTGCATTGTCTCCTTCTACTTCCTTCTTAGTGAGCATCCTTAAAAACTCTTGTGTATGCAAAATACTTGGTTGTGGTATTCTTATTTTTATTCTATCGAATATTCCATGTGATTGTTTGTTTTCCTTGTCTTGATTTCCAAGACAATATGGTTGTTTCTATGGAAAGCTTTGAAACTGGTACATGGTTTGGGACCCATTCCTTTTTTATGCAATAGAGATACGAAATTTATAGCAATATGGTATGGGTCAAAGGGAGGAAAGGGGAATATGGATAACAACACCTTGTACACTACCCATGATCATCACTACTCACGTTGACTATTTTTGTAACCTAGGACTTCACATTCACATTTTCATCATTATAAAGTTTGACAAAATTGGACTTCATGTGTAAAAGTTTTGCGGTTCCATTTCATCTTTTTTTCATGCTTTCTTTGAAAAATTATACCACCTAATGCTGCTTTCACCCATGTGGGAGTAGCGATTCAAATTTATTTCTAAAGATTGGAGTTGGGTGCAAGTTGTTTATAACATTTGGCTGAAACAAAGTGTGTTCTTTCTCTACGTCCTATTCTTGCATTTCCTAAAGGTCTTTTATCAATTTGTGTGTCTTTTCAATTGCAATAGCATTGCATTCCTTCCAAGAAAAAAATCTCCATATTATTTTCTCTTTGTACACAATAAAGTCTTTTAAGGCATCTATTTCACAAAGATTTATTACTGGATACTTGAAAAGGAGCCCATTTTGGATACATGTCTTTGCTTAGAGTTGAAGTTACGACACTCTAAGGCCCTTTTGGTTTTAATTTTGTATCATGAGAATATTGCCACTGTATTATTGGTTTTTCATCTTTAACAAAAAAGCAAAAGTAATGTTGATTGGTATGAACTTTTAGAGCATCACCACCCGTTTGTGGTACTAAATAGTATAGTAATATTGCCTAAAATGAAAAATACTTCCCCACATATTGAGGATTCTATGGTTCTCGATCAAATGTTCCCTTGCACAATGAGGATTTTTAATTTTGCACTCTCTCTCTCTCTGTCTCTCTCTCTCTCTTTTTTGAGTCAAAAGGGGTCTCAAAAGGGCCTCATAAGGAATGGATTAAGTAATGGATTAAGCTAATACCAAGTGAACCCACTACGGTAAGCCATGGGCTAAGGGTCCCCTAGCATTTACTCAACTGGCATGGGTACCTTTATTTTGAAATTGATCAACTTTGGCCCTTGGATGGAGGTGGATGATGGATGGATCAAAGGCCTAGGATGCTCAAATTGATGCGAGGCACCTTTGGTGGGCTAGCAAAGGTTGACAAAATAGAGGTGTAATAAGGGGGGATAGGTCGTCATTTGTTGTGGACCATTAGATCTTGGATAGATCTAATGGTGGAGATCAAAGAATCAAATGAAGGGCCTAGATTGAGGTGCATTTTGGAGGGTGTAGATGGAACCATTGAGATCAACGGTTGAGATTCATGCGCATAATGGACAGTGTTGATTTGAGAACCTTTTTCTTCCATCTCCACCCTTGGATCTCCTTGAGATCTTGATGGCCCGGATTCCAACACCTTTTCCTTGCATCTCCACCCTTAGATCTATTTCTAGATGGATGGCTTAAAATGATCCCCCTTCTTTTTTATCTCATCCATTAGATCCTTGCCATTTTGAAGGGTTTAGATTTGATCCTTCTATCCTTTGATGGTATCCATTGGATCTACACCTTGATCTAATGGCTTGGAGAATTCTACCACAAATTTGAATGTATCCCTTGGATTGTAGATGGGATCAATGGCTGGGGGTGAAGATCATGGGCCTAAATCATGGGTGAGAGGTCTGCCCACCCATAAATGCTCAACATGTCCTTTTGTACACCTCAATGTACCATTGCCCCACACATAGGAGCACTCTCATTGGTACACCTCAAATCCCTCTCTAATCCCTTGAAATTAGGAAACACTAATTGGAGGCCCTTTTGAGACCCCAAATCTCCTCTAATGCCTACTGCATCTAATAGAAAATATGCATCAAGCATTAACAAGCTTCTATTTCCACCCCTATAAGTAAACACTTAATGCATCAATTAAGCCAGTGACCACTCATTAGGCACAATCAAACAATCATCTGTTTTCCCAAAAGATAGATGTGTCTATAGACACGCTATTAGACACATCTATAGACGCACTTTGATAGATGCCTTTTTCTAAGAAATTGAAAAGGACATGCGCTCGACCACACTAGTACAAAAAACATTCATTCCCTGCACACGACAAAGGATGAATCCAAAGAGAGAAACTTCCAAAGAAGATCAACCGTCAAGAGACTTACCTTGGATAGAGTTATGGAAGCTTCTTGTCCTTCTTCAAAGTTGCTTCTCTTCCTTGTTCACCCTTCGCTTCTCTTTCTTCTTTTAAAACCTTGTTCACCCTCTTCTCTTGTGTGCTTGGGGATGATTGTGTAAGCCTAGAGATGAGTGTGGGTGCTTGGAGATAAGTGTGGATGCTCAGAGCTGTGTCTGTTAATAGGAAAGCAAGCCGCACGAGATTAAATGTATGTGAAGAAAAGCAAGTGTGCTAAAAGTAGGTTCAAAAATCAACTCATAGTCTGTGCATTTAAAAGCGCGTCTATCTATGCGTCTATTTGTGCATCTTAAAGCACGTCTATCAACATGTCTAAAGTACGTTTTAGATGCACCTATAGATGCACTCCATAGTACAAACACGGTGTTAGACGCTTTTAGATGCTCCACAGAGTTTTGACATTTACAACTCATCCAAGAACAAATTTTGTGGGTTGTTTATATGTAGGATGTCTTCATCTTCAACAAGTAGCTCCAGTGAGGATGAATCCCTCCATATCCACCATTGTGAAATGTGGTTGGAGCAAAAAATCAAATGTATGTGTGGTTGATGTCGAGGAAACATGTATCGTGCACATAGAATTACACTCAATCACATCCCAAAGTATGGAGAATAGGATGCGGCCGTAAACATGGTAAGTGTTAAACAGTTAAGGTTGATTGAGATACCTATGGATGTTCATGTGTTTGAGTTATGATCCCGTTTTAATTTGATACAGGATGCAATGCCACACCCGCATATGTTGCCTTATGCTCATCGTCAAGAGGCGAAGCATCGGCAATATGAGGTGGGATCTTCAGGAGGGACCGTTATAGATGCATGGACTAATGGTGATAGTAGCCCTCCGCCATTACCTCATGAGGCCGTGGAGGAGGAGGTGTTTGATGATATGGTGTAGGATTTATATGTCCATCAGTCCTCAGGTAGGGATGATAGCATGGAGCAGAACGATGTTTTTACTGTATCATTAACTCCGTTGTTTGAGGGGTGCACATTCTCTGTTCTACATGCCTCCCTTGAGTTACTAAACTTGTAGACATATACTATTGCCTGTTGCTAAAATGCAACAAAGAGTCCTTAAATAGGATCAACATCCCTAGCATCCCCATCATTGTCTTTGCCTTTGCCATCGCCATGGCCCATCACCATTGCTATTGTAGCATGTGCTTGGTGAATGGGAGTTACTTATATAATGGCGGTGCACCGCCTCCATATTCACTTGAACTCATTTCCCTTCAAGGTAGGTCTAAAGGCCCCTCTTCTTGTTTGCAAATAAATCATACTACTGAACTTGGGTGGGCCATGACCAAATGTAGTTGTTTGCAATGAGGGAAGAGTTGTTATGAATATCAAAAAGAAGAAAAAATCATGACCTAAATTAAAAGAAAAGAAAGTAATTAAAGTTGTGAATAGACAATTATAACCTTAGCAAGGAACCTTGGATCCCATCGCCCCACTTGCAATGTGATACCCTAATTACCAACTACCATGTAGCTACTATATCACATTTATTTGTAATTGTTGAGATTGCTTCAAAAATTAGCTTTGGCAAACCTCGAGTCCTCTTTAGTGATGCACATAGAGTGGACATAACTTACCATCCCTCATACCATCGAGGATCTCTGACTTGTGGTGTTTCAACATCCCTTTCATCCACTATATCATCTAGGAATACATAAAATCATTTTCCCTCTAGGATTAGAAAGTACTCATAGAGTCTTGTAATGATATCTTTCTTGGCATCAGCATCTTGCTAGTGGCAAGGAATGAACAAGTTTCTCTCGAAATGAACAATGATCAACTAATGCATGCACCCTATAGTCTCCTGACCCTCAACATCCTCAATAATGTGTCCATCCTCATTCACATTATAGGACCAACTAAGATGCCAGGGATGCATAATAGGCATGTGAGGATGAGCGCTCCTCGATGTATGCCCCATGTTGTCTAAAATAATTGTTTATTAGTTGAAAGGTTTCCCATAAGCTTGAATGTTTCATGCTTCAAATCTAGGTTCAAACAAGGTTCAATTTAGTGATCAAACAACCAATATAGAACCTCCAAAATAATGATTTAGTTGATCAAATTTCTAAAAATATATTAAACTAACCATCATTAAATAAAGTTACCATAATTTAAAACAAGGAGGAGGAGAGAACTGGTTGGTTAGATTGGGATTATATAAGGGTTAGGTTGAAGCTTAGGTCAATGGAGAGTGAAGGAAGGGCCACCACTTAGTGAGGAATAAGTACCGAGGGGGTTCTAAGGGGGTTGAGGGAATCTCCATGCATCAAGGCAAATAGGGAAGAAGAAAGAAGGGGGTGAGGATAACGAGGAGGTGGTAATTTGGGAGACTACTAGTTGCAAATGTGGGATGGGGGAGGGAAACAAGAAGGGGTGAGTTTATGAGGCACTAACCACAAAGGCATCAATTAGGGGAAGGGAAACCCTTTGTGGCAGCACAAATGGGAGAGGGTGAGCATGGAAGTGGGAGGGGGGTATATGCAAGCAATCAAATGGGGTGGGAGGAGGATGACCAAACGAGAAGGGGGAATTGTTGAAACGAGAAGAGGGAGAATTTCGGAGGTTTTCCTTGAGAACTTCCAAAAATTTAAGACAGAATATAACTAAATTGCTATTACAATGTTTTTTATGAACACTTCTACCTCCGTTATGATATATTACAACGGCCAATGGAGTGGATCCAAACTTGGATGATTTAAAAAAATAACAATGTTACAAGTATTCATGATCGATCACTCACGTTACATCCCGTCCAGGAAAGACACAGTCATTTGCTGGTCTAAGTGTTTGGTTTGGACTGAGCTGTATACCACATCTTGGAGCAATTCAAAAACCCCACAAAAATCTGAAGTACTTGGATGTCTAGTCAGTTCAACTGACTTTCCTTGAACTGCAAATTATCGTAGATGTTCAATTAGAGCTTCTATGGGTCCCATACTTGGTGATGGTGCACAAATGTCCAAGATCTTCAGGATGTGATGAGACATGGCGTACACATCTTGTGCAACATCAAAAGGTGGGGGATTGTTGCAAAGGCACTCTAGAGCAACGTGATGAAACCTAGTAATGGAAATCCACACAGTGTTGGGGCTGTCACTAAGTAATGCGGGATAGTGCTTTCTAGTGCTACATGGGGTCATCATTTCCCAATGACAAATGCCCAGATACACCTCCTTGGATGACTCTGAGAAGAGTAGCATAATGTTTTGTGCATGCAAATCATTATGCAGGACATTTTGTTGGTACATGTAATGAATAGTGCGAGCTAGCGCACTTGAAATATCAAATACATGCTCAAACCTGTGGAGCTCTAGTAGGCATTTCCACCCAAGCACGTGGCTTCTTCCAATGCTCTGGCCTTCAATGCATCAGTTCGCAAAGAAACCCTTAGCACCTTACATTCATAAATCTTGTGCGGATCAAAGGGAGCGACAAGAATATTGCACATGTTGACTATTCCCTTCGTGCCTCTACCCACAGATGCACTAGGCGTAAATCGAATGTCTCGTCTTGCTGAAGTAGTATAGGCCGTAGGGGTCTTGGAAGTGCTACACAATCACGCAAGCCATGTGATGTGTGTGGTGCTTATGCAGGCATGACACAACTAATTAGTTTTCTTCCCATTCATTTGTCTTTTTATTTCATCCATTTTCAAAATAAAGTTTCCATGCAAAAGATTCTCTCGTGAAAGGATGAACTTTTTGGGGGTTCAATAATGCAAAAATTTAGAAAACACTATTAGGAAGAATATAGCCTCTAAGCCCCATTCTTTCCCCCCAAAACAAAAAAAGGCATCGTTGATATATGTATGGGTATCACTGATGGTATACTCGATGGTAAAATACTATAAAACTATCATTGACTATACCATCGGATATACAGATGGGATTATATCGATGGGCATATCATCACATATATCGATGGATTTGGGCCCAAAAGTACTTATTCAATTTATTTTCCATTGGTAAACATGACAAAATTGGTTATTATTTTGTAGTGCTATCTCCATTTTGTACTTTACTCTTTCTCAAATATGAACTTAGCCAAAACAAAATTTTAATCATTTTGTAAGCTACTCGAAAAATGTCATAATAAGATATGTTACAGTACTCTTTATATTTTTAAGTATTGTGTCTAAGCATGCTATGTGAGTATGTACAATTGGCAAGAATGTAGTACGTTGCTATTAGTATGATTTAGTTGGAAGTCAAGTTAATGCATAGATAGATTCTCATGAAATATCTTTTCAAATACATTCAAATCCAAATCTATTCATCTAAAGGGTCAAGTCGATACGGGTTCTAAACTTCTTCTTATTTTCAATTTTTTAAGGCAATTCGAGCTTTTGTTTTTAGTATAGAGCACACATCATTCAAGATTTCATTTGTGCTAGAAAAAGAACAAGCGCACATCATCTAGAGAGCACACATCGGTTGAGTCTTTCATTTTTTCTAAACAAAGAAAGGTGTATGTCAACCAAAGGGATTCGGTGAGTGTGTGACTCTCTCTCTCTCTCTCTCACACACACACACACACACATAGAGTCCGCTGAGCAGGATCTGCATGGATAGATGAGATCATAAGCACTATCGGGGTCAAATAGGGGTGTCCATTATCACCTACCTTGTTTGGCCTCTACATTGACGAGCTTGACACAGTGATGCAGACACAGGTGGGGTAGGTTGCTCGCTTGCGGGCACGTTGACCCGGATATTTCTTTGTGCAGATGATGTGACTCTCTTGTCTTCCTCAGTAGAGGGACTCCATAGATACCTTGACAAACTATAATCCTTTTGTGAGTCTCATGATTTGAAGCTCAACCTGGGTAAAACCAAGGTCATGTTCTTCAATACATCTCAAGTTGACATGTGTTATGAGCAGTTCACATTAGTGCATCGACCACAACATGTCTTTTCTTGTATCCCTTTTTTCCAAGATCTTCCATACCCAAAAGAAGTTCCTCCTAGTCCACATCTCCCAACACATGCACGATTACATTTCACCACATCTTTTGCTTCTCCATTTTTGCCTCCTACCACATGCGCACACCAGTTTCCATCTTGTGCATACTCGCCTGCATGACAAATGCACAATCTATCTACACAAGGAGATACATTCCCATCTCCTTCATTCTCGCTTGCATAAGCACCACGCACGTCACATGGCTTGCATGATTGTGTAGCACTACCAAGACCCATGCAGCCCATACTGCTTCAGCGAGACGAGACATCCAATTCATGCCTAGTGCATCTGTGGGCAGAGGCACGAAAGGAACAGTCAACATGTGCAATATTCTTGTCGCTCCCTTTGATCCGCACAAGATTTATGCATGTAAGCTGCTGAGGGTTTCTATGCCAACTGATGCATTGAAGGCCAGAGCATTGGAAGAAGCCACGTGCTTTGGTGTTTGTACATCTAGGCATCATCCGAGCAATAGGTCTAGTGCATGACGATATCCCAATGATACTATTTTTGTTCTGGAATGAAAATCATTTGGAAAGATGGCTAATCTACCTCGGACATGACGAAAAGCGACCATCTCTAGTGTTTCATAGAGATGATGTGGAAATGCCTACTAGAGCTCCATGGGTCTGAGCATGTATTTGATATTTTAAGTGCGCTAGCTCGCACTATTCATTACATGTACCAACAAAATGTCCTGCGTAATGATTTGCATGCGCAAAACATTATGCTACACTTCTCAGAGTCATCCGAGGAGGTGTATCTAGGCATTTGTGATTGGGGAATGATGACCCCATGCAGCACTAGAAAGCACTATCCCGCATTTCTCAGTGACAGCCCCAACACTGTGCAGAGTTCCATTTCTAGGGTTCATCACATTGCTCCAGAGTGCCTTTGCACCAATCCCCCACCTTTCAATGTTGCACAAGATGTGTACCCCATGTCTCATCACATCCTGAAGATCTTGGACATTTGTGCACCATCACCAAGTACAGGACCCAGAGAAGCATCGACGACAATTTGCGGTTCAGGGAAAGACGTCAGTCAAACTGACTAGATATCCAAGTACTACAAATTTTTGTGAGGTTTTTGAATTGCTCCAAGATATGGTATACAGCTCAGTCCAAACCAAGGACTTAGACCAGCAAATGACTGAGTCTTTCTTGGACGGGATGTAACATGAGTGATCGATCATGAATACTTGTAACATTGTTATTGTGGGGGTTAAAGGTCACTGTGCCTTTACCCCAGTTATGTACAATACTCAAACACATATATAAATGAATGAAAAAGAAGATTAGGGTGGTTCTGCACCCACCAAAACTTGTGGCTCTCTGTCTCTCTGTCTCTCTCTCTCTCCTTCTTCCGTTCTTGCTTCCGTTGAGAGCACTCTCAACTGGTATCAGAGCTCGGGTGATCTAGCTGAGCGTGCATGAATGCTTGAAGCTCAGCAGCTCTGTGGGAGGAAGGAGAAGCTCTGTGGGAAGCTTTGTGGGTGACTTTACTTGCATCCGACTGTGCAGAGACCTTGGAGGAACCTTTGGAAAAGTCACTTTGGCTTTACGAAGTGGTTTTGAGAGCCTGTTAAGTGGTTTCAAAGAAAAAGTCGTTTTTTGAGCTTTTCCCTATTCCGTTCGACGACAGAGACTTCGTATTGACTTGTAGAGGCAACTATTGCTTGCTTTTGGTGTCCACTTCACTTCAGGAGCTTGGAAACACCTTCATTCTTGAATCTGGGATCATTTCATTGGATTTCTGACTCACTGTGTCAGTTCCTGCGTTTTTTGCCCAGGTGTTGGAACTCAAGTTTGGAGTAACCATTTGCAGATGTGTCAGTTCTGGTGGACTCAGGAGGTCCTAAAATTGCTATGTTGCTCATCATTTGCACTCCGGTGGAGTTTACAAATAGCTCTGTTTCCAAAAACATTTTTTAGTCCGTGTGTTGGACCCAGTGATTGAGACCACGGTTTCCAAAACCGTCTGTCGCATTGCGTTCCGGATGCCCAAAAACCCCTACCTATCAGTCCTTGCGCGATTCGGTGGAGGATTTTTAGAGTTATAGATCTCTATGTATTCGATTTCATCTCTCTGTTATGCATTTTTCATTCTAAGGTTTTGAAACCTTAGATTTATGCCACATGGCAGTGGATAAGTGTTGACTCCCATTTCTCACTCATCGGTTGGGATTTTGGAGCTCTGGCAGAAGAGAGATATTTGCAGATTTTCTTGCCGAGTCCGATTATGCAATGGCACCCATGTTTTGAGGCATCTCAGGTTCTATTTTCAGTAGCAGTCATTACCGTGGGACTATGATTTCTTGAGCATACCTTATGCAGATCACTCTCGTTGCAGTTTGAGAAGTGTGCATTTGTGGTGTGCATTGGGTTGCAGTGGATGATTTATAGGCCATTTGGATGCATTATGGTCCTTATTGGATGCGCTGATAGGCCCAAATTGCCTTGTGGGATGCTATTTTTATGGACGCTTTGCACATGGATGCTATTTTATATTGAGGGATAGCTTTGACACATTGCAGGTGATGCACTGATAGTGCTATGCTCTCTTGGATGACATATTATTGATGCATATGCCAGTGGACGATGTTTATGCTTGAGTCATTTGGCACTTATTGGCATTTTCTTTTGGGCCAGATTTGCTCATATGGATGCATAGTATATGCACATGAGTCAGATGCATCTTTTGATGCTTTGAGCTTTGAGTTTTGGTGATATTTCACTCTATTGTGGCATACACATTTGGGTGCACCTGGTATTTGGTGTGATTCTCTCTTGCAGGCACTAGCATTTGGGATTTTGTTTCATTTGCATCATGGCGTCCTCTTCCATGTCTGAAAAGGAGTTTTTCAACATTAAAAAGTTTGATGGGACGAACTTTTCTTTGTGGAAAGAACAAATAAGGGATGTGCTTATTCAAAAGAAGCAGATTAAACCCTTGGCAGGGATTGAAGCTAAGCCTGCAAATATGTCTGAGGATGATTGGAATGAGTTGGATGCATTAGCAAAGTCTACTATTAGACTTCATCTTGCAGAGTCAGTTTATTTCACAGTAGTAAATGAGCAGACTACGGAAGATTTGTGGAAGAAACTGTGTGCCACTTATGAAAAGGAAACTGCCTCTAATAAAGTTTACCTCACGAAGAGCTTGTTTCAGCTGCAGATGAAGGAAGGGGTCTCCATTGCTTCTCACTTGAATGAATTCAATATTATTTTCAGCCAACTTCAGGCTCAGAAGATGAATTTTGATGCGGAGACTAAGGCAATATTTCTCTTATGTTCATTGCCATCCTCATGGGATACCTTCCGTACAACTGTCAGTAACTTTGCACCTGGTGGAGTACTGAAATTTGATGACGTTGTGGGTAGCTTGTTGGCTGAGGAGATTAGACAGAAGTCTATGGATGGCAACAAGCAGGATGCAGCCTTAAATGTGCAAAGGGGTAGATCACAGTTCAGGGGGAAGTCCCAAGAAAGAGGGAAGTCTTGTAGCAAATCCAGGGCACGGAACATTGAGTGTTACCATTGTAGCAAGAAGGGCCATATGAAAAAGGATTGCTACAAGCTGAAAAGAGAGCAAAAGGATAAGAAAAAGAATGCAAATTGGGGTGCAAATCAAAAGGAAGAGAGTCCAAGGGAGGAAAAAGGAAAAGTGAAGATCGAGGAAATCAATGCAGTCACACATGATAGTGACAATGACGTTCTCTTCATGTCTAGTTTATCTGTAGAGTTGCTTGCCACTTCAGATGATGCATATTCCCAGGATTGGATTTTGGATTCTAGTGCTTCATTCCATGTTACTCCCCATAGGGAATGGTTCTCCACTTATGACAGTGGAAAGAGAGGTTGTGTGCATCTTGGAAATGACTATGCATGTGACATAGTGGGAGCAGGTGACATAAAGTTTTCTTTTGCAAATGGGTCTGCATTTGTTTTGAAACATGTGAGACATGTGCCTAAGGTGAGCAAGAGTCTTATTTCAGTGGGTCAGCTAGATGATGCTGGTTTTCACACCACTTTTGGCTTTCAGAGTTGGAAAATTCAGAAGGGCTCTATGCTTTTGGCCAAGGGTGCCAAGTGTGGGACTTTGTATCCCTTACATGTATCAGGGGTATTTGATCATGTTATTGCAATAACCGAGCAGCCAAGCACTTCTTTGTGGCATTGCAGGTTGGGGCACATGAGCCAGAATGGAATGAAACTCTTATGCCGTTTGGGTTATGTACCGCATTTGAGTTTCTCTAATTTTGAATTTTGTGAGCATTGTCTCTATGGGAAGCAGACTAAATCAGCCCATAAAAGAAGGGGAAAGAAAGATCATAGAACTCCCAAAAACAAATTTCAAACACATAAATATCTAAAATATGTTTATCACAAGAGATCAAAGGAACTCAATAAAGAGAACCTAGAACTCCCACAAACAAAAGGAAAAAGACAAAAACCAAAAACCTCACAAGAGATCTCAAGAACTCAAAATGAGATCTTAAAGCTCCCTAACAAAAAATCCATCTTTTAAGATCCACGGACCAAGGGGTTGTTTCTTGACTCCTTGGTTTGCCCAACGGGGATGTATGGCAGCCCATGTTGGGGGCGAGACTTATCAAATACAGAGTGGGACCATGTGGAGTGACTTATATACAGGTTCTCATGGGATGATTCGTGGTAAGCCATCCGTTACCTCACTAGATCATTCAGGCGGAGTTTGGGCTATCACCCCCCCTATAGCTAGGTGTTGCATTTTAGGTCATCATGTATCTGTATCGAGTCAGGGAGTATGGGGATTACACCTCTTGGCGTAGCAAGCTACCATGGCTAGCTTTGTCCTCTTCTATGGCACTTGCATCCTAAGTTGCATTAATTCGAGCCTTTTTTTTAAAAAAAAAAGCCCAAATACACATTTTTTCGATTTAAAACATTTCAAACATTTCTTGATATTTTATTCGTATGAATAGGTTATTCGTATGAATAACCTATTTATTCGAATAAACATCTATTTGTACAAATAGCTCAGTTTATTCGTATGAATATACAAAGGATAAACTTGCAGCCACTACCATTTTTGGTATTCATACGTATACATCCATGCCTACGAGATCTCGTCATAGGTACCTTACCGCACCCTTGCTTGTGTTATAGTCTTTCGTTAGTAATTAATGTTTCTTTTATTTTGTTTTGTTTAGGACTGGCACTCATCTCTCTTAGGAGAGTTGTGTGTTGTAGTCTTCTTAAATTGTTTAATATTTATTTTGTATTGTATTCAAGTGTGTAGACAGGCTGGCACTCATCTCTCTTGCAACAGTAGTGTGTTGCAATCTGTTTTTGTTGTGTGTTGCAATTTTAATTATAATATAAATAATTGTTTTTTACCTCAGGCTGGCACTCATCTCTCTTAAGAGAGTTGTGTGTTGTAGTCTCACTTTGTATAAAAATGTTTGTTTGTAGGAACTCTTGGGCTGGCACTCCTCTCTCTTAAGAGAGTGGTGTGTTGCAATCCAAGCTTAGTGATGTTTTCATAGACGCTTATTCTCACACTCATCTCTCCCTTGAGAGTTGTGTGTTACAATCTAAGTTTCGAGATGTTTTCAAGCATTTAGTCTAGCACTCAACTGTCCCTTGATAGTTGTGTGTTGCAGTCTAAGTTAGATATCATGCGACGTACTCTTAGACACTTAGTCTGGCACTCAACTGTCCCTTGATAGTTGTGTGTTGCAACCTAAGTTAGATATCATCCGATGTGCTCTTGGACACTTAGTCTGTCACTCAATTGTCCCTTGATAGTTGTGTGTTATAGTTGAAGCCTAGTGTTAGATGGTGAAGTCCACGATTAGGTTATACCTAGTCCTTTTTTGTGGAGGTTACATGCTTTTTTTGTGTGTTTTAATTTTTTGTAGTCTATTACTTAATGTGAGCTTGAGTTGAGAGGTTATATCTAGGTAATTTCTTAGACCGCTTGCATTGTTAATTGTTATGGCTTAATGAGTTTCTTATTGCACCTGGCAGTGAATTCTTTTTTGAATTCTATGTTGCAGCTTATTGCATATGAGATGGCTCATGTAGGTGAGAAGAGGAAGTGTCAGCAACCTGATCTCACTAAGTTTTAGAGAAAGGTGCTGAAAAATGAGAATGTACACTTTTTAATGAATGTTGATCAAGACATCATTGAGACAAGTTTCCAAAATGGTGAAAGCGGTGTACAGAACTTAGTGAGGACAATGGTAGAGCATAGAGGGAGGACCTTGTGTGACCGATTTCCAGATGTTTTCATAGTAGACTCTATAGACCAATATTTGTACCACTTAGCAATCACAACAAGACAAAGACGCGCAAAATAGTGAGCACATCTATAGGCATTGGTCGAATAGCAAAAATATGGGTGCGTCTAATATTGCATCTACACTATGAATTAGACGCAGATTTAGATGCAAAACAGAGAATACAAAAAATGAAATTTTGGTGCAGGCTGATAAATGTACACCATTGCTTTCCTAACATTGCCCATGATTACCAAAGCACGTGAAATCAATGCTTTTTCGCAAACTCACATATATAAAAATAAAGTGAGGTGAGGAGAATGAGACAATATGTAAAATAGTTTTGCCAATATCAATGATGGTCAATCTCATCCTCAATGAGATCAACCCTTGCCAACTATCTACTTCAAAATCCAAACCAGTGTTGAGATCTACAAATACATTCAACCCACCACTACTTGTGCTACTCATGTCCTCATGGGTCATGGCCTCAATATCTGTATCTCCTAAATCATGATCATCATCTTCTCTCGTATCACGATCATCATCACCTCCATGGCCATGATCATCCCCATATGCTCCATATTAGTGAATGCACTATACATCACTTTGGAACGTGGCATAATAGGTATGACATGCCACCACCTATTATTATCCACCATTGGTTGATAGACAACCTAATTCAAACACAAATACAATCATGTTATTTTCCTTGCATCGAAGGTATCAAATATTTAAAAGTGAGTATTTTTATATGTGCGTGCAATACTTGTTCACATTGTTGCAGTAGTACTAGTGTGTCCTTCTTACTTTGCCACAAAACTTTGTGGAGTCAATAGTTACAAAGCCACTTGCATGGCATTTGATTGTTGCACTAAGGCCTTTTTCCACCACGTCCTTGAACCACTTTACATCCAAAACATCCATAAAAAAGCGTCGAAAGTCAAGCTTAATAATATCTTGGATTATGCCACAATAATCATCCATGGCTCCATTGGCTCCCTCAAAACTAGCGATGATGCCACAATCTTGTGTGTTTCTCTTATCATCAATCCGTTGTGTTTGAAAATGCTTGCCCTCACACCATATAGCGTTGAACATAGTACACTACACCAAGACAAAATCAATTAAATAAGCAATCTAAATTGTTGAAAGCTCCTTACTTATGCATAACATTCTATATACCAACCTTGCTCATGCATCCCCTAGCATACTCCCGTCTCCCTCTACTCTCTCCATTTTGTCAAGTAGCCAATCCACATGAATATCCTTTGGAAGTGCTCTTAGATGCTGAGGGTATGGCACACGATATCCATGGTGTGTACGAAAGAGGGCCCTTTCTCCTTGTCTTCTTACCTTTGCATCCTCATATCTTGTCACCCGTCTTTTCATCACATCACTATTAAGCATCAATAGAGGTTCATATTATTAAGCAACTCCGTGTCTATTACTTTGTTGCATCCTTTCCCTTGAGGCACAATAGAGGTCATCCTTAGGTCTTCATCATCTCTCCATACTCGAGGGAGAGAGCTATCCACATCAACAAGAAACTCAGAAATATATACAAGTGACTCTTGTACCAACCAACCCTCGGCCATGCTACCTTCAGGTCATGCATTTTGTCTCATAAAACCCTTCAAGGTCTTCATGAAGCACTCGAGGAAGAACAACCATCGTGCATGTACAGTACTGCATATAGCAATCTCATCCACCAAATGCACTATGAGATGTAGTTGGCTTGTGAGAATAGAACGTGGAAATGTCTCCTCCACTAAACAAACGACCTCCACTAACATAACTCGAGCATTCTCAAGCGTGGTGGGATCTATTTCCTTTGAGCTCACATACCTAGAAAGGAAAAAGTATGCAATATTAGCAATATAAATACCTTGCATCCTGTAAAGTATCTCACAAGCTCACCCATCTTGTAAATACAATATTCACATTTTGTATCCTATAAAGTACCTCACAAGATCGCCCATCTTGTAAATACAATCCTTCAAGTCCTTCGATGTACTACGAGAAATGCTAGTAGGTAGTATGAACTGAACACACAAGGAATGGTTGATTAGTTGCTTCTAATTCACTCACAAATTTGGAAGGAAAAAGATTTTATGCACATAAAATACTTGGGGCATCTTGTGCCAATCATGAGATTTCAAGCCATATAATTGCTCTACACCTCTTTTCTTGCTCTGTGTGAAGGCCCCCTTCAAACACCTCATGCATCCAGTGGGAGTACGAACTGTAGTGATAGCTCACTTCACTGCCACCATCTCTAGCTTTGATAACCTCCATGGTGCACAAGGTCAAAAGACATGCCCATTTGGCCTCTCTTGTGGCCAAGCTTGACACATCCTCCCTATGGTACGTAGATTCTCTATTATGCCTGCGGAATCTCATCTCCCATTCAAATGTTCCCAAATGGTAGATGGCACATTCTTGAAGATATGCATGGGATCAAGTAGATGATTAATCTTAAGGTGGGACCAATATGGTAAACGATAAAAGATGGAGTATCTAAACAAAAGCTGGTGTTAGCGGGCAATCTTTATTTCCAGCCAATATAGCACACAATAGTTACAAACCTTTACCAAGTGGTGGAGGAGTCATGGATCCATCCCAAATTCTCATCCAATCTCTCACAATGAGTGACTATGGGGGGACTTCATTCCAAGGGGCGACATATTTAGGATCAGGTGGAAGAAATCAATTCTGATTCTCATAGATGACCTTATTCAATGCATCTGCAAGTGAGGCAACTAGTAAAGGACCACAAATAGGACATGCATGGTAACCCAATGTAGTGAGATCTGATCAATAGACACAATTAAGAGTTCCAGGTGGGTTTAGGGTGCCACACCGATTGCCTACTCATAATTAAAAGTGCAATGCTTACCTGAACACTCACCATAGCCTAGGAAGTCATGCATCATCCACATCAAGACTGCTTTGCAGTTGAAGTCTCATAACGAGGGAGGCCTGCTCACATCATGCACCTCGATACCTCTCCAAAGTATCTCTAGCTCATCAATCAAAGGCTCCAAATAAACATCAAGATTTTTGACTTTATGTTTCCATGGAATTAGAAGGGATAACATAATATGTCCTTTCTTAATCACCATAGAGGTTGGAAGATTGTAATTCACCAATATCACTAGCCATACACTGTAAGAGGTGCTTTTGAGACCAAATGGATTCACACCATCCATACCCAATTCAAGTCTCAAGCTCCTAGGTTCTTCCTTGAAGCTTGGCCATGTGTATTTAATATGCTTCCATGCAGGAGTTCTCCACTTGCCATCAGTTGATTGATGGGAGGAATGCCATGACATGAGCTCTGCAATGGATTTGCACTTGAACATATGTTGGATGTGAGGGATTATGGGAAAATGTCATAGAACCTTATGAGGCACATCCAAAGTTTTGAGATCTTCTCTATATCTTGCCTCTCCACAAGTAGGACACTCTCTTGCATCCTTATGTTGTCCACAAAACAGAATGCAATCGTTGACGCATGCATGGATGCGCTTGTAATCTAACCCTCCAAGAGAGGTCACGTGTTGCCTTGCCATATCTCTTAAGGTCGGTAATTTATTCTCCCTTGGAAGCATTTTACACAATAGCCTGCATGTGAAGACCATAAATGAGAAAAAGCGTTCGAGTAATTGACCCACTAGCATAATTCACCATGTTTGCAAAATAGACTTTAAAGCTTACTTGAGTAATGCATTCAAACTTGCATTGCTCCATCCATAGATGGTCTGCAAGTTTAGTAACTCAAGGGAGGCACGTAGAACAAAGAATGTGCACCCGTCAAACAGCGGAAACGATGCTGCAGTAAAAAGATCGTTCTGCTCCATGCTATCATCCCTACCTGAGGACTGATGGACATATAAATCCCGCACCATATCATCAAACACCTCCTCCTCCATGGCCTCATGAGATAATGGTGGAGGGCTACTATCACCATTACTCCATGCATCCGTAACGGTCCCTCGTGAAGATCCCACCTCATATCGCCGATGCTTCACCTCCTCACGATGAGCATAGGGCAACATATGCGGGTGTGGCACTGCATCCTATATCAAATTAAAACGGGAACATAACTCAAACACATGAACACCCATAGGTATCTCATTCAACCTTAACTCTTTAACACTTACCATGTTTATGGCCACATCCCATTCTCCATACTTTAGGATGTGATTGAGTGTAATTCTGCGCGCACGATACATGTTTCCTTAACATCGATCACACATGCATTTGATTTTTTACTCCAACCACATTTTGCGATGGTGGATACGGAGGGATTCATCCTCACTGGAGCTACTTGTTGAAGATGAATACATCCTACATGTATATAAACAACCCAAAAAATTTGTTCTTGGATGAGTTGTAAACGTCAAAACTCTGTGGAGCATCTAAAAGCGTCTAACACTGCGTCTGTACTATGGAGCACGTCTATAGGTGCATCTAAAATGTACTTTAGACATGTTGATAGACGTGCAGATAGACGTGCTTTTAGACATGCAAATAGACGCATAGATAGACGTGCTTTTAGATGCGCAGACTGCGAGCTGATTTTTGAACCTCCTTTTAGCACGCTTGCTTTTCTTCACATACTTTTAATCTCGAACGGATTGCTTTCCTATTAATAGACATAGCTTTGAGCATTCACACTTATCTCCAAGCACCCACACTCATCTCCAGGCTTACACAATCATCCCCAAGCACACAAGAGAAGAGGGTGAACAAGGAAAAGAAGAAAGAGAAGCAAAGGGTGAACAAGGAAGAGAAGCAACTTTGAAGAAAGAAAAGAAGCTTCCATACCTCTATCAAAGGTAAGTCTCTTGGTTCGGTTGATCTTCTTTGGAAGTTGCTCTCTTTGGATTCGTCCTTTGTCGTATGCAGGGAATGAATGTTTTTTGTACTAGTTGGTCGAGTGCATCTCCTTTTCAATTTCTTAGAAAAAGGCATCTATCGGAGCACATCTATAGATGTGTCTAATAGCACGTCTATAGACGCGTCTATCTTTTGGAAAAATAGATGATTGTTTGATTATGCCTAATGAGTGGTCACTGGCTTAATTGATGCATTAAGTGCAATGTTTTCCTTAAAGTTTTTCATACTACATGATACGTGTTTGCTTACAGGGGTGGAAATAGAAGCTTGTTAATGCATGGTGCATATTTTTCGTTAGATGCAGCAGGCATTAGAGGATATTTGGGGTCTCAAAAGGGCCTCCAATTAGTGTTTCCTAATTTCAAGGGATTAGAGAGGGATTTGACATGTACCAATGAGAGCGCTCCTATGTGTGGGGCAATGGTACATTGAGGTGTACAAAAGGACATGTTGAGCATTTATGGGTGGGGAGACCTCTCACCCATGGTTTAGACCCATGATCTTCACCCCCAGCCATTGATCCCATCTACAATGCAAGGGATACATTCAAATTTGTGGTAGAATTCTCCAAGCCATTAGATCAAGGTGTAGATCCAATGGATATAATCAAAGCATAGAAGGATCAAATCTAAACCCTTGAAAATGGCAAGGATCTAATGGATGAGATCAAAAGAGAAGGGGGATCATTTTAAGCCATCCATCTAGAAATAGATCTAAGGGTGGAGATGCAAGGAAAAGGCGCTAGAATCCGGGCCATCAAGATCTCAAGGAGATCCAAGGGTGAAGATGGAAGAAAAAGGCGCTCAAATCCACACTGTCCATTATGCGCATGAATCTCAATCGTTGATCTGAATGGCTCCATCTACACCCTCCAAAATGCACCTTAATCTAGGCCCTTCATTTGATTCTTTGATCTCCACCATTAGATCTATCCAAGATCTAATGGTCCACAATAAATGGCGACCTATCCGCCATTATTACACCTCTATTTTGTCAACCTTTCCCAATTTGGAGCCCATCAAAGGTGCCTCCCATCAATTTGAGCATCCTAGGCCTTTGATTCATCCATCATCCACCTCCATCCAAGGGCCAAGGCTGATCAATTTCAAAATAAAGGTACCCATGCTAGTTGAGTAAATGCTAGGGGACCCTTAGCCCATGGCTTACCGTAGTGGGTTCACTTGGTATTAGCTTAATCCATTACTTAATCCATTCCTTATGAGGCCCTTTTGAGACCCCTTTTGACTCAAGAAAGAGAGAGAGAGAGAGAGAGAGAGAGAGAGAGAAATTAAAAATCCTCATTGTGCAAGGGAACATTTGATCGAGAACCATAGAATCCTCAATGTGTTGGGAAGTATTTTTCATTTTAGGAAATATTTACTATACTATTTAGTACCACAAACGGGTGGTGATGCTCTGAAAGGTCATACCAATCAACATTACTTTTGCTTTTTTGTTAAGGATGAAAAACTAGTAATACAGTGGCAACAATATTCTCATGATACAAAATTAAAACCTAAAGGTCCTTAGAGTGTCATAACTTCAACTCTAAGCAAAGACATGTATCCAAAATGGGCTCCTTTTCAAGAATCTAGTAATAAATCTTTGTGAAATAGATGCCTTAAAAGGTTTTATTGTGTACAAAGAGAAAATGACATGGAGATTTTTTTCTTGGAAGGAATGCAATGCTATTGCAATTGAAAAGACACACAAATTGATAAAAGATCTTTAGGAAATGCAAGAATAGGACGTAGAGAAAGAACACACTTTGTTTCAGCCAAATGTTGGTAACAACTTGCACCCAACTCCAATCTTCAAAAATAAATTTGAATCGCTACTCCCACATGGGTGAAAGCAGCATTAGGTGGTATAATTTTTCAAAGAAAGCATGAAAAAAAGATGAAATGGAAACGAAAACTTTTACACATGAAGTCCAAATTTGTCAAACTTTATAATGATGAAAATGTGAATGTGAAGTCCTAGGTTACAAAAATAGTAGTCATGAGCAGTGATGATCATGGGTAGTGTACAAGGTGTTGTTATCCATATTCCCCTTTCCTCCCTTTGACTCATACCATACTACACAGGAAAAGGAATGGGTCCCAAATCATGTACCAGTTTCAAAGCTTTCCATAGAAACAACCATATTGTCTTGGAAATCAAGACAAGGAAAACAAACAATCACATGGAATATTTGATAGAATAAAAATAAGAATACCATAACCAAGTATTTTGCATATACAAGAGTTTTTAAGGATGCTCACTAAGAAGGAAGTAGAAGGAGACAATGCAAATAAACAATTTCCATGATAATAGTGTTGTATTGAGTTCTATAGCAATATGATAAAATAAGAAAATGGTAGGCAACAAAGCACAATGAACCCATTGTTACATGCTATCTTTGAACACCATTCAAGCATCAATAAAGACGAGAGATGATGATAGCCAGATGAGAGTTAATTCAGATGGAACCCAAGCGGTAGGTGATGAGACATGGAATAAATTAACAACCAAATCATATTTTCAAAGGGAAAATGTCAAGATCGCTCATTTGTACTTCAATCTTTGTAAAGGTGGAACTAATCAATGTGCAAATAGTGGATAGTACCCGTCGCCTAGAGTGTCAATCAAAATTCAATTATTGTAAAGGTAGAATTCAATCATTAAAAAGGCCATGGGTAGTACTCATTGCCTCGAGCATTGGACTCTGTTGTACAAATGTCAAAGACTCGTTGAGAGCAATATTTCATATAAACATATGATAATGTAAAATTACAAGCATAGCTCTTGCTATTCTTTGGATAAAAGACTCTTCCATCTCTCTTCTCTATGTAAATGTTTTGAATTTGTGCATATTGTGAGTTCCATTATTCTTCATATTGAATTTTAAATGTTTTCCCATGGATTTAAATTAATATGAGTTAAATAAATTAAGAAAAAGTGAAATTTTGAAATAGGATCCGTAAAAATAAAAAGTTAATATGAGGATTTAACACTAGAACAATGATGCTAGATAGTTCTAACGTTGATCATGCAAATGCAAGAGCTTCTTACAATAGCAATTTTTAACTTTAAGGTAGAGGATGCATAGTCACAAATTAGCTTTTGGATAATGTTGAATAATGTTTTGGAGAAACAAGATTTTGGCAAGCCAACTTTAGGGGTTCATGTCAAATGAAGCTCCAACAAATTGGAGGGGAGTCCCATTATATACAATAGTGGACCTAACATTGTCTATCCTAACAAGGAGGCAGTTTTAATCTGAAAAGCATAACAGGAAATGTAGGCTATGGAAAAATTCACCCTCAAGGGAAGCCCCTGAGCAACAGCTAGTTGTAATCTAGATTTGGTGGAAGAATATCCATGCTTTGGGGGATGAGTTCCTAGATTGATAAATAGGTGTATGCTCACATATCCCTTCCTATTAGGGTGAATCTATGGTAAACGATATGCTAACAAGTACATCTAAATTGTAAATTTGTATTGTGGTTTTCCCTTTATGCTTGAACCATAGAGTTTATTGTGTCCCTTAAAGTTATGTCATGTTCAATTTATTAAGCCCTCCCAAAATGCTTTCTTTTGAGTGAGATATGCTTGTGGTTGCCACTGCTACTCGTATCTTCATTTTGAGGAAAGGAATAAAATTCATTACCTCCAACACTTTTCCTTGAGTTTGGAGTTTGGATTAGTTGCTATATTTTGTAATAAGTACACATAAAATCCTTGGCTAGTCTTGTGAAGAGCGTGGGAGAGAAGGAAGGAGTCTCACTTGCAGCTTTCTCACATACACAATGGGGGAATATACACAAAGGTGGAGGTTGAAAATAGTTTTCCTCTTCTTAGTTGTGAAAGCCAAAAGAACTCTCTCTTAGTACAAAAGAATAGGTGAACCCTATATAAGGGTCTCAAACCAAACTCAGCTAACTAAGGTGGCATACTAATTGAGCCACTAACTAGAGTACATAAAGATAGCTATCATCCAGCTATTATTCATGGGCGGTGTACGAACCGCATTTGTAGCTAACAAGTCGGTGACATAAATGCACAACGGTCACCCTGGCATATCACGAGTGGAGCTCGATATCTCAACATAGCCCCTTGAGCTCAATCCCAATTCCCACACACCAAGCAGGTCTCTAAACTTGCGTAGCTTCTCTGCACCCAATGCCTTCGTGAATATGTTAGCTACCTAATCCTCTGTGCTGACATAAACTAGATCAATAAAACCTACTGAAACCTTCTCCCGCACATAGTGATAATGCACCTCAATGTGCTTTTTTCTAGCATGATAGATTGGGTTATTTGCCAAGTGTATACTACTCATGTTGTCACTATAAATGACAACTGGCCCATCTGTAGACTGATGCATATCATAAACTAGCTTATGCAACCAATCTACCTCACATGCAGCCATTGCTGCAACCTTGTACTCAGCCTCTATGCTCGACAAGGCAACTGTAGGCTATTTCTTGCTACTCCAAGTGATTGCAACACTCCCAAAAGAGAACATATATCCACTTGTAGATCATCTATCAAAAATACTACTAGCCCAATCAGCATCAGCGTATCCATGCAATTGTATCTAAACCCCAGTCTCATAAAATAGTCCAGACTGCAATGTGGACTTCACATACCTCAGTATGCATCTAGCCGCATCCAAATGTGGTTTTGGTGCCTGTATAAATAGACTTACCAACCCAATAGCATAGCTCAAATCTGGCCTGGTAATAGTCATATAAATCAAACTTCCTACTATGCGTCTGTACAGAGTAGGGTCTTCTAGAAGCTCACCTGCATCTATGCTCAACTTCACATTCTACTCCAAAGGAACTGAAATATGCTGATAGCCTACCACCCCATATTTGGACAACATGTCCAATCCAAATTCCCTTTGCAAGAGCCATATCCCACTTGTGGATCTAATCACCTCAATGCCCAAGAAGTAACGTAGCTCTCCCAAATCTTTCTTCTCAAACTTTTGCTTCAATAGCATTTTTAAATGAAGGATATCTTCATCACTATCACCTGTGATGATTAAATCATCAACATAAATGACAAGTAGTATAATGCCTTTAAATTTCTCTATTTTTCTCACATAAAGTGAGAAACCTGCCTTGGAAATTTGAAAGCCAATAGTGACAAGATACTGTCCTATCTTGTCAGACCATGCTCTGTGTGCTTACTTCAAGCCATACAAGGCTTTCTTCAACCTGCAAACAAATTCAGGATGAACAGCATGAACATAACCTGGTGGCTGCTCCATATAGACCTCTTCTTGCAAATCACCATGCAAGCATTCTTTACATCCATCTGATGTGAAGGCCATCCCTTTGATGTAGCCATATCAATGACTGCTCTTACAGTTGCCATCCTTGCAACCGGATTGAATATTTCTTCGTAATCAATGCCATATGTCTGTGCATACCCCTTGACAACTAATCTTGCCTTGTATCTGTTCACAAAACCATCTGCATTATGCTTCACCTTATAAACCCACTTGTAACCAATGACATTCTTGTCCTTATGCAAAGGCACCAATTCCCATGTAGCATTTGCTTCCAAGGCATCCATTTCTTCATCCATGGCTCTCTCCCATTTTTCTTTTCCCATGACTTGCCCAAAAGGAGTGGGTTCTGGTTCATGTATCACTTTGACCATATAGGCATAGTGAATGGCTGTAAATCTGTCATATTTTAGCCTGTCCACAGGATACCTAGCTCTAGTAGACTTGTGCAAAATAGGCTCACTACTAGGTGCTCTCAAAACATCCCTTGTCTTCCTTACTCTAGGTGTAACAATAGAAGGAATACTGAACTCATTATCAAGGCTCTATTCTGAGCCATTGGATTCACCATCCACATAAGAGTGACTTGCATTCACAGCAACCATGGGATGATCTACTTTCTCTTTTCCTTTTTGTGATACTTGCATACCACTATTTGCATTACTTTGAGGAGATCCTCTTGATCTCAATCTACCTATCCATGGCAAAGTATGTGAACCACTGCTAGAGGACACTACAGGTCCACTAATATTTTGTGATTACTGCTGTGAATTCGGTGCAGCATTACCATTTTGTGCATCTACATCATCAATCACATTTATTGGTTTATACCAGCTACTCATCTCATAAAAAACAACATGTTTGCTCACTGTAAACTTACGAGCAGAAGGATTATAGCATCTATACCCTTTCTATTGCAGAGAATAACCAATAAAGATGCACTTCTCAACTTTTGGATCCAACTTGGATGTCAACTCATCTGGCACATGAACATAGGCAATGCAACGAAAAACTTTCAAATGAGAAATATCTGGTTTCCTACCAGTATACCTCTCCTCTAGCGTCATGCCATGTATTGTTGCAATGGGAGTCCTTTTCATTATGTAGACTGTTGTAGCAACTACTTCAGTCCAATAATAATCTGGCAGGTCTTTTTCATTGAGAATGGCACGAGATACCTCTCCAATATGCTTGTTTTTCCTTTCTGCAAGTCCATTTTGTTGTGGGGTATGATTGCATGAATATTGCTGCTTTATGCCATGCTCCTATAGGAAACTTGCAAACTCATTTGAGAGGTAGTCTCCCCCTCCATCTGACCTTAGACATTTTATTTGCAGGCTTGTTTCTTTTTCAACCATAGCTTTAAAAGCTTTGAAATGCCCAAACACTTCACTTTCTTTTCATAAAATACACCCAAACTTTTCTACTGTAGTCATCAATAAAAGTGACAAAATAATGACAGCCTCCAATAGATGCAGCTTTAGTAGTCCACACATCAAAGTGGATTAATTCCAATGGCCTCTTCCTCTCTTGAACATGTCTAGGAAATGGTTTCCTTGCCTATTTTCCAAATTGAAAGGCTTCACATACCTTATGCATTTCTGCAACCTTGAACTTAGGCAATCTTGCAACAATAATTTGGGCCTGCATTAATTTAAGTCACTGTACATTAACATGACCAATGCGTTTGTGCCAGATATCAATATCTGCAACTACATCGGTCCCATGTGCAAACAATGTTGCACTCAATTCAGGCATGTCTGCATCCAACGTAAACATCCTACCCTTCTTCTTCCCTTTTGCTATCAAGCGACCTTTATTTTTCATATCCTCAACAAAGAATCCATGAGGATTAAATCTGACCTGCTCAAGCATTTGACCAATAGAAACCAGGTTCTTGGTGATAGTCAGGACATGAAATACAT
Organism: Dipteris shenzhenensis; assembly: GCF_047967505.1. NCBI lineage: Eukaryota > Viridiplantae > Streptophyta > Polypodiopsida > Gleicheniales > Dipteridaceae > Dipteris > Dipteris shenzhenensis. The sequence goes on along the minus strand of NC_141605.1, from coordinate 45,154,702 downwards.
CAGACAGGTATTTCTTTTTTCCATCCTTCATAGACAAAGGAATTTTACCAATCTACACAATAGGATGTGCAATATCATCACCAGTCTCCATAAATCCTAGTCTTTCCATTTCCCTTGCCTGCATCAATTCTACATCACTTGTCATGTAGTTTGATGCACCTGATTCAACATACCACACATCATTGCTTTCTTCTACACTTGTCATAGAATTGGTCATATGTTGCACCATAAACAGATACTCATTTCTGTCATCACCTTGTCTACTAGAGGATGCATAATTGCCTTGTTGCAATTTTCCAATTATGATGTCATTCTGCTTTTTATAGTAGTCTTTAACCATATGACCCATTTTACCATAGTAGTAGCATTCAACATTGTTGTTTGCATTTTGGCCTCTCTGCCATCCACCATGACCTCTTTGGCTCCCCCTACCTCTAAAGTTACCACATGCGTCCTCCTCCATAGGACTGGTTTTATTGAACTTGCTACATATTCTAATTTCTACCACGTCCTCCAAATCGGCCTACTCTACCTCTACCTCTACCTCTTCCAGCATTTGAGTAGAAGACAGCTTCTTTTGAAGTTCCTCCTGAAGAAGATGCACCATCATTTCTCTGCTCTTCAGAAATTAGAAGAGCAATCAACTCCTCAAAATCAGGAAAATTCTCACAGACGGCATTGTGCATAATCCTTTCCTAGACCATTCAAGGTCATAGAAACTAAATCATCATCTTCCACTGGTGACCCAATAGAAGCAAGTACATCTGCAATCTTCTTCACCTTCATGTGGTAGTCATTGATGCTCATATTTTCTCTCTGCACATTATGCAACTCCTACTTGAGTTGCATTTTCCTAGCTTGTGTATTTGTGCTATACATTTTTGTCAAAGTATCCCATGCCTCCTTCGGTGTGCTTGCATCCTGAATATGCACAATCATAGAATCTGAAATACTGATAGACAGCCAATACATAACTTTTCTAGCTCTCTCATGCCAGCCTTTAAATGCCTACAACTCCTGTTGATTGGGAACATTAGGAATAATTGGTTCTTGTATAGCTCCAGTAATGAACTCCCAATAGTCTTTTCCCTTAAGGAAATTCATCGTTCTAAACTTCCATGCTTGGAAGTTGTTCTTGTCGAGCTTTTTAGTGACAATCTGTGAAAGAGCATCAGATGCCATTACAAAACACTTCAGAATATTCTATCACTGCAAAAAAACACAACTTTTTCCTCACAAGGGCAAATTTGCAAAACTGACGAGAGTGGTATTTGACCACACAGTCACTTCCTAGTGACGATTATGCATCAATAGGCAATAAGAATGATTATGTCACTCCCAATATCTCTGCGCACAGGCATACGATGTAATTTTTGTGATAACTTTTCACTATCCTGCAGAATAGTGTTCGCCCAACAAAAACAATGCACTTTCCTAAGTGCCTGCAGAAAACTTCTGCCACCAAAACAGGCCCCGAAATGGCCTCAAATCAAAAAAATAATTTCACTATCATCTTGCCACATCGCGAAGGACATCCCAATCTGAGATAGTGCACTCTTGCACTTTCACATGTGGAGATATAGGACTGTGGCACTTCGGGAAATCAAGTTTCAAAAATCTATTGATTTGCTTATCCTGATGGCAAGCTTTGCAAGGGTGGCACGAGAGGTCATGCAAAACCTCAAAAATAGTCCCATGCCCAACATTACAGGCATGGAATTTTGGAGGCTCCATGGTGCACTTCCAGAAATTCCTTGCTTGCCTTACATCATGCAGCAGAGACTACCTTGTAGACCTCATGGATGATGCCCAATTGGCTGCAATCCATAGGAAAAGGGTCACTATGATCGCCAAAGACATGCAATTCATTGTTTGTCTTAGGAATCCCAAGGGCACTTAGGTTTTTTGTAATATATGCCTTGAGCACTAGTTAGGGTTTCGTTGATGTACTCTACCTTTGGGCATCTGTTTTGTATTATCATCTTTTGAATATAATAATGTGTCTTTTTTTGTATTGACTTTTTATGTGCAATCTCAAATTGATTTTCATTATATTTGCAATCTACAATCTACTTACATGAAAAATGGAATAATATTAAGCAAATCTCAATGGAACATGCAAAAGGAAATAATACTTACATGCAAAAGGAAAAAATATTCAGTAACAACAAGAAAATAATTTGAAAATTGTATTCTTTATTGACTCAAAGTGGCATTACAAAGTGCATCCACTTTAGGGCGCAATTTACTCTAGCCTATGCTTCTTCTTGCTTGGTTCAGATCCCTTTTTTGCTTGTTGAAAAGGAATGGGTTGCACAATTTCATTTTCTATGACTTGGGGATCTGTAACACTAGCTAGCCTTGCAAAAGCTTTAATGCTATGAAGAGGTCTGGATTGTATGTTTGAGAACAAAAATAAAGGTGCATTATGACTAATCACAACAACACAATCCACAGTAGGATGGATGGCCCTCATCTTCACCATCCAATTAAGGACCCTAAACTTCATAATATTCAAATTTCCATTTGGTGATAATTGCTGATGGAAGACCAAAATATGTTGAGCCACTCTATTGATGTAGTAACCAATTGAAGCCATCCCCCCACCAGAAGACCCTCTGGTTCCACCCTTGCATCTAGCATATTCATCAACCCATAAGATATCCTACAACCAACATATTACATCAAAACCCTAAACCATGATTTGTGATTATATAAATTTAAAAATCATCAATTTTTAGGAATAAATAAGAATTAGGGTTTTCTCACACAAAAAATAATCTATTAAAACAATCATTTCTGGGAGGCCATTGAGACATTAGTTTCCATATGCATGATTATGCAAAAAAATCCCTTGAAACCCTAAATCTGACATCATGTGACAAGGGCCTAGTTTTTGCAGAAACTAGTCCTGGTCATTGCACAAATTGTGCCCTAGTTGCACGATGTTAGCTTTAGAGTCTGTAGGGGGTTTTTTTGCATAAAAATCAAGCATATGGAAACTAATGTCTCAATGGCCTCCCAGAAATGAATGTTTTAATAGATTATTCTTCCCATATTATTCTTCCCATGTGAGAAAACCCTAAACCTAATTGTATCCCCTATTGGCTGAATTAAAACCCTAAACCTTATTTTTTCCCTATGGGAGAAAACCCTAACAAGTGGGAGAGGGTTGTGAGAGTGGGTAGTTTAATTTATTCAATTTCAACTGGTAAGGAATAAAAAATCAAATTTAGGGCTCAAACCCCAACCAAATGATATGCATGACTCACGGATATGATGATAAGATGACCTTGCTCTCAACTTGCTCCTCATCTAGGTTAATAGTATGCTCCTCAGGTTCTATTTCTAGGTTTATGTCATCTCCACCACTTGTTGATGGACATACTCCACCACTTGTGGATGTAGAAGGACCCTCGAGTTGCTCTCCAACATCCTCATCAAACTTGCTAGTTGCAAGGAGAATGGTAAGGGTTGCATCTCTCTCGATCAAATGAATTGGGGAAGATGAATCATTCCCGATGGGGATAGCACACTCATGGAGAGAGATAGGGAAGTTATCCATGGCCCTACCCAATATCTTCCTGAAATTAGCACTCTAGTCAAAAGAGTTCAAAACATCCAATGAAACCCATTGGTGAGGGGAGTCAGCAATTGCAACAGATTGCCCATGGATAAGTCTATCAAAAATTTAAGAGGGGTTATCTCATTAGGAAGGAGAGCTCTCAAGTGAGACTCAAGATGGAATGCCTTACAAAAGACACGATAAACCTGATCTGTAGAGGCATGCGAATCAGTGGATGAAATCCACTGGTCAAAAGACTTTGTACAGGAAGCCATGATGAGTGCAGGAGGATACTCGGGAATTTGAAAGAGGAGGTTGTGGAATGCAAGGTTACTCAAGAGTGGGAAATTGAAAATGTGAAAATGACCTTATAAGTGTACTTTATAAAATGGGAATTAGCCTTAAAAATGCTTTTAATTAAAATATTTTTATATTTATTGTTTTTACTTTGGAAACTCTCTCTCTCTCTCTCTCAACCAATGATCATCTTGCTGCCTTGTTGCCCTTAGCTACCTGTGTCATGGACATTGGACATTGGGATTTTACATTTTTTGTATTTTGTTAGCAGCTCCACTCTTTGGATCATTTGTATTTGGGTTTTTTCAATCTCATAGTCTCTCAAAGACGTTAACCTTATTTTTTTCCTCTTTCTCAATTTAGAGGTGTAAATGAATAAATGCAATCTTAACTCTCTCTCTTCCCCTCTCTCCCTCTCTCTCTCTCTGTCCCACTCTCCATCTCCCTCTTTTTGTCCCTGCGGTCTCCATCTCCATCTTTCCCTCCCCCTCCCTCTATCTCAATCTCTCCTTTGTGTCTCTGGCTACTCTCTCTCTCTCTCTCTCTCTCTCTCTCTATCAATGTCTATTCATACATCTAACAATGTCTCATGGTTAGGTGCATGATTTGTGTCCCTTATTGCACTCTCAACTTCTCTCTCTCTCTCTCTCTCTCTCTCTCTCTCTCTATATATATATATATATATATCTTGCATAGTCTAATTGCTATCTATTTATCTCACTATGTGCGACCTTCATACTTTTTTGCTAGATTGTGTGCGACCTTCATACTGAAGACTCCCAATCTCAACATGGAGGACATGCAACACCCCAGTTACGCATGCTACAGGCTCCCACTCTTTGTAAGTAGATGGATATAGATCTATAAAACAAATATAAGGCATAAGAAAGTCATGTCAAAATCCCCAAATAAATGCAAGTACTCTAAAATGCAAATGAAATACTAGTACACATTGAAAAACTTACAATTGGGCCTACGATATGGAAGGCTACAGTGAGATGCACATATATGTTTGCATGGGTAAAGATTTGCTGAATATATACCTGTGTCATTGTGTTACTACCAGGAGAAATTTCAAAATCTAAGATCCTTCCCTTCCAATGTTTGGAGGTGTCCATTGCATCCTTCCGACAAACTTTGTAGCACCCACTATTAGTGGGTTAACCATTGCATTTTGATCCAAGAATATTTCCTAGAGAGCTGAGGAATCCATTCCGCATGGTCATCCTTAACATTCTTCAATACAACAGGCTATACACTACTACAATTTCCATCATTTTCTACTTTCATAGCTTCTACCCGTGTACCATATGATTAAAATTAGCTCTTTCTACCTCTTTCTACTTCTATAAACCCCCAAAATTTATGTCTGTTCTTCTCTCTTTCTCTATCCCTATCTTTCTCTTCCTCTGTAGCTCTCTCTCTCTCTCTCTCTCTCTCTCTCTCTCTCCTTCCATCTATCCTCTAACTAAACCTCTCAAACAAACAAATAAAACATTATTTCAAAAAACATAGAATACGTTTCTCTCTCTCTCTCTCCCTCTCCCTCTCTCTCTCTCTCTCTCTCTCTCTCTCTCTCTCTCTCCATTTGTTTCAAGATACCCCTCACCTCGGGGGTGTACTACTTTAGAAACCCTATGTATCATGTGTGTTCAAGGGGTATTAAAAAAACCCCACAACTAAAATTTTCCCCCCAACAAATACACCCCTCTTTACTTATGAGCTAAGTCATTTTTTTCTTAAGTTGAATTAAAAAACCCCTCTTGTTATTGTAAAGCTCTTAAAATTTTCCAAAAAGCCTAATTGCCTAGCCCACATGGGAAACTTTTCCACACACACCATGCATGTGGGAGGATGCATTAATTGGGAGAGACCCCCTCTTTTGGCTATAAAAGGACGGGGCTATTCCTTGATGAGACACGCTCATTCTTGTAAAGCCACCTAGCTAGTACTTTGATATTTCCCTCTCATCCTTTCTTTCAAATAAAGTATGGTCCTCTTTCCTTGATGTCTCCATCTTTACATTCCTCCTCCTATCATGTACATGCTTCTCCTCCCCCTCTCCCTTTCCCCTTGTGTCATAGTCTCCCGCTTCATTCCCTCCCCTTCTAATTCCTTTTCCCCTCCCATGAAACGTTTCGCCCTCATGATCTCCTTTCCTCTATGGCCCTCGAGCGTCGCCATGCTTAGCCTCTAGCCTCTGGTCTTGATTTCTTTTCTGGCTAATAGAAATGATGTGAATGCTGGGATCAAAATCTCCATGGCTAGTGGCGAATCTTCTACTCGTATCGGTTGCATCTGCAAAACTGTACCATCTGTGCTCCTTCTAAGCTACTATGCACGCATTCGATTCGCGCGTCTACTGTGTTCACCTGCACGATAGTTTTCTGGGCTGCTGTGTCTTTTGGTCACAGACAGTTTTCTCGCTCCGTGTCTATTATGTCACCCGCGCGATAGTTTTCTGGGCTACTGCATCTTTTGGTTGCAGACAATTTTCTGAGTTTCTACAAAATTGTAAAAGCAGATCCCGTGCCCCCTCTCTCTTCTCTTTCTCTTTCTCTTCTCCTTGTCCTCTCCTCTCCTCTCTTTTTATTAAAGAGTAGGATTTGAACCCAAGACCTCCCCTTTTACAAAAGGGATCTTATCATTGGGCCAACAAGTTGGAAGTGGATAAAATGTAATTATTTATGTTTATATATTGAAATCTCGGGAACTGTAACTCTCTAACCGTGGGGAGTTTGCTCTTGCTGTAAAAAGAAAAAGTACTTCATTTCATGTGTCTATTCACATCTCCTACTAGATCGCTGATTCAGAACTTCTCCAAGCTCACTTCAGGGATGCACGCCACATGAGGAGGGTCGATATTTATTTCTCTTCTCAACGCGTTTAAGGATTTGGTGCCTGGTCCTCCGCACCTTACGGCTACCAATGCATGAGATCTCTTCCTTGATCTTCATGTCGACCTTCAATGGCTGATTGTCCAGTGCATTGTTCAAGGAGATGACGGGTGGAATGATACATCGTGGATGATTCATGGTGAAGAACTACTGATACACTGGGAGAACTTTGATTTTACTTCTAGTCATGGTGCGGTTATCGAACTACTTGCTACTTTAGAGGTAATTAAAGCGGTGTCCTTCATCGAAGGGTGGGATGCTCCCCAAGCTTGGGGGGAGATTTGGTGCATCTGCTTGTTAATTCCTGTGGATAAGCTCGTCCTGAATGGTTTATTCTCTATCTCACTACAAAGGTTTCTAGGCCTCAGCTATGGTTGGTAATGTTTCGACCAAGGAATCCATTTGTACCTAATCAACCTTTTGTGCCTCATTTCGAGCTTCAAGTTGTAATTCTTTCTGGTCTAAAGATAAACTATCAACAAAGGATTGCAAGTTTATTTGGTGCTGAATGTTTGGCTCAAGTGTTGAATTCTCCCCACCCTCTCCTCCTACCTATCTTGGACTATCGAGAAACTTGGGATGTCCAAATTTTATTCTTGGTGTGATGACATCTTGGATTGTTCAATTTGATGGAGCTTACAAACCTTTGACCAAGGTTGCTGGCAGGGGTGTGAAGCTCACTTTATCGGGTGGTGAGGAGTATTGTTACAGCAAGTTTGCACTTGCAAGTACTTGCAATCAAGTTGAGTACTCGACGGAATTCAAAGAATGTCGCCATATAGTGACCTTTATTAGACTTGTAAATGGTCCTATATAGTTCTTGCACTTTCACAGTTCTAATTAAGTAAATAAGAAAGATAAATGCCAAAAAATTAGTCAATGTTCTTAAAAAGCCTAAGCATTACTTGGCTATTGGCAATGAAGTGACTCAATGTTCTTGATATACCATCATCAGATTCTACTAATATCAAATGCCAAGTTGATTTGTCAACAAAGATGCATAGTAAATCCAAATTATGCCAAGAAAATTGAAGGTAGGGTGTATTTTCTAATCCAAGCGGGCTTCATTTCTATAATTGATAGAAGGGATTGTCTATTTCCAATCATAGCAAACTTTAATACAATCATATCACATCATATGATATGATATCATCTCTCTTTCTCTCTCTCTCTCTATCTCTCTCTCTCTCTCTCTCCTCCCTCAACCTCATTTTCACACAAGTTATAGTATCTACCTTTGCATAAATTGGAAAAGGATCGAAGGAAAGGTGGCAAATGGAAAGCTTTGAGAATGTGTGGATTATAAGAAGCTCAATGTTTTGATAATGCTAAATCCATTTCCAATTCCATTTATTGATTGTATTTTATACCAAGTTGTAGGACACAAGATGCATTGATTTATGGATGGTTACAATGGGTACAATGAGATCTCTTTGGTCACCCAAGGATTAGTAGGAAGACTACAATCTTAGCGATGCAATCTTCTCTTAGGGATGCATATGCTTGGAAAGTCATGCCATTTGGTCTAACAAATGAACCAGCAACATTTTAGAGGTCCATGGTTGAAATGTTCTGGGAGTACTTAATCGAGTTCATTTTCCTTTATGTAGATGATTTATGTGGTTACTCGGCAATCTTTGTACATCTTGCCTGCATCAAATTTTGGAAGGTGCAGAGAGGCAGGGATCTCCTTGAACTTAAGTCCATTTTTTGTGTAAGGATTGGTATATTGCTTGGTCATGTGATTTCCAAGGAAGGTATTTGGACTAAGCCAAGCAAGATTGAGCAATTGAGAAAATGCCAAAGTTTGATAATGTAACACATCTTAGTCCATTTTTTGATTTCATCAACTTTTACAAGAGATTTATGAAGGATTTTTCCAAGATTCTAGCTCTAATGTGTGTGTACTAAAAAAGACACTAGGTTCCAATTGACTAAGCTCTTAAGAAATGAGTAGTAGAGACACTGATTCTAAGATTACCCAAGTGGGATGTCATTCTCCATGTCCATGTATATTCCTCAATGTATGCCATTGGTATTATCTTGGCATAGTCAGATGGTAGATTGGATTACCCAGTATATATTGAAAAAGATAATAGGTTCCAATGGACTGAGGAGCTTTTAGCAGCTTTTTATGCTCTTAAGAAATGAGCATTTGAGACATCGATTCTAAGATGACCTAGGTGGTATGTCATTTTCCATGTCCATGTAGATGGATCAAGGTATGCCATTGGTATTATCTTGGCATAGCAGATGGTAGATTGGATTACCCAGTCAATTTATGACACCACTCGAGCACAATTATAACACTATCATGTGTGATTCATGAAGCTCTTGGGATGAATTATAGTGTCCAAAATTTTAGACACTATCTCCTTGGTAATCCTTTCATATTTTATGTAAATCAACGGGCTATATTGTATCTAATCAACAAAATGGTCATCCAAGCATGACTAGTATGATAGATGCTTACTACATATCCTGAATCCGCCATGTGCATACTACATGTTAGATAGTCATCCATTCAATGCATGATTGCTCATTATTTTTAGATGTAATGCTTGACTTATGAATTGATGGTGGTTGATATCCCTTTTATTAAACATCAAATTGAAATGCATATTGTATTTTTGTGTTTTTAGGTCTCACATGCAACCTACTACCACATATGAATAGGAGATGTATCCTAGACTAAAATTTTCAATTCAGCCCTAGTTATAAAAGATTGAATTCCATGTTTTGTATCATTCTAGAATTTGCAACTTTGGGAATTCATTTGAGACCCTTCTATTTCGTTTGTGTTAGTACTATCTTTTAGGGTTTCATGTTCTAGATCCCAAATGCATAAGAATATAGGCTTTTATAGACAAAATCCCACATAACATATGCATATTTGGAGCTAGCCATAGTTTGTCTCTAACTAGGTTTCCTGTATGTCTAGATATTCTTAAGCCAATCCATGGAGCCCTTCTTCACTTCATGGATCGATGAATCACTTTTCTTGGTTGTTGCCATGTAGCCTTGGTATGGACTTCTAGCTAGTGACTAGTTAGGACATTTATTTCTATTGGGACATTAGGATTCTAGTCCTAATTCACTTAGGATACTTGGTCATAAGTTGAGTTTGGGCCCAATATAGGCCATCATTTGTAATTCTTTCTTATTATCTGTTTGAGACTACACTTCAGTTCCCTCATCTTTTTATCTCCTCCTTGCATTCCATCTTCCTTCCATTACTAATCCCTACATCTTGGATTGTGGTATTAGAGCATAATATCTTGCTCCTACCTATGTCCCCCATGCTCATTGCTCAACCTAGGTTCCTCTCAAGAAAACAAATGCTATGGGTGAAGAAAGGAGCTAATCTAAGGCATGATCAAGGAAGGGTGGAAGTGGCTTCTGGTTGCATGGTGGCAACAAAAGATTAGAGCTCAATTCTACATTAATCCGTGTTCACCCATGACCTATTCCAACCATTGCATACTATTCTTTCAAGCCTTGCCACCCATGACCCTGGATATACTGGTGTTCTACGTCCCACAACTTGCCTTTCAACCCCCAAACCAATTCTCTTAGAGACTATATTGTGAGAATCAAACACCTCAACTCTCATTGTGAGCCACATGAGAGTATGAGTGATGTGCAGTTACTACACACTTCCTTATAGTACTAAAGCTTCATTATCACCTATTAAAAAGGATCCCTTGTCCTTCAAGCTCTGCAAAAATTTTCCATTCTCCTAAGTGATAATATGATGGACAAGGCCCAAAAGGACAAATCTACATCCCTCTTCAAATTGTCACACGGAGTAAGAGCTTCAAAGTAGAAGCTGCTAGACAAGAGGGCACAACACTTAACAGCCAAAACATGGGTGAGTTGGACACCCTGCTTAACCAATTAGGTCAACAATGGAATGAGGGGGGATCTAAGGTAGCCACTACTAAAGACCACCTCTTTCCAACAAGAGATAATGTGTGGTGTGGGGTTTGCAATTGCAACCACCCAACTAATGAGTGTTTGTGTCTAAGAGCAAGCCATCACTCTATTGTACCCATTGTACAAGATGGGGTAACCATGAAACAAAAAAAATTAAGATATCCAAGAATGGTTCCCCATGATGTGTATCAAGCCCAAACTCAACATGCATTAACCACACCCCCAAATCTTTCGAATAAAGCATAGTCTAAGGGAGGTACTCTAGAAGCAGACAGAAGCAGACCATGTGCTCATTCACGATGGATATGAGAAGACATGGCTACATTGGACATCTCATCATCCTCTAGAAGAACCCCCTTCCTTGGTAGTCATAGAGTGTGACCTTATCTTGAGCAATCAAGGAAATAGGCCAGTGAACTTGTGAAGGCCCAAGGCCTCCCTCGCCACTACACTTGCTCATAAAGGAACATAATCTAAGCCAATAGTGGAAAAGCAATGCATGAGTGCCAACAGAAGTTTCAGAAAAAAACTAAAGGCCAACAGGGGGTATATACTACCCCGGACACCTAATCACCAATAGGGGATCAAAGGCACTACCAATGCATAATAGGGTGGAAGAAAAGGAACCACCAAATTTGATACTACTAAGGGTCCTACCCTAATGCAAAGGATGTTTGAATATCTCATCAACCTCTCTATAGCAAGCATCTCCTAGCTATTTAGGCCAACCTGATGCACAGTGGCAGACCTCTTCACACACTCGGATTACACACTGCTTGCTTGACTCTGTCGACTTATATGCCCATAGTAACTCCTCCTTTCATTGGGGGTCCTCTTCATCCTGGTCTTTGTGCTCTATACATCTATGCACCTCTATCATGTCCTGCCAAAAGAAACCTACATCATGAGCTTGACAAGTACCTTAAAGGAGTAGGGAAAAACAATAGCTAGGGAAATTAATGTTCACCATCTCTGCTAACTCCAAGTAATACACCCACCACCGAAGCATGTCCTCCTTGTAGCTATTTTCCTCCTTCTTCTCTAGGTCTGTTTCTGTGAGGATGCCACCTAAAATTGTTTTTAGATAGAACAAAAGCATTCCAAAGTTATTTGGGTATGCCATATATTTAATGTAGGTGGATCGGTGTTTAGAGTTTGGATCGGTGTACAGAGTTTTGGGGCTAGATTTCATAATGGGCTCTAAGTTGTGTCTACACTGCACTTAAATAGGGAGAGAGTTCATTGAGCCTGACCTTCTCAATCTTCAGTCTCATGTTAGTTTGGTAACCAAAATCTTTGAGTTCATTGAGCCCAACCTTCTCATTCTTTAGTATCATGTTAGTTGTCTAATCAAAATCTTTTGTCTCACAGTAGTTTTCTAATTGAGAATCTTTCATCTCACATTAGTTGAATGATCAAAATCTTTCAGTCTCACATTAGTGATCTAATCAAAAGATTTCATCTCACATTACTTTTGAAATCAAAATCTTTCGTCTCATTATTATCACCACACTCGACTCCTTTCCTTCAGATTACATAGATTACATCTCAAAAACTCCTTTCCTTCAGATTACATCTCAAAGACTCCTTGTTGAGTTCCCTGATTGCAGGCTCGACCCTCCTTTCTCCTTTCCAGAATGGGGCTAGTTCCTTCCTGCAGGGGCCCAGCCCCTCCCATCATGCCACGTCCTCTTTCCTTAATTTGAGCTTCCTCGTTGCAAGCGCAACCCTTCTTGCTCCTTTCCTAAAGGGGGACTGGTTCCTCCCTTCAGGCTCCTTTTCCTTGAAGTCAGGCTCAATCTTGGCCTTCTTCAATTTGAGCTCCTTGTCTTTTGTATCTTTTGCCCAAATGGAAAATTGAGCTATATCATCTACTTTCTCATCATAGATAGCTGTAGAAGGTAGGGACATTTGATTATAGTATTGAATGCTAATGTAAGGTGAAGTAGGATAGTTGGTTAGTACTTGTTAGTACTAATTATGTGTGTTTGTCATTTAAATGGACTAGTTGATTGAGCATTAAATTAGTTCCTTGTAGTACGAGCAATGATAATGTACATGGAATCCCTAGCTATTTAGTACTAGTTAGTACTAATTATATCCATTTCTCTATTATGACTACTACAATATTATGCAACATCGATTTTAGTACTATGTTATCTTGGTCTATGTGCCTAGGTCAAGCAAGAGTGACAATGGAACTCCACCTCCATATTCAGATGGTGGCATGGATGTTTTTATCGAATTTGTACTTATATATTAATATAAAGGGCTAGTTTTTTTTGTTTCACGGTATTTAGAGGACATAGTACGGTTTTATATATTTTCTTTTGAATTTTGAAGTAAAAGATGTGGTACCAATATAAAAGTTTTACTTCTTAATAAAACTAGCTTGAAAAAATCATCCCATGGATAGTAGTTCTGGTTCTTTTGGAAATAGATAATATTATAGTATTTTGTGGAGTTTCTCTAACAAAAATGGCACTTAGAATAGGTTTGCTTAATTTTCTTTAATCTTAATAATGGAGTAGGATTATGGATAGTTTGCTGATTTTATTAACCAATACTATTTGTCTCTTTGTTCACAGGTACTTTAGAATTAGGCTAATGTTGATTTAGTAGTACTATAGTAGTGACCAAGTATTGGAAGGCAATATAGTTAGTTTAGTACTAAACTACCTCCCTATAGTACTAAATGAAAATACATGTGGAGATTCTTCTACAACATCTGATTATGCCAATATGTCTCTCCTTGAAGTGAAAAATCAGTTTGCAACTAGCTTCTATGTGTTAGAATCATTTTATGTCCATATGTCCCCCCATTTGAATGAAAATTTCATTTGTGTTAGACCTGGGAAATGGAAAATGGCACTTTCTATAGCCAGATTTTGTATGCACAAACACCCCAAAGCAAAAAACGTGCATAGGGTGGTACCACACAGGCCATGGGATACAACACTAGTCATCTATGATGGTGGGGATAGTAGGATAGGCATCCGATTTAACTATTATGGCTATCAATATCCTAGTCTTGCTCTGTACATGACAAAGTTGCTTCTTGATTCCTTCCTCCCTCATCCTAAGGTTGCAGATGTTCTCCTTCATATCCTCCACTTTTGGCTCACTCTGTGCAAAAGTTTCATCTGAATCCCTCAACATCTATTGAAGCTACTTAAACTGCTCAAAAACATCTTCATGGGCCATTTCCAAGACTTCCACTCTAGTTTGGAAATACCTCAAGACAACGGATTGCTTTTCATAATTGTCAAAAGCCATGACAAGTTCGTGCATAGCCCTATTGTAATCTTCTTGCAAGGTCTTGTAGCTTACTCTTTGGACTTCCAAGAGTGTTTTGAAAAAACAACCCTCACCATGGTGGTTGCTACAAGTTGCTCCACTATGGCTGCTAAAACTCGCTCCATTATGGGCTAGAGAGCTGCCCCATTGTCTTCTCCACCCTAGCTTCTCTCTACCCCATCCTTCCTGACCTTGAAGCTCTCTCATAGTTCTTGCATCACCTTTTTGGTTTTTGCATTCTCCCTTTTCAGCTCCTCCATCATCTGGTCTTTTTCAATGTTCAATCTGTTGCATGTTGCAGAGCCGTTTGTAAAGATTCTCCTTTTTGGCTCTCTGATCTTCAAGATCCTTTTGCATCTTTTCTAGCTCCTTGTCTGCCATGTCCCCATTACTTCTCACTTCTTCGAGCCTATCTTGAAGCTCCTTCAATATGCACTTCTCTGCTTCTTCTCTTCTATGCCTTTCCATGTCGACCATTTCTATAGTGGCCTTAGCTTGCTCTTTGCCTCCTCTACCTTGGCTTTTGCACCTTCCCTGAGACTTGCCTTTGCTGCATTGATGGCTTTCTCTTGTAGAAAAGTCACCATCTTAGACATTTGCTTATTATATTGCTCAAAAATCCCTTTGAGGGTAGATGCCATCAGGTGCATTGCAACTCTAGTGGGCTGAGATGACAATTGGGATTTGCCATCCATGAAATTCTTCAAGTTGGTTAACACGCTCTTAGAGATCTCCCTTGAGAAAGATACATCACGTCCTTTTAGTTACTCTACTACTGCTTGAACCTACTAGAACTTGCAAGTTCCTCTCGTATCGCAAAAGAAGTGAATGGTCTTCTTTAGCACATCTTAGAGGTCTGTTGGCAAGCTTGAAATCTTGACTCCACCATCTTTACTAATTTGAGAGTTGGGGTGTACATCTAGAATATCCTATCTCTTCCACTACCCAAAAAAGTGTGCTTGCAAACTACCTCCAGAAACTCTTAGAGCATTTTCAATCACGCTTTCAATGATGGTAATCTTTTGACCTTGATAGACTAGTTTCCCCTCCTTCAAATTCACCTCCCATACCAACCTGGTGAAGTTTTGGAGAGCATCCAAATCAAGCTTTTGAAGAGTGAGAGAGGAGCTCCCATATGTTATGATTTCAAGATCAAGGGAGGAGGGGCTCTCACACTATGTTGCAGAGGGGGGAGAAAGATTGTGTGAGGAGAAATAGCGGTTTGTAGCCTGACTACACTATCAAGGTGAGAGCCATTGCAGTGGCTGGCCCAAATTTTGATTAATTCAAGGCGGCAGTACTGACTTGCATGGTAATGAGTGATTAGAGGTGGTGGCATCTAAGATTCCCAGCCACGTTTATGGTGGCAGCTAAAACCCATCGGGCTAGCAGTAGTTAATTACCAGCCACCACAGTCGCTTGCAATTACTCACCTTCCAGTTACCACCATCAGGTTTGCATGCAGATTACTACGAGTGCAGTAAATCACCAGTCACTAGGCTTGCATGCTTAGGAGAGTACTAGAGTGCATGGTAATGAGGGATTAGAGGTGATTAGGCTTCATGATTTACTTTTGTGGGAATTATTGCCCAATGGTGGTGGCTGCTATCAGCAGCCACATCTATCATGGCTATGATTCCATTGAGATGGTAGTTAAAATTACTAGCCACCACTCACCCACCATCGGGCTTAAGCATGCATGATCACTATGAGTGCAATAAAAAATACCAGTCACTGGGCTCGCATGCTCAGTAGAGTACTGGAGTGCATGGTAATAAGTGATTATAGCCACGTCTATCATGGCTACGATTCCATCGGGATGGCAGTTAAAATTACTAGCCAACCACCACTGGGCTTAAGCATGCATGATCACTACAAGTGCAGTAAAAGTTACTAGTCACTGGGCTCACATGCTCAGTAGAGAACTAGAGTGCATAGTAATGAGTGACTTTTGACTCACCTACAATATCCCTATATAATTTTGACATGAAGTTCAATTTCTCCTTCCACGTTTCTCTTCCAATCAGATGTGAGAGGGAGTGTCATGCACAATGTAATACTCAAGTCTATCTTCATAGGATGTTCCTTTTTAACGACTTCCAATAGGGTTTTTACAATCATTAGGAAAAAAGGGAGCTCATTTTAGGGCCTTTTAGCCTTGAAGGAAAATAGCCCTCCACCAATCAAAGGAAGGCCAACATAACATTGAAAAAGTCAAAAAAACAAATACCGGCAAGTTTGCATTCAATGAGGATACTTGAGCTACTTTATTATATCTCATGTACGGTGCATAATTTGGTATTTTTGACATTACTCTGGCGCATCTGGAGGGGCTAAAATCCTCGAAAAGACTTTTGAAATGCCAAAAATGGGCCCCTAGAGGCCTGAAAAGCCACCTGTACAAATGAAAGTGATATGACAGATTGGACCTAGGTCCCCAACCTATCAAATGACTTTCATTTGTACAGGTGGCTTTCCAGGGCTTTTTGGCCTTTTTTGAGCCTCCAAGGGGCCGTTTTTGGTGTTTCAAAAGTCTTTCCAAAGGGGTTCGGACGAGTCGATGATGTCAAAAATACCAAATTTTGCACTGTACATCAATGGAGTTATGTCATATTTTAATGTTTTAGAGGAAATAAAAATGAACAAATCGTGAATTTCTCTCAGTGCCCCAAAATGAGCTCCCTTTTTTCCTAACGATGTTCCTATTTGATGAAGGTTATGTCCTGGCAATCACTTCTTATCTTGGTTTCTCTCTAGTGGGAAAATTTGTGCCAATCCACCTCTATGTCATGAGTGGTTGTAGTATGTGCTTGGGCCAATGAAGTGCCCACCTCATTGTTCATGATTGTTGTGAATTGGTATATTGTACTAGATGATATGAACATAAATTCATCATATAATTCTTTCTTGATACTACCAATATGATAGCTGTTAATGGAAATGAGAGAGGGATAGAGAGGAGTGCGCACATTTTTAAGATACTAACTGTCCACTAACTACATTCCAAGGAAAATAGGAATATATACATGGACCCCTTAGGGCTAGGGTTAAGGTTCGGGTTTTTTGTTCCATAACAATTATGGTGCAATTTCCACACCATTCTCAACAGCCCATGTTAAATTGCAATGCATAACAAGAGGTTGCTTTACAAAACACAAATTTTTGATCTTCTAAATGTTGCATACCGGCAACAGAAATAAAGATCAGAAAAGATCCATAAGAGTGCAAAAAGTGCATAGCAGAAAAGTATGTACAAACACTTATTTCATTAATTTTGGACTCATATGTCTACTTTTGGACTATTCCTTAAAATCCTTCCCAACTGAAAAGTTTACTTTATGAAACTGTCATTCGAGAATCAAAAGTTTGCTTTCTGGCACTATCATTTTCACATAAGACATTTCAAAATATCTCTCTACAATGTTGTACAAATAATGCAAAAACTACTATTAAATCCTAAATTTGTATTTCTTGTTTATAAGAATCATATTCTTAAAATAAAAAATCCGAGTTATTAGTTTAAATCCATGAAAAACCATGCTATTGAGGATTCACAACATTTTAAAAATGTATACATAAGAGACCTGTAAGACTCTTTTTACTTTCAATGCAGAAAACTATAACACTCTTGAATATTCAAGAAATTAAATGGTTTATATACACATGAGACATGATGGAAGCCTCTTTTGTACTCCAAAAAATAGCAATAGCTATGCTTGCAATTTTACATTATCATGTCATAAGTTTTACAACAAATATTGCTCTAGATGAGTCTTTGTACAAAGGATCTCCTGTGGCCTTTTCAATAATTTAATTTTTCCTTTACTGTAATGAGTTTAGTACAAATGGGCGATCCAAACATTTGCTTGTTTGAATGTCCTTTTCTATCATGATCACAGAAATGAGCGATCCAAACATTTGCTTGTTCAAAATGTCCTTTCTGTCGTCACTTGTCGCTTGGGTGCCATCTTCATTCACTCTCATCTGACAACCACCACCACCTTCACTCTTTCTCGATATTTGAATGGTGTTATCATGGGCATTCTTCATTTGCGCTATCTCCTTCTACTTCCTCCCGGGCGAGCATCTTTGTGAACTCTGTAATGTGCGTAATAATTGGTTGCGGTAATTTTATTTTGTCTTCTACATCATACCCCATGTGCTTCTTTGTTTTCTTTGACCTTGATTTCCAGGATACTATGACTGTCTCTGTGGAAAGTCTTGAAATTGCTTCATGGTTTGGGACCCATTCCTTTTTCAAACAACTACTATACAATGTACTGTTATCTTGGTTCTCCTTCCTGCCCCTTGGCTCATACCATACCGTTGTAAATGTTGTAGCTCTCCCCCGGTCATCCATGCTCACGTCAACTACTTTTGCAACCCAAAACTTCACGTTCTCATGTTCATCATCCGATGGTCGAACTACTGCAACAAAACAATGGACATCTATGTCTATTTGTGGCATAAACTCTCTCTTCTTGGGTCCACAATATGGACGTGGGAGCAACGATTCAAACTCATTTTCAAAGAGACCACATGCTGGACGTAAGTCATTACCAACATTTGGCCAAAATAAAGGCCGTTCTACCTTAATATCATCTTCTCGCATTTTTGCAAGGTCCTTTATCAATTGGTAGGTCTTGCTAATTACAACAGTAGTGTGTTCCTTCCAAGAGGGCTTCCAATCAGGAAATCTCCGGAGCATTTCCTCTTTGTATGCAATAAAAGCTTTTAAGCCTTCTATTTCACCTTTGGATTTCTCGCTGAATTCTTTTATAGGAGCCCATGTTGGATGTATTTCTTTGCTCGGGATTGAAGTTAAGAGAGAGTAAGGTTCTTCAGGTTCCCATTTTGTATCAAGAGAATAGTGTTGCCATTGCATCACTGGTTTTTCATCCTTTAAGAAAAATCAAAAATAGTGTGGAGCGCTATGACCAATCAGGGCATCACCACCTTTTTGTATGAAAGGTAGAATAAAGCTCTTCCAATCATACATTCTCTCAACCATTGAGCATATTGTTCCTTCCTTACGGCCACCAACTTGCCTCCCGCATTTTCTTATCAAGTCATCCATTGTCTCCATGTCCTTGTGTTTTAGTTCTCTTGAAACTGTGCTAAATACCTGATCGATATCCTCATGTGTGTGCCCAACCAACAAAAACCCAACTTCAATCTCATTGAAGATTCTATAAGCGATTAGCATTGAGCAAAATGCAAAGAAGAGTACATTCTTATTCTCTCGTGTCCGCAATTGTCTGCTTGTATTCTCAAAGTTGCTGGTAGGCGACCTTTTTCTGCATGTACATTGTGAATTGCCTTCATAACAGATGTTACAACTTGATTGCTATCGTGTAGATGCAAGGAATCAATCCATATGTCTGCAAAAAACTTAAATCCGTGCACTAACACTCCACATAGATGTGTCTTTAAAAAGTATTTGCCTTGTAGCTTAGGTGGAGTGTTAACGAATCGAGGTAATGTTGTTGTATTTTGATCCATACCATCTACAATAATGCACATGTACTCATTTGGGTGAGAAATAGCTTGCTCCTTCCAAAATGCATATTTTATTCTAGAATGTCGAACAAGTCCATGATGAAATTCTCTCTTTCTTTTGTAAGCTTCTTTTTGTTCTGGAGATGTTGCACTCTCAAGTGCTCGCTTTAGATCATCACAGTCGTTGCACTTTGACATTTTTTGCCTCTTTGGGATTTTAACATGTCCAAAGCTTTTTTTCCAAAGAGTATACAAAGTATGAAAAGATGCCGGTGCATGCCCTCTTTGCCTCTGTGTTTCTCCAATAGAGTTAAATACTTCTTTTTTGGTCAAACCTATCGGAAGATGCATTTCTGATAGGTGGGGTTGCGGTAAAGCATTTTCATAAATGTAATCTTTCAAAATTGCTGTTGCCGCAACCGTTGAGGCTCTTGTTTTGGGCCTTCCTATGTTTCCATGAATGTTAAATTTAACTCCATACTTTGCTTTATTAGCCAAATTCCAATATGTGCCATGTGATAATCCTGTAATAATGCGATATGCATTATTGCATATACTTTTTCCATTTATAAGAGGCCTTATTTGATGTCTTGAACTTCGCCTTCTCTTATCATTTACAAAAAAGCAAGACAATCTCGTGAGTAGGTATTCATTTCTTCTTCTTCCTTTCCTTTGCCAGACATGTTCTCTACAACCCTTGATGTCATGTAAGTTAATGGATCGCATACATGTATGCTTACAGCATGTAGATCGCATTGCTTTTAGCATAACATCTTCATTCATTACTCTTATTCTCTTTGGTTGCTTTTCTGGATCTGCCTGCACTCGTTGTTTTTTCATGCATCTGTATGTCCGTTTTGGGACCTTCTGTTCATTCTTATTTGGATTTGTGTAGTTCTCCTTGTAAGATTTATTTGTCACGTTGTTTTCATGAGATGTTGCATCCTTGATCTTATCACTCTGACAGTCAAATACTGAATATTCCTTTGTTGATGTCATCCTTGCTTTTGATACATTCGTCAAACCATTTGTAACATTTACAAGTTCACAATCAAAGTCAAACACCGAATAGTCCTTTGTTGATCTCATCCCTACTTTTGATACAATCGTAGAACCATTTGTCACAATGGCATTAGAGTGTCCCGAATGATCTTCAAACTCATCTATTCCTGAGAGAACATCACTCATTGATGCACTTTCTATGGATTTCATAACTCCATAGTCAGTGGTGATAGAGTGTCCAGAATGATCTTCAAACTCATCTATTCCTGAGAGAACATCGCTCATTGATGCACTTTCTATGGATTTCATAACTCCATAGTCTTGAAACTCCTCTACTCCAGAGAGAACATCACTCATTATACTATCGTGCATGATTTCCATAATTCCATAGTTACCGGCTTTGACTCCAAGAACTTTATCAGTATCCATGAAGCCATCCATGCTTGAAGATATAACACTTTTCACATCTTTGCCCAAGTTCTCAATGTGCATGAACTCATCCACCCCAGATAAGGCATCACTTGTGAAATATTTTTCTTTCTCGGTACCAATGAACTCATTGACTTCTGATAAGACGTCAGTGCTATAGTTGAGTGCATTGGAATCATCCATCTCTGAAGGAATAGAGCTTGGTACATTGGCATATTCTTTCAATTCTTTGATGTTGTAGTATACATTATGTTTATCATTAAAAACCACATGCCGAGTCTTTCCAATCTTTAAAAATTGCATGCTCCATCTCAAATCCTTACCTACCTCATAGTAGGGACCATCCAATGACATTGAGTTATCATCCATACCATCATCAGTAACTTTTTGAATTCTCATCTGCGCAAATGTCCAGTGTTCAACTTGTTCAAATCCCAAGACTTGACCTTCTGCTACATACTTATTTGTAAATGATAACATTTGTAAAATATCTCCCACTCTAAAATCCAAAGATATGCACTTTGTATTCCTGATGACATGTGTTGGATAAGTCTCATCTCTGTCCCATGCAATAAATGCTTTGTTGGAAGTATTATAGGGCATAACATCTCCAAGGATTTCCATATCCCCACACTTATGCTTTAGCTCAACATGTGCACTAAGAATCCTTGATACGATAACCGCTACCTTATCTTCGCCAAGTCTTCTAAAGTGACAAATAGAATTTGGATCACTTTCATGGATTGTAGCAAATGCAACTACTTCTCTTTTGCAACATAAAATCACCTCCATCCCCGGAATAAATTTTGTAGCCATCTCCTTTGTGAGTTTCCTTTGCAAACAAGCTGTAACAACCATTATAAAGAACATTAGTCTCTTCTCAATAATCTACTTTATTAATGATTTAAAAATCCAGAACGTGTTTGAAAATTTAATTAGACACTAACCAATAACAACCGTAAACCAATAACAACCCTAAACCCTAAACCCTAAACCCTAAACCCTAACCCCCAAATCCCAAACCCCAAACCATAACCCCCAAACCCTAACTCCCAAACCCTAAACCCTAAACCCCAAACCCTAAACCCTAACTCCTAAACCCTAAACCCTAACTCCCAAACCCTAAACCCTAAACCCTAAACCCTAAACCCTAACCCCCAAACCCTAAACCCTAAACCCTAACTCCCAAACCCCAAACCCTAAACCCTAACTCCCAAACCCGAAACCCAAAACCCTAAACCCTAAACCCTTAACCCTAACCCCCAAACCCTAAACTCTAAACCCTAACTCCTAAACCCTAAACCCTTAACCCTAACCCCCAAACCCTAACCCCCAAACCCTAAACCCTAACTCCTAAACCCTAAATCCTAAACCTTAAACCCTAACTCCCAAACCCTAAACCCTAAACCCTAAATCCCAAACCATCAAGCCTAAACCCTATCTCTCAAACCCTAAACCCTAACCCCAAACCCTAAACCCTAAACCCTAAACCTTAAACTCTAAACCCTAAACCCTGAACCCTAACTCGTAAACCCTAAACCCTAACTCCCAAACCCTAAACCCTAACTCCCAAACCCTAAACCCCAAACCCTAAACCCTAAACCCCAAACCCTTAACCCTAAACCCTACCCCCAAACCCTAAACCCTAAACCCTAACCCCCAAACCCTAAACCCTAAACCCTAAATCCTAAACCCTAACCCCTAAACCCTAAACCACCAAACTCTAAACCCTAACCCCCAAACCCTAACCCTCAAACCTTGAACCCTAAACCCTAAACCCTAACTCACCAAACCCCAAATCCTAAACCCAAACCACGAAATCCTAAACCTTAAATCCTATGAGTGTTTTCAAGTAATATCATTTATTTAAGTAGTAATAGTTTTAATTAGAATTCATAAGTAATAGTGGAATTGATAGTTGGGAGGGTGGTAGTGGGAGAAAGGGAGAGTGGGAAAGTGGAGAAAGGGAGTGTGGGAGGGTGGTAGTGGGAGAAAGGGAGAGTGGGAGAGGGAGTGGGAATGGGGGCGGTGGGGGTGGGGGTGGGAGGATGGGAGTGGGAGTGGGAGAGGGAGTGGGAATGGGGGAGGTGGGGGTGGGAGAATGGGAGTGGGAGTGGGAGAGGGAGTGGGAATGGGGGAGGTGGGGGTGGGGTGAGGGTGGGAGGATGGGAGGATGGGAGTGGGAGTGGGAGGGGTGGGGAGTGGGAGTGGGAGGATGGGAGTGGGAGAGGGAGTGGGAATGGGGGAGGTGGGGGTGAAAGTGGGAGGGGTGAGGTGGGAGGATGGGAGTGGGAATGGGGGAGGTGGGGGTGGAAGTGGGAGGGGTGGGGTGGGAGGATGGGGGAGGTGGGGGGGTGGGAAAATGGGAGTGGGAGTGGGAATGGGGGAGGTGGGGGGGTGGGAAAATGGGAGTGGGAGTGGGAGTGGGAGAGGGAGTGGGAGGATGGGAGTGGGAGGGGTGAGGTGGGAGAATAAGGGTGGGAGAATGGGAGTGGGAGTGGGAATGGGGGGGGAGGGGTGGGGGTGGGAGGATGGGAGTGGGAGTGAGAGGTGTAGGTGGGAGGATGGGAGTGGGTGGGAGAATGGGAGTGGGAGTGGGAGTGGGAATGGGGGAGGTGGGGGTGGAGTGAGGGTGGGAGTGGGAGGGGTGGGGTGGGAGGATGGGAGTGGGAGAGGGAGTGGAAATGGGGAAGGTGAAAGAATGGGCGTGGGCGTGGGAGTGAGAATGGGGGAGGTGGGGTGGGAGGATGGGGGTGGGAGTGGGAGTGGGAATGGGGTGGGAGGATGGGAGTGGGTGGGAGAGAGAGAGAAGATAATCTAATAAGGAGGCCAATGGGAGAGGAAATAATGTTATAGAAGGACCAATGAGAGAGAAGCACTTAAAACCCTAGTTTTTCTTATATATACTCTCCTTCTCTCATTGTTTCTCTCATTTCAACAAGGAAGAGCAAGAGAAGAAGCAAAAAGAGGAGGAAGAGCAAAAGCAAGCACAAGCATCGATTTCAACTTTTTTCCAGGTCCTTTTTTTAAAATTTGTATTCTTTGAAATTTTATTATAGAGAGAGAAAAGTGAAGGAAAGATTTTTAGAGAGAGAAAAGAAGAGAGAGAGTCTTGCTGCCTCGGCAGCAAAAGAGAGAAAGAAAGAGAGAGGGAGAGAGACGAGAGAAGGGGGGGGAAAGAGAGGGGAGAGAAAGGGAGGGAGGAGAGAAGGGGGAGGGGGGAAAGAGAGGGGAGAGAGGGGGGAAGCAGCGAGGGGGGGGAGAGAGAGAGGGGAGGGGGAGGCCGCTGCCGCGGCAGCGCAGAGGGGGGGAGGGAGGGGAGGGAGAGGGGAGGGGAGAGGGAGGGGGGCGGCGAGAGAGGGAGGGGGGGCGGGGATAGAGAGGGGGGAGAGGGAGGGGAGGCGAGGGGGGAGAGGGAGGGGAGGGGGCCGCTGCCGCTGCCGCGGCAGCGCGAGAGGGGGAGGGGGGGGAGAGGGAAGGGGGGGCGGTGAGAGGGAGAGGGGAGAGGGAGGGATGGGGGCCGCGGCAAGAGAGGGAGGGGGGGCGGTGAGAGGGAGGGGGGAGATGGAGGGGAGGGGGCCGCTGCCGCTACCGCGGCAGCGAGAGAGGGGGAGGGGGGGGAGAGGGAAGGGGGGGGGCGGGGGCAAGGGGGGGGGAGAGAGAAGGGGGGGCGGTGAGAGGGAGGGGAGGAGAGGGAGGGGAGGGGGCCGCGGCAAGAGAGGGAGGGGGGCGGTGAGAGGGAGGGGGGAGAGGGAGGGGAGGGGGCGGCTGCCGCTGCTGCGGCAGCGAGAGAGGGGGAGGGGGGAGAGGGAGGGGTGCGGCAGCGGCAGCGAGAGAGGGGGAGGGGGGGTAGAGGGAAGGGGGGAGGGGGTGCAGCGAGAGGGAAGGGGGGGGGAAGAGAGAGAGAGGGGGGGGCCGCTGCCGCTGCCGCGGCAGCGAGAGAGGGGGAGGGGGGAGAGGGAGGGGAGGGGGCCGCTGCCGCGGCAGTGGCAGCGAGAGAGGGGGAGGGGGGGGAGAGGGAAGGGGGGAGGGGGGGGGCAGCGAGAGGGAAGGGGGGGGGAAGAGAGAGAGAGGGGGGGGCCGCTGCCGCGGCAGCGGCAGCGAGAGAGGGAGGGGAGGGGAGAGAGAAGGGGGGGAGGAAAGGGAGGGGAGGGGAGGGGGAGAGAGAGAAGGGGGGGGGCCGCGGCCGCTGCCGCGGCAGCGAGAGAGGGGGAGGGGGGGAGAGGGAAGGGGGAGAGAGAGAGGGAGAGGGAAGGGGGGGGGCCGCGGCCACTACCGCGGCTGCGAGAGAGGGGGAGGGGGGAGAGAGGGAAGGGGGGAGGGGCCGGGGGCAGCGAGAGAGAGGGAAGGGGGAGAGAGAGAGAAGGGGGGGGGCCGCGGCCGTTGCCGCGGCAGCGAGAGAGGGAGGGGGGGAGAGAGAGAAGGGGGGGCGGCGAGAGAGAGGGGGGAGAGGGAGGGGAGGGGAGGGGAGGGGGAGAGAGAGAAGGGGGGGCCGCGGCAGCGAAAGAGGGGGAGGGGGGGAGAGGGAAGGGGGAGAGAGAGAGGGAGAGGGAAGGGGGGGGGGCCGCGGCCGCTGCCGCGGCAGCGAGAGAGGGGGAGGGGGGAGAGAGGGAAGGGGGGAGGGGCCGGGGGCAGTGAGAGAGAGGGAAGGGGGAGAGAGAGAGAAGGGGGGGGCCGCGGCCGCTGCCGCGGCAGCGAGAGAGGGAGGGGGGGGAGAGAGAGAAGGGGGGGCGGCGAGAGAGAGGGGGGAGAGGGAGGGGAGGGGAGGGGGAGAGAGAGAAGGGGGGGGGCCGCGGCCGCTGCCGCAGCAGCGAGAGAGGGGGAGGGGGGGGAGAGGGAAGGGGGGAGGGGCCGGAGGCAGCGAGAGAGAGGGGAGGGGGAGAGAGAGAGAAGGGGGGGGCTACGGCCGCTACCGCGGCAGCGAGAGAGGGAGGGGGGGAGAGAGAGAAGGGGGGGTAGCGAGAGAGAGGGGAGGGAGAGAGAGAGGGGGAGGGGGGGAGAGGGAAGGGGTGGGGAGAGGGAAGAGAGAGGGGGGGGCCGCTGCCGCGGCAGCGAGAGAGGAGGGGGGGGAGAGAGAGTAGGGGGGAGATGCGAGAGCGAGAGAGAGGGGGAGGGAGAGAGAGAGAGAGGAGGGGAGGGGTCACTGCTGCGGCAGCGAAAGAGAGGGAGGGGTCCCGGGGGATTCATCGGAGGAAACTTATGATATCACGTGAGTGTACAATAGGGGGGTTTTTTGAAATGAGGCATAAGCTTATAAATTAGGGGTGGGGGCCCTTTTTATTTTTTCCCAATATTGAATTTAAGTTAAGGGGCCATGCCATATTTAAGAGGGGGGGACATAGTATAGGCTACCTTGGGTAACTAGTCCAAACAAGTTTGGTTTTGTGTATGGTTTTAAATAGTCATAGGGAAAGTAATCTAAATTTGCTTATTGTGTAGTCTAAATACTTGGGAAAGAACGTAGATTTAAGGAAAAGGGGGGGACATAATAGAATTTTGGTGGTATCTTATAAGCTTAAATAGGGGTGTTTTATCATCCTACATGGATCTTAAATAGGGGGTTTTCTTGAAGTTCATGCACGCAAGTGACATCCCCCTGTAATGAAGAGTGAATCCCCCAGGGGAGGGGTGGAGAGAGAGAGAGAGAGGGGGAGGAGAGAGAGAGAGAGGGGGAGGCCGCTGCCGCGGCAGCGAGAGGGAGAGAGGGGGGAGAGAGAGAGAGAGGGGAGGGGGGGGAGATCGCGGCAAGTGAGAGAGAGAGTGGGGAGCGCAAGTGAGAGAGAGGGAAAAGGTGAGGAGAAAGGGAGAGAGAGAGAGAGAGGGGAAATGAAGAGGAGGGGAGAGAGTAGACTAAGATGAGAGGAAACGTAGACTAGAGCGGAGAGGAAAGAGAGAGAGAGAAGAGTGAGAGAGATGAAAATTTAGAGAGGGAGGACACGAGAAAGTACGATCGAGCTAGAAAATCTTACCAATGAAGAGGAGAAATGAGTGGGCGACGATCGAGACAAGATGAAGAAGCTACGATCAATGAGGCATATGAGAGGAGATTGGTATGTGATTTAGTCTAAACTTAAACAAACAAAACTATAAACCTTGGTGTTTGATGAAAATTTAGAGAGGAAGGGCACAACAGAAAGTATGATCGAGATAAAAAATCTTACCAATGAGGAGAAAAAATGAGTGGGCGACGATCAAGAAGAGATAAAGGAGAGATGTTTTGATGGAAGAATTTGGGAGCTACGATCAATGAGGCATATTAGAGGAGATTGGTGTGTGATTTAGTCGAAACTTAAACAAACAAAACTATAAACCTTGGTGTTTGAAAAGAGAAACGTGTGGAAACTAGAATTTCAAAATTTCCCGCCTTTTTTTAAACTATGAATCCTTGTGTTTGAAAAGACAAACCTTGGTGTTTGAAAAGAGAAACGTGTGGAAACTAGAATTTCAAAATTTCTCGCCTTTTTTTAAACTATGAATCGTTGTGTTTGAAAAGACAAACGTGTGAAAACTTGAAAATTGTGATAAAAGACAACCTTGTGTTTCAAAAGACAAACGCGTGGATGTGAAAATTGTGATAAAAGACAACCTTGTGTTTCAAAAGACAAACGCGTGGATGTGAAAAGACAAATGTATGCTAAAAGCAAAACTTGTAGAAACTTGAATTTTAAATTTTTCTTTGTTTTTGAATTTAAAATGAGTTTCACTTTCATTTTTAATTTACTAGTTTAATTTAGACTATAATGCATTTTGTTTTGGAATATAAAGAGTATAATTTTAATTTTATTACATTTTAAATTAAAATTTTAAAAGTAGTTTAACTTACATTCGTTATTATTACTTTAATTTATTTCTTTTTAGGGAGAATATTCGTTATTATTACTTTAATTTATTTCTTTTTAGGGAGAATTAATATATTCTTCTAGGTAAATATTAAATTTTTAATTTTAAGTCTTGTTTTCTTTATTTTACGTTATTTTTTCATAAACTTTAAGTTAAACTACTTTATAGTTTTTATTATATAAATTCAAATTTATTAAGATTTTAACTTCTTATTAATGTGAATGTTCAATTCTTATGAGTTGTAAGTAAATTAGTTTTTGAAAATATAAATTTTATCTTTTTTAAAATGAGAAGGAGAAGAGAGAGAGAGAGAAGGGGGGGCCCGCTGCCGCGGCAGCGAGAGAGAATGGGGGGGAGAGAGAGAGAAAGGGGTGGGAGGATGGGAGTGGGAGAGGGAGTGGGAATGGGGAAGGTGAAAGAATGGACGTGGGCGTGGGAGTGAGAATGGGGAAGGTGGGGTGGGAGGATGGGGGCGGCAGCGAGAGAGAAGGGGGGGGAGAGAAGGGGGGGAGAGAGAGAGAGAAAGGGGTGTGAGTTTAAAAAAGATAAAATATAAATTTTATCTTTTTTAAACTCACAACCTTAGTGTATTAAAAAGAATAATGGAAAATAGATTAATTTTTTGCTTTTAATTCGCAACCTAAGGATATTAAAAAGAACAATGGAAAAGAAATTATTTCTTGCTTTTCTTCGCTTCGACGGTTGGTGTAGTCTAGATTAGCATAGATTAGTTTGTCCTTAGAGGAGAGAACTCCAAAAAAACCAATCAAAGCCATGCTCAAAATTTCCCGACTAGTTCCTAATCGGAGTCAGTCCATTCGTTCACATTCGGTTTCACAGTCACAACAACCCTACCATTTAAGCAACGATTAAGGTTTTTAAACTTTCAAGATGATTGAAAGTTGTATTAGTGGACATGACAGATTACAGTTGTGGAAGTTGACAGAGCATTTTACACTTATATCAGTTGCGGGAGTTGATAGAGCATTTTGTACTTATATATGACAGACTTCAAATTTGTATTCAGAGATCATTGTAAATCCTTATTTTTTTTCACATTTATGCTCTAAGCCTTGTAAAGCCTTTTAGGCTATTCCCAAAGCATTTATGCTCTAAGCCTTGTAAAGCCTTTTAGGCTATTCCCAAAGCATTTATGCTCTAAGCCTTGTAAAGCCTTTTAGGCTATTCCCAAAGCATGAAATTGATACTTATATGATTGGGAAGAATAAAAACTTGAGGTGTATTAATGGGACTCATTGTACTTTTGATTTTTCAAAGTAATTGTAGTTTGTCAAAGTACTTAAAATTTGTGTTGTGCTTGAATACAGGATGGATCTTGAGGCTACAGCATTTGTCAATGGTATGACACTGAAATACAATGGAAGAATTTATGCCCCAAAGGACTTCACAAACTGGACAGTTGTTGACACAACAAAGAAAGCATGGTTCTTGGTCTTAAGTAAAGGAAATCTCATTCTAGTGATGACAAAGAGAGAGTTGGAGAAAGATGAGTGCGCATCAAATGTATCTTTCTCCAAGAGCAATTTGATTCAAGGGGGCACCTTAGTAGGAATAAAAATTGAAAAAGACAGCAGTACAATGATGATTTACACAAAGTCAAGAATGAGCAACAGATCGTTTCTTCTTTCTAAGAAAGATGCAATGCACTTTGTGATGCCGCCGCCAAAAGCACCTAGATTTCCTGAATTGGTTCCTGCATTGGAGATCCTTCAACATGTGTGGGAGGAATTTCCCATTGAGGAAGCAAGAAAAATGCAGTCAAAGATTATCCTTGAATACTTTCAGGGTGTCATCCAACAAGGTTCAACTTCATTGGAGGGACCTAAGGTGCAAGAATCCACACATGAGAAAGGAAGTGATGAGACACGCCATGTAGATTTGGTTCATGGTAATACAAATGAGAGAGGAAGTGGAGTGGATGAGACAGAACATATTGTAGCAATGGATGAGGGTCTTGTACACGTGGATGCTTACAAGGGATCTACATCTGAGACAGGAATTGAATTGGTGGAGACCGGACATGCACATGCATCTCAGACAGAAATTGGTGGAGACCGGACATGCACATGCATCTGAGACAGGAATTGAATTGGTGGAGACCGGACATGCACATGCATCTCAGACAGAAATTGAATTGAGTGAGACACGACATGCATCAGATAAGACAGGACATGCACACACATCTCTTGTTCATGGTATTACTCACTTACATGGTGTAACTCATGAAGTTGATGGAATAACAGAACAAGTGAAGCCCTTAAGCATACCTGAAGTTGAGGCAATAGAAGAAGAAGTAGGGCGATCTAAAGCAGTTCACATTGAGCCTCTAAAAAATAAACCTCGACGTCAAATGCAAAAGGCAAGTACTTCACGAGCTACAGTTCCAAGTCCTATAACTGGAAAAAGAGGTCGTTCATATACAAAGAAAGGGCAAAGAAGAGAAGAGGAAGAACATGAAGAGGATGCGGAGGGTCTTGAAATGGAGTCAGATCTAGAAGCAGAAATGTTATCAATGAAGAACCTAAATCTTCGCTTGAATGAGGCTGTGACAGATGAGGATCCAGGATATATATGGGGCCAGAAGACTCAAGTTATACATGCTTCAACAGTGGTCAAAGCAAGTGTCTTCACCAACAGCAGGACCTTAGATACAGCCTATGCTGAAAAGATTTTTCAGGCTTTGATTGATGGAAAAAAACCAGTTGTTTCTAATTTGGTACTCCGTCCAAGAACATTTTGGCCAGTCATGGGAGATTATAGTCAATCCATCAATTTCTCTCAGCCTATAGATTTTGAGATGCAATTCACTAAGTTCCTCGGAAAACAAGTTCCCTCACTTCAAGAAGGACAGAGTTCAGTGAATGATCCAGAACGACATATAAGGGATGCCAAGAGAAATTTCTTAGCTCATTGTACATTTGAGGCAATAGATGGTCAGCACTATGCCTATGCTTGTAATGAGCGCTCTAGAGATGCATACAAGAAAGGAGAAATTACTTATCAAACTTTCGCGAGTGTGCCTCAATTTCACTACTATTCTGCATGCATCTGTATCTTCAAGAACGAGAAGAAATATTTGATTGAGTCGGAAAGACTTAATCATGACATTTATGCACTACGAAAAATCACCTCCACTTCAGAGATGTTGCTCAAAGCTAGGACCATATGGAAAACTTTTAATTCTCCTTTGACCACTCTCAAAAGAACTGCAACTAAAGTGGAAGCGGATAATCTTGTTGACTTCTACACATGCTTGAGTGCCATTGTACCAAGGGGAAAGCAGGAAAGAGCTGAGGTGATTACAAGCTTCAAGACAGTAAGGGATAGGTATCAAGACTACACAAGCATACTTTTCCGTAGTGATGAAGTTTTTCATCAGATCAAAGACGTGTGTCTTGCATGTGAGAAAGGAGATGTTACATATGAGGCTCCATCATTGATTAAAGAGAAAGCAAAGAAGATTGAGAAAAAAGAAATGACAGCTCGAATGTGGAGGCCTTTAAGAAACCTACCAGATAAATACGCAAGTCTTGCTGCAGAGAAATTAATTGCAGAAGAATGGTTTTTTGGCAAAAAGGATAAAGATCATTGCATGGAAGATAACATCATCCAACAGGTCAAGCGTGATGCAGTAAAGAGTGCAATTGAATATTTATTGGGAGAAAAAAATATTCCAATCAGCCAATGTAAAATTGATCATAACATTGTGAGGCAGATGGCATCAGCTTTACCGTCAGCTAAACAGAAGGCTTGGGCGCATAAATGGGTGAAGGTAGAAGATGATGGATCTGAAATTACTCCCTCTATGAGAAGTGACATTCCGGAAAATGTGTATGCATATGCACAAAAAGTCATCAATAACCACACTCTCAGAAAAGAAAAGACTTTGAACAAGGGCTTTTATTTCATACATGAAATCATTTCAGAGTCTGGAAAGAGTGTTGAGTGCAAGGGAGTTTCATTGAGTGATTTTTTGTCCGACGACACTGCTTGGGAGAGACCTCAGCTTTTCTTTGTCTATGAAATATCAGCGGATGACATCCGTCCACTCCTTGACAGAATATTACATACCACCATTGGTAGAGTGGGACAATGTAATATAGTCATATTTCCTGATAAAGATGACAAGGAACAAATGTCTGCTACCCTAGAAAAACAATATGGCAATGAGCTCAAGATTTACAATGGGATATACTCAAGAAAAAGGGACAAGAGAGAATGCGGTCTCAAGATACAGAGTCTAGAAACCTTTTTCTTGTGCATGAAGAGCCCTTATAATGATCACTCCTTACAAAACAATATAAGAGGGAATGCAAAGAGATTGCAACTACTGCTGGAAGAGCATGAAGCTCCAAGTCCCCTCCATCGCAACGCAAATCACTGAAAGGCCAGCAAAAAGTGCTGATCTTTTAATTAGTATGATGGAATTTTTGCTACCGTCTGGATGGGAAGTCACATTGTGCCGAATGGGACATCTGTTCGAAGCTCTTATCAGAAAAGGACACAATGTAAATATTATTGAGAGCCCTGCTTGCTTGGAATACCTTGATACCGTGGCTTCTCTCACAATAAAGTTTGATAAGAAAGGTCTGATCTCACATGAAGAGGATGACATAGAGCAGATCATGTATGATGAGAGCAAGAAAGATGATGAAAATGATCAAAGCTCTGGATATAATAGTGAGGACACCAGCGATAGCAAGGAAGCAGAAGAAGATGGATATGACACTGACCTTGCCTCTGAAGGTTACATAAAAAGACCACGAAGATATGTAGAGGTATGAAGACTTATGTTTAATTTTCTTTATTCATTTAAAGGTCTTTTTAAATTTATAATTAATTTAAAATTTTGAATCTCATAATTATTTTATCCTTTTATAGGAGAAGGGAGAGGAGGAGGATGAGGAGGACATAGTTGGAGTAGAGAATCATGAAAGCTCATCTCAAGAAAGCAAAGCTGCTCTGGCTATCCATCGGATGACTCTAGAAAATAATCATACATTGCAGCAAATGGAGAAGTCATTTCAAGTTAGGTTTCAAGTTCGAGAACAACCTCTTACTTTTATATTCGATGAAGAGGACATTTCAATCCTCATAAACTTCAAGAAAGAGGTCAATGACAAGGTTATAATAGCCATCCTCAGGTTTGACACAAACTTTTTACTAACTTTATGCTTTTGTATTTCCATTGGATCAAATGAACTAATATTCTTTTCTTTTTATTGCAGTATGGTTTTACAACAGCTTCCGCTATATATACAAAGATGTGCATATATGGTCGATCCTCTTGTTTCTAGTGTACTTAGCAATAAGCAGAAGACCATAGATGATGTTTTTAAGTGGTTGCAACCTATTGATTTGATTGCGGCGCGAGTTATCTTTACCGCATATCACGAGGAGTGAGTATCAATCCCTACCTAGCTTATCTCTTACATTGTGGAGGATTATATCAAATAATAATTATTCTTAATTGATAATGCAGCTTGCATTGGAGCTTGGTAATTGTGGACATCTTAGCCAAGCAATGCTTCTTTCTCAATTCAATAGCATCTATCCATGGCAGTGTGTTAGAGTAAGTATAACCTACTTGTGTCATAATTATGTCAATGAGATGCATCCTATGCAATGCGCACATTCATTTATGTTTTCTATTTTGATGTGTAGATCTGCTCGAAAGTTGGTAAGTGCTATAGATGCACTTATGCAAATGGAGGGTGACTTGGAAGATCAAATAGAGTATGTAACATGCCCTGCAGCGAAGCAGAATGATGACCACAGTTGTGGGTGGAGAGTTGGATATAACTGCTTCTTGCTCCTTGCTCAAATTTTTGATTTGAGAGGCGGTGAAACCTCATTGTCCACATATACAGACTTGCATCTATATGCATTTATGTCATCTATCATTAAGGCATTTATTGATAACGTGGTGGAGCATCCAGAGGAAACATTGGTTGCTACGCCCATAAGTTGTCCTGATGTAACCGCTGTATTGGATGAAATGGGGAGCTCTTCTGAGGTTAAGGTCATCATTAGCAAGCAACCTCGTGTTTTGACTTTTGGTAGCGAGGAAGTTACAATCCTCTCCGACCCTTTGAAAGAGGCTAATGACAAAGTCATGATGGCCATCCTCAGGTTTGATATGAACATCTCTTGACTTGATACTTCAATCATTTGATTCAATCTGCTTCTAACATTTGTTTATTTATTGCTGCAGTACGGTTATATCTCATTTTCCTAGATCAGTACAGAATCGCGTCTGTATGCTCGATTCTCTTCTTTCAGCTGTACTTAGTGATACCAAGAAGACAGTAGATGATGTTTGTTTAATTCTACAACCTTTAGACTTGGATGGCATACTACTTGTCTTTATGCCATACTATGAGAAGTAAGTATGGTCTCAATCTTTCTTTTACTCTCTTATTTATAATATTGTGTCAATTAATACTTAATATTGTGATAAATCTTATCGCTCTTTATTGGTGATGTAGTTCACATTGGAGCCTGATAGTATGGGACCTTGATGACAACCATTGTTGGTTTGTCAACTCAATTACAGGCTTTCACGGGGTGTTCAAGTAAGTGTTCTTTTATCATATCATTATGAACATGCATCAAGTTACTATTTACTACACAAATTCACTTTGTCATATGTCATGATGGACAGGTCTGCAAACAAGTTAGTTTCTGCGATTATGAAAATCAGGGAGCATCAAGACCAACCAAATTTCCAGACACGCCTCGCAGTGGACCAAAAAGACATGTTTAGTAGTGGGTGGAGAATTGCCTACAACTTCATGTTGTATCTCAATGAAATTTTTGAACATGTCTCCATAGAAGCATTCGAGCTACAAGATTTTGTGACTAAGACTGTTCACTATCTAACTGCTATCATTGGGAAACAACATGATGGACTCAATGAAGAACCTGAGGGAGCCAAAGAAAAAGAAGAGACAATTCAGTCTCCTTCTGTATCACAGCCTCAAGTAGAAGCATTATAGTCTACACTTGAATTAGAGACTCAATGCATTCTTCCTACACAAGAAGTGGAGACTCAATGTGCATCTACAACATCACATCTTGTAAAGGAGGAAGAGATTAAGTCTTTCCCGATTGCACCAGAAGTAGAATCTCAATGTACACCATCCACACAAGTAGAGACTCAATGTACTCTTAGAGAATCACAGCCTCAAGAGGACTCATCAGACTCTATTCAGTTGTAAAACATGTAGAAAGAAACATGAGACCTTGAAGATTTTTATCTTGTTTGTATTGATTAATGATAGTGTTTTTAAAACTTATGTTAAATGTTGCAATACATTAGGATATTTGATCCGTGCTGTCACCGTGCAATCCATATGCAGACAGAATGCTTTGTGTTCCGTGACATTCGATTTCCGGCTCACTTTCAGAATATGCTTCAGGCTGAGATCCTTGATGCATTGCATTATTATGGTGCTCCCAGTCCTCAGATTTCGCAACTCTCAGCAGTGAGAGTTGGCTCATCCTTCAATTGTATTCTGTTTAATAAACATCTCCTTTCTACACTGGAAAAAAAAAGGTTGGGAATTTGAGAGATAAAAGCCTTTGATATCTGAACTTTAGCTTAAAACCAAACAAGAGACGAACTAGAAGACTCCTAACAGCATAATCGAATGCGGACAATGAGCAATAGAATAAACCTTGGGTACATTTTGTAGAGGAAGAGAGATAAAAGGCAGAGGTAGGAACTAGACTTGGCCATTCTAGAAGTGTTCATAAAAAACCTTGTAATAGCAATTTAGTTATATTTTGGCTTAAATTTTTGGAAGTTCTCAAGGAAAACCTCCAAAATTTTCCCTCTCCTCGTTTCAACAATTCCCCCTTCTCGTTTGGTCATTCCCCTCCCACCCCATTTGATTGCTTCCATATACCCCCCTCCCACTTCCATGCTCACCCTCTCGCATTTGTGGTGACACAAAGGGTTTCCCTTCCCCTAATTGTTGCCTTTGTGGTCAGTGCCTCACAAACTCACCCCTCCTTGTTTCCCTCCCCCATTTTGCAACCTAATATACGAGATAACCTGGCGGCAAGGCCTGAAAATTTGCAAATTCGAAGGAACTCGCCTGCAAACAGATTACATCCGGTGACCACAAGCCAATCTCCAGTAATATTTTCCCCTTCCGCCGATCCCAATTCATTATGAATGGTGGAATGTGGGCATAGAGCTCCCGCCAATGCTGACTAGCGTTGTCGACTCCCAAAATATTATAGGACACGATGACGAATCGGTCTGTATTCCGCATTGTGAGGATAAACATTGTCGAAAAAACTTCCTATTCTTATCAGCACACAAGCCAAAGAACGTGACCTGCGGAAGGAGGGGGCAGGGTGGTGTTGAAAATCCAATGGCGATGCTCGTCCGAAGCACGACCAGGGCGGTCAAGTCTCTGGAAATTGCGGCGGGAAGAAGGCTGGCTTAAAGCTGTGCTGCTTTGGCCTCGAGGCTGTTCTCTGTTCCAGCTACCGGCGGAGTGGAAATTTGCAACTAGTAGTCTCCCAAATTACCACCTCCTCGTTGTACTAACCCCCTTCTTTCTTCTTCCCTATTTGCCTTGATGCATGGAGATTCCCTCAACCCCATCAGAACCCCCTCGGTACTTATTCCTCACTAAGTGGTGGCCCTTCCTTCACTCTCGATTGACCTAACCTTTAACCTAACCCTTATATAATCCCAATCTAACCAACTAGTTGTCTCCTCCTCCTTGTTTTAACTTATGGTAACTTTATTTAATGATGGTTAGTTTAATATATTTTTAGAAATTTGATCAACTAAGTCATTTTTTTGGAGGTCCTATATTGGTTGTTTGATCACTAAATTGAACCTTATTTGAACCTAGATTTGTAACATGAAACATTCAAGCTTATGGGAAACTTTTCAACTAATAAACAATCATTTTAGACAACATGGGGCATATGTCGAGGAGCTCTCATCCTCGCATGCCTATTATGCATCCTCGGCATCTTAGTTGGTCCTATAATGTGAATGAGGATGGACACATTATTGAGGATGTTGAGGGTCAGGAGATTGTAGGGCGCATGCATCAGTTGATCATCATGCATTTCGAGAGAAACTTGTTCATTCCTTGCCACTAGCAAGATGATGATGCCAGGAAAGATATCATTACGAGACTCTATGAGTACTTTCTGATCCTAGAGGGAAAGGGATTTTATGTATTCCTTGATGATATAGTGGATGAAAGGGATGTTGTAGCACCACAAGTCAGATATCCTCGATGCTATGAGGGATGGTAAGTTATGTCCACTCTATGTGCATCACTAAAGAGGACTTGAGGTTTGCCAAAGCTAATTTTTGAAGCAATCTCGACAATTTCAAATAAACATGATATAGTAGCTACATGGTAGCTGGCAATTAGGGTATCACATTGCAAGTGGGGTGATGGGATCCAAGGTTCCTTGTTGAGGTTATAATTGTCTATTCACAACTTTAATTACTTTCTTTTCTTTTAATTTAGCTCATGAAATTTACTTTCTTTTGATATTCCTAACAACTCTTCCCTCATTGCAAACAACTACATTTGGTCATGGCCCACCCAAGTTCAATAGTATGATTTATTTGCAAACAAGAAGAGGGGCCTTTAGACCTACCTTGAAGGGAAATGAGTTCAAGTGGATATGGAGGCAGTGCACCGCCATTATGTAAGTAACTCCCATTCAATTTTTCTTTAAAATCTATTTTGATACATTTGCAAAATACTTTTCAAATGTTGTTTTATATATTAACAGCAACCTTGTATTGATTCTAAGTGCAAAATTCCTTATATGATGAAAATAGGAGAGATAGGGAGCCCCAAGCACATGCTACAATAGCGATGGTGATGGGCCATGGCGATGGCAAAGGCAAAGACAATGATGGGGATGCTGGGGATGTTGATCCTAGTTAGGGACTCTTTGTTGCATTTTAGCAACAGGCAATAGTATTTTGTATGCTCCATTAACTTGTATATTGTAGGTCAGGATTTTTTGTGATACATGTATCACGTCACTATTGTGTATCCAATCTGCACACTTTTGTAAAAGACTTATTATGCACCTATTTTATATGTATATATGACACAACTAATTAGTTTTCTTCCCATTCATTTGTCTTTTTATTTCATCCATTTTGAAACTAAAGTTTCCATGCAAAAGATTCTCTCGTGAAAGGATGAACTATTTGGGGGTTCAATAATGTAGAAATTTAGGAAACACTGTTCGGAAGAATGTGGCCTCTAAGCCCCATTCTTTCCCCCCAAAACAAAAAAAGACATTGTTGATATATGCATGGGTATCACCGATGGTATACTCGATGGTAAACTACTATAAAACTATCATCGACTACCATCGGATATACAGATGGGATTATATCGATGGGCATATCATCACATATATCGATGGATTTGGGCCCAAAAGTACTCATTCAATGTATTTTCCATTGGTAAACATGACAAAATTGGTTATTATTTTGTAGTGCTATCTCCATTTTGTACTTTACCCTTTCTCAAATATGAATTTAGCCAAAACAAAATTTTAATCATTTTGTAAGCTACTCGAAAAATGTCATAATAAGATATGTTACAGTACTCTTTATATTTTTAAGTATTGTGTCTAAGCATGCCTATGCGAGTATGTACAATTGGCAAGAATGTAGTACGTTGCTATTAGTATGATTTAGTTGGAAGTCAAGTTAATGTATGCATAGATTCTCATGAAATATCTTTTCAAATACATTCAAATCCAAATCTATTCATCCAAAGGGTCAAGTCGATATGGGTTCTAAACTTCTTATTTTCAACTTTTGAAGGCAATTCAAGCTTTTGTTTTTAGTATAGAGCACACATAGGTTCAAGATTTCATTTGTGCTAGGAAAAGAACAAGTGCACATCATCCAGAGAGTGCACATCGGTTGAATCTTTCATTTTTTCTAATCAAAGAAAGGAGTATGTCAACCAAAGGGATTCGGTGAGTGTGTGTGTGTCTCACACACACACACACACACACACAAAGTCTGCTGAGCAGGATCTGCATGGATAAACGAGATCATGAGCACTATCGGGGTCAAATAGGGGTGTCCATTATCACCTACCTTGTTTGGCCTCTACATTGACGAGCTTGAGACAGCAGTGATGCAGACACAGGTGGGGTAGGTTGCTCTCTTGCGGGCACGTTGATCTGGATATTTCTTTGTGTAGATGACATGGCTCTCTTGTCTTCCTCAGCAGAGGGGCTCCAGAGATACCTTGACGCACTACAATCCTTTTGTGAGTCTCATGATTTGAAGCTCAACCTGGGTAAAACCAAGGTCATGTTCTTCAATACATTTCGAGCTGACATGCATAATGAGCAATTCACATTTGATGGGATAGCTATTGAGATAGTTTCATCATACACTTAACTTGGGGTTGTCTTTTTCGGACCCATCTTCACTATGAGACCCGTGATGTAGGCATGCTTGAGCAGAGGATAAGACTCATTGGCCAGACTTGAGAGGCAGTGCTTCTGCTCATAGTTTTAAGATCCATGGATCAAGGGGTTGTTTTTTGACTCCTTGGTTTGCCCAGCGGGGATGTACAGCAGCCCATGTTGGGGTCCAAACTTGTCGAATATAGAGTGGGACCATGTGGAGCGACTATAGGTTCTTATGTTATCACGGATGATTTGTGGTGAGCCATCTATACCTCACCAGATCATTCACATAGAGTTTGGGTAGTCACCTGCCTTACAGCTAGGTGCTACATTTTAGGTCATCATGTGCCGCGTCAGGGAGTATGGGGATTACACCTCTTGGCATAGGAAGCTACCATGGTTAGCTTTGTCCTCTTCTATGTCACTTGCATCCTAAGTTGCATTAATTCAGGCATTTTTTTTTCGAAAAAAACACCCAAATACACATTTTTTGCGATTTAAAACGTTTCAAACATTTTTTGGTATTTTATTTGTACGAATAGGTTATTCATACAAATAATTTATTCGTACGAATAATATATTCATTTGAATAAACATCTATTCGTACGAATAGCTCAGTTTTTGTACGAATATACATAGTATAAAATTGCAGCCACTGCCATTTTCGGTATTCGTATGAATACATCCACCTATCTTCCTTGCCACCTTAGCCACTTGTTTGCCAGCCCTGCCACCTGCTTCTTGTCTACTTGCTACCTCTTGTTTGCTTCCATACCTACCAGCTCTCATCATAGGTACCTTACTACACCATTACTTGCATTATAGTCTTTCGTTAGTAATTAATGTTTCTTTTGTTTTGTTTTGTTTAGGACTAACACTCATCTCTCTTACGAGAGTTGTGTGTTGGAGTCTTTTTAAATTGTTTAATATTTATTTTGTATTGTATTTAAGTGTGTAGATAGGTTGGCGCTGATCTCCCTTCCAAGAGTTGTGTGTTGTAGTCTAATTTTGTTGTGTGTTGCAATTTTAATTATAATATAAATAATTATTTTTTACCTGTGGCTGGCACTCATCTCTCTTAAAAGAGTTATGTGTTACAGTCCAAGCTTAGTGATGTTTTCATAGATGCTTATTCTAGCACTCCTCTCTCCCATGAGAGTTGTGTGTTATAGTCTAAGTTTAGAGATGTTTTCAAGCACTTAGTCTGGCACTCAACTGTCCCTTGATTGTTGTGTGTTGCAGTCTAAGTTAGATATCATGTGACATGCTCTTAGACACTTAGTCTGGCACTCAACTATCCCTTGATAGTTGTGTGTTGCAGTCTAAGTTAGATATCATGCGACGTGCTCTTTGTCCCTTGATAGTTGTGTGTTGTAGTCAAAGTTAGATATCATGCGATGTGCTCTTAGACACTGAGTTTGGCACTCAAGTGTCCCTTGATAGTTGTGTGTTGTAGTTGAAGCCTAGTGTTAGATGGTGAAGTTTACGATTAGGTTATACCTAGTCATTTTTTATGCAGGTTACATGCTTTTTTTTTGTGTTTTTATTTTTTGTAGTTTGTTACATGATGTGAGCTTGAGTTGAGAGGTTATATCTAGGTAATTTCTAAGACTGCTTGCATTGTTTATTATTATGGCTTAATGAGTTTCTTATTGCATCTGGCAGTGAATTCTTTTTTGAATTCTATGTTGCAGCTTATTGCATATGAGATGGCTCATGCAGGTGAGAAGAGGAAGTGTCAGCAACCTGATCTCACTAAGTTTAAGAGGAAGGTGCTGAAAAACGAGAATGTACACTTCTTAATGAATGTCGATCAGGACATCATTGAGACAACTTTTCAAAATGGTGAAAGCAGTGTATAGAATTCGGTGAGGACAATGGCAGAGCATGGAGGGAGGACCTTACATGACTGATTTCCAGATGCTTTCATAGTAGAGTCTATAAACTAGTATTTGTACCACTTAGCGATGGAGGGTTGACGATGCCTCGGTCAAATAGATTGAGACATAAACTCAGGTGACTTAAAGTGGGAGGGTCCTGCTGTAGATGCCAGGGTCACATACATCAAGAATGCGTGGTGAGGTTTTAAAGGCAAAGGAGCTACCTCGACCTCCCTTCCATCAATGCATGCATGCCCCCAAGCACAACCGAACCACAAGCATCAATGCACCCATGCCCCTAGTCAGATGCCGCATTCCATCCACCGCAACCACAAGCACCAATGCACCCACGTCCCCAGTCACATGATGTTGCATTCCACCCAATGCAGCCGCAAGCACCATTGTAGCCACACCATGCATATGCATCAGCGCATCGACCACAACATGTGTTTTCTCGTATCCCTTTTTTCCAAGACTTCCATACCCAAAAGAAGTTCCTCATCCTGGTCCAAATCTCCCAACACATGCACGATCACATTTCACCACATCTTTTGCTTCTCCATTTGTGCCTCCTACCGTATGCGCAGACCAGTTTCCATCTCCCGCATACTCGCCTACACCACAAATGCACAATCTATCTACACAAGGAGATACATTCCCATCCCCTTCATTCTCTCCTGCACAAGCACCATGCACATCACATGGCTTGCGTGATTGTGTAGCACTTCCAAGACCCATGCGGCCCATACTGCTTCAACGAGACGAGACATCTGATTCACGCCTAGTGCATCTGTGGGCAGAGCCACGAAAGGAACAGTCAACATGTGCAATATTCTTGTCACTCCCTTTGATCCACACAAGATTTATGCATGTAAGGTGCTGAGGGTTTCTGTGCCAACTGATGCATTGAAGGCCAAAGCATTGGAAGAAGCCACATGCTTGGGCGATGTTATACATCTGGGCATCATCCGAGCAATAGGTCTAGTCCATGATGATAACCCAATGATACTATTTCCGTTCTAGAATGGAAATCATTTGGAAAGATGGCTAATCTACCTCGGACATGATGAAAAGTGACCATCTCCGGTGTTTCACAGAGATGACGCGGAAATGCCTGCTAGAGCTCCACGGGTCCGAGCATGTATTTGATATTTTAAGTGCACTAGCTCGCACTATTCATTACATGTACCAACAAAATGTCCTGCATAATGATTTGCATGCGCAAAACAATATGCTACACTTCTCAGAGTCATCCGAGGAGGTGTATTTGGGCATTTGTGATTGGGGAATGATGACCCCATGCAGCACGAGAAAGCACTATCCTGCATTACTCAATGACAGCCCCAACACTATGCGGAGTTCCATTGCTAGGGTTCGTCATGTTGCTCTAGAGTGCCTTTGCAACAATCCCCCACCTTTCGATGCTACACAAGATGTGTCTGCCATGTCTCATCACATCCTGAAGATCTTGGACATTTGTGCACCATCGCCAAGTATGGGACCCGTAGAAGCTCTAATTGGACATCTACGACAATTTCTGGTTCAAGGAAAGTTAGCCGAACTGACTAGACATCCAAGTACTACAGATTTTTGTGGGGTTTTTGAATTGCTCCAAGATGTGGTATACAACTCAGTCCTAACCAAGGACTTAGACCAGCAAATGACTGTCTTTTTCTTGGACAGGATGTAACATGAGTGATTGATCATGAATACTTGTAACATTGTTATTTTTATATATTATCCAATTTGGATCCACTCCATTGGCCATTCTAATATATCATAATGGAGGTAGAAGTGTTCATAAAAAACCTTGTAATAGCAATTTAGTTATATTTTGTCTTAATTTTTTGGAAGTTCTCAAGGAAAACCTCCAAAATTCTCCCTCTCCTCGTTTCAACAATTCCACCTTCTCATCTGGTCATTCCCCTCCCACCCCATTTGATTGCTTGCATATACCCCCCTCCCACTTCCTTGCTCACCATCTCCCATTTGTGTTGCCACAAAGGGCTTCCCTTCCCCTAATTAATGCCTTTGTGGTTAGTGCCTCACAAACTCACCCCTCCTTGTTTCCCTCCCCCATCCCACATTTGCAACTAGTAGTCTCCCAAATTACCACCTCCTCGTTGTCCTCACCCCCTTCTTTCTTCCTCCTTCACTCTCGATTGACCTAACCTTCTACCTAACCCTTCTATAATCCCAATCTAACCAACTAGTTCTCTCCTCCGCCTTGTTTTAAATTATGGTAACTTTATTTAATGATGGTTAGTTTAATATATTTTTAGAAATTTGATCAACTAAATAGTGTTTTGGAGGTTCTATATTGGTTGTTTGATCACTAAACTAAACCTTGTTTGAACCTAGATTTGAAGCATGAAACATTCAAGCTTATGGGAAACTTTTCAACTAATAAACAATCATTTTAGACAACATGGGGCATACGTCGAGGAGCACTCATCCTCGCACACCTATTATGCATCCCCGGCATCTTAGTTGGTCCTATAATGTGAATGAGGATGGACACATTATTGAGGATGTTGAGGGTTAGGAGACTATAGGGCGCATCCATCAGTTGATCGTTGTTCATTTCGAGAGAAACTTATTCATTCCTTGCCACTAGCAAGATGCTAATGCCAAGAAAGATATCATTATGAGACTCTATGAGTACTTTCTTATCCTAGAGGGAAAAGGATTTTATGTATTCCTAGATGATATAGTGGATGAAAGGGATGTTGAAGCACCACATGTTAGAGATCCTTGATGCTATAAGGGATGGTAAGTTATGTCCACTCTAT
This sequence comes from Dipteris shenzhenensis, assembly GCF_047967505.1. Taxonomy (NCBI): domain Eukaryota; kingdom Viridiplantae; phylum Streptophyta; class Polypodiopsida; order Gleicheniales; family Dipteridaceae; genus Dipteris; species Dipteris shenzhenensis. Next base: position 45,110,805 of record NC_141605.1, on the reverse strand, counting down.
GTGCATCACTAAAGAGGACTCGAGGTTTGCCAAAGCTAATTTTTGAAGCAATTTTGACAATTACAAATAAACGTGATATAGTAGCTACATGGTAGCTGGTAATTAGGGTATCACATTGCAAGTGGGGCGATGGGATCCAAGGTTCCTTGCTGAGGTTATTATTCTCGATTCACAACATTAATTACTTTCTTTTCTTTTAATTTAGGTCATGAATTTTTCTTCTTTTTGATATTCATAACAACTCTTCCCTCATTGCAAACAACTACATTTGGTCATGGCCCACCGAAGTTCAGTAGTATGATTTATTTGCAAACAAGAAGAGGGGCCCTTAGACATACCTTGAAGGGAAATGAGTTCAACTGGATATGGAGGCAGTGCACTGCCATTATGTAACTAACTCCCATTCAATTTTTCTTAAAAATCTATTTTCATGCATTTGCAAAATACTTTTCAAATGTTGTTTTATTTATTAACAGCAACCTTCTATTGATTCTAAGTGCAAAATTCCTTATATGATGAAAATAGGAGAGATAGGGAGCCCCAAGAACATGCTACAATAGCGATGGTGATGGGCCATGGCGATGGCAAAGGCAAAGACAATGATGGGGATGCTGGGGATGTTGATCCTAGTTAGGGACTCTTTGTTGCATTTTAGCAACAGGCAATAGTAGTTTTTATGCTCCATTAACTTGTATATTGTAGGTCAGGATTTTTTGTGATACATGTATCACGTCACTATTGTGTATCCAATCTGCACACTTTTGTAAAAGACTTATTATGCACCTATTTTATATGTATATATGACACAACTAATTAGTTTTCTTCCCATTCATTTGGCTTTTTATTTCATCCATTTTCAAAATAAAGTTTCCATTACAAAAGATTCTCTTGTGAAAGGATGAACTATTTGGGGGTTCAATAATGCAGAAATTTAGAAAACACTGTTGGAAAGAATGTGGCCTCTAAGACCCATTCTTTCCCCCCAAAACAAAGAAAGACATTATTGATATATGTATGGGTATCACTGATGGTATACTCGATGGTAGACTACTATAAAACTATCATCGACTATACCATCGGATATACAGATAGGATTATATCGATGGGCATATCATCACATATATCGATGGATTTGGGCCCAAAAGTACTTATTCAATGTATTTTCCATTGGTGAACATGACAAAATTGGTTAATATTTTGTAGTGCTATCTCCATTTTGTACTTTACTCTTCTCAAATATGAATTTAACCAAAACAAAATTTTAATCATTTTGTAAGCTACTCAAAAAATGTCATAATAAGATATGTTATAGTACTCTTTATATTTTTAAGTATTGTGTCTAAGCACGCTATGCAAGTATGTACAATTGGCAAGAATGTAGTACGTTGCTATTAGTATGATTTAGTTGGAAGTCAAGTTAATGCATGCATAGATTCTCATGAAATATCTTTTCGAATACATTCAAATCCAAATCTATTCATCTAAAGGGTCAAGTCGATACGGGTTCTAAACTTCTTCTTATTTTCGACTTTTGAAGGCAATTCAAGCTTTGTTTTTAGTATAGAGCACACATCGGTTCAGGATTTCATTTGTGCTAGAAAAAGGACAAGCGCACATCGTCCAGAGAGCGCACATTGGTTAAATCTTTCATTTTTTCTAAACAAAGAAAGGCGTATCTCAACCAAAGGGATTCGGTGAGTGTGTGACTCTCTCTCTCTCTCTCTCTCTCTCTCTCTCTCTCACACACACACACACACATACACACACACACACACGCACGCACGCACGCACGCGTGCGTGCACACACACACACACAGAGTCCGTTGAGGAGGATCTGCATAAATAGAGGAGATCATGAGCACTATCGGGGTCAAATAGGGGTGTCCATTATCACCTACCTTGTTTGGCCTCTACATTGACGAGCTTGAGACAGTGATGCAGACATAGGTGGGGTAGGTTGCTCTCTTGTGGGCACATTGACCCGGATATTTCTTTGTGCAGATGATGTGGCTCTCTTGTCTTCCTCAGCGGAGGGGCTCCAGAGATACCATGACGCACTACAATCCTTTTGTGAGTCTCATGATTTGAAGCTCTCAACTTGGGTAAAACCAAGGTCATGTTCTTCAATACATCTTGAGCTGACATGTGTTATGAGCAGTTCACATTAGTGCATCGACCACAACATGTCTTTTCTCGTATCCCTTTTTCCAAGATCTTCCATACCCAAAAGAAGTTCCTCCTCTTGGTCCACATCTCCCAACACATGCATGATCACATTTCACCACATCTCTTGCTTCTCCAATTGTGCCTCCTACCACATGCACAGACCAGTTTCCATCTCCCATGACATCGCATTCCACCCAATGTAGCCACAAGCACCATTGTAGCCACACCATGCGTATGCATCAGTGCATCGACCACAACATGTCTTTTCTCGTATCCCTTTTTTCCAAGGCTTCCATACCCAAAAGAAGTTCCTCCTCCTAGTCCACATCTCCCAACACATGCACGATCACATTTCACCACATATTTTGCTTCTCCATTTGTGCCTCCTACCACATGCGCAGACCAGTTTCCATCTCCCGCATACTCGCCTGCACCACAAATGCACAATCTATCTACACAAGGAGATACATTCCCATCTCCTTCATTCTCGCCTGCACAAGCACCATGCACATCACATGGCTTGCATGATTGTGTAGCACTTCCAAGACCCATGTGGCCCATACTGCTTCAGCGAGACAAGAATCTGATTTACGCCTAGTGCATCTGTGGGCAGAGGCACGAAAGGAACAGTCAATATGTGCAATATTCTTGTCACTCCCTTTGATCCACACAAGATTTATGCATATAAGGTGCTGAGGGTTTCTGTGCCAACTAATGCATTGAAGGCCAAAGCATTGGAAGAAGCCACATGCTTGGGTGATGTTGTACATCTGGGCATCATTCGAGCAATAGGTCTAGTCCATGACGATAACCCAATGATACTATTTCCGTTCTAGAATGGAAATCATTTGGAAAGATGGCTAATCTACCTCAGACATGATGAAAAGCGACCATCTCCAGTGTTTCACAGAGATGATGTGGAAATGCCTGCTAGAGCTCCATGGGTCCGAGCATGTATTTGATATTTTAAGTGCGCTAGCTCGCACTATTCATTACATGTACCAACAAAATTTCCTGCATAATGATTTGCATGTGCAAAACAATATGCTACACTTCTTAGAGTCATCCGAGGTGGTGTATCTGGGCATTTGTGATTGGGGAATGATGACCCCATGCAGCACTAGAAAGCACTATCCCGCATTACTCAGTGACAGCCCCAACACTGTGCGGAGTTCCATTGCTAGGGTTCGTCACGTTGTTCTAGAGTGCCTTTGCAATAATCCCCGACCTTTCGTTGTTGCACAAGATGTGTACGCCACGTCTCATCACATCCTGAAGATCTTGGACATTTGTGCACCATTGCCAAGTACGGGACCCATAGAAGCTCTAAGTGGACATCTACGACAATTTGCGGTTCAAGGAAAGTTAGCTAAACTGACCAGACATCCAAGTACTACAAATTTTTGTGGGGTTTTTGAATTGCTCCAAGATGTGGTATACAGCTCAGTCCTAACCAAGGACTAAGACCAGCAAATGACTGTCTTTTTCTTGGATGGGATGTAACATGAGTGATCGATCATGAATACTTGTAACATTGTTATTTTTATATATCATCCAAGTTTGGATCCACTCCATTGTTCAAGTTTTTATATTTATAGTGACATGATAAGTGATGCGATAAGTAATGTTTAAATATTGTTTGTATAAGTAAATGATGCGATAAAAATGATGATCCCATTGTCAATTTGATAAATGATGCAATAATTAATGTTTAAATATTATTTATATAAGTGATTGATGCGATAAAAATGCTAGTCCAATTTTAAAATATGAGAAATGATGCAGCAATAAATATTTAAATATTGTTTGTATAGGTTTAATATTATTTAATTATTTAATATTATTTGTGGTTACAAATTAATTCTATCTTGTTGTCATTTTTTAGGCTAAGGATGGAGGGAGAGAACTTAGAGAACATTCTCCCACAGGATCCTCCCCAACCAGAGCAACCTCCAGTCCAAGAGGGCCCACAAGGTGCTTTTGTGCCTTAAGAGGCTGATTTAGCAAACCAGCTAAATCATGCTGAGGCTCAAGCTATCTTACAAGCACAAAGACAGATGTTGGGCAGAGAGGGGCTAGGTATTTTCCCTATTGGTCTAGTGGATGACAATACCATGCAAGGTGACCCGGTCTCTCTTCGACAAGTACACAGACTATGTCCATCAGAGTTCATAAGAAACACCTTGTTTCTTCATTCAGGAAATGCTAGGAATAAATATGCACAGTCCAAGTTGTTAGACTTGTGGCACAAAACCATAGCCAACATCCTTCTCCAACAATTCATAGAGGTGGAAGGAATCATCCCCAACAACCAGCAAATACCCATGTATTTCATTCAGCAGGTGTATGTCTATGATGTCTTGCATCGACGCGTGGATTGGAATGAAAAGCGTCACTTGTTAGGAATAGGAAAGGGACGTCCTATAGAGTGCAAGCGAGCAAGGACAGAGAACAGAGAGCCTCTTAGAGACCTCGTGTGCTAACTCCCTAGCACAAATTGATCTTGTTGACTTGGCCACATCTGCCATACTTCTCCATCAATAAGGTGTTACTGCTAAGGAGTTACAAGATTGCATTGCATCACAAGCCAAAGAGATCGAGGGCCTGCAATCACACGTACAGACATTGGAGTCTGTGCTTGCATGCTACAGACAGTCCTTTGGAGATTTGGATGTAGTTGAGGATACCGACATTTTTTATTTTAAGGACCTCACTAATATAGATTTGTAGGGTGCAGGACCAAGCACTCAGGGAATGGCAGATGTGGATCCTGCTGCATAATTATGTACATTATAAACTTCATATATAAATTTATAATACTCTTCTTCTGCAATGATGGTTGAAGTGATACAAGTGAGTTAAGTGATTCAAGTGGACTAAGTAATATAAGTGACTTAAGTGATTTAAGTGGACTAGGTGATTTAAGTGGAGTAGGTGGTTTAAGTGGACTAAGTGATTTAAGTGACTTAAGTGATTCAAGTGGACTAAGTGATTTAAGTGATCTAAATGAACTAAGTGGTATAAGTGATTTAAATGGTTTTCAATGGATTAGGTGGACTTGTAAAGTTAATGCAGAAATATTAAAATATATCGATGTGAATTAGTGCACATAATAGCTAGATCAACCCTTGAGACTTGAAAATATAAACTACTGCAATACAAATTTTATAAAAAACAACACATATCCTTTGAAAAACATGTTGAAGCATGCAATATATTAATTGTCATTCAATCACGCTCTTTTAAAAGAATATTAAATATTCATTTAAAAGAACCTGCAAGAATAAGTAATAAAAATTAAGACATTGATTCATTTCTATTGAAAGAATATACTCAAATTGAAAAATGTTTATTCACATTCTATTGAAATAATATTATATATTCATTCAAAAGAAAGTGAAAGAATTGAGTAATAAAAAGAGATATGGATTCTTTTTAAAAAAAGAAAACACTCAAATTGAAAATCATTCATTCACATTCTATTGAAAGAATATTAAATATTCATTCAAAAGAAAGTGTAAGAATGAGACAACTCGTCTGATAACTTTTAAAACTTTCAATTCATACACTTTAAAACTCTTTGTATTCTTTCACATTCTATTGAAAGAATATTAAATATTCATTCAAAGAAAGTGTGAGAATACAAACACAAAATAAAATCATATTTGTCACAAGAGATTTAGGGAACTCAATGAGGAGATCCTAGAACTCTCACATACAGAAATTCTCACAAGAGATCTAAGGAACTCAACAAGGAGATCCTAGAACTACCACAAATAAATTTCATAATTTCATAGACACGAAAACAAGCCCATTTCTCACAAGAAATCGAAGGAACTCAACAAGGAGATCCTAGAACTCCCACAAACAAATTTCATAGTTTCATAGATACAAAAACAAGTCCATTTCCCACAAGAGATCTAAGGAACTCAACAAGGAGATCCTAGAACTCCCACAAACAAATTTCATAATTTCGTAGACATAAAAACAAGCCCATTTCTCACAAGAGATCTAAGGAACTCACCAAGGAGATCCTAGAACTCCCACATATAAAAATCTATCCACATGAGATCCAAGAAACTCAACAAGGAGATCTTAGAACTCCCACAAACAAATTTCATGGACACAAAAACAAGCACATTTCTCACAAGAGATTTGAGATGAACAAGGAGATCCTCAAACTCTCACAAATAAATTTATCTCACATGAGATCTAAGGAACTCAACAAGGAGATCCTAGAACTCCCAAAAACAAATTTCAAACACATAAATATCTAAAATATATTTATCACAAGAGATCAAAGGAACTCAATAAAGAGAACCTAGAGCTCCCACAAACAAAAGAAAAAAGACAAAAACCAAAAACCTCACAAGAGATCTTAGGAACTCAAAATGAGATCTTAAAGCTCCCTAACAAAAAATCCATCTTTTAAGATCCATGGACCAAGGGGTTGTTTTTTGACTGTAGGTTCTCATGTTATCATGGATGATTCGTGGTAAGCCATCCGTACCTCACTAGATCATTCAGGAGGAGTTTGGGTTATCACCCCCCTATAGCTAGGTGTTGCATTTTAGGTCATCATGTATCTGTATTGAGTCAGGGAGTATGGGGATTACACCTCTTGGCGTAGCAGGCTACCATGGCTAGCTTTGTCCTCTTCTATGGCACTTGCATCCTAAGTTGCATTAATTCAGGCATTTTTTTAAATTAAAAAAAAAAGCCCAAATACACATTTTTTCGATTTAAAACATTTAAAACATTTCTTGATATTTTATTCATACGAATAGGTTATTCGTACAAATAACCTATTCATTTGAATAAACATCTATTCATACAAATAGCTCAGTTTATTCGTATGAATATACAAAGGATAAACTTGTAGCCACTGCCAGTTTTGGTATTCTTACGTATACATCCATACCTACCATAGGTACCTTAGTGCACCCTTGCTTGTGTTACAGTCTTTTGTTAGTAATTAATGTTTCTTTTGTTTTGTTTTGTTTAGGATTGGCACTCATCTCTCTTAGGAGAGTTGTGTGTTGTAGTCTTTTTAAATTGTTTAATATTTATTTTGTATTGTATTTAAGTGTGTAGACAAGCTGGCACTCATCTCTCTTGCAACAGTTGTGTGTTGCAGTCTGTTTTTGTTATGTGTTGCAATTTTAATTATAATATAAATAATTATTTTTTACCTGAGGCTGGCACTCATCTCTCTTAAGAGAGTTGTGTGTTGTAGTCTCAGTTTATACAAAAATGTTTGTTTGTAGGAACAGTGTTGAGATATCGAGCTCCACTCGTGATATGCCAGGGTGACCGTTGTGCATTTATGTCACCGACTTGTTAGCTACAGATGCAGTTGGTACACTGCCCACGAATAATAGTTGGATGACAGCTATCCTTATGTACTCTAGTTCGTGGCTCAGTTAGTATGCCACCTTAGTTAGTTGAGTTTGGTTTGAGACACACATATAGGGTTCTTCTATTTCTTTGTACTAGAGTTCTTTTGGCTTACACAACTAAGAAGAGGAAAACTGTTTTCAGCCTCCACCCTTGTGTGTATTCCCCCATTGTGTATGTGAGAAAGCCACAAGTGAGACTCCTTCCCTCTCTCCCTTCATTGGTAGTCATAGAGTGTGACCTTATCTTGAGCAACCAGGTAAATAGGCCAGTGTCCTTGTGAAGGCCCAAGGCCTCACCACTACACTTGCTCATAAAGGAGCATATTCTAATCCAATAGTGGAAAAGCAATGCATGAGTGCCAAGAGAATTTTGAGAAAAAAACTAAAGGCCAATAGGGGGTAGATACTACCCTGGACACCTAATCACCAATAGGGGATCAAAGGCACTACAAATGCATAAGAGGGTGAAAGAAAAGGAACCACCAAATTTGATACTACTAAGGGTCCTACCCTAATGCAAAGGATGTTTGAATATCTCATCAGCCTCTCTATAGCAAGCACCTCCTAGCTATTTAGGCCAACCTAATGCACAGTGGCAGACCTCTTCACACACTCAGATTACACACTGCTTAATTGACTCTGCCGACTTATATGCCCATAGTAACTCCTCCTTTCACTGGGGGTCCTCTGTTGAGATATCGAGCTCCACTCGCGATATGCCAGGGTGATCGTTGTGCATTTATGTCACCGACTTGTTAGCTGGAGATGTGGTTGGTACACCGCCCACGAATAATAACCGGATGACAGCTATCCTTATCTACTCTAGTTTGTGGCTCAGTTAGTATGCCACCTTAGTTAGTTGAGTTTGGTTTGAGACCCACATATAGGGTTCTTCTATTTCTTTGTACTAGAGCTCTTTTGGCTTACACAACTAAGAAGAGGAAAACTATTTTCAGCCTCCACCTTTGTGTGTATTCCCCCATTGTGCATGTGAGAAAGCCGCAAGTGAGACTCCTTCCCTCTCTCCCACTATCTTCACATGGTATCAGAGCCTTGTTCGTGGTAAGGAGCTCAAGAAAGCAAACCAAGTTTGTGGTGTCCTAGTAAGAGGACCAGTGTGGCAAGAGCACAGTATATGCTGCGGTAAAGCCCTTGGTGACTTGATTCGAGGCCATTTCAGGGCCCATTTTGAAGGCAGAACTTGTTCACAGGCACTCAGGATAAGGCCCTATTTTTGCTGTGCGACCACTGCTCTGTTGGTCGGTGAAAAGTTACTGCAGAAATTGCATCTTATGCCTATGTGCAGAGATATTGGGAGTTGCAGAATCATGCTTATTGCCTGTTGATGCAAAATCGTCACTAGGAAAGTGACTGTGTGGTCAAATACCACTTTCGTCAGTTTTGCAGATCTACCCGTGTGAGGCAAAAGCTGTGTCTTTTCGCAGTGATAGAATATTTTGTAGTCTTCTGTAATGGCGTCTGATTCTCTTTCACAGATTGTCACAGAAAAGCTTGACAAGAACAACTTCCAGGCTTGGAAGTTTAGAATGACGAATTTCCTTATGGGAAAAGGCTATTGGGAGTTCATTACTGGAAATGAAGAAGAACCAATTCTTCCTAATGTTCCCAATCAACAAGAAATGTAGGCATTTAAAGGATGGCATGAGAGAGCCAGAAAAGTTATGTACTGGCTGTTTATCAGTACTTCAGATTCTATGATTCTGCATATTCAGGATGCAAGTACGCCAAAGGAGGCATGGGATACTTTGGCAAAAATGTACAACACAAATACGCAAGCAAGGAAAATGCAGCTCAAACAGGAGTTGCACAATGTGCAGAGAGAAAAGTTGAGCATAAATGACTACCACATGAAGGTGAAGAAAATTGCAGATGCACCTGCTTCCATTGGATCGCCAATGGAAGATGATGATCTAGTTTCTGTGACCTTGAATGGTCTAGGAAAGGATTATGCACAGTTCTAGACATCCATTGTCGTCCGTGAAAAATTTCCTAATTTTGAAGAGTTGTTTGCTCTTCTAATTTCTGAAGAGCAGAGAAATGGGGGTGCATCTTCTTCAGGAGGAACTTCAAAAGAAACTGTCTTCTACTCAAATGCTGGAAGAGGTAGAGGCAGAGGTAAAGGAGGCTGATCTACAGGCTGTGGTAGAAATCAGAATATGTAGCAAACTCAAGAAAACCAATCCTATGCAGGAGGATGTGGTAACTCTAGAGGCAGGGGGAGCCAAAGAGGCCGTGGTGGATGGCAGAGAGGCCAAAATGCAAATAGCAATGTTGAATGCTACTACTGTGGTAAAATGGGTCATATGGCTAAGGACTGCTACAAAAAGCAGAATGACATTATGAATGGAAAATTGAAGCAAGGCAATTATGCATCTTCCAGTAGACAGGGTGATGACAGAAATGAGCATCTATTTATGGTGCAGCACATGACCTGTAACAAGTGCAGATGAACGAAATGATGTGTGGTATGTTGACTCAGGTGCGTCAAACCACATGACAGGTCATGAAGAGTGGATGCAGGATGCAAGGAAAATGGAAAAACCAGGATTTGTGGAGACTGGTGATGATACTGCACATCCTATTATGCAGATTGGTAAAATTCCTTTGTCTATGAAGGATGGGAAAAAGAAATACTTGTCTGATGTATTTCATGTCCCGAACATCACCAAGAACCTGGTTTCTATTGGTCAAATGGTTGAGTAGGGCTTGCAGGTCAGATTTAATCCTCATGGATGCTTTGTTGAGGATATGAAAAATAACGATCGCTTGCTAGCAAAAGGAAAGAAAAAGGGCAAGATGTTTACGTTGGATGCTGACATGCCTGAATTGAGTGCAACAATGTTTGCACATGGGACCGGTGTAGTTGCAGATATTGATATCTGGCATAAACGCATTGGTCATGTTAATATACAGCGACCTAAATCAATGCAAGCCCAAAATATTGTTGCAGGATTGCCTAAATTCAAGGTTGCAGAAATGCATAAGGTTTGTGAAGCCTATCAATTTGGAAAACAAGCAAGGAAACCATTTCCTAGGCATGTTCAAGAGAGTAAAAAGCCATTGGAATTAATCCACTGTGATGTGTGGACTACTAAAGCTGCATCTATTGGAGGCTGCCACTATTTTGTCACTTTTATTGATGACTTCAGCAGAAAAGTTTGGGTGTATTTTATGAAAAAGAAAAGTGAAGTGTTTGGGCACTTCAAAGCTTTTAAAGCTATGGTTGAAAAAGAAACAGGCCTGCAAATAAAATGCCTAAGGTCAGATGGAGGGGGAGAGTACCTCTCAAATGAGTTTGCAAGGTTCTTGCAGGAGCATGGCATAAAGCAGCAATATTCATGCAGTCATACCCCACAGCAAAATGGAATTGCAGAAAGGAAAAACAGGCATATTAGAGAGGTATCTAGGGCCATGCTAAATGAGAAAGATCTACTAGATTATTATTGGGCTGAAGCAATTGCTACAGCAGTTTACATAATGAACAGGACTCCCACTGCAGCAATACATGGCATGACGCCAGAGGATATGTATACTGGTAGGAAACCAGACATTTCTCATTTGAAAATTTTTGGTTGCATTGCCTATGTTCATGTGCCAGATGAGTTGAGGTCCAAGTTGGATCCAAAAGCTGAGAAGTGCGTCTTTATTGGTTATTCTCTACAGCAGAAAGGGTATAGATGCTATAACCCTTCTACACGTAAGTTCACAGTGAGCAGAGATGTTATTTTTGATGAGATGAGCAGCTGGTATAAACCAGTAAATGTGATGATTGATGTAGATGCACAAAATGGTAATGCTGCACAAAATTCACACTAGCAATCACAAAATATCAGTGGACCTGCAGTGTCCTCTAGCAGTGGTTCACATACTTCGCCATGGACAGGTAGATTGAGATCAAGAGAATCTCCTCAAAGCAATGCAGATAGTGGTACGCAGGTATCACAAAAAGGAAAAGAGAAGGTGGATCAACCCATGTTTGATGTGAATGCAGGTCACTCTTATGTGGATGGTGAATCCAGTGGCTCAGAACAGAGCATTGATGATGAGTTGGGTATTCCTTCTGTTGTTACACCTGGAGTAAGGAAGACCAGGGATGTTTTGAGAGCACCTGAAAGTGAGCCTATTTTGCGCAGGTCTACCAAAGCTAGGTATCCTGTGGATAGGCTGAAATATGATGGATTTACAGCCATTCACTATGCTTATACGGTCAAAGTGATATAGGAACCAGAACCCACTTCTTTTGAGCAAGCCATGGGAAATGAAAAATGGGAGAAAGCCATGGATGCCTTGGAAGCAAATGCTACATGGGAATGGGTGCCTTTGCCTAAAGACAAGAATGCAATTGGCTGTAAGTGGGTTTATAAGACCAAGCACAATGCAGATGGTTCTGTGAATAGATACAAGGCAAGATTAGATGTCAAGGGGTATGCACAGACATACGGCACTGATTATGAAGAAACATTCAGTCCGGTTGCAAGGATGGCAACTGTAAGAGCAGTCATTGTTATGGCTGCATCAAAGGGATGGTCTTTACATCAGATGGATGTAAAGAATGCCTTCTTGCATGGTGATTTGCAAGAAGAGGTCTTTATGGAGTAGCCACCAGGTTATGTTCATCCTCTTCATCCTGAGTTTGTTTGCAGGTTGAAGAAAGCCTTGTATGGCTTGAAGCGCGCACCTAGAGCATGGTCTGACAAGATAGGACAGTATCTTGTCACTATTGGCTTTCAGATTTCCAAAATGACAACTAGCCCATCTATAGACTGATGCATATGATAAAGTAGCTTATGCAACCAAGCTACCTCACATGCAGCCATTGCTACACCCCTGTACTCAGCCTCTGTGCTCGACAAGGCAACTGTAGGCTGTTTCTTGCTGCTCCAAGTCACTGCAGCACTCCCAAAAGAGAACACATATCCACTGGTAGATCGTCTATCAGAAATACTACCAACCCAATCAGCATCAGTGTATCCATGCAACTGTATCTGAACCCTAGCCTCATAAAATAGTCCATACTACAATGTGGACTTCACATACCTGAGTATGCGTCTAGCCGCATCCAAATGCGATTTCCTTGGAGCCTGCATAAACTGACTTACCAATCCAACAGCATAGCTTAGATATGGCCTGGTAATAGTCATATAAATCAAACTTCCTACTATGCGTCTGTACATAGTAGGGTCTTCCAAAAGCTCACCTGCATCTGTGCTCAGCTTCACATTCTGCTCCAAAGGAACTGAAATAGGCTTACAGCCTGTCATCCCATATTTGGATAGCATGTCCAATCCATATTGCCTCTGCAAGAGCTCTATCCCACTTGGCGATCTAATCACCTCAATGCCCAAGAAATAACGCAGCTCTCCCAAATCCTTCATCTCAAACTTCTACTTCAATAGCATTTTCACATGAAGGATATCTTCATCACTATCACCTGTGATGATCAAATCATCGACATAAATGACAAGCAACATAATCCCTTTCTCTGTTTTTCTCACATAGAGGCTCCACTCGCGATATGCCAGGGTGACCGTTGTGCATTAATGTCACCGACTTGTTAGCTGGAGATGCGGTTGGTACACTGCCCACGAATAATAGCTGGATGACAGCTATCCTTATCTACTCTAGTTTGTGTCTCAGTTAGTATGCCACCTTAGTTAGTTGAGTTTGGTTTGAGACCCACATATAGGGTTCTTCTATTTCTTTGTACTAGATCTCTTTTGGCTTACAAAACTAAGAAGAGGAAAACTATTTTCAGCCTCCACCTTTGTGTGTATTCCCCCATTGTGCATGTGAGAAAGCCGCAAGTGAGACTCCTTCCCTCTCTCCCACTATCTTCACATCCTCTTCATCCTGGTCTTTGCACTCTATACATCAACGCACCTCTATCATCTCCTACCAAAAGAAACCTACATCATGAGCTTAACAAGTACCTTAAAGGAGTAGGAAAAAACAATAGCTAGGGAAATTAATGTTCACTGTCTCTGCTGACTCCAAGTAATACACCCACCACCGAAGCATGTCCTCCTTATAGCTATTTTCCTCCTCCTTCTCTGGGTCTGTTTCTACGAGGATGCCACCCAAAATTGTTTTTAGATAGAACAAAAGCATTCCAAAGTTATTTGGGTATGCCATATATTTAATGTAGGTGGATTGGTGTTTAGAGTTTGGATCGATGTATAGAGTTTTGGGGCTAGATTTCATAATGGGCTCTAAGTTGTGTCTGCACTGCACTTAAATAGGGAGAGAGTTCATTGAGCCCGACCTTCTCAATCTTCAGTCTCATGTTAGTTTGGTAATCAAAATCTTTGAGTTCATTGAGCCCAACCTTCTCATTCTTTAGTATCATGTTAGTTGTCTAATCAAAATCATTTGTCTCACAGTAGTTTTCTAATTGAAAATCTTTCGTCTCACATTAGTTGAATGATTGAAATCTTTCAGTCTCACATTAGTGATCTAATCAAAATATTTCATCTCACATTACTTGTCAAATAAAAATCTTTTGTCTCATTATTATCACCGCACTCGACTCCTTTCCTTCAGATTACATCTCAAAGACTCCTTGTTGAGTTCCCTGATTGCAGGCTCGATCCTTCTTTCTCCTTTCCAAAATGGGGCTAGTTCCTTCCTGCAGGGTCCCAGCCCCTCCCATCACGCTGCTTCCTCTTTCCTTAATTTGAGCTTCCTGGTTGCAAGCGCAACCCTTCTTGCTCCTTTCCTAAAGGGGGAATGGTTCCTCCCTTCAGGCTCCTTTTCCTCGAAGTCAGGCTCAATCTTGGCCTTCTTCAATTTCAGCTCCTTCTCTTTTGTATCTTTTGCCCAAATGGAAAATTGAGCTATATCATCTACTTTCTCGTCATAGATAGCTGTAGAAGGTAGGGACATTTGATTATAGTATTGAATGCTAATGTAACATGAAGTAGGATAGTTAGTTAGTACTTGTTAGTACTAATTATGTGTGTTTGTCATTTAAATGGACTAGTTGATTGAGCATTAAATTAGTTCCTTGTAGTGCGAGCAATGCTAATGTACGTGGAGTCCCTAGCTATTTAGTACTAGTTAGTACTAATTATATCCATTTCTCTATTATGACTATTACAATATTATGCAACATCGATTTTAGTACTATGTTATCTTGGTCTATGTGCCTAGGTCAAGTAAGAGTGACGATGGAACTCCACCTCCATATTCAGATGGTGGCATGGATGTTTTTATCGAATTTGTACTTATATATTAATATAAAGGGCTAGTTTTTTTTGTTTCATGGTATCTAGAGGACATAGTACGGTATTATATATTTTCTTTTGAATTTTGAAGTAAAAGATGTGGTACCAATATAAAAGTTTTACTTCTTAATGAAACTAGCTTGAAAAAATCATCCCATGGATAGTAGTTGTGGTTCTTTTGGAAATAGATAATCTTACAGTATTTTGTGGAGTTTCTCTGACAAAAATGGCACTTAGAATAGGTTTGCTTAATTTTCTTTAGTCTTAATAATAGAGTAGGATTATGGATAGTTTGCTGATTTTATTAACCAATACTATTTGTCTCTTTGTTAACAGGTACTTTAGAATTAGGCTAGTGTTGATTTAGTAGTATTATAGTAGTGACCAAGTATTGGAAGGCAATATAGTTAGTTTAGTACTAAACTACCTCCCTATAGTACTAAATGAAAATACATGTGGAGATTCTTCTACAACATGTGATTATGCCAATATGTCTGTCCTTGAAGTGAAAAATCAGTTTGCAACTAGCTTCTATGTGTTAGAATCATTTTATGTCCATATGTCCCCCCATTTGAATGAAAATTTCATTTGTGTTAGATTTGGGTAATGGAAAATGGCATTTTCGATATCTAGATTTTGTACGCACAAACACCCCAAAGGCAAAAAACTTTCATTTGTGTTAGATTTGGGTAATGGAAAATGGCATTTTCGATATCTAGATTTTCTATGCACAAACACCCCAAAGGCAAAAACGTGCACAGGGTGGTACCACGCAGGCCATGGGATACAACACTAGTCATCTATGATGGTGGGGATAGTAGGATAGGCATCCAATTTAACTATTACGGCCATCAATATTCTAGTCTTGCTCTTGCTCTGTACATGACAAAGTTGCTTCTTGAGTCCTTCCTCCCTCATCCTAAGGTTGCAGATGTTCTCCTTCATCTCCTCCACTTTTGGCTCACTCTGTGCAACAGCTTCATCTGAATCCCTCAACATCTACTGAAGCTACTTAAATTGCTCAAAAACATCTTCATGGGCCATTTCCAAGACTTCCACTCTAGTTTGGAAATACCTCAAGACAACAGATTGCTTTTCATAATTGCCAAAAGCCACGACAAGATTGTGCACACCCCTATTGTAATCTTCTTGCAAGGTCTTGTAGCTTACTCTTTAGACTTCCAACAGTGTTTTGAAAAAACAACCCTCACCGTGGTGGCTGCTACAAGTTGCTACACTATAGCTATTGAAACTTGCTCCACTATGGGCTAGAGAGCTGCCCCATTGTCTTCTCCACCCTAGCTTCTCTCTACCCCATCCTTCCTGATCTTGAAGCTCTCTCATAGTTCCTGCATCACCTTTGGTTTTTGCATTCTCCCTTTTCAGCTCCTCCATCATCTGGTCTTTTTTAATGTTCAATCTGTTGCATGTTGCAGAGCCATTTGTAAAGATCCTCCTTTCTGGCTCTCTGATCTTCAAGATCCTTTTGCATCTTTTCTAGCTCCTTGTCTGCCATGTCCCCATCACTTCTCACTTCTTTGAGCCTATCTTGGAGCTCCTTCAATATGCGCTTCTTTGCTTCTTCTCTTCTATGCCTTTCCATGTCGACCATTTTTGTAGTGGCCTTAGCTTGCTCTTATGCCTCCTCTACCTTGGCTTTTGCACCTTCCCTGAGACTTGCCTTTGCTGCATCGATGGCTTTCTCTGGTAGAAAAGTCACCGTCTCAGACATTTGCTTATTGTATTGCTCAAAAATCCCTTTAAGGGTAGATGCCATCAGGTGCATTGCAACTCCAATGGACTGAGATGACAATTGGGATTTGCCACCCATGCAATTCTTCAAGTTGGTTAACATGCTCTTAGAGATCTCCCTTGAGAAAGATACATCATGTCCTTTTAGTTGCTCTACTGCTGCTTGAACCTGCCAGAACTTGCAAGTTCCTCTCGTATCACAAAAGAAGTGAATGGTCTTCTTTAGCACATCTTAGAGGTCTGTTGGCAAGCTTGAAATCTTAACTCCACCATCTTAACTAATTTGAGAGTTGGGGTGTACATCTAGAATATCCTATCTCTTCCACTACCCAAAAAAGTGTGCTTGCAAACTACCTCCATAAACTCTTAGAGCATTTTCAATCATGCTTTCATTGATGGTAATCTTTTGTCCTTGACAGACTAGTTTCCCCTCCTTCACATTCACCTCCCATACCAACCTGGTGAAGTTTTGGAGAGCATCCAAATCAAGCTTTTGAAGAGTGAGAGAGGAGCTCCCATATGTTATGATTTCAAGATCAGGGAAGGAGGGGCTCTCACACTGTGCTGCAGAGGGGGGGGGGAAGACTGTGTGAGGAGATCTTGGTAGTGTGCAGGGTCCATTACGAGAGGGGATAGAAGTTACAGGAAGAGTGCAAGGGAGATAGGAATGGTTGAGAGGGATAGAAGATGAAATAGTGAAGGAAACGGAATAGTGGAGGCTTGAGTTTGCAATCTGACTGCAAGGGAGAAAGAAATGGTCAAGAGGGATAGAGGATGAAACATTGAAGGAAATGGAATAGTGGAGGATTGAGTTTGTACTCCGATTGCAAGGGAGAATGAGACAGTCGAGAGGGATAGAAGATGAATTGGTTAAGAGAATCGAATAGCGATTTGTAGCCTCACTACACTATCAAGGTGAGAGCCATCGTAGTGGCTAGCCCAAATTTTGATTAATTCAAGGTGGCAGTACTGACTTGCATGGTAATGAGTGATTAGAGGTGGTGGCATCTAAGATTCTGAGCCACGTGTATGGTGGTGGCTAAAACCCACCGGGTTGGCAGCAATTAATTACCAGCCAGCACAGTGGCTTGCAATTATTGACCTTCCAGTTACCACCATCGGGTTTGCATGCATGATTACTACGAGTGCTGTAAATCACCAGTCACTGGGCTTGCATGCTTAGGAGAGTACTAGAGTGCATGGTAATGAGGGATTAGAGGTGATTAGGCTTCATGATTTACTTTTGTGGGAATTATTGCCCAATGGTGGTGGCTGCTGTCAGTAGCCACATCTGTCATGGCTATGATTCCATTGGGATGGTAGTTAAAATTACTAGCCACCACCACTCACCCACCATCGGGCTTAAGCATGCATGATCACTATGAGTGCAATAAAAATTACCAGTCACTGGGCTTGCATGCTCAGTAGAGTACTGGAGTGCATGGTAATGAGTGATTATAGCCACGTCTATCGTGGCTACGATTCCATTGGGATGGCAGTTAAAACTACCAGCCAACCACCACTGGGCTTAAGCATGGATGATCACTATGAGTGCAGCAAAGATTACCAGTCACTGGGCTCACATGCTCAGTAGAGAACTAAAGTGCATAGTAATGAGTGACTTCTGACTCACCTACAATATCCCTATATAATGTTGACATGAAGTTCAATTTCTCCTTCCACCTTTCTCTTCCAATCAGATGGAGCACATCTATAGGTGCATCTAAAACGTACTTTAGACATGTTGATAGACGTGCTTTTAGACATGCAAATAGATGCATAGATAGATGCACTTTTAGATGCACAGACTGCGAGTTGATTTTTGAACCTACTTTTAGTGCACTTGCTTTTCTTCACATACTTTTAATCTCACGCGGCTTGCTTTCCTATTAAGAGACATAGCTCTGAGCATCCACACTTATCTCCAACCACCCACACTCATCTCTAGGCTTACACAATCATCCCCAAGCACACAAGAGAAGAGGGTGAACAAGGAAATGAAGAAACAGAAGCAAAGGGTGAATAAGGGAGAGAAGCAACTTTGAAGAAGGACAAGAAGCTTCCATACCTCTATCCAAGGTAAGTCTCTTGGTCCGGTTGATCTTCTTTGGAAGTTGCTCTCTTTAGATTCATCCTTTGTCGTATGCAGGGAATGAATGTTTTTTGTACTAGTGTGGTTGAGTGCATTTCCTTTTCAATTTCTTAGAAAAAGGCATCTATCGGAGCACGTCTATAGATGTGTCTAATAGCACGTCTATAGACATGTCTATCTTTTGGAAAAATAGATGATTGTTTGATTATGCCTAATGAGTGGTCACTGGCTTAATTGATGCATTAAGGGCAATGTTTTTCTTAAAGTTTTTCATACTACATGATACGTGTTTGCTTATAGGGGTGGAAATAGAAGCTTGTTAATGCATGGTGCATATTTTCCGTTAGATGCAACAGGCATTAGAGGAGATTTGGGGTCTAAAAAGAGCCTCCAAGTAATGTTTCCTAATTTTAACGGATTAGAGAGGGATTTGAGGTGTACCAATGAGAGTGCTCCTATGTGTGGGGCAATGATACATTGAGGTGTACAAAAGGACATGTTGAGCATTTATGGCTGGGGAGACTTCTCACCCATGGTTTAGACCCATGATCTTCACCCCCAAACATTGATCCCATCTACAATGCAAGGGATACATTTAAATTTGTGGTAGAATTCTCCAAGCCATTAGATCAAGGTGTAGATCCAATGGATATAATCAAAGGATAGAAGGATCAAATCTAGACCCTTGAAAATGGCAAGGATCTAATGGATGAGATCAAAAGAGAAGGGGGATCATTTTAAGCCATCCATCTAGAAATAGATCTAAGGGTGGAGATGCAAGGAAAAGGCGCTAGAATCCGGGCCATCAAGATCTCAAGGAGATCCAAGGGTGGAGATGGAAGAAAAAGGCGCTCAAATCCACACTATCCATTATGTGCATGAATCTCAACCGTTGATCTCAATGGCTCCATCTACACCCTCCAAAACGCACCTCAATCTAGGCCCTTTATTTGATTCTTTGATCTCCACCATTAGATCTATCCAAGATCTAATGGTCCACAGCAAATGGCGACCTATCCCCCCTTATTACACCTCTATTTTGTTAACGTTTGCCAGTTTGGAGCCCATTAAAGGTGCCTCCCATCAATTTGAGCATCCTAGGCCTTTGATTCATCCATCATCCACCTCCATCCAAGGGCCAAGGTTGATCAATTTCAAAATAAAGGTACCCATGCCAGTTGAGTAAATGCTATGGGACCCTTAGCCCATGGCTTACCGTAGTGGGTTCACTTGGTATTAGCTTAATCCATTTCTTATGAGGCCCTTTTGAGACCTCTAGAGAGAGAGAGAGAGAGAGAGAGAGAGAGAGAGAAATTAAAAATCCTCATTGTGCAAGGGAACATTTAACACCTATTTCATTAATTTTGGACTTTTTGTGTTGTTTTTGGATGAAGCCCAAAAATCCTTCCCAAATGAAAACTTTACTTTGTGAAAATATCCTTCCCAAATCAAAATTTTACTTTCTGAAAATATTCTTCCCAAATCAAAAGTTCACTTTGTGGCACTATCATATTCACATAAAAATATTGTTTTTTCAATCTATACTTTTGCACCAACATGCAAGAATTTGAAATAATCCTATATTAGAAATTCTAGCTGTATCTAAGTTATTTGTTAATTTAATTATTTTTAATATTTTTCCTTGACGTTTTTCCTTGACGTGATAAATTTATAAATCCATGAAAGGAGACTTAAATATTTCATGAAAATAACATTGTCACTCGCAATATGCACAAAATTTTTAAAACTTTTAATAAATAGAGAAAATACATGATGCCATAAGACCCAAGTTTTGTATTGAACCAAAGAGGTATAATAGCAATTATAGCTATTATTATATGATTACATTGAGAGACGTTTCTCTCAGCTAGAGTCTTTATATCCAAAATGATATAGATTGAACATATGTTTATAATTTAAATTGTTGTTCTTAAAGAGCCTCAATTTGTGCCATCTGCATAATTTGACTCCCCATTGTCTTATTGCTCAATGTCACGACAGTCCCTTGCCAGGTGCCATCTGCATTAACTCCCTATTGTCTTGCCAAGCCTTGATCCTTGGGTGGCATCCAGTGCAAGATACAGGTGCCATCTGCATTAACTCCCACAAGTTATCTTGCCAAGCCTTGCCCCTTGGGTGCATTGACTCCCCATTGTCTTATTGCTCAATGTGATAGTCCCTTGCCAGGCGCCATCTGCATTAACTCCCTATTGTCTTGGCAAGCCTTGACCCTTGGGTGACATCCAGTGCATATTTTGACTCTCATTTGACATAGGAGGTGATGACTCTGATTATAATTGTCTTGGATTGGCTTCTTGCCTAGTACCCAAATAAAATCCTTCAATGGACTTCAATACAAAGCTTTAATCATGGACATTCTTCATTTGTGCTGTCTCCTTCTACTTCCTCCATGGTGAGCATCCTTAAAAATTCGTGTATATGCAAAATAGTTTGCTGTGGTATTTTTATTTTTCCTTCTACCTCATACCCCATGCGCTTCTTTGATTTCTTTGCCCTTGAATGCCAAGACACTATGATTGTCTCCGTTGAAACTTGAGAGACCGCTTCATCATTTGGGACCCACTCCTTCATTATACAATTAGTATACAATGTGTTGTTATCCATATTCTCCTTCCTGCCCTTTGGCTCATACCATACCGCTGTAAATGTTGTAGCTCTCCCTTGGTCATCTCTTTGCACATCAACTACTTTTGCAACCCAAAACTTCACATTCTCATATTCATCATCCAATGGCTGAACCACAACAAAACAATCGACCTCTATATCTACTTGTGGCATAAACTCTCTCTTCTTCGGTCCACAATATGGACGTGGGAGTAATGATACAAATTGACTGGAGCTGGGGGCACAAATCACTATGAACATTTGGCCAAAACATATTGCATTCTTCCTTGACATCCTTTGAGCCTCTCATTCTCTCAAGGTCCTTTATTAAATTTCGTGTCTTGTTAATTACAGTGGTAGTGTGTTCTCTCCAAGTAGGCTTCGAATCAGGATATCTCCGGAGCATTTCCTCTTTGTATGTAATAAATGCTTTTAATCCTTCTATTTCACAGTTAGACCTCTCATTGAATTCTTGTATAGGAGCCCATGTTGTATACCTTTCCTTACTGGGAATTGAAGTTAAGAGACTGTAAGGTTCTTCAGGTTCCCATTTTGTATCATGAGAATACTGTTGCCATTGCATTACGGGTTTTTCATCTTTTAGAAAAAAATGAAAGTAGTGTGGATTGGTATGACCTGTCAATGCATCACCACTCATTTGTATGAAAGGTATAATGAAGCTCTTCTAATCATACATTCTTTTGAGCCTCTCACATACTATACTTTCCTTACGACCACCAACATGCCTGCCACATCTTCTTACCAAGTCATCTATTGTCTCCACATCCTTGCATTTAAGCTCCCTTGAGACTGTGCTAAAAACCTGATCGATATCCTCATGTGTATGCCCAACATACAAAAATCCACATTCGACCTCATTGAAGATTCGATGAGCAACTAGCATGGAGCAGAATGCAAACATGAGTACATTCTTATTTTCTCGCCAGCAATTATCAGCTTGTATTCTCAAAGTCGGTGGTAGGCGACCTTTTTCGGCATGTGCATTGCGAATTGCCTTCATAAGAGATGCTACAACTTGATTGCTATCATGTAGATGCAAGGAATCAATCCATATATCTGCAAAGAACTTAATTCCATGCACTAACACTCCACATAGATGTGTCTTTAGAAAGTGCTTTCCTTGTAATTTAGGTGGAGTGGCAACAAAACGAGGCAATGTTGTTGTATTCTGATCCATGCCATCTACAATAAGGCACATGTAGTCATCGGGATGTGAAATAGCTTGCTCCTTCCAAAATGCATATTTTTGTCTGGAATGTCGAATAAGGTCATGATGAGATTTTTGGTTTTTTTTGTATAATTCCCTTTGATTTGGACATGTTGCACTCTCAATCACTCGCTTTAAATCATCACAGACATTGCACTTTGACATTTTTTGCCTCCTTGGGATTTTAACATATCCAAAGTTCTTCTTCCAAAGAGTATACAAAGTATGAGAAGAAGCTACGGCATCCCCTCTTTGCCTTTGCTTTTCTGCAATAGAGTCAAATAGTTCGAGCTTTGTCAAGCCCATTGGAAGGTGCATTTCAGTGATCGCGTCACCGTTAGGGAGTTTGGTAGATATATGGGGTTGAGGTAAAGCATTTTCATGTATGAATTCTTGCAAAATTGATGCTGCCCTGACAGTTGAGATTCTTGATTTGGACCTTCCTCTATTACCGTGAATGCTAAATTTGTTGCCGCCCTTTGCCTTGCAGACTAAATCCCAATATGTACCATGGGATAATCCAGTAATATTGCAATATGCCTTATTGCAAATCCTTTTTCCATTTACGAGAGGTTTTACCTTTTGTCTTGAACTTAGCCTTTTATTGCCATTCTGAAGAAAGCAAGAGAGACTTGTGAGAAGGTATTCATTTCTTTCGCTTCCTCTTCTTTGCCACACGTGTCCTCTACATTCCTTGATGTCTGCAAGATCAAAGAAGCGCATACATCTTCGCTTGCAACATAGATATTCCAATGCATTTAACATGTTCTCCTCCTTCATTACTCTCTTCCTCTTTGGTTGCTTTTGTGGATCTGCCTGGATTCTCTTTCTCTTCATGCATATGTATGACCGTTTTCGTTCCTCGTGCACGTTGTTATCTGTATTTATGCACTTCTTCTCCTCACATTTGTTTGTAACCAAGCATCCATGATTGGTCGTTGCATCCTTGTCCATATCACAATCAAAGTTAAATATTGAATAATCCTCTGTTGATCTCATCCTCGTTTTTAACATACTCTTAGGACCATTCAATGAATTCAATATTCTATGAGAGTATTGAGAACCTTGAAACTCTTCCACTCCTGAGAGAACATCACTCATTGGGACATCTTGCATGGCTTTCACAAATCCACAAGCTTGATTGACACCAGGTTTGTTAATATGCATGAACTCATCCACACTTGATAAGACATTGCTATTGAAACCTTTGCCCTTCTCATTGTGTAAGAATTCATCCACCCCAGATAAGGCTTTGCTTCTAAAATCATTTTGTTTCTCGGAACCAATGAACTCATCCACTCCAGATAAGATGTCACTTCTACAATTGAGTATATTGAAATCATCCACATTTGAAGATGATAGAGCCTGGCACATGGGCACGCTTTTTAGGTCCTTTGATATTGTAGTATACCTTGTCTTTATCATTGAAAACCACGTGCCTCTTTCTCATGTTTAAAAATTGCATGCTCCATCTCATATTCTTGCCTACCTCATAGTAGGGATCACATAAGGATGTTATGTTATCAACCATACCATCATCAGTGACTTTTAGAATCCTCATCTGTGCAAATGACCATTGCTCCACTTGTTCAAATCCCAATACTTCACCTTCTGCTATAGTCTTATTTGCAAATGATCTCATTTGTAAAATGTCCCCTATAGTAAAATCCAAGGTGGTGCACTTTATATTCTTGATAATGTCTGTTGCATAAGTCTCATCTTTGTCCCATGCTATAAATGATTTGTTGGATGTATTGTAGGGCATAACATCTCCAAGTGTTTCCATATCTCCACATTTATACTTTAGCTCAACATGTGCACTAAGAATCTTTGATACAGTAACTGCCACCTTATCTTTGCCAAGTCTTCGAAAGTGGCAAACTGAATTGGGATCACTATCATGGATTGTAGCAAATGCAACTACTTCTCTTTTGCTACATAAAATCACATCCATCCTTGGAACAAAATCTATAGCCATCTCCTTTGTGAGAGTCCTTCGCAAGCAAGCTGCAGTAGCAACAATTACATAAATATTAGTCTCTTTTTAATAATCTACTCATTTATTATAATTTTTAATTAGCACTTAATTTATTAGTGGGAGAAGTTATCTGATCAAGTACTCATCAGATGGACATGCCAAGTTATCCTTTGCATGGTCGATATAGCATTAAATACTATTTTTGCTCTAGTGTCATGCACATCCGTAAAAAAACACAAGCCTACTAGGTACGTTATCCCATCAAGCACATATGGGATGGGTGTGCCACTTTGCATGTAAGTTAATTCCACCTAGTTGAAGGTGTGTGCAAAGTATTGTGCCCATCGGGTATGCTTTGCATTGTCGATCAAGCATAAAACACCGTTTTTGCCTTAGTGTCATGCACAACCATGAAAAAACACGGTCCTAAGTGTGTTAATCAAACAAGTACTTATTGGATGGGGGCCCCACTTTTCACGCAAGTCCATTTCAACTAGTTTGAGATGCGTGAAAAGTATTGTCACCATCGAATATGCTCTGCATGGTCCATTACGCATTATACAACGTTCTTCCCGTAGTGATATGCACATCTGCAAAAAAACATGCCCTTAGGTATGTTATCTAACCATGTACTACTTATCGGATGGGTGTGCCTCTTTGACAAAATTTCAATACCACCTAGGTTAAGGCGTAGGAAAAGTATTGTTCCCATCGGATATGCTTTGCATGGTCGAGATCGAGCATTAAATACTATTTTTGCTCTAGTGTTATGCACATCCGTAAAAAAAACACGCTACTACGTGTGTTATCCGATCAAGTACTTATATGATGGGAATGCCACTTTGCATGTAAGTCAATTCCACCTGGTTGTAGGTGTGTGTAAAGTATTGTGCCCATTGGATATGCTTTGCATTGTGGATCAAGCATAAAACACCGTTTTTGCCTCAGTGTCATGCACAACCATGAAAAAACACGGTCCTAGGTGTGTTATTCAAACAAGTACTTATCAGATGGGGGCTCCACTTTGCACACAAGTCCATTTCAACTATGTTGAGGTGCGTGCAAAGTATTGTCACCATCGGATATGCTTTGCATGCTCGATCACCCCTTATACACCATTTTCTCTTTAGTGATATGCACATCCGCAAAAAAACACGCCCTTAGGTGTGTTATCTGACCAAGTACTTATCGGATGGGTGTGCCTCTTTGATAACATTTCAATACCACCTAGGTTGAGGTATAAAAAAAGTGTTGTGCCCATCGGATATCCTTTGCATGATCGATCAAGCAATAAATACTATTTTTGCTCTAGTGTCATGCACATCCGTAAAAAAACATGCTGCTAGGTATGTTATCCGATCAAGCACTTATGGGATGGGAGTGCCACTTTGCATGTAAGTCAATTCCACCTAGTTGAAGTTGTGTGCAAAGTATTGTGCCCATTGGATATGCTTTGCATTGTCGATCAAGCATAAAATACCATTTTTGCCTTAGTTTCATGCATAACCATGAAAAAACACGGTCCTATGTGTGTTAATCAAGCAAGTACTTATCAGATGGGGGCTCTAGTTTGCACGCAAGTCCGTTTCAACTAGGTTGAGATGCGTGCAAAGTATTGTCACCATCGTATATGCTCTGCATGGTCGATTATGCATTATATAACGTTTTTCCCGTAGTGATATGCACATCTGCAAAAAAACATGCCCTTAGGTATGTTATCTGGCCAAGTACTTATCAGATGGGTGTGCCTCTTAGAGAACATTTCAATACCACCTAGGTTAAGGTGTAGGAAAAGTATTGTGCCCATCGGATATGCTTTGCATGGTCGATCGAGCATTAAATACTATTTTTGCTCTAGCGTCATGCACATCCGTAAAAAAACACGCTGCTAGGTATGTTATCTGATCAAGCACTTATGGGATGGGCGTGCCACTTTGCAAGTAAGTAGATTCCACCTACTTGAAGGTGTGTGCAAAGTATTGTGCCCATCGGGTATGCTTTGCATTGTCGATCAAGCATAAAACACCGTTTTTGCCTTAGTGTCATGCACAACCATGAAAAAACACGGTCCTAAGTGTGTTAATCAAACAAGTACTTATTGGATGGGGGCCCCACTTTTCACGCAAGTCCGTTTCAACTAGTTTGAGATGCGTGCAAAGTATTGTCACCATCGAATATGCTCTGCATGGTCGATTATGCATTATACAACGTTCTTCCCGTAGTGACATGCACATCTGCAAAAAAACATGCCCTCAGGTATGTTATCTAACCATGTACTACTTATCGGATGGGTGTGCCTCTTTGACAAAATTTCAATACCACCTAGGTTAAGGCGTAGGAAAAGTATTGTTCCCATCGGATATGCTTTGCATGGTTGATCGAGCATTAAATACTATTTTTGCTCTAGTGTTATGCACATCCGTAAAAAAAACACGCTGCTACATGTGTTATCCGATCAAGTACTTATATGATGGGAATGCCACTTTGCATGTAAGTCAATTCCACCTGGTTGTAGGTGTGTGTAAAGTATTGTGCCCATCGGATATGCTTTGCATTGTGGATCAAGCATAAAACACCGTTTTTGCCTTAGTGTCATGCACAACCATGAAAAAACACGGTCCTAGGTGTGTTATTCAAACAAGTACTTATCAGATGGGGGATCCACTTTGCACACAAGTCCATTTAAACTATGTTGAGGTGCGTGCAAAGTATTGTCACCATCGGATATGCTTTGCATGCTCGATCACCCCTTATACACCATTTTTTCTTTAGTGATATGCACATCCACAGAAAAACACGCCCTTAGGTGTGTTATCTAACCAAGTACTTATCGGATGGGTGTGCCTCTTTGAGAACATTTCAATACCACCTAGGTTGAGGTGTACGAAAAGTGTTGTGCCCATCGGATATCCTTTGCATGATCGATCAAGCAATAAATACTATTTTTGCTCTAGTGTCATGCACATCAGTAAAAAAACACACTGCTAGGTATGTTATCCGATCAAGCACTTATGGGATGGGAGTGCCACTTTGCATGTAAGTCAATTCAACCTAGTTGAAGCTATGTGCAAAGTATTGTGCCCATTGGATATGCTTTGCATTGTCGATCAAGCATAAAATACAATTTTTGCCTTAGTTTCATGCACAACCATGAAAAAACACGGTCCTAAGTGTGTTAATCAAACAAGTACATATCAGATGCGGGCTCCAGTTTGCACGCAAGTCCGTTTCAACTAGGTTGAGATGCGTGCAAAGTATTGTCTCCATCGTATATGCTCTGCATGGTCGATTACGCATTATACAACGTTTTTCCCGTAGTGATATGCACATCTGCAAAAAAACATGTCCTTACATATGTTATATGGCCAAGTACTTATCAGATGGGTGTGCCTCTTAGAGAACATTTCAATACCACCTAGGTTAAGGTGTAGGAAAAGTATTGTGCCCATCGGATATGCTTTGCATGGTCGATCGAGCATTAAATACCATGTTTGCCTTAGTGTCATGCACATCCATAAAAAAATGCACTGCTAGGTGTGTTATCCCATCAAGTACTTATGCGATGGGAATGCCACTTTGCATGTAAGTCAATTCCACCTATTTGAAGGTGTGTGCAAAGTATTGTGCCCATCGGATATGCTTTGCATTGTTGATCAAGCATAAAACACCGTTTTTGCCTTTGTGTCATGCACAACCATATAAAAACACGGCCGTAGGTGTGTTATTCAAATAAGTACTTATCGGATGGGGGATCCACTTTGTACGCAAGTTCGTTTCAACTACCTTGCACTGCGTGCAAAGTATTGTCACCATTGGATATGCTTTGCATGGTCGATCACGCATTATACACCATTTTTTCCCTAGTGATATGGACATCCACAAAAAAACACACCATTAGGTGTGTTATCTGACCAAGTACTTATCAGATGGGTGTGCCTCATTGAGAAAATTTCAACACCACCTAGGTTGAGGTGTACAAAAAGTGTTGTGCCCATCGGATATCATTTGCATGGTCGATCGAGCATTAAATACTATTTTTACTCTAGTGTCATGCACATCCGTAAAAAACACGCTGCTAGGTATGTTATCCAATGAAGCACTTATGGGATGGGCATGCCACTTTGCATGTAAGTCTATTCCACCTAGTGTAAGGTGTGTGCAAAGTATTGTGCCCATCGGATATGCTTTACATTGTCGATCAATCATAAAACACCGTTTTTGCCTTATTGTCATGCACCATCATGAAAAAACACGGTCCTAGGTGTGTTATTCAAACAAGTGCTTATCGGATGGGGGCTCCACTTTGCACGCAAGTCTATTTTAACTACATTGAGGTGTGTGCAAAGTATTGTCACCATCGGATATGATTTGCATGGTCGATCACGCATTATACACCGTTTTTTTCCTAGTGGTATGCACATCAGCAAAAAAACACGCCCTTAGGTGTGTTATCTGACCAAGTACTTATCGGATGGGTGTGCCTCTTTGAGAACATTTTAATACCACCTAGGTTGTGGTGTAGGAAAAGTATTGTGCCCATTGGATATCCTTTGCATGGTGGATCGAGTATTAAATACTATTTTTGCTCTAGTATCATGCACATCTGTAAAAAAAACACGCTGCTAGGTATGTTATCCGATCAGTCACTTATGGGATGGGTGTGCCACTTTGCATGTAATTAAATTCCACCTATTTTAAGGTGTGTGCAAAGTATTATGCCCATCGGATATGCTTTGCATTGTCAATCAAGCATAAGACACCGTTTTTGCCTTAGTGTCATGCACAACCATGAAAAAACATGGTCCTAAGTGTGTTAATCAAACAAGTACTGATTAGATTGGTGCTCCAGTTTGCACCCAAGTCCGTTTCAACTAGCTTGAGGTGCGTGCAAAGTATTGTCACCATCGGATATGCTCTGCATGGTCGACTACGCATTATACAATGTTTTTCCCATAGTGATATGCACATCCACAAAAAAACATGCGGTTAGGTATGTTATCTGACCAAGTACTTATCGGATGGGTGTGCCTCTTTGAGAAAATTTCAATACCACCTAGGTTGAGGTATAGGAAAAGTATTGTGCCCATCGGATATGCTTTGCATGGTCGATCGAGCATTAAATACCATTTCTGCCTTAGTGTCTTGCACATCCGTAAAAAAACACGCTGCTAGGTGTGTTATCCGATCAAGCACTTATGCGATGGGAATGCCACTTTAATGTAAGTAAATTCCATCTAGTTGAAGGTGTGTGGAAAGTATTTTGCCCATCGTATATGCTTTGCATCGTCGATCAAGCATCAAACACCGTTTTTGCCTTAGTATCATGCACAACCATATAAAAGCATAGTCCTAGCTGTGTTATTCAAACTAGTACTTATTGGATGGGGGATACACTTTGCACGCAAGTCTGTTTCAACTATGTTGACAAGCATGCAAAGTATTGTCACCATCGGATATGTTTTGCATGGTCGATCACGCATTATACACCATTTTTTCCCTAGTGATATGCACATCTGCAAAAAAACATGCCCTTAGGTGTGTTATCTAACCAAGTATTTATCGGATGGGTGTGCCTCATTGATAACATTTCAATACCACCTAGGTTGAGGTGTATGAAAAGTGTTGTTCCCATCGGATATCCTTTGCATGGTCGATCGAGCATTAAATACTATTGTTGCTCTAGCGTCATGCACATCCGTAAAAAAACACGCTGCTAGGTATGTTATCCGATCAAGCACTTATGGGATGGGCGTGCCACTTTGCAAGTAAGTAGATTCCACCTAGTTGAAGGTGTGTGCAAAGTATTGTGCCCATCGGGTATGCTTTGCATTGTCGATCAAGCATAAAACACCGTTTTTGCCTTAGTGTCATGCACAACCATGAAAAAACACGGTCCTAAGTGTGTTAATCAAACAAGTACTTATTGGATGGGGGCCCCACTTTTCACGCAAGTCCGTTTCAACTAGTTTGAGATGCGTGCAAAGTATTGTCACCATCGAATATGCTCTGCATGGTCCATTACGCATTATACAACGTTCTTCCCGTAGTGATATGCACATCTGCAAAAAAACATGCCCTTAGGTATGTTATCTAACCATGTACTACTTATCGCGGATGGGTGTGCCTCTTTGACAAAATTTCAATACCACCTAGGTTAAGGCGTAGGAAAAGTATTGTTCCCATCGGATATGCTTTGCATGGTCGATCGAGCATTAAATACTATTTTTGCTATAGTGTTATGCACATCCATAAAAAAAACATGCTGCTAGGTGTGTTATCCGATCAAGTACTTATATGATGGGAATGCCACTTTGCATGTAAGTCAATTCCACCTGGTTGTAGGTGTGTGTAAAGTATTGTGCCCATCGGATATGCTTTGCATTGTGGATCAAGCATAAAACACCGGTTTTGCCTTAGAGTCATGCACAACCATGAAAAAACATGGTCCTAGGTGTGTTATTCAAACAAGTACTTATCAGATGGGAGCTGCACTTTGCACACAAGTTCATTTCAACTACGTTGAGGTGCGTGCAAAGTATTGTCACCATCGGATATGCTTTGCATGCTCGATCACCCCTTATACACCATTTTTTCTTTAGTGATATGCACATCCGCAAAAAAACACGCCCTTAGGTGTGTTATCTGACCAAGTACTTATCGGATGGGTGTGCCTCTTTGAGAACATTTCAATACCACCTAGGTTGAGGTGTACGAAAAGTGTTGTGCCCATCGGATATCCTTTGCATGGTCGATCAAGCAATAAATACTATTTTTGCTCTAGTGTCATGCACATCCGTAAAAAAACACGCTGCTAGGTATGTTATCCGATCAAGCACTTATGGGATGGGTGTGCCACTTTGCAAGTAAGTGTATTCCACCTAGTTGAAGGTGTGTGCAAAGTATTGGGCCCATCGGGTATGCTTTGCATTGTCGATCAAGCATAAAACACCATTTTTGCCTTAGTGTCATGCACCACCATGAAAAAACACGGTCCTAAGTGTGTTAATCAAACAAGTACTTATTGGATGGGGGCTACACTTTGCACGCAAGTCTGTTTCAACTACGTTAAGAAGCATGCAAAGTATTGTCACCATCGGATATGCTTTGCATGGTCGATCACGCAATATACACCATTTTTTCCCTAGTGATATGCACATCCGCAAAAAAACATGCCCTTAGGTATGTTATCTGGCCAAGTACTTATCAGATGGGTGTTCCTCTTAGAGAACATTTCAATACCACCTAGGTTAAGGTGTAGGAAAAGTATTGTGCCCATCGGATATGCTTTGCATGGTCGATCGAGCATTAAATACCATGTTTGCCTTAGTGTCATGCACATCCATAAAAAAACACGCTGCTAGGCGTGTTATCCCATCAAGTACTTATGCGATGGGAATGCCACTTTGCATGTAAGTCAATTCCACCTATTTGAAGGTGTGTGCAAAGTATTGTGCCCATCGGATATGCTTTGCATTGTCGATCAAGCATAAAACACCGTTTTTGCCTTTGTGTCATGCACAACCATATAAAAACACGGCCGTAGGTGTGTTATTCAAATAAGTACTTATCGGATGGGGGATCCACTTTGCACGCAAGAACGTTTCAACTACCTTGCACTGCGTACAAAGTATTGTCACCATTGGATATGCTTTGCATGGTCGATCACGCATTATACACCATTTTTTCCCTAGTGATATGGACATCCACAAAAAAACACACCATTAGGTGTGTTATCTGACCAAGTACTTATCAGATGGGTGTGCCTCATTGAGAACATTTCAATACCACCTAGGTTGAGGTGTACAAAAAGTATTGTGCCCATCGGATATCCTTTGCATGGTCGATCGAGCATTAAATAGTATTTTTGCTCTAGTGTCATGCACATCCGTAAAAAAACACCCTGCTAGGTATGTTATTCAATCAAGCACTTATGGGATGGGCGTGCC
This sequence comes from Dipteris shenzhenensis, assembly GCF_047967505.1. Lineage (NCBI taxonomy): Eukaryota > Viridiplantae > Streptophyta > Polypodiopsida > Gleicheniales > Dipteridaceae > Dipteris > Dipteris shenzhenensis. The sequence continues at coordinate 45,078,375 of NC_141605.1, read as the reverse complement.
ACTTTGCATGTAAGTCTATTCCACCTAGTGTAAGGTGTGTGCAAAGTATTGTGCCCATCGGATATGCTTTGCATTGTCGATCAAGCATAAAACACCGTTTTTGCCTTATTGTCATGCACCATCATGAAAAAACACGGTCCTAGGTGTGTTATTCAAACAAGTGCTTATCATCCACATCTGTAAAAAAAACACGCTGCTAGGTATGTTATCCGATCAGTCACTTATGGGATGGGTGTGCCACTTTGCATGTAATTCAATTCCACCTATTTGAAGGTGTGTGCAAAGTATTATGCCCATCGGATATGCTTTGCATTGTCAATCAAGCATAAAACACCGTTTTTGCCTTAGTGTCATGCACAACCATGAAAAAACATGGTCCTAAGTGTGTTAATCAAACAAGTACTGATTGGATTGGTGCTCCAGTTTGCACGCAAGTCCGTTTAAACTAGCTTGAGATGCGTGCAAAGTATTGTCACCATCGGATATGCTCTGCATGTTCGACTACGCATTATACAATGTTTTTCCCATAGTGATATGCACATCCACAAAAAAACATGCCCTTAGGTATGTTATCTGACCAAGTACTTATCGGATGGGTGTGCCTCTTTGAGAAAATTTCAATACCACCTAGGTTGAGGTATAGGAAAAGTATTGTGCCCATCGGATATGCTTTGCATGGTCGATCGAGCATTAAATACCATTTTTGCCTTAGTGTCATGCACATCCGTAAAAAAACACGCTGCTAGGTGTGTTATCCGATCAAGCACTTATGCGATGGGAATGCCACTTTGCATGTAAGTAAATTCCATCTAGTTGAAGGTGTAAGTAAATTCCATCTAGTTGAAGGTGTGTGGAAAGTATTGTGCCCATCGGATATGCTTTGCATTGTCGATCAAGCATCAAACACCGTTTTTGCCTTAGTGTCATGCACAACCATATAAAAGCATAGTCCTAGCTGTGTTATTCAAACTAGTACTTATTGGATGGGGGCTACACTTTGCACGAAGTCTGTTTCAACTACGTTGAGAAGCATGCAAAGTATTGTCACCATCAGATATGCTTTGCATGGTCGATCATGCAATATACACCATTTTTTCCCTAGTGATATGCACATCCGCAAAAAAACATGCCCTTAGGTGTGTTATGTGACCAAGTATTTATCGGATGGGTGTGCCTCATTGATAACATTTCAATACCACCTAGGTTGAGGTGTATGAAAAGTGTTGTTCCCATCGGATATCCTTTGCATGGTCGATCAAGCATTAAATACTATTTTTGCTCTAGCGTCATGCACATCCGTAAAAAAACACGCTGCTAGGTATGTTATCCGATCAAGCACTTATGGGATGGGTGTGCCACTTTGCAAGTAAGTATATTCCACCTAGTTGAAGGTGTGTGCAAAGTATTGCGCCCATCGGGTATGCTTTGCATTGTCGATCAAGCATAAAACACCATTTTTGCCTTAGTGTCATGCACCACCATGAAAAAACACGGTCCTAAGTGTGTTAATCAAACAAGTACTTATTGGATGGGGGGCCCACTTTTCAGGGAACTCCGTTACAACTAGTTTGAGATGCGTGCAAAGTATTTTCACCATCAAATATGCTCTGCATGGTCGATTACGCATTATACAACGTTCTTCCCGTAGTGATATGCACATCTGCAAAAAAACATGCCCTTAGGTATGTTATCTAACCATGTACTACTTATCGGATGGGTGTGCCTCTTTGACAAAATTTCAATACCACCTAGGTTAAGGCGTAGGAAAAGTATTGTTCCCATCGGATATGCTTTGCATGGTCGATCGAGCATTAAATACTATTTTTGCTATAGTGTTATGCACATCCGTAAAAAAAACATGCTGCTAGGTGTGTTATCCGATCAAGTACTTATATGATGGGAATGCCACTTTGCATGTAAGTCAATTCCACCTGGTTGTAGGTGTGTGTAAAGTATTGTGCCCATCGGATATGCTTTGCATTGTGGATCAAGTATAAAACACCGGTTTTGCCTTAGTGTCATCCACAACCATGAAAAAACATGGTCCTAGGTGTGTTATTCAAACAAGTACTTATCAGATGGGGGCTCCACTTTGCACACAAGTGCATTTCAACTACGTTGAGGTGCGTGCAAAGTATTGTCACCATCGGATATGCTTTGCATGCTCGATCACCCCTTATACACCATTTTTTCTTTAGTGATATGCACATCCGCAAAAAAACACGCCCTTAGGTGTGTTATCTGACCAAGTACTTATCGGATGGGTGTGACTCTTTGAGAGCATTTCAATACCACCTAGGTTGAGGTGTAAGAAAAGTATTGTGCCCATCGGATATCCTTTGCATGATCGATCAAGCAATAAATACTATTTTTGCTCTAGTGTCATGCACATCCGTAAAAAAACACGCTGCTAGGTATGTTATCCGATCAAGCACTTATGGGATGAGAGTGCCACTTTGCATGTAAGTCAATTCCACCTATTTGAAGCTGTGTGCAAAGTATTGTGCCCATTGGATATGCTTTGCATTGTCGATTAAGCATAAAATACCATTTTTGCCTTAGTTTCATGCACAACCATGAAAAAACACGGTCCTAAGTGTGTTAATCAAACAAGTACTTATCAGATGGGGGCTCCAGTTTGCACGCAAGTCCGTTTCAACTAGGTTGAGATGCGTGCAAAGTATTGTCATCATCGTATATGCTCTGCATGGTCGATTACGCATTATACAACGTTTTTCCCGTAGTGATATGCACATCTACAAAAAAACATGCCCTTAGGTATGTTATCTGGCCAAGTACTTATCAGATGGGTGTGCCTCTTAGAGAACATTTCAATACCACCTAAGTTAAGGTGTAGGAAAAGTATTGTGCCCATCGGATATGCTTTGCATGGTCGATCGAGCATTAAATATTTACCATGTTTGCCTTAGTGTCATGCACATCCATAAAAAAACACGCTGCTAGGTGTGTTATCCCATCAAGTACTTATGCGATGGGAATGCCACTTTGCATGTAAGTCAATTCCACCTATTTGAAGGTGTGTGCAAAGTATTGTGCCCATCGGATATGCTTTGCATTGTGGATCAAGCATAAAACACCGTTTTTGCCTTTGTGTCATGCACAACCATATAAAAACACGGCCGTAGGTGTGTTATTCAAATAAGTACTTATCGGATGGGGGATCCACTTTGCACGCAAGTCCGTTTCAACTACCTTGCACTGCGTGCAAAGTATTGTCACCATTGGATATGCTTTGCATGGTCGATCACGCATTATACACCATTTTTTCCCTAGTGATATGGACATCCACAAAAAAACACACCATTAGGTGTGTTATCTGACCAAATACTTATCAGATGGGTGTGCCTCATTGAGAACATTTCAATACCACCTAGGTTGAGGTGTACAAAAAGTGTTGTGCCCATCAGATATTCTTTGCATGGTCGATCGAGCATTAAATACTATTTTTGCTCTAGTGTCATGCACATCCGTAAAGAAACACGCTGCTAGGTATGTTATCCAATCAAGAACTTATGGGATGGGCATGCCACTTTGCATGTAAGTCTATTCCACCTAGTGTAAGGTGTGTGCAAAGTATTGTGCCCATCGGATATGCTTTGCATTGTCGATCAAGCATAAAAGACCGTTTTGGCCTTATTGTCATGCACCATCATGAAAAAACACGGTCCTAGGTGTGTTATTCAAACAAGTGCTTATCAGATGGGGGCTCCACTTTGCACGCAAGTCTATTTAAACTACATTGAGGTGTGTGCAAAGTATTGTCACCATCGGACATGATTTGCATGGTCGATCACGCATTATACACCGTTTTTTTCCTAGTGGTATGCACATCAGCAAAAAAACACGCCCTTAGGTGTGTTATCTGACCAAGTACTTATCGGATGGGTGTGCCTCTTTGAGAAAATTTTAATACCACCTAGGTTGTGGTGTAGGAAAAGTATTATGCCCATCGGATATCCTTTGCATGGTGGATCGAGTATTAAATACTATTTTTGCTCTAGTATCATGCACATCTGTAAAAAAACACACTGCTAGGTATGTTATCCGATCAATCACTTATGGGATGGGTGTGCCACTTTGCATGTAATTCAATTCCACCTATTTGAAGGTGTGTGCAAAGTATTATGCCCATCAAATATGCTTTGCATTGTCAATCAAGCATAAAACACCGTTTTTGCCTTAGTGTCATGCACAACCATGAAAAAACATGGTCCTAAGTGTGTTAATCAAACAAGTACTGATTGGATTGGTGCTCCAGTTTGCACGCAAGTCCGTTTAAACTAGCTTGAGATGCGTGGAAAGTATTGTCACCATCGGATATGCTCTGCATGGTCGACTACGCATTATACAATGTTTTTCCCATAGTGATATGCACATCCACAAAAAAACATGCCCTTAGCTATGTTATCTGGCCAAGTACTTATCGGATGGGTGTGCCTCATTAAGAAAATTTCAATACCACCTAGGTTGAGGTATAGGAAAAGTATTGTGCCCATCGGATATGCTTTGCATGGTCGATCGAGTATTAAATACCATTTTTGCCTTAGTGTCATGCACATCCGTAAAAAAACACGTTGCTAGGTGTGTTATCCGATCAAGCACTTATGCGATGGGAATGCCACTTTGCATGTAAGTAAATTCCATCTAGTTGAAGGTGTGTGGAAAGTATTGTGCCCATCGGATATGCTTTGCATTGTCGATCAAGCATCAAACACCGTTTTTGCCTTAGTGTCATGCACAACCATATAAAAGCACAGTCCTAGGTGTGTTATTCAAACTAGTACTTATTGGATGGGGGCTACACTTTGCACGCAAGTCTGTTTCAACTAGGTTGAGAAGCATGCAAAGTATTGTCACCATCGGATATGCTTTGCATGGTCGATCACGCATTATACACCATTTTTTCCCTAGTGATATGCACATCCGTAAAAAAACATGCCCTTAGGTGTGTTATGTGACCAAGTATTTATCGGATGGGTGTGCCTCATTGATAACATTTCAATACCACCTAGGTTGAGGTGTATGAAAAGTGTTGTTCTCATCGGATATCCTTTGCATGGTCGATCGAGCATTAAATACTATTTTTGCTCTAGCGTGATGCACATCCGTAAAAAAACACGCTGCTAGGTATGTTATCTGATCAAGCACTTATGGGATGGGCGTGCCACTTTGCAAGTAAGTAGATTCCACATAGTTGAAAGTGTGTGCAAAGTATTGTGCCCATCGGGTATGCTTTGCATTGTCGATCAAGCATAAAACACTTTTTTTGCCTTAGTGTCATGCACAACCATGAAAAAACACGGTCCTAAGTGTGTTAATCAAACAAGTACTTATTGGATGGGGGCCCCACTTTTCACGCAAGTCCGTTTCAACTAGTTTGAGATGCGTGCAAAGTATTGTCACCATCAAATATGCTCTGCATGGTCGATTACGCATTATACAATGTTTTTCCCGTAGTGATATGCACATCTGCAAAAAAACATGCCCTTAGGTATGTTATCTAACCATGTACTACTTATCGGATGGGTGTGCCTCTTTGACAAAATTTTAATACCACCTAGGTTAAGGCGTAGGAAAGGTATTGTTCCCATCGGATATGCTTTGCATGGTCGATCGAGCATTAAATACTATTTTTGCTCTAGTGTTATGCACATCCATAAAAAAACACGCTGCTAGGTGTGTTATCCAATCAAGTACTTATATGATGGGAATGCCACTTTGCATGTAAGTCAATTCCACTTGGTTGTAGGTGTGTGTAAAGTATTGTGCCCATTGGATATGCTTTGCATTGTGGATCAAGCATAAAACACCGCTTTTGCCTTAGTGTCATGCACAACCATGAAAAAACATGATCCTAGGTGTGTTATTCAAACAAGTACTTATTAGATGGGGGCTCCACTTTGCACACAAGTCCATTTCAACTATGTTGAGGTGCATGCAAAGTATTGTCACCATCGGATATGCTTTGCATGCTCGATCACCCCTTATACACCATTTTTTCTTTAGTGATATACACATCCGCAAAAAAACACGCCCTTAGGTGTGTTATCTGACCAAGTACTTATCGGATGGGTGTGCCTCTTTGAGAACATTTCAATACCACCTAGGTTGAGGTGTACGAAAAGTGTTGTGCCCATCGGATATCCTTTGCATGATCGATCAAGCAATAAATACTATTTTTGCTCTAGTGTCATGCACATCCGTAAAAAAACACACTGCTAGGTATGTTATCCGATCAAGCACTTATGGGATGGGAGTGCCACTTTGCATGTAAGTCAATTCCACCTAGTTGAAGCTGTGTGCAAAGTATTGTGCCCATTGGATATGCTTTGCATTGTCCATCAAGCATAAAATACCATTTTTGCCTTAGTCATACCATACTGCTATAAATTTTGTATCTCTATTGCATAAAAAAGGAATGGGTCCCAAACCATGTACCAGTTTCAAAGCTTTCCATAGAAACAACCATATTGTCTTGGAAATCAAGATCGACAAGGAAAACAAACAATCACATGGAATATTCGATAGAACAAAAATAAGAATATCACAACCAAGTATTTTGCATATACAAGAGTTTTTAAGGATGCTCACTAAGAAGGAAGTAGAAGGAGAGAATGCAAATATACAATTTCCGTGATAATAGTGTTGTATTGAGTTCTATAGCAATATGATAAAATAAGAAAATGGTAGGCAACAAAGCACAATGAACCCATTATTACATGTTGTCTTTGAACACCATTCAAGCATCAATAAAGATGAGAGATGATGATAGTCAGCTGAGAGTTAATGCAGATGGAACCCAAGCGGTAGGCGATGAGACACGGAATAAATGAATGAACAAATCATATTTTTGAAGGGAAAATGTCAAGATCGCTCATTTGTACTTCAATCATTGTAAATGTGGAACCAATCAATGTGCAAACAGTGGATAGTACACGTCGCCTGGAGTGTCAATCAAAATTCAATTATTGTAAAGGTAGAATTCAATCATTCAGAAGGGCATGGGTAGTACTCATTGCCTCGAGTATTGGACTCTATTGTACACATGTCAAAGACTCATTGAGAGCAATATTTCATATAAACATATGATAATGTAAAATTACAAGCATAGCTCTTGCTATTCTTTGGATAAAAGACTCTTCCATCTCTCTTCTCTATTTAAATGTTTTAAATTTGTGCATATTGTGAGTTTCATTATTCTTCATATTGAATTTTAAATGTTTTCCCATGGATTTAAAATAATATGAGCTAAATAAATTAAGAAAAAGTGAAATTTTGAAATAGGATCCGTCAAAATAAAAAGTTAATATGAGGATTTAACACTAGTTTTTGTGTTGTTTGAGCAAAATGATAGTGTGAATAAATAAACTTCTTGTGTGGAAAGGATGGTGCTAGAAAGTAAAGGTTTGATTTGGGAAGAAAATCTTCAGAAAGTAACTCTTCATTTGGGAAGGATTTTTGGGGTTTGTCCAAAAATGAATAAATTGTCCAAAATTAATGAAATGGGTGTTATTCATGACATGAATTTGTTATGTTATACTCATCTTTCAAGAGTTCATGCATTCATGCATTATATTATGGTTTAAATATAGCTTCTCGCATGCTAACAATTTTACACACAGTTTTCATGCAATACACTTTGAAAACTCAAAATGTATCTATCAAAGTTGGGCATGGAAAAAATTACAAGTTGGGAAGAGAGTGCATGGAAATGTAGGCATTATTGATGGTTATTTTGATAGTATTATCGATGCTTGTTCCAACAGCTTCTATTTTGATGCTTGTATCAACACCCATCAGTTTTGGTAAAAAAGCATCAGTAAAAGGCATTGATAGGGCTTGTATATGTACTAGTGATTTGTAAACACTCTAGCCTTCTGTGAGGGAAATATCCATTCAAGATTGACAAAACAATTTTGAAAGCTTTCCCAAAAACGTCCTTCTATTGTAAGCACACAAAACATGCAATAACAAATAGTAAATGACTCTGTCTTGAAGAATATTCTCTCAATGGAGCCCAAGGGGCATGGAATCATAAGTGATGAGAAACTTGATGGAATTCTCCTTGAGATAGAGCCATTGAATAACAAGAGATGGTAATCAAAATTATATCTGCTAGGCTAACCAAAGCATAAATGTCAAACTATGTTTTGAAAATCTTAATATGGATATCCTAGATCTAGAAGACACTAGTTTCTATGTTGTTAATGTGGACATCCTAAAGGTGCTAGTGCTAATCTGAGGGGTTTCATTATATGTAAATTCTCTATATCATGTGTGCTCAAGGACTAATTTAAAAGTCCCTTTTGTGTGAAAAATCCATGAATAAAAAACACACTTTTTTTATAAAATCTATGAATACCCCCTTTAAATGGTACCCTTATGTATGTAAAAAGTGTGTAAAAAAGGGATTTTGAAAATCCCTTCTGTTGAACCCACATGCTATGGTTACATATTTGTGAGTGACCCCCCTCGAGGCGCTAATTTATTATTGGTTGATTGTCCTTATAGGGTTGGCCAGTCAATGATGCAACATGGGCAATTATAGCAACACTTCGCAAATGATGATCTATCCAATATTGGAGCTAAAATGTCACTGTATACATAGCAAGATTAGACATCCATTAGGTCCTAGATGTATTGTCTAGTGTATTCAAAGAGTTAAATTCTGTATCGTATCCTCTCGATCATTAATTTGAGATAATCTTGTCTTTCTTTGTCATTGTTGCACATGAAAATACAAGTGTTTGCAAGAACCTACTGATTCGGCAAAGAATCACTTACATCTCCAGCTGCCCCCCCACCGTAAACCTTTGAAAATAGGAATGTTGAAGATACTACATGACTACCAAAGAGCCTTGTCGATGAAATCCATGAGGATGTGAGAGAGTGTGATGAAAGAATTTCGAATGTACTGAGTTCTGACTTTCTACAATGTGTAATTTTGTGCCTGATAGTTGATCATCTTGTCATCCATGATCTCTCCATGATATGCATTCAAGATTTTGCTTTATGAGCGTAGGCCCAAGCTTGGCGTGTGTCCCCAATATTACATGGATTTTGTAATATGTAGATTTCGTGCCCAATTAAATGAGACAAGCTCTCAAAAGATCTCGCCTTAACTATTGCGCCTTGAGGTACTGAATGATGAAAGTAGGAAATTTTTTAGTGCAAAAATCTTTGTTGTCGTGAATTTGCTTTCATATGAGCTATTGATGTTTGGCTCTATGCACTAATTCAAGATCAAATTGGCATCGAGAGAGGAGAGGTGTAAGGGATTAGGGGTATTGGAAGTAAGACTTGATATGTCTACTCACACACACTCTCCCTTGATGCGAAGGGGCACAACCATTTCTAACCATCACCAACTTCATCTTATATGTCTCTCTCTCATGATCAATATAAGCGATTCATTCGTACTCATGCACATCTCTGTTTTCTATATGGTATCAGAGCCTACATGGGTCCAAACCAGCCATGTTTTTCGCTACTTTGGTCACATGTTTGCCATTTTGTGAACTGTTCAAGCAACCCATTCGAAATAACAAGGACCTCGAAGATGGAAAACAATCAAAACGTTTGTTTGAAGCAGAAGCAAAAAGGAGCAATGTGCAGATTTTCCAAGACAGAGGAAACAATGCCGATCCCAAAAAGAATCAAGACCCTATGCCTGCATTAGTCGAGAGCAAGGGCACGTATCACGAGACAAAAGGAGACACTCATCAAGACCCTCCATGTGACAAAGAAGATCGCGAGGGCCACTTAACGCAGACAAGGACCTGCGTAGTATGCTCGAAGCAGTAAACCAAGCTGCTCAGCCAAAATCGATTAATGCAGAACCAAAAGACCCTGCGATGACACAACCAAAGCAAATAGCACCCCAACAATGGGTGCAAGAGCTCGACAATCAAGATCCGGGCCAAGGCCCTGAAGCGGCAGAGCATATAAATGCTCAAAAGACTTACGTTGCTACAACAAAGATCATCCACGGAGCACAAAATCTGCCTGAATTCAATCTGCGACAACATTGATATGCCCATCCTTCTTCACACGGGTTGATTTCTTCAAACGCTCCAAGTAGCTTTCCCTTTATACCTTGGCTCTTAACATCTCCTCGTCCACGGGTGAAGATGAAGGATGAACTTCATCTAATTCGCCTGCACAAATGTTTCATGCACCTTGGGGAATGGATTTCAACGATCAACAAGGCGATCAAGCCCCCAAACGTGCAAGCTACAGTAAGACATGCCCATAATTGCACTAACAATAGTATGTCTTCTCAGTCCAAAATAGGTGACATAGATCTTTCTACAACCGCAGATAAAGATATCATTATAGACCGTGACTTAGAAAATCTTGACAATGGAGCAACCAAAGATGACCGTGAGCAAGGAAATCAAGATCCAGGTCTTGGAAGAGATGAACATAGTTTACATGACGATGCACAGCCTGACGACGACCCACTTTTTGGCAAAAACTGATGAAATCAATGGAACCCTACAAGTTAAAGTAAATATACAATCCGTTACCTTTTTCATCCCATTGAGGGGGAGTAAAGGTGATCAAAATCAATGGCATGAAAAAGTATATCCCTTACAGCTACATTTATTTAGGCATAGTTAAGCTAGGAGGAAGAAGAATAAGAAGAATCTAGATCTTCTGCTCACCATTCATGTACACATTGATCCTGATTGAATTCTAAACAATACAGTGACACTATTAATTGGTGGCTCACCCCCAATTCAAAACTAGTGAATGTACACAGTCTTTTCTATACTTTATCTACGGGGGAGTATTGGAAGTAAGACTTGATATGTCTACTCACACACACTCTCTCGTGATGCGAAGGGGCACAACCCTTTCTAACCGTCACCAACTTCATCTTATATGTCTCTCTCTCACTATTAATATAAGCAATTCATTCGTACTCATGTATATTTGTGTTTTCTATAAGGGATGATGAATGAAATCACTCGGTCAAGGAAGTGGTGCATTCAACATTCCATCGTGAGGAGGTCGAAACGCTCATTGGAACGGCCCATATGTCATAGACATAGTGAAACATTCAACATGTTGATCTTAACTGATCAGAACTCTCCGTAGGGCAAAGATTCAATGTTACTAATCTAACGCCCCAAGATTGTCCAATCGCCCTCTCCTTAATAGAGGAAAGATATATTCAAGCTCTCATTTCTTAGATAACAAAACATACATAGTGAGTTTCTGATTTCCTTTACACTAGGAAATTTCCTATAGCCTTCTGAATTTGTTATGTAATTATTAACAGTCAACATTTCCTTCCGTAACATTCTCTCCGAATGCCTGCGGCTTGGTAGTAATATTGTGGCCGAGGTTACCGGCTTACATCTGGGCTGTACTCAAATTCAGCTGATCTCATAGCACCAATGGACGCAGAAAAACTATCCGAATGCCTCCTGCGTGAAGGAAGTTTTTCCGTGACATAGAAAGAAACAGTCTCCGAAATACCTCCTGCGTGACAGAGATTCTCTCGTGACATAGATAGAAAACCCTCCGAATTAGAAAACTCTCCGAATACCTCCTGCGTGATGGAGCTGTGTCTGCTTGCTCTGGAAAATGAGTTTCATGATCATCTAGACCATATCGGAACTCGTCGGATTCCCCTTCAATATTGGGGCAGAAAAACTGTCCGAATGAAGGGGAATCCGACGAGTTCCGATATGGTCGAGATGGTCATGAAACTACCTTTTGCCGGTAAATTATCAGAACTTCTCCTAATGATGACGTAGGAAGAAAAGTGTTCGGAATGTCTCCGGCTTGACGAAGATTTTGCTTGCAGTGGAACATGTGAAGTACATTGACGGCGTTGGTGGTGACTCCATTTGCTTTCGAATCTGGATCATTCCTGACTCTCGAGAACTTGTGGAAGGGTTTCTGAACCACAGACTTTCAAGACTTTGGCTGCATGCGCTTCTGCGAAAAACAAACTTCCGTCTGTCTGCGCACTCGGCCTACCATCAACATGCACGTGGGCAGATTGAGTGGAGAATTTCACAGATTTGCGACAACGGGAGTTTCCGGGACCTCACATATCTGAGAAAGAGCGACCGGTTGCATGCTGTTGCAGGCTATCCGGAGGAGGCCTAGGATCAAAGTCTGATGAAGCTTCTTCGTGGAATCTTCCCCTGGGCCATCTGTTTCGTCAGACCCTGCATGTTGAATTCATCATAAAGACTCATTTGAGAATTGCTTGCTGACTTAGATGACATATTGTTACTGGACTCTCTCATCGCCTCAAGTTTGAATCGGGATTCAGATCTCTTTACGACACGATCGGTAGAAACAGGTCTACTCTCGACGATGTTGTTCAGTAGAACTGCATCCGCTCCGCGCTGACGCTAAGCCGGGAAGATGCAGAAGCTGGACTCGTCTAGGGCTCAATGACGAAAATCAGCCATGGCGGAAGAGAGCTGCCGTTAAGTACTCAGCTTGAGTACCTAAGGTGCAGAGATCGGACGCAAATCAGCTAACCATGTGAGCGCGGGGATTACTGTGGCAGATGTGACAGTGAGTCGTGACATGTCTGGTGCAGAGATTGAGCATGGAATTGAAGAAGAAAACAAATATAGATGCTACGTGCTCGAGATGCAACCACAGAGATTTCAATATGCAGGCGCATACACGGACGTAATCGCGACATGGGTTGTTGCAGATGAGCTGAGGACGGGTGAGAAGCAGGCGCTACAAATCGAACGAGAGAGGCAATCGATCAGAAACAGCAAAAGAGCAGCAGATGATACGTGAATATAAAAATCTTCATCGAACAACACGACGCTAAATACGTCTATACAACATGGTTTTCTTTTGGCCTCATGGCCTTACTCATCTATTATGGGAGTTCCCTTTCATGAGGGGTCTTTGAGAGCCTTCCACGATACTCTCACCTCAGGTACGGTGCCCCGGACATGGAGAAAAAGTGGACACGTTCCTAGTCCTACTTGGACTAACAGGTGAGATGGGCCCGCATGTGGAGGAAGATAAGCTACAATAGGCCGCCTAACTCCTTGGCCAAAGAAAAGAAAAGGCCGAGAAATGCATTGTTTGGGGGGTTGAACCTCTACCAATTGGACCCGCAAGATTCCTCGCCAATCATCTTTTAATATAATAATGTGGCATCCTTTAATTATATCATTACCACCAGGTGGTGTGAACCACCTCTCCCTTCACTTTCTTCCTCCATGTCTAGGTGCATGCTCTGAACCCATCCTCACCCCCCATAGTGCAAACTCTCTCTCTCTCTCTCTCTCTCTCCTCAACCTCATTTTCACACAAGTTATAGTATCTACCTTTGCATAAATTGGAGAAGGATCGAAGGAAAGGTGGCAAATGGAAAGCTTTGAGAATGTGTGGATTATAAGAAGCTTAATGTTTTGATAATGTTGAATCCATTTCCAATTCCTTTATTGATTGTACTTTAGACCAAGTAGTAGGACACAAGATGCACTGATTTATGGATGGTTACAATGGGTACAATGAGATCTCTTTGGTCACCCAAGGATTAGTATGAAGACTATAATCTTAGGGATGCAATCTTCTCTTAGGGATGCATATGCTTGGAAAGTCATGCCATTTGGTCTGACAAATGAACCAGCAACATTTTAGAGGTCCATGGCTGAAATGTTCTGGGAGTACTTAATCGAGTTCATTTTCTTTTATGTAGATGATTTATGCGGTTACTCGACAATCTTTGTACATCTTGCCTGCATCAAATTTTGGAAGGTGCAGATAGGCAAGGATCTCCTTGAACTTAAGTCCATTTTTTGTGTAAGGATTGGTATATTGCTTGGTCATGTGATTTCCAAGGAAGCTATTTGGACTAAGCCATGCAAGATTGAGCAATTGAGAAAATGCCAAAGTCTGATAATGTAACACATCTTAGTCCATTTGTTGATTTCATCAACTTTTACAAGAGATTTATGAAGGATTTTTCCAAGATTCTAGCTCTAATGTGTGTGTACTAAAAAAGACACTAGGTTCCAATTGACTAAGCTCTCAAGAAATGAGTAGTAGAGACATCGATTGTAAGATTACCCAGGTGGGATGTCATTCTCCATGTCCATGTATATTCCTCAATGTATGCCATTGGTATTATATTGGCTTAGTCAGATGGTAGATTGGATTACCCAGTACATATTGAAAAAGATAATAGGTTGCAATGGATTGAGGAGCTTTCAACAGCTTTTCATGCTCTTAAGAAATGAGCATTTCAGACATCGATTCTAAGATGACCTAGGTGGTATGTCATTTTCCATGTCCATGTAGATGGATGAAGGTATGCCATTGGTATTATCTTGGCATAGCAGGATGGTAGATTGGATTACCCAGTCAATTTATGACACCACCCGAGCACAATTACAACACTATCATGTGTGATTCGTGAAGCTCTTGGGATGAATTACAGTGTCCAAAATTTTAGACATTGTCTCCTTGGTAATCCTTTCATATTTTATGTAAATCAACAGGCTATATTGTATCTAGTCAACAAAATGGTCATCCAAGCATGACTAGTACGATAGATGCTTACTACATATCCTCAATCCGCCATGTGCATACTACATGTTAGGTAGTCATCCATTCAATGCATGATTGCTCATTATTTTTAGATGTAATGCTTGACTTATGAATTGATGGTGGTTGATATCCCTTTTATTAAACATCAAATTGAAATGCATATTGTATTTTTGTGTTTTTAGGTCTGACATGCAACCTACTACCACATATGAATAGAAGATGTATCCTAGACTAAAATTTTCAATTCAGCCCTAGTTATAAAAGGTTGAACCCCATGTTTTGTATCATTCTATAATTTGCAACTTTGGGAATTCATTTGAGACCTTTCTATTTCGTTTGTGTTAGTACTATCTTTTGAGGTTTCATGTTCTAGATCCCAAATGCATAAGAATATAGGCTTTTATAGACAAAATCCCACATAACATATACATATTTGGGGCTAGCCATAGTTTGTCTCTAACTAGGTTTCCTGTATGTCTAGATGTTCTTAAGCCAATCCATGGAGCCCTTCTTTACTTCATGTATCGATGAACCACTTTTCTTGGTTGTTGCCATGTAGCCTTGGTATGGACTTGTAGCAAGTGACTAGTTAGGACATTTATTTCTATTGGGACATCACGATTCTAGTCCTAGTTCACTTAGGATACTTAGTCATAAGTTGAGTTTGGGCCCTATATAGGCCATCATTTGTAATTCTTTCTTATTATCTATTTGAGACTACACTTCAGTCTCGGGGGGGTCACTATGTATAAACCCTCTATACCACGTGCGTTCAAGGCCTATTTCTAAAATCCCTTATCTGTAAATTTTTCATTAATAAAATGTACCCCTTTTCTATACAAATCTGTAAATTTTTCTCAAAACTATTTTAAATAGTCCCTTATGTATATTTATTTCTGTAAATTTTGGAAATAAAAAAAAAAACTTTTGTTGAACTCACGTGATAGGGTTACATATGATGAGTGACCCCCCGAGACTTCAGTTCCCTCATCTTGTTATTTCCTCTTTGCATTCCATCTTCCTTCCATTACTGATCCCTACATCTTGGATTGTGGTATTAGAGCATAATATCTTGCTCCTACCTACCTCCCCCCATGCTCATTGCTCAACCTAGGTTCCTCTCAAGAAAACAAATGCTATGGGTGAAGAAAGGAGCTAATCTGATGCATGATCAAGGAAGGGTGGAAGTGGCTTCTGGTTGCATGGTGGCAACAAAAGATTAGAGCTCAATTCTACATTAATCCATGTTCACCCATGACCTATTCCAAGCATTGCATGCTATTCTTTTAAGCCTTGCCACCCATGACCTAGATATACTGGTGTTCTACGTCCCACAACTTGCCTTTCAACCCCCAAACCAATTCTTTTAGAGACTATATTGTGAGAATCCAACATCTCAACTCTCATTGTGAGCCACATGAGAGAATGAGTGATGTGCAGTTACTACACACTTCCTTATAGGACTAAAGCTTCATGATCACCTATCAAAAAGAATCCCCCCCGTCCTTCAAGCTCTGCAAAAATTTTCCATTCTCCTAAGTGATAATATGATGGACAAGGCCCAAAAGGACAAATCTACATCCCTCTTCAAATTGTCAGACAGAGTAAGAGCTTCATAGTAGAAGCTGCTAGACAAGAGGGTACAACCCTTAACAGCCAAAACATGGGTGAGTTGGACACCCTGCTTAACCAATTAGGCCAACAATGGAATGAGGGGGGATCTAAGGTAGCCACTACCAAAGACCACCTCTTTCCAAGAAGAGATAATGTGTGGTGTGGGGTTTGCAATTGCAACCACCCAACTAATGAGTGTCTGTGTCTAAGAGCAAGCCATCACTCTATTGTGCCCATTGTATAAGATGGGGTAACCATGAAACAAAAAAATTTAGATATCCAAGAATGGTTCCCCATGATGTGTATCAAGCCCAACCTCAACATGCATTAACCACACCCCCAAATCTTTCCAACCAAGCATAGTTTAGGAGAGGTACTCTAGGAGCAGACCAAGTGCTCATTCATGATGGATATGAGAAGACATGGCTACATTGTGTTGAGATATCGAGCTCCACTCGTGATATGCCAGGGTGACCGTTGTGCATTTATGTCAGCGACTTGTTAGCTGCAGATGCGGTTGGTACACTGCCCACGAATTATAGCTGGATGATAGCTATCCTTATGTAGTCTAGTTCATGGCTCAATTAGTATGCCACCTTAGTTAGATGAGTTTGGTTTGAGACCCACATATAGGGTTCTTCTATTTCTTTATACTAGAGTTCTTTTGGCTTACAAAACTAAGAAGAGGAAAACTGTTTTCAGCCTCCACCCTTGTGTGTATTCCCCGATTGTGTATGTGAGAAAGCTGCAAGTGAAACTCCTTCCCTCTCTCCCACTATCTTTACATGGTATCAAAGCGTGGTTCATGGTAAGGAGCTCAAGAAAGCAAACCAAGTTCGTGGTGTCCTAGTAAGAGGACCAGTGTTGCTTTCCTTTTTCGAATTTGGGAGCAAATCTCTACAGATAGCACAGCCGGAAGTGCAAGAGTGCACAGTCTCAGATTGAGATGCCTTTTGCGGTGTGGCGAGAGGGTAGTATATGCTACAGGAGTAGGCAAAGCCCTTGGTGACTTTATTTTTCTAATTCGAGGCCATTTCGAGGCCCGTTTTGAAGGCAAAAGTTCTTTACAGGCACTCAAAAAAAGGCTCGATTTTTGTTGTGCGACCACTGCTCTGTAGGTCGGTGAAAAGTTGCCACAGAAATTGCATTGTATGCCTGTGCGCAGAGATA
Source organism: Dipteris shenzhenensis (assembly GCF_047967505.1). NCBI lineage: Eukaryota > Viridiplantae > Streptophyta > Polypodiopsida > Gleicheniales > Dipteridaceae > Dipteris > Dipteris shenzhenensis. Next base: position 45,061,020 of record NC_141605.1, on the reverse strand, counting down.
CTGGGAGTTACATAATCATCCTTATTGCTTGTTGATGCAAAATTGTCACTAGGAAGTGACTGTGTGGTCAAATACCACTTTCGTCAATTTTGTAGATTTGCCCGTGTCAGGCAGAAGCTGTGTTTTTTGTAGTGACAGAATTTTTTGTAGTGTTCTGTAATGGCATCTGATTCTCTTTCATAGATTGTCACTAAAAAGCTTGACAAGAACAACTTCCAAGCATGGAAGTTTAGAATGATGAATTTTCGTATGGGAAAAGGCTATTGGGAGTTCATTGCAGGAAATGAAGAAGAGCCAGTTCTTCCTAATGTTCCCAATCAACAGGAAATGCAGGCATTTAAAGGATGGCATGAGAGAGCCAGAAAAGTTATGTACTGGCTGTCTATCAGTATTTTGGATTCTATGATTGTGCATATTCAGGATGCAAGTACGCCAAAGGAGGCATGGGATACTTTGGCAAAAATGTACAGCACAAATACGCAAGCCAGGAAAATGCAGCTCAAGCAGGAGTTGCAGAATGTGTAGAGAGAAAATATGAGCATCAATGACTACCACATGAAGGTGAAGAAAATTGCAGATGCACTTGCTTCCAGTGGAAGATGATGATCTAGTTTCTGTGACCATGACCTTGAATGGTCTAGGAAAGGATTATGCACAATCCTGGACATCCATTGCCGTCCGTGAAAAATTTCCTGATTTTGAGTTGTTTGCTCTTCTAATTTCTAAAGAGTAGAGAAATGGTGGTGCATCTTCTTCAGGAGGAACTTCAAAAGAAACTGTCTTCTACTCAAATGCTAGAAGAGGTAGAGGCAGAGGTAGAGAAGGCCGATCCGGAGGCTGTGGTAGAAATCAGAATATGTAGCAAACTCAAGAAAACCAGTCCTATGGAGGAGGACATGGTAACTCTAGAGGCAGGGGGAGCCAAAGAGGCCGTGGTGGATGGCAGAGAGGCCAAAATGCAAACAGCAATGTTGAATGCTACTACTATGGTAAAATGGGTCATATGGCTAAAGACTGCTACAAAAAGCAGAATGACATTATGAATGGAAAATTGCAGCAAGGCAATTATGCATCTTCTAGTAGACAGGGTGATGACAAAAATGAGCATTTATTTATGGTGCAGCACATGACCAATTCTGTGACAAGTGCAGAAGAAAGAAATGATGTGTGGTATGTTGACTCAGGTGTGTCAAACCACATGACAGGTCATGCAAAATGGATGCAGGATGCAAGGAAAATGGAAAGACCAGGATTTGTGGAGACTGGTGATGATACTGCACATCCTATTGTGCAGATTGGTAAAATTCCTTTGTCTATGCAGGATGGGAAAAAGAAATACCTGTTTGATGTATTTCATGTCTCGAACATCACCAAGAACCTGGTTTCTGTTGGTCAAATGGTTGAGCAAGGCTTGCAGGTTAGATTTAATCCTCATGGATGCTTTGTTGAGGATATGAAAAATAACGGTCGGTTCATAGCAAAAGGAAAGAAGAAGGGCAGGATGTTTACGTTGGATGCGGACATGCCTGAATTGAGTACAGCAATGTTTGCACATGGGACCTGTGTAGTTGTAGATATTGATATCTGGCATAAATGCATTGGTCATGTTGATGTATAGCGACTTAAATCAATGCTGGCCCAAAATATTGTTGCAGGATTGCCTAAATTCAAGGTTGCAGAAATGCATAAGGTATGTGAAGCCTGTCAATTTGGAAAATAGGCAAGGAAACCATTTCCTAGGCATGTTCAAGAGAGTAAGAAGCCATTGGAATTAATCCACTCTGATGTGTGGACTACTAAAGCTACATCTATTGGAGGCTGTCATTATTTTGTCACTTTTATTGATGACTACATCAGAAAAGTTTGGGTGTATTTTATGAAAAAGAAAACTGAAGTGTTTGGGCACTTCAAAGCTTTTAAAGCTATGGTTGAAAAAGAAACAGGCCTGCAAATAAAATGCCTAAGGTTAGATGGAGGGGGAGAGTACCTCTCAAATGAGTTTGCAAGGTTCCTGCAAGAGCATGGCATAAAGTAGCAATATTCATGCAGTCATACCCCACAGCAAAATGGACTTGCAGAAAGGAAAAACAGGCATATTGGAGAGGTATCTCGGGCCATGCTAAATGAAAAAGACCTTCCAGATTATTATTGGGCTGAAGTAGTTGCTACAGCAGTTTACATAATGAACAGGACTCCCACTATAGCAATACATGGCATGATGCCAGAGGAGCTGTATACTGGTAGGAAACCCGATATTTCTCATTTGAAAATTTTTGGTTGCATTGCCTATGTTCATGTGCCAGATGAGTTGAGGTCCAAGTTGGATTCAAAAGCTGAGAAGTGTATCTTTATTGATTATTCTCTGCAGCAGAAAGGGTATAGATGCTATAACCCTTCTACTCGTAAGTTTACAGTGAGCAGAGATGTTGTTTTTTATGAGATGAGCAGCTGATATAAACCAGTAAATGTGATGATTGATGTAGATGCACAAATGGTAATGCTGCACAGAATTCACAGCAGCAATCACAAAATATTAGTGGACCTACAGTGTCCTCTAGCAGTGGTTCACATACTTCGCCATGGACAGGCAGATTGAGATCAGGAGAAATGCAGGTCACTCTTATGTGGATGGTGAAATGAAGAAATGGATGCCTTGGAAGAAAATGCTACATGGGAATTGGTACCTTTGCCTAAAGACAAGAATGCAATTGGCTATAAGTGGGTTTATAAGGTCAAGCACAATGCAGATAGTTCTGTGAACAGATACAAGGCAAGATTAGTTGTCAAGGGGTATGCACAAACATATGGCATTGATTATGAAGAAACATTCAGTCCAGTTGCAAGGATGGCAACCGTAAGAGCAATCATTGCTATGGATGCATCAAAGGGATGGAAAGAATGCCTTCTTGCATGGTGATTTGCAAGAAGAGGTCTTTATGGAGCAGCCACCAGGTTATGTTCGTGCTGTTCATCCTGAGTTTGTTTGCAGGCTGAAGAAAGTCTTGTATGGCTTGAAGCAAGCACCTAGAGCATGGTCTGACAAGATAGAACAGTATCTTGTCAGTATTGGCTTTCAGATTTCCAAGGTAGATTTCTCATTTTATGTGAGAAAAATGGAGAAAGGTATTATGTTGCTTGTCATTTGTGTTGATGATTTGATCATCGCAGGTGATAGTGATGAAGATATCCTTCATGTGAAAATGCTATTGAAGCAAAAGTTTGAGTTGAAGGATTTGGGAGAGCTGCATTATTTCTTGGGCATTGAGGTGATTAGATCACCAAGTGGGATACAGCTCTTGTAGAGGCAGTATGGATTGAACATGCTATCTAAATATGGGATGACAGGCTGTAAGCCTATTTCAGTTCCTTTGGAGCAGAATGTGAAGCTGAGCACAGATGCAGGTGAGCTTCTGGAAGACCCTACTATGTATAGACGCTTAGTAGGAAGTTTGATTTATATGACTATTACCAAGCTAGATTTGAGCTATCTTGTTGGATTGGTAAGTCAGTTTATGCAGGCTCCAAGGAAACCACATTTGGATGCAGCTAGACACATACTTAGGTATGTGAAGTCCATTGCAGTATGGACTATTTTATGAGGCTGGGGTTCAGATACAATTGCATGGATACATTGATGCTGATGGGGCTGGTAGTATTTCTGATAGAGGATCTACCAGTGTATATGTGTTCTCTTTTGAGAGTGCTACAGTCACTTGGAGCAGCAAGAAATAGCCTACAAATACCTTATCGAGCACAGAGGCTGAGTACAGGGTTGTAGCAATGGCTGCATGTGAGGTAGCTTGGTTGCATAAGCTACTCTATGATATGCATCCGTCTATAGATGGGCCAGTTGTCATTTATTGTGACAACATGAGCAGTATACACTTGGGAAATAACCCAGTCTATCATGCTAGAACAAAGAACATTGAGGTGCATTATCACTATGTGTGGGAGAAGGTTTTACTAGGTCTTATTGATCTAGTTTATGTCCCCACAGAGGCACGTAGCTGACATATTCATGAAGGCATTGTGTGCAGAGAAGCTGTGCAAGTTCAGAGATCTTCTTGGTGTGCAAGAATTGGGATTGAGCTCGAGGGGGAGTGTTGAGATATCAAGCTCCACTCGTGATATGCCAAGGTGACCATTGTGCATTTATGTGACTGACTTGTTAGCTGCAGATGCGATTGGTACACTGCTCACGAATAATAGCTGGATGACAGCTATCCTTATGTACTCTAGTTCATGGCTCAGTTAGTATGCCACCTTAGTTAGCTGAGTTTGGTTTGAGACCCACATATAGGGTTCTTCTATTTCTTTGTACTAGAGTTCTTTTGGCTTACACAACTAAGAAGAGGAAAACTATTTTCAACCTCCACCCTTGTGTGTATTCCCCCATTGTGTATGTGAGAAAGCCTCAAGTGAGACTCCTTCCCTCTCTCCCACTATCTTTACACATTGGACATTTCATCATCCTCTAGAAGAACACCCTTCTTTGGTAGTCATAGAGTGTGACCTTATCTTGAGCAACCAGGTAAATAGGCCAGTGAACTTGTGAAGGCCCAAGGCCTCGCCACTACACTTTCTCATAAAGGAGCATATTCTAATCCAATAGTGGAGAAGCAATGCATGAGTGCCAAGAGAAGTTTGAGAAAAAAACTAAAGGCCAACAGGGGGTAGATACTACCCCGGACACCTAATCACCAATAGGGGATCAAAGGCACTACAAATGCATAAGAGGGTGGAAGAAAAGGAACCACTAAATTTGATACTACTAAGGGTCCTACCCTAATGCAAAGGATGTTTGAATATCTCATCAGCCTCTCTATAGCAAGCATCTCCTAGCTATTTAGGCCAACCTAATGCACAGTGGCAGACCTCTTCACACACTCGGATTACACACTGCTTAATTGACTCTGCCGACTTATATGCCCATAGTAACTCCTCCTTTCACTAGGGGTCCTCTTCATCCTGGTCTTTGCGCTCTATACATCTATGCACCACTATCATGTCCTGCCAAAAGAAACCTACATCATGAGCTTAACAAGTACCTTAAAGGAGTAGGAAAAAACAATAGCTAGGGAAATTAATGTGCACTGTCTCTGCTGACTCCAAGTAATACACCCACCACCAAAGCATGTCCTCCTTGTAGCTATTTTCCTCCTTCTTCTTTGGGTTTGTTTCTATGAGGATGCCACCCAAAATTGTTTTTAGATAGAACAAAAGCATTCCAAAGTTATTTGGGTATGCCATATATTTAATGTAGGTGGATCGGTGTTTAGAGTTTGGATTGGTGTACAGAGTTTTGGGGCTAGATTTCATAATGGGCTCTAAGTTGTGTCTGCACTGCACTTAAATAGGGAGAGAGTTCATTGAGCCCGACCTTTTCAATCTTCAGTCTCATGTTAGTTTGGTAATCAAAATCTTTGAGTTCATTGAGCCCAACCTTCTCATTCTTTAGTATCATGTTAGTTGTCTAATCAAAATCTTTTGTCTCACAGTAGTTTTCTAATTGAAAATTTTTCATCTCACATTAGTTGAATGATCGAAACCTTTCAGTCTCACATTAGTGATCTAATCAAAAGATTTCATCTCACATTACTTGTCAAATCAAAATCTTTCGTCTCATTATTATCACCGCACTCGACTCCTTTCCTTCAGATTACCTAGATTACATCTCAAAAACTCCTTTCCTTCAGATTACATCTCAAAGACTCCTTGTTGAGTTCCCTGATTGTAGGCTCGACCCTCCTTTCTCTTTTCCAAAATGGGGCTAGTTCCTTCGTGCAGGGGCCCAGCCCCTCCTGTCATGCCGCTTCCTCTTTCCTTAATTTGAGCTTCTTGGTTGCAGGCGCAACCCTTCTTGCTCGTTTCTTGAAGGGGGAATGGTTCCTCCCTTCAGGCTCCTTTCCCTCGAAGTCAGGCTCAATCTTGGCCTTCTTCAATTTGAGCTCCTTGTGTTTTGTATCTTTTGCCCAGATGGAAAATTGAGCTATATCATCTACTTTCTCGTCATAGATAGCTGTAGAAGGTAGAGACATTTGATTATAGTATTGAATGCTAATGTAACGTGAAGTAGGATAGTTAGTTAGTACTTGTTAGTACTAATTATGTGTGTTTGTCATTTAAATGGACTAGTTGATTGAGCATTAAATTAGTTCCTTGTGGTACAAGCAATGCTAATGTACGTGGAGTCCCTAGCTATTTAGTACTAGTTAGTACTAATTATATCCATTTCTCTATTATGACTAGTACAATATTATGCAACATCGATTTTAGTACTATGTTATCTTGGTCTATGTGCCTAGGTCAATTAAGAGTGACGATGGAACTCCACCTCCATATTCAGATGGTGGCATGGATGTTTTTATCGAATTTGTACTTATATATTAATATAAAGGGCTAGTTTTTTTGTTTCATGGTATTTAGAGGACATAGCACGGTATTATATATTTTCTTTTTAATTTTGAAGTAAAAGATGTGGCACCAATATAAAAGTTTTACTTCTTAATGAAACTAGCTTAAAAAAATCATCCCATGGATAGTAGTTGTGGTTCTTTTGGAAATAGATAATCTTACAATATTTTGTGGAGTTTCTCTAACAAAAATGGCACTTAGAATAGGTTTGCTTAATTTTCTTTAATCTTAATAATGGAGTAAGATTATGGATAGTTTGCTGATTTTATTAACCAATACTATTTGTCTCTTTGTTAACAGGTATTTTAGAATTAGGCTATTGTTGATTTAGTAGTACTATAGTAGTGACCAAGTATTGGAAGGCAATATAGTTAGTTTAGTACTAAACTACCTCCCTATAGTACTAAATGAAAATACACGTGGAGATTCTTCTACAACATGTGATTATGCCAATATGTCTCTCCTTGAAGTGAAAAATCAGTTTGCAACTAGCTTCTATGTGTTAGAATCATTTTATGTCCATATGTCCCCCCATTTGAATGAAAATCTCATTTGTGTTAGACTTGGGAAATGGAAAATGGCATTTTCTATAGCTAGATTTTGTATGCACAAACACCCAAAAGCAAAAAACATGCGCAGGGTGGTACCACGCAGGCCATGGGATACAACACTAGTCATCTATGATGGTGGAGATAGTAGGATAGGCATCCAATTTAACTATTACAGCCGTCAATATTCTAGTCTTGCTCTGTACATGACAAAGTTGCTTCTTGATTCCTTCCTCCCTCATCCTAAGGTTGCAAATGTTCTCCTTCATCTCCTCCACTTTTGGCTCACTCTGTGCAACAGCTTCATCTAAATCCCTCAACATCTATTGAAGCTACTTAAATTGCTCAAAACATATTCATGGGATGTTTTTAAGACTTCCACTCTAGTTTGGAAATACCTCAAGACAACAGATTGCTTTTCATAATTGTCAAAAGCCATGACAAGATCGTGCACAGCCCTATTGTAATCTTCTTGCAAGGTCTTGTAGCTTACTCTTTGGACTTCCAACAATGTTTTGAAAAAACAACCCTCACCATGGTGGTTGCTACAAGTTGCTCCACTATGGGCTAGAGAGCTGCCCCATTGTCTTCTCCACCCTAGCTTCTCTCTACCCCATCCTTCCTGACCTTGAAGCTCTCTCATAGTTCCTGCATCACCTTTGGTTTTTGCATTCTCCCTTTTCAGCTCCTCCATCATCTGGTCTTTTTCAATGTTCAATCCGTTGCATGTTGCAGAGCCATTTGTAAAGATCCTCCTTTCTGGCTCTCTGATCTTCAAGATCCTTTCGCATCTTTTCTAGCTCCTTGTCTGCCATGTCCCCATCACTTCTCACTTCTTCGAGCCTATCTTGGAGGTCCTTCAATATACGCTTCTTTGCTTCTTCTTTTCTATGCCTTTCCATGTCGACCATTTTTGTAGTGGCCTTAGCTTGCTCTTGTGCCTCCTCTACCTTGGCTTCTGCACCTTCCTTGAGACTTGCCTTTGCTGCATCGATGGCTTTCTCTTGTAGAAAAGTCATCGTCTCAGACATTTGCTTATTGTATTGCTCAAAAATCCCTTTGAGGGTAGATGCCATTAGGTGCATTGCAACTCCAGTGGACTGAGATGACAATTGGGATTTGCCATCCATGCAATTCTTCAAGTTGGCTAACACGCACTTGGAGATCTCCCTTGAGAAAGATACATCACGTCCTTTTAGTTGCTCTACTACTGCTTGAACCTGCCAGAACTTGCAAGTTCCTCTCATATCACAAAAAAAGTGAATGGTCTTCTTTAGCACATCTTAGAGGTCTGTTGGCAAGCTTGAAATCTTGACTCCATCATCTTTACTAATTTGAGAGTTGGGGTGTACATCTAGAATATCCTATCCCTTCCACTACCCAAAAAAGTGTGCTTGCAAACTACCTCTAGAAACTCTTAGAGCATTTTCAATCATGCTTTCATTGATGGTAATCTTTTGACCTTGACAGACTAGTTTCCCCTCCTTCACATTCACCTCCCATACCAACCTGGTGAAGTTTTGGAGAGCATACAAATCAAGCTTTTGAAGAGTGAGAGAGGAGCTCCCATATGTTACAATTTCAAGATCAGGGAAGGAGGGGCTCTCACACTGTGCTACAGAGGGGGGGGAAAGATTGTGTGAGGAGATCTTGGTAGTGTGCAGGGTCCATTATGAGAGGGGATAGAAGTTACAGGAAGAGTGCAAGGGAGATAAGAATGGTTGAGAGGGATAGAAGATGAAACAGTGAAGGAAATGGAATAGTGGAGGCTTGAGTTTGCAGTCTGACTGCAAGGGAGAAAGAAATGGTCAAGAGGGATAGAGGATGAAACATTGAAGGAAATGGAATAGTGGAGGCTTGAGTTTGTAGTCCGATTGCAAGGGAGAATGAGACAGTCAAGAGGGATAGAAGATGATTCGGTTAAGAGAATCGAATAGTAGTTTGTAGCCTCACTACACTATCAAGGGGAGAGCCATCGAGCTCGCTTGAATTTTGATTAATTCAAGGCGGCAATACTGACTTGCATGGTAATGAGTGATTAGAGGTGGTGGCATCTAAGATTTTGAGCCACGTCTATGGTGGCAGCTAAAACCCACCCAACTGGCAGCAGTTAATTACCAGCCACCACAGTGGCTTGCAATTATTGACCTTCTAGTTACCACCAGGTTTGCATGCATGATTACTACAAGTGCAGTTAATCACCAGTCACTGGGCTTGCATGCTTAGGAGAGTACTAGAGTGCATGGTAATGAGGTATTAGAGGTGATTAGGCTTCATGATGGAATTATTGCCCAATGGTGGTGGCTGCTATCAGCAGCCACATCTGTCATGGCTATGATTCCATTGGGATGGTAGTTAAAATTACCAGCCACCACCCACCCACCATTGGGCTTAAGCATGCATGATCACTATGAGTGCAATAAAAATTACCAGTCACTGGGCTCGCATGCTCAGTAGAGTACTGGAGTGCATAGTAATGAGTAATTATAGCCACGTCTATCGTGGCTACGATTTCATCGGTATGGCAGTTAAAACTACTAGCCAACCACCACTGGGCTTAAGCATGCATGATCACTACGAGTACAGTAAAAATTACCAGTCACTGACTCACATGCTCAGTAGAGAACCAGACTGCATAGTAATGAGTGACTTCTGACTCACCTACAATATCCGTATATAATTTTGACATGAAGTTCAATTTCTCCTTCCACCTTTCTGTTCCAATCAGATGTGACAGGGAGTGTCATGCACAATGTAATACTCAAGTCTATCTTCATAGGATCTTCCTTTTTAACTTCCAATAGGGTTCCTACAATCATTAGGAAAAAAGGGAGCTCATTTTAGGGCCTTTTAGCCCTGAAGGAAAATAGCCCTCCACCAATCAAAGGAAGGCCAACGTAACATTGAAAAAGTAAAAAAAAAAAACGTCGAGTTTGCATTCAATGAGGATACTTGAGTTACTTTATTATATCTCACGTACGATGCATAATTTGGTATTTTTGACATCACTGTGGCGCATCTAGAGGGGGCCAAAATCCTCAAAAAGACTTTTGAAATGCCAAAAACGGGCCCCCGGAGGCCCAAAAAGCCCAATGTACAAATGAACGTGATATGACAGATTGGACCTAGGTCCCCAACCTGTCAAATCACTTTCATTTGTACAAGTGGCTTTCCAAGGCTTTTTAACATTTTTTAAGCCTCTAAGGGGCCGTTTTCGGTGTTTCAAAAGTTTTTCCAAAGGGCTCCGGACGAGTCGATGACAAAATACCAAATTTTGCAATGTACATCAATGGAGTTATGTCATATTTCAATGTTTTAGAGGAAATAAAAATGAAGAAATCGTGAATTTCTCTCAGGGCCCCAACTCCCTTTTTTCCTAATGATGCTCCTATTTGATGTAGGTTATGTCCTGGCAATCCCTTCTTATCTTGGTTTCTCTCTAGTGGGAAAATTTGTGCCAATCCACCTCTATGTCATGAGTGGTTGTAGTATGTGCTTGGGCCAATGAAGTGCCCACCTCATTGTTCATGATTGTTGTGAATTGGTATATTGTACTATATCATATGAACATAAATTCATCATATAATTCTTTCTTGATACTACCAATGTGATAGCTGTTAATGGAAATGAGAGAGGGATAGAGAGGAGTGCGCACATTGTCAAGATACTAACTGTCCACTAACTACATTCCATCTATCATTAAGGCATTTATTAATAACATGGTGGAGCATCCAGAGGAAACATTGGTTGCTACGCCCATAAGTTGTCCTAATGTAACCACTGTATTGGATGAAATGGGGAGCTCTTTTGAGGTTAGGGTTATCATTAGCAAGCAACCTCGTGTTTTGACTTTTGGTAGCGAGGAAGTTACAATCCTCTCCGACCATTTGAAAGAGGCTAATGACAAAGTCATGATGGCCATCCTCAGGTTTGATATGAACATCTCTTAGCTTGATACTTCAATCATTTGATTCAATCTGCTTCTAACATTTGTTTATTTATTGCTGCAGTACGGTTATATCTCACTTTCCTAGATCAATACAGAATCGCGTCTGTATGCTCGATTCTCTTCTTTCAGCTGTACTTAGTGATACCAAGAAGACAGTAGACGATGTTTGTTCAATGCTACAACCTTTAGACTTGGATGGCATGCTAGTTGTCTTTATGCCATATTATGAGAAGTAAGTATCGTCTCAATCTTTCTTTTACTCTCTTATTTGTAATATTGTGTCAATTAATACTTAATATTGTGATAAATCTTATCGCCCTTTATTGGTGATGTAGTTCACATTGGAGCCTGATAGTATGGGATCTTGATGACAACCATTTTTGGTTTGTCAACTCATGTACAGGCTTTCACGGGGTGTTCAGGTAAGTGTTCTTTTATCATATCATTATGAACATGCATCTTACTATTTACTACACAAATTCACTTTGTCATATGTCATGATGGACAGGTCTACAAACAAGTTAGTTTCTATGATTATGAAAATCAGGGAGCATCAAGACCAACCAAATTTCTAGACACGCCTCGCAGTGGAGCAGAAAGACATGTTTAGTAGTGGGTGGAGAATTGCCTACAACTTCATGTTGTATCTCAATGAAATTTTTGAACATGTCTCAATAGAAGCATATACCAAGCTCGAGCTACAAGATTTTGTGGCTAAGACTGTTCACTACCTAACTGCTACCATTGGGAAACAACATGATGGACTCAATGAAGAACCTGAGGGAGCCAAAGAAAAACAAGAGACAATTCAGTCTCCTTCTGTATCACAGCCTCAAGTAGAAGCATTACAGTCTACACTTGAATTAGAGACTCAATGCATTCTTCCTACACAAGAAGTGGAGACTCAATGTGCATCTACAACATCACATCTTGTAAAGGAGGAAGAGATTAAGTCTATCCTGATTGCACCAGAAGTAGAATCTCAATGTACACCATCCACACAGGTAGAGACTCAATGTACTCTTAGAGAATCACAGCCTCAAGAGGACTCATCAAACTCTATTCAGTTGTAAAACATGTAGAAAGAAACATGAGTCCTTGAAGATTTTTATCTTGTTTGTATTGATTAATGATAGTGTTTTTTAAACTTATGTTAAATGTTACAATACATTATGATATTTATTCATTACAATACATTAGGTTTTACTTTTTTGAAAGTCTAATTTATTATGTACAGTAAATATCTTATGATGAGAATCTAATAATTATATCATTCTTATGTTCCATCACTTTATTTTATAGATTTCAATGTACTCAAAATCTATCATCTCACATGTCTCACATTACGGTCTTGCATCAGCAAGTATAACTTATATTATATTAAAAGAATATCTCATGATGAGATTCTAATAATTACTAACTTATATTATATTAAAAGAATATCTCATGATGAGATTCTAATAATTATATCATTCTTGTGTTCCATCATTTTATTTTATAGATTTCAATGTACTATCACTGTCTTACATGTCTCAAATGTCTCCCATTACGGTCTTGCATCCCATCATTTTATTGTATAGATTTTAATGTACTCACTATCTTACATGTCTCGCATTACGGTCTTGCATCTAGTCATCTCAGCCTCTACCAATTCTTTATTCTAAATCTTTCATCCCACATTATGAGTCTGTAGTTCTATAAATCCCTTAGTAGTCATTCATCTTCTATATCTCACCCGCAGTAAACACTTCTTCCACTTTGCTCTTCTTACCTTACTCCTCTCCTCAAGCTTGCTCCTTCCATCTTGCCTGTAGCCTTGCCTCCTCTTCTTAAGCATACTCCCTTCATCTTGTTACCTTCCTCACTCTCGTTACCTTCCTCACCTCGTTCGTCTTCTATATCTTTCCTCACTCTCGTTACCTTTCTCACCTCTTTCGTCTTCTATATCTCACCCGCAACAAACACTTCTTCCACTTTACTCTTCTTACCTTACTCCTCTCCACACTTCTTCCACTTTACTCTTCTTACCTTACTCCTCTCCTCAAGCTTGCTCCTTGCATCTTGCCCGTAGCCTTACCTCCTCTTCTCAAGCATACTCCTTTCATCTTGCCTTCCTCTAGTTACCTTCCTCACTCTCGTTACCTTCCTCCTCTCGTTTTTATGGATCTTTTTAAGGTAATTGATTCTGTCGAGCAAGCCATTAGCAGCATCAAAGAATGGATTGCCGAGAACCAAGGAAAGAGAGAGGAGAGAAAGCAAAATCCAGCTCCATTAACCCAGTGCGAGAAGGATGACTTTGCTTGTCAGAAGGGCTTAGAGAAGGAAGAGGAAAGAAAAATAAGTATGGCTACTACTGAAATAGATAAATTGCAGTCATATAGGAGAGAGTTGATAGACTTTCAAAGTGAGATATCTTCGCGTGTGGCTTGTTATGGAAGATTTTCCCCCAGGAAGCGCAAGCCATTCAGAATAAACAAAGTGTTATGAAGGAGAAAATTCATCAATCCTTACTTCTCTTCTATAATTTTAACTACATCGATGAGGATGAGATGAGCTCAATGGGTTGAATTTAGGCTAAAGACTTGAAAATAGAAAATTCATCAAATTGAATGGTTGTAGTCTTGAAAATAAATTTGCCTTCCAATGAGAGTCTTATTGTAACTTTTAATGTAATTTGCCTTCCAATGAGAGTCTTATTGTAACTTTTGGTGTTTTTCAACACCTAAATTATAAATATTGTGAGAGTTTGCTACTTCCACTTGTAACTTTTGAAAGTGTCTCCTAAACACTATTATAAATATGAAGAGAGTTTACAATTATTGAACCACTCTTTTTTGTGTAACTTATCTCAGGCTTAACTTTTGAAGGTGTTTATTAACACCATTAAATATAAAGAGAGTTTACAACAACCGAATCTTATTTTTTCATGTAACTTATCTAGGCTACGTTAAATTTTATAATTTTAGTTTCATGTCCTTAAAAAATATATAAAAAAATGCTTGTTTTTATGTTTTTATATGTGCTTTGAAGATTGGGTTTTTCTTAAATTTTATCTGAAAACTAGTCCAAAAGTATATGTAAAAATGAATTTGTACATTGACAAGTCCAAAATTAATGAAATAAGTGTTTATTACTACAACTCGTACTCCCACTGGATGCATGAGGTGTTTGAAGGGAGCCTCTACAAAGAGTAAGAAAAGAGGTGTAGAGCAATTATATGGCTTGAAATATCATGATTGGCACAAGATGCTCCAAGTAATTATTTTATGTGCATAATATCTTTTTCCTTTCAAATTTGTGAGTGAATAATTATAAGCAACTAATCAACCACCTCCTCGTGGGTTCAGTTCATACTACCTACTAGCATTTCATGTAGTGCATCGAAGGACATGAAAGATTGTATTTACAAGATGGGCGAGTTTGTGAGGTACTTTACATGATACAAAATATGATGCATATCAATGCTCCATGCAAGTTTAAATGCATATTGCTAATATGGTGTACCTTTTCATTTCTAGGTATGTGAGCTCAAAGGAAATAGATCCCACCATGCTTGAGAATGCTCGAGTTATGTCAGTAGAGGTGGTTTGTTTAGTGGACGAGACATTTCCACGTTCTATTCTCACAAGGCAACTACATCTTATAGTGCATTTGGTGGATGAGATTGCTATATGCGGTACTATACATGCACGATGGTTGTTCTTCCTTGAGCGCTTCATGAAGACCTTGAAAGGCTTTGTGAGACAAAATGCAAGACCCGAAGGTAGCATGGCCGAGGGTTGGTTGGTACAAGAGTCACTTGTATATAATTTTGAGTTTCTTGTTAATGTGGATAGCTCTCTCCCACGACTATGGAGAGATGATGAAGACCTAAGGATGACCTCTATTGTGCCTCAAGGGAAAGGACGCAACAAAGTAATAGACACAAAGTTGCATAATAGTATCAACCTCTATTGCGTGCTTAATAGTGATGTGATGAAAAGATGGGTGACAAGATACGAGGATGCAAAGGCAAGAAGACAAGAAGAAAGAGCCCTCTTTCGTACACACCATGAATCTCGTGTGCCATACCCTCAGTATCTAAGAGCACTTCCAAAGGATATTCATGTGGATTGGCTATTTGATGAAATGGAGAAAGCAGAGAAAGACGAGGGGATGCATATCACAATGGAAGAATGGGAGTATGCTAGGGGATGCATGAGCAAGGTCGGTATATAGAATGTTATGCATAAGTTAGGAGCTTTCAATAATTTAGATTGCTTATTTAATTGATTTTTTCTTGGTGTAGTGCACTCTGTTCAATGCTATATGGTGTGAGGGCAAGCATTTTCGAACACAACGGATTGATGATAAGAGAAACACACAAGATTGTGGCATCATTGCTAGCTTTGAGGGAGCCAATGGAGCCATGGATGATTATTGTGGCATAATCCAAGATATTATTAAGCTTGACTTTCTATGCTTCTTTGTGTATGTTTTGGATGTAAAGTGGTTTAAGGACGTGGTGGAAAGAGGCCCTAATGCAACAATCAAATGCCATGCAAGTGGCTTTGTAGCTATTGACTCCACAAAGTTTTGGCAAAGCAGGAAGGACACACTAGTACTACCGCAACAATGTGAACAGGTACTATGCACACATATAAAAATACTCGCTTTTAAATATTTGATGCAAGAAAAATAACATGATTGTATTTGTGTTTAAATTAGGTTGTCTATCAACCAATGGTGGATAATAATAAATGGTGGCATGTCATACCTATTATGCCACGTTCCAAAGTGATGTATAGTACATTTACTAATATGGAGCGTATGCAGGATGATCATGGCCATGGACGTGATGACCGTGATACGAGAGAGAAGGATGATCATGAGATAGGAGATACAGATATTGAGGCCATTACCCATGAGGATTTCTAAACACCGATCCACCTACATTAAATATATGGCATACACAAATAACTTTGGAATGCTTTTGTTCTATCTAAAAACAATTTTGGGTGGCATCCTCACAGAAATAGACCCAAAGAAGAAGGAGGAAAGTAGCTACAAGGAAGACATGCTTTGGTGGTGGGTGTATTACTTGGAGTCAGCAGAGATAGTGCACATTAATTTCCCTAGCTAAATTTTTTTCCTACTCCTTTAAGGTACTTGTTAAGCTCATGATGTAGGTTTCTTTTGGCAGGACATGATAGAGGTGCATAGATGTATAGAGTGCAAAGACTAGGATGAAGAGGACCCCTAGTGAAAGGAGGAGTTACTATGGGCGTATAAGTCGGCAGAGTCAATTAAGCAGTGTGTAATCCAAGTGTGTGAAGAGGTCTACCACTGTACATTAGGTTGGCCTAAATAGCTAGGAGATGCTTGCTATAGAGAGGTTGATGAGATATTCAAACATCCTTTGCATTAGGGTAGGACCCTTAGTAGTATCAAATTTGGTGGTTCATTTTCTTCCACCCTCTTATGCATTTGTAGTGCCTTTGATCCCCTATTGGTGATTAGGTGTCCGGGGTAGTATCTACCCCCTGTTGGCCTTTAGATTTTTTCTCAAACTTCTCTTGGCACTCATGCATTGCTTCTCCACTATTGGATTAGAATATGCTCCTTTATGAGCAAGTGTAGTGGCAAGGACTAGAGCCTTCACAAGTTCACTGGCCTATTTACCTGGTTGCTCAAGATAAGGTCACACTCTATGACTACCAAGGAAGGGCTTTCTTCTAGAGGATGATGAAATGTCCATGTGTAAAGATAGTGGGAGAGAGGGGAGGAGTCTCACTTGTGGCTTTCTCACATACACAATGGGGGAATACACGCAAGGGTGGAGGCTGAAAACACTTTTCCTCTTCTTAGTTGTGTAAGCCAAAAGAACTCTAGTACAAAGAAATAGAAGAACCCTATATGTGGGTCTCAAACCAAACTCAGCTAACTAAGGTGGCATACTAACTGAGCCATGAACTAGAGTACATAAGGATAGCTGTCATCCAGCTATTATTCATGAGCGGTGTACCAATCGCATCTGCAGCTAACAAGTCGGTCACATAACTGCACAACGGTCACCTTGGCATATCACGAGTGGAGCTTGATATCTCAACACTCCCCCTCGAGCTCAATCCCAATTCCTGCACACCAAGAAGATCTTTGAACTTGCACAGCTTCTCTGCACCCAATGCCTTCGTGAATATGTCAGCTACGTGCCTCTGTGGGGACATAAACTAGATCAATAAGACCTAGTAAAACCTTCTCCCACACATAGTGATAATGCACCTCAATGTTCTTTGTTCTAGCATGATAGACTAGGTTATTTGCCAAGTGTATACTGCTCATGTTGTCACAATAAATGACAACTGGCCCATCTGTAGACTGATGCATATCATAGAGTAGCTTATGCAACCAAGCTACCTCACATGCAGCCATTGCTACAACCCTGTACTCAGCCTCTGTGATCGATAAGGTAACTGTAGGCTATTTCTTGCTGCTCCAAGTGACTGTAGCACTCCCAAAAGAGAACACATATCCACTGGTAGATCCTTTATAAGAAATACTACCAGCCCCATCAGCATCAATGTATCCATGCAACTGTATCTGAACCCCAGCCTCATAAAATAGTCCATACTGTAATGTCGACTTCACATACATGAGTATGCGTCTAGCTGCATCCAAAGATGGTTTCCTTGGAGCCTGCATAAACTGACTTACCAATCCAACAGCATAGCTCAAATTTGGCCTGGTAATAGTCATATAAGTCAAACTTCCTACTAAGCGTCTGTACATAGTAGGGTCTTCCAGAAGCTCACCTGCATCTGCGCTCAGCTTCACATTCTGCTCCAAAGGAACTGAAATAGGCTTATAGCCTGTCATCCCATATTTAGATAGCATGTCCAATCCATACTGCCTCTGCAAGAGCTGTATCCCACTTGGTGATCTAATCACCTCAATGTCCAAGAAATAATGCAGCTCTCCCAAATCCTTCATCTCAAACTTCTACTTCAATAGCATTTTCACATGAAGGATATCTTCATCACTATCACCAAGTGAGAAATCTACCTTGGAAATCTGAAAGCCAATAGTGACAAGATACTATTCTATCTTCTCAGACCATGCTCTAGGTGCTTGCTTCAAGCCATACAAGACTTTCTTCAACCTGCAAACAAACTCAGGATGAACAGCATGAACATAACCTGGTGGCTGTTCCATAAAGACCTCTTCTTGCCAATCACCATGCAAGAAGGCATTCTTTCCATCCCTTTGATGTAGCCATAGCAATGACTGTTCTTATGGTTGCCATCCTTGCAACCAGACTGAATGTTTCTTCATAATCAATGCGATATGTCTGTGCATACCCCTTGACAACTAATCTTGCCTTGTATCTGTTCAGAGAACTATCTGCATTGTGCTTGACCTTATAAACCCACTTATAGCCAATTGCATTCTTGTCTTTAGGCAAAGGCACCAATTCCCATGTAGCATTTGCTTCCAAGGCATCCATTTCTTCATTTCACCATCCACATAAGAGTGACCTGCATTTACATCAAACATGGGCTGATCTACGTTCTATTTTCCTTTTCGTGATACCTGCATACCACTATCTACATTGCTTTGAGGAGATTCTCCTGATCTCAATCTGCCTATCCATGGTGAAGTATGTGAACCACTGCTAGAGGACATTGTAGGTCCACTAATATTTTGTGACTGCTACTGTGAATTCTATGCAACATTACCATTTTGTGTATCTACATCAATCATCACATTTACTGGTTTATATCAGCTGCTCATCTCATCAAAAACAACATCTCTGCTCACTATAAACTTACGAGTAGAAGGGTTATAGCATCTATACCCTTTCTGCTGTAGAGAATAACCAATAAAGATACACTTCTCAGCTTTTGAATCCAACTTGGACCTCAACTCATCTGGCACATGAACATAGGCAATGCAACCAAAAATTTTCAAATGAGAAATATCGGGTTTCCTACCAGTATACATCTCCTCTGGCGTCATGCCATGTATTGCTATAGTGGGAGTCGTGTTCATTATGTAAACTACTGTAACAACTGCTTCAGCCCAATAATAATCTGGAAGGTCTTTTTCATTTAGCATGGCCCGAGATACCTCTCCAATATGCCTGTTTTTCCTTTCTGCAAGTCCATTTTGCTGTGGGGTATGACTGCATGAATATTGCTAGTTTATGCCATGCTCCTGCAGGAACCTTGCAAACTCATTTGAGAGGTACTCTCCCTCTCGATCTAACCTTAGGCATTTTATTTTCAGGCCTGTTTCTTTTTCAACCATAGCTTTAAAAGCTTTGAAGTGCCCAAACACTTCACTTTTCTTTTTCATAAAATACACCCAAACTTTTCTGATGTAGTCATCAATAAAAGTGACAAAATAATGATAGCCTCCAATAGATGCAGCTTTAGTAGTCCACACATCAGAGTGGATTAATTCCAATGGCTTCTTACTCTCTTGAACATGCCTAGGAAATGGTTTCCTTGCCTATTTTCCAAATTGACAGGCTTCACATACCTTATGGATTTCTGCAACCTTGAATTTAGGCAATCCTGCAATAATATTTTGGGCCAGCATTGATTTAAGTCGTTGTACATCAACATGACCAATGCATTTATGCCAGATATCAATATCTACAACTACACCGGTCCCATGTGCAAACATTGCTGTACTCAATTCAGGCATGTCCGCATCCAACGTAAACATCCTTCCCTTCTTCTTTCCTTTTGCTATCAACCGACCGTTATTTTTCATATCCTCAACAAAGCATCCATGAGGATTAAATCTAACCTGCAAGCCTTGCTCAACCATTTGACCAATAGAAACCAGGTTCTTGGTGATGTTCAGGACATGAAATACATCAGACAGGTATTTCTTTTTCCCATCCTACATAGAGAAAGGAATTTTACCAATCTGCACAATAGGATGTGCAGTATCATCACCAATCTCCACAAATCCTGGTCTTTCCATTTTTCTTGCATCTTGCATCCATTCTGCATGACCTGTCATGTGGTTTGACACACCTGAGTCAACATACCACACATCATTTCTTTCTTCTGCACTTGTCACAGAATTGGTCATGCGCTGCACCACAAATAAATGCTCATTTTTTTCATCACCCTATCTACTAGAAGATGCATAATTGCCTTGCTGCAATTTTCCATTCATAATGTCATTCTGCTTTTTGTAGCAGTCTTTAGCCATATGACCCATTTTACCATAGTAGTAGCATTCAACATTGCTGTTTGCATTTTGCCCTCTCTGCCATCCACCACGGCCTCTTTGGCTCCTTCTGCCTCTAGAGTTACCACGTCCTCCTCCATAGGACTGGTTTTCTTGAGTTTGCTACATATTCTGATTTCTACCACAGCCTCCGGATCGGCCTTCTCTACCTCTGCCTCTACCTCTTCCAGCATTTGAGTAGAAGATAGTTTCTTTTGAAGTTCCTCCTGAAGAAGATGCATCACCATTTCTCTACTCTTCAGAAATTAGAAGAGCAAACAACTCAAAATCATGAAATTTTTCACGGACGGCAATGGATGTCTAGAACTATGCATAATCCTTTCCTAGACCATTCAAGGTCACAGAAACTAGATCATCATCTTCCACTGGTGACCCAATGGAAGCAAGTGCATCTGCAATTTTCTTCACCTTCATGTGGTAGTCATTGATGCTCATATTTTCTCTCTACACATTCTGCAACTCCTGCTTGAGCTGCATTTTCCTGGCTTGCGTATTTGTGCTGTACATTTTTGCCAAAGTATCCCATGCCTCCTTTGGCGTACTTGCATCCTGAATATGCACAATCATAGAATCCGAAATACTGATAGACAGCCAGTACATAACTTTTCTGGCTCTCTCATGCCATCCTTTAAATGCCTGCATTTCCTGTTGATTGGGAACATTAGGAAGAACTGGTTCTTCTTCATTTCCTGCAATGAACTCCCAATAGCCTTTTCCCATACGAAAATTCGTCATTCTAAACTTCCATGCTTGGAAGTTGTTCTCGTCAAGCTTTTCAGTGACAATCTATGAAAGAGAATCAGACGCCATTACAGAACACTGCAAAAAATTCTGTCACTACAAAAAACACAGCTTCTGCCTCACACGGGCAAATCTGCAAAATTGACGAAAGTGGTATTTGACCACACAGTCACTTCTTAGTGATGATTTTGCATCAACAAGCAATAAGGATGATTATGTAACTCCCAGTATCTCTGCGCACAGGCATACAATGCAATTTCTGTGGCAACTTTTCACCAACCTGCAGAGCAGTGGTCGCACAGCAAAAATCGGGCCTTTTTTTGAGTGCCTGTGAAGAACTTTCGCCTTCAAAACGGGCCTCAAAATGGCCTCGAATCAGAAAAATAAAGTCACCAAGGGCTTTGCCTACTCCTGCAGCATATACTACGCTCTTGCCACACCGCAAAGGGCATCTCAATCTGAGACTGTGCACTCTTGCACTTCCGGGTGTGCTACCTGTAGAGATTTGCTCCCAAACTCAAAAAAGGAAAGCAACACTGGTCCTCTTACCAGGACACCGCGAACTTGGTTTTCTTTCTTGAGCTCCTTACCACGAACTAGGCTTTGATACCATGTAAAGATAGTGGGAGAGAGGGAAGGAGTCTCACTTGCGGCTTTCTCACATACACAATGGGGGAATACACACAAGGGTGGAGGCTGAAAACAGTTTTCCTCTTCTTAGTTTTGTAAGCCAAAAGAACTCTAGTATAAAGAAATAGAAGAACCCTATATGTGGGTCTCAAACCAAACTCATCTAACTAAGGTGGCATACTAATTGAGCCATGAACTAGACTACATAAGGATAGCTATCATCCAGCTATTATTCATGGGTAGTGTACCAACCGCATCTGCAGCTAACAAGTTGGTGACATAAATGCACAACGGTCACCCTGGCATATCATGAGTGGAGCTCGATATCTCAACACAATGTAGCCATATCTTCTCATATCAATCATGAATGAGCACTTGGTCTGCTCCTAGAGTACCTCCCCTAGACTATGCTTGGTTGGAAAGATTTGGGGGTGTGGTTAATGCATGTTGAGGTTGGGCTTGATACACATCATGGGGAACCATTCTTGGATATCTAAATTTTTTTGTTTCATGGTTACCCCATCTTGTACAATGGGCACAATAGAGTGATGGCTTGCTCTTAGACACAGACACTCATTAGTTGGGTGGTTGCAATTGCAAACGCCACACCACACATTATCTCTTCTTGGAAAGAGGTGGTCTTTGGTAGTGGTTACCTTAGATCGCCCCTCATTCCATTGTTGACCTAATTGGTTAAGCAGGGTGTCCAACTCACCCATGTTTTGGCCGTTAAGGGTTGTACCCTCTTGTCTAGCAGCTTCTACTATGAAGCTCTTACTCCATGTGACAATTTGAAGAGTGATGTAGATTTGTCCTTTTGGGCCTTGTCCATCATATTATCACTTAGGAGAATGGAAAATTTTTGCAGAGCTTGAAGGACGGGGGATTCTTTTTAATAGGTGATCATGAAGCTTTAGTCCTATAAGGAAGTGTGTAGTAACTGCACATCACTCATTCTCTCATGTGGCTCACAATGAGAGTTGAGATGTTTGATTCTCACAATATAGTCTCTAAGAGAATTGGTTTGGGGGTTGAAAGGCAAGTTGTGGGACATAGAACACCAATATATCCAGGTCATGGGTTGCAAGGCTTAAAAGAATAGCATGCAATGCTTGGAATAGGTCATGGGTGAACATGGATTAATGTAGAATTAAGCTCTAATCTTTTGTTGCCACCATGCAACCAGAAGCCACTTCCACCCTTCCTTGATCATGCATCACATTAGCTCCTTTCTTCACCCATAGCATTTGTTTTCTTGAGAGGAACCTAGGTTGAGCAATGAGCATGGGGGAGGTAGGTAGGAGCAAGATATTATGCTCTAATACCACAATCTAAGATGTAGGGATCAGTAATGGAAGGAAGATGGAATGCAAAGAGGAGATAACAAGATGAGGGAACTGAAATGTAGTCTCAAATAGATAATAAGAAAGAATTACAAATGATGGCCTATATAGGGCCCAAACTCAACTTATGACTAAGTATCCTAAGTGAACTAGGACTAGAATCGTGATGTCCCAATAGAAATAAATGTCCTAACTAGTCACTTGCTAGAAGTCCATACCAAGGCTACATGGCAACAACCAAGAAAAGTGGTTCATCGATTCATGAAGTAAAGAAGGGCTCCATGGATTGGCTTAAGAATATCTAGACATACAGGAAACCTAGTTAGAGACAAACTATGGCTAGCCCCAAATATGTATATGTTATGTGGGATTTTGTCTATAAAAGCCTATATTCTTATGCATTTGGGATCTAGAACATGAAACCTCAAAAGATAGTACTAACAGAAACGAAATAGAAGGGTCTCAAATGAATTCCCAAAGTTGCAAATTATAGAATGATACAAAACATGGGGTTCAACCTTTTATAACTAGGGCTGAATTGAAAATTTTAGTCTAGGATAGATCTTCTATTCATATGTGGTAGTAGGTTGCACGTTAGACCTAAAAACACAAAAATACAATATGCATTTCAATTTGATGTTTAATAAAAGGGATATCAACCACCATCAATTCATAAGTCAAGCATTACATCTAAAAATAATGAGCAATCATGCATTGAATGGATGACTATCTAACATGTAGTATGCACATGGCGGATTGAGGATATGTAGTAAGCATCTATCGTACTAGTCATGCTTGGATGACCATTTTGTTGACTAGATACAATATAGCCCGTTGATTTACATAAAATATGAAAGGATTACCAAGGAGACAATGTCTAAAATTTTGGACACTATAATTCATCCCAAGAGCTTCACGAATCACACATGATAGTGTTGTAATTGTGCTCGGGTGGTGTCATAAATTGACTGGGTAATCCAATCTACCATCCTGCTATGCCAAGATAATACCAATGGCATACCTTTATCCATCTACATGGACATGGAAAATGACATACCACCTAGGTCATCTTAGAATCGATGTCTCAAATGCTCATTTCTTAAGAGCATGAAAAGCTGTTGAAAGCTCCTCAGTCCATTGGAACCTATTATCTTTTTCAATATGTACTGGGTAATCCAATCTACCATCTGACTAAGCCAATATAATACCAATGGCATACATTGAGGAATATACATGGACATGGAGAATGACATCCCACCTGGGTAATCTTACAATCGGTGTCTCTACTACTCATTTCTTGAGAGCTTAGTCAATTGGAACCTAGTGTCTTTTTTAGTACACACACATTAGAGCTAGAATCTTGGAAAAATCCTTCATAAATCTCTTGTAAAAGTTTCAAGATGAAATCAACAAATGGACTAAGATGTGTTACATTATCAGACTTTGGCATTTTCTCAATTGCTCAATCTTGCTTGGCTTAGTCCAAATAGCTTCCTTGGAAATCACATGACCAAGCAATATACCAATCGTTACACAAAAAATGGACTTAAGTTCAAGGAGATCCTTGTCTATCTGCACCTTCCAAAATTTGATGCAGGCAAGATGTACAAAGATTGTCGAGTAACCGCATAAATCATCTACATAAAAGAAAATGAACTCGATTAAGTACTCCCAGAACATTTCAGCCATGGACCTCTAAAATGTTGCTAGTTCATTTGTCAGACCAAATGGCATGACTTTCCAAGCATATGCATCCCTAAGAGAAGATTGCATCCCTAAGATTATAGTCTTCATACTAATCCTTGGGTGACCAAAGAGATCTCATTGTACCCATTGTAACCATCCATAAATCAGTGCATCTTGTGTCCTACTACTTGGTCTAAAGTACAATCAATAAAAGGAATTGGAAATGGATTCAGCATTATCAAAACATTAAGCTTCTTATAATCCACACATTCTCAAAGCTTTCCATTTGCCACCTTTTCTTCGATCCTTCTCCAATTTATGTAAAGGAAGATACTATAACTTGTGTGAAAATGAGGTTGAGGAGAGAGAGAGAGAGAGAGAGAGAGAGAGAGAGAGAGAGAGATGATATCATATCATATGATGTGATATGATTGTATTAAAGTTTGCTATGATTGGAAATAGACAATCCCTCCTATCAATTACAGAAATGAAGCCCGCTTGGATTAGAAAATACACCCTGCCTTTAATTTTCTTGGCATAATTTGGATTTACTATGCATCTTTGTTGACATATCAACTTGGCATTTGATATTAGTAGAATTTGATGCTAGTATATCAAGAACATTGAGTCATTTCATTGCCAATAGCCAAGTAATGCTTAGGCTTATTAAGAACATTGACTAATCTTTTGGCATTTATCTTTCTTATTTACTTAATTAGATAGCCTTAATGTTCTTCATTAGCTATCACCATTGGATGCATGTCCAATAACTGGACCAAGGGCTTTAGCTCCATTTGAACAACTCTACCTAGATGCTCATTAGTAATTAAGTTTTAGCATAGATTCTATACAAAAGTCTAACTCGCAAAAGTTTTATTCCATTATAAGATACCAATGGCATTCCATTGCTTGTGAGCAAAAAATGCATCAAATTAGTTGTAGTGCAATGAAGTGCAACAACCAAGTGTGAGAGGGCATTATGCAATGGGTTAGCAAGGGAAATCCTTGCACGTCCACCAATGACACAATTTTGAAATGCGTGTGTCTAATGGTGATGTGAAGTTTTGATGTATCATTATTTGGGAAAAAGAATAAGCTCGCTCAAGCAATCACTATTCGAGTGCTTAATGCATGGATTTCCTCGATGTACCCTAAATGCCCATGCACCATGGGGGGTGGGAGACTAATCTTTCGAGTATGGGGGTTGGACTAAACGTGGCAAGCATTTGCAACCTTTTTAGGAGGTGAGAATATCGTGGGAATGATCTCTAAGACCCCTTATAAAAGGATAAAAAAGGAAAGATCCTAATCTTTGCACTACGGGGGGTGAGGATGGGTTCACAGCATGCACCTGGACATGGAGGAAGAAATTGAAGGGAGAGGTGGTTCACACCACCTGGTGGTAATGATATAATTAAAGGATGCCACATTATTATATTAAAAGATGATTGGCGAGGAATCTTGCGGGTCCAATTGGTAGAGGTTCAACCCCCCAACCAATGCATTTCTCGGCCTTTTCTTTTCTTTGGCCAAGGAGTTAGGCGGCCTATTGTAGCTTATCTTCCTCCACATGCGGGCCCATCTCACCTATTAGTCCAAGTAGGACTAGGAACGTGTCCACTTTTTCTCCATGTCCGGGGCACCGTACCTGAGGTGAGAGTATCGTGGAAGGCTCTCAAAGACCCCTCATGAAAGGGAACTCCCATAATAGATGAGTAAGGCCATGAGGCCAAAAGAAAACCACGTAGGGTGTACCAAGGCTTGTATAGACGTACTTAGCGTCGTGTTGTTTGATGAAGATTTTTATATTCACGTATCATCTACTGCTCTTTTGCTGTTTCTGATTGATTGCCTCTCTCGTTCGATTTGTAGCGCCTGCTTCTCACCCGTCCTCAGCTCATCTGCAACAACCCATGTCGTGATTACGTCTGTGTATGCGCCTGCATATTGAAATCTCTGTGTTTGCATCTCGAGCATGTAGCATCTATATTTGTTTTCTTCTTCAATTCCATGCTCAATCTCTGCACCAGACATGTCACGACTCACTCTCACATCTGCCACAGTAATCCCCGCGCTCACATGGTTAGCTGATTTGCGTCCGATCTCTGCACCTTAGGTACTTAAGCTGAGTACTTAACGGCAGCTCTCTTCCACCATAGCTGATTTTCGTCATTGAGCCCTAGACGAGTCCAGCTTCTGCATCTTCCCAGCTTAGCGTCAGTGCGGAGCGGATGCAGTTCTACTGAACAACATCGTCGAGAGTAGACCTGTTTCTACCGATCGTGTCGTAAAGAGATCTGAATCCCGATTCGAGCATCTGTTTATGGTGCAGCACATGACCAATTCTATGACAAGTGTAGAAGAAAGCGATGATGTGTGGTATGTTGACTCAGGTGCATCAAACCACATGACAAGTCATGCAAAATGGATGTAGGCAAGGGAAATGGAAAGACTAGGATTTGTGGAGACTGGTGATGATACTACACATCCTAGTGTGCAGATTGGTAAAATTCCTTTGTCTATGTAGGATGGAAAAAAGAAATACCTATCTGCTGTATTTCATGTCCCGAATATCACCAAGAACCTAGTTTCTGTTGGTCAAATGGTTGAGCAGGGCTTGTAGGTCAAATTTAATCCTCATGGATTCTTTGTTGAGGATATGAAAAATAAAGGTCGCTTGATAGAAAAAGGGAAGAAGAAGGGTAGGATGTTTACGTTGAATGCAAACATGCCTGAATTGAGTGCAGCAATGTTTGCACATGGGACCGGTGTAGTTGCAGATATTGATATCTGGCATAAACGCATTGGTCATGTTAATTACAGTGACTTAAATTAATGCACAAGCCCAAATTATTGTTGCAGGATTGCCTAAGTTCAAGGTTGCAGAAATGCATAAGGTATGTGAAGCTTGTCAATTTGGAAAACAGGCAAGGAAACCATTCCCTAGACATGTTCAAGAGAGTAAGAGGCCATTGGAATTAATCCACTCGGATGTGTGGACTACTAAAACTGCATCTATTAGAGGCTCTCATTATTTTGTCACTTTTATTAATGACTACAATAGAAAAGTTTGGGGGTATTTTACGAAAAAGAAAAGTAAAGTGTTTGGGCATTTCAAAGCTTTTAAAGCTATGGTTGAAAACGAAATAAGCCTGCAAATAAAATGCCTAAGGTCAGATGGAGGGGGAGAGACCCCTCAAATGAGTTTGCAAGTTTCCTGTAGGAGCATGGCATAAAGCAGCAATATTCATGCAATCATACCCCACAACAAAATGGACTTGCAGAAAGTAAAAACAAGCATATTGGAGAGGTATCTTGTGCCATTCTCAACGAAAAAGACCTACCAGATTATTATTGGACTGAAGCAGTTGCTACAGCAATCTACATAATGCACAAGACTCTCATTGCAACAATACATGGCATGATGCTAGAGGAGAGGTATACTGGTAGGAAACCAGATATTTCTTATTTGAAAGTTTTTGATTGCATTGCCTATGTTCATGTGCCAAAGGAGTTGACATCCAAGTTGGATCCAAAAGCTGAGAAGTGCATCTTTATTGGTTATTCTCTGCAGCAAAATGGGTATAGATGCTATAACCCTTCTACTCGTAAGTTTACAGTGAGTAGAGATGTTGTTTTTTATGAGATGAGCAGCTGGTATAAACCAGTAAATGTGATTGATGATGTAGATGCACAAAATGGTAATGCTGCAACAATCACAAAATATAAGTGGACCTGTAGTGTCCTCTAGTAGTGGTTCACATACTTCGCCATGGACAAGTAGATTGAGATCAAGAGGATCTCCTCAAAGTAATGCAGATAATGCTATGCAAGTATCACAAAAAGGAAAAGAGAAATAGATCATCCCATGGTTGATGTGAATGCAGGTCACTCTTATGTGGATGGTGAATCCAATGGCTCAGAATAGAGCCTTGATGATGAGTTTGGTATTCCTTCTGTTGTTACACTTGAAGTAAGGAAGACAAGGGATGTTTTGAGAGCACCTGGTAGTGAGCCTATTTTGCGCAGGTCTATCAGAGCTAGGTATCCTGTGGATAGGCTAAAATATGACAGATTTATAGCCATTCACTATGCCTATATGGTCAAAGTGATATATGAACCAGAACCCACTCCTTTTGAGCAAGCCATGGGAAAAGAAAAATGGGAGAAAGCCATGGATGAAGAAATGGATGCCTTGAAAGCAAATGCTACATGGGAATTGGTGCCTTTGCATAAAGACAAGAATGTCATTGGCTGCAAGTGGGTTTATAAGGTGAAGCACAATGCAGATGGTTCTGTGAACAGATACAAGGCAAGATTAGTTGTCAAGGGGTATGCACAGACATATGGCATTGATGATGAAGAAACATCCAGTCCGGTTGCAAGGATGGCAACCGTAAGAGTAGTCATTGATATGGCTACATCAAAGGGATGGTCTTCACATTAGATGGATGTAAAGAATGCTTTCTTGCATGGTGATTTGCAAGAAGAGGTCTATATGGAGCAGCCACCAAGTTATGTTCATGTTGTTCATCCTGAGTTTGTTTGCAGGTTAAAGAAAGCCTTGTATGGCTTGAAGCAAGCACCCAGAGCATGGTCTGACAAGATAGGACAGTATCTTGTCACTATTGGCTTTCAAATTTCCAAGGCAGATTTCTCACTTTATGTGAGAAAAACAGAGAAAGGCATTATGTTGCTTGTCATTTATGTTGATGATTTGATCATCATAGGTGATAGTGATGAAGATATCCTTCATGTGAAAATGCTATTGAAGCAAAAGTTTGAGATGAAGGATTTGGGAGAGCTACATTACTTCTTGGGCATTGAGGTGATTAGATCCACAAGTGGGATATGGCTCTTGCAGAGGCACTATGGATTGGACATGTTGTCCAAATATGGGATGGTAGGCTATCAACCTATTTTAGTTCCTTTGGAGCAGAATGTGAAGTTGAGCACAGATGCGGGTGAGCTTCTAGAAGACCCTACTCTGTACAGACGCATAGTAGGAAGTTTGATTTATATGACTATTACCAGGCCAGATTTGAGCTATGCTATTCGGTTGGTAAGTCTATTTATGCAGGCTCCAAGGAAACCACATTTGGATGCGGCTAGATGCATACTGAGGTATGTGAAGTTCACATTGTAGTTTGGACTATTTTATGAGACTGGGGTTTAGATACAGTTGCATGGATATGTTGATGCTCATTGGGCTAATAATATTTCTGATAGACGATCTACAAGTGGATATATATTCTCTTTTGGGAGTGTTGCAGTCACTTGGAGCAGCAAGAAATAGCCTACAGTTGCCTTGTCCAGCACAGAGGCTAAGTACAAGGCTGCAGCAATGGCTGCATGTGAGGTAGCTTGGTTGCATAAGCTACTTTATGATATGCATCAGTCTATAGATGGGCCAGTTGTCATTTATTATGACAACATGAGCAGTATACACTTGGAAAATAACCCAATCTATCATGCTAGAACAAAGCACATTGAGGTGCATTATCACTATGTGCGGGAGAAGGTTTTAGTAGGTTTTATTGATCTAGTTTATGTCAGCATAGAGGATCAAGTAGCTGACATATTCACAAAGGCATTAGGTGCGGAGAAGCTGCGCAAGTTTAGAGACCTGCTTGGTGTGCAAGAATTGGGATTGAGCTCGAGGGGGAAGTGTTGAGATATCGAGCTCCACTCGTGATATGCCAAGGTGACCATTGTGCATTTATGTCACCGACTTGTTAGCTACAGATGCAGTTGGTACACCGCCCATGAATAATAGCTGGATGACAGCTATCTTTATGTACTCTAGTTAGTGGCTCAGTTAGTATGCCACCTTAGTTAGCTGAGTTTGGTTTGAGACCCACATATAGGGTTCACCTATTCTTTTGTACTAAGAGAGAGTTCTTTTGGCTTTCACAACTAAGAAGAGGAAAACTGTTTTCAACCTCCACCTTTGTGTATATTCCCCCATTGTGTATGTGAGAAAGTTGCAAGTGATACTCCTTCCTTCTCTCCCACTCTCTTCACAAGACTAGCCAAGGATTTTATGTGTACTTATTACAAAATATAGCAACTAATCCAAACTCCAAACTCAAGGAAAAGTGTTGGAGGTAATGAATTTTATTCCTTTCCTCAAAATGAAGATACGAGTAGTAGTGGCAACCATAAGCATATTTCACTCAAAAGAAAGCATTTTGGGAGGGCTTACTAAATTAAACATGACATAACTTTAAGGGACACAATAAACTCTATGGTTCAATCATAAAGGAAAAACCACAATACAAATTTACAATTCAGATGTAGTTGTTAGCATACCGTTTACCATAGATTCACACTAATAGGAAGGGATATGTGAGCGTACACCTATTTATCAATCTAGGAACTCATCGGATATTCTTCCACCAAATCTAGATTACAACTAGCTCTTGCTCAGGGGCTTCCCTTGAGGGTGAATTTTTCCATAGCCTACATTTCCTATTATGCTTTTCAGATTAAAACTGCCTCC
The DNA here is from genome assembly GCF_047967505.1 of Dipteris shenzhenensis. Classification (NCBI taxonomy): domain Eukaryota; kingdom Viridiplantae; phylum Streptophyta; class Polypodiopsida; order Gleicheniales; family Dipteridaceae; genus Dipteris; species Dipteris shenzhenensis. The sequence goes on along the minus strand of NC_141605.1, from coordinate 45,029,961 downwards.
TTGTTAGGATAGACAATGTTAGGTCCACTATTGTAAATAATGGGACTCCCCTCCAATTTGCTGGAGCTTCACTTGACATGAACCCCTAAAGTTGGCTTGCCAAAATCTTGTTTCTCCAATTATTCAACATTATCCAAAAGCTAATTTGTGACTATGCATCCTCTACCTTAAAGTTAAAAATTGCTATTGTAAGAAGCTCTTGCATTTGCATGATCAACTTTAGAACTATCTAGCATCATTGTCCCAACCGTCCTAGTAGCAACACACCATGTATATATTGCTATATATAGAGTGACATTTTAGCTCCAATATTGGATAGATCATCATTTGCAAAGTGTTGCTATAATTGCTCATGTTGCATCATTGACTAGCCAACCCTATAAGGACAATCAACCAACAATAAATTAGCGCCTCAGGGGGGGGGGTCACTCACAAATATGTAACCATAGCACGTGGGTTTAACAGAAGGGAGTTTTAAAATCCCCTTTTTACACACTTTTTACATACATAAGGGTACCATTTAAAGGGGGTATTCATAGATTTTATAAAAAAAGGGTGTGTTTTATTCATGGATTTTTCACATATAAGGGACTTTTAAATTAGTCCTTGAGCACAGATGATATAGAGAATTTACATATAGTGAAACCCCCGAGATTAGCACTAGCAGCTTTAGGATGTCCACATTAACAACATAGAAACTAGTGTCTTCTAGATCTAGGATATCCATATTAAGATTTTCAAAACATAGTTTGACATTTATGCTTTGGTTAGCCTAGCAGATATAGTTTTGATTACCATCTCTTGTTATTCAATGGCTCTATCTCAAGGAGAATTCCATCAAGTTTCTCATCACTTATGATTCCATGCCCGTTGGGCTCCATTGAGAGAATATTCTTCAAGGCAGAGTCATTTACTATTTGTTATTGCATGTTTTGTGTGCTTACAATAGAAGGACGTTTTTGGGAAAGCTTTCAAAATTGTTTTGTCAATCTTGAATGGATATTGTCCCTCACAGAAGGCTAGAGTGTTCACAAATCACTAGTACATATATGAGCCATATCAATGCCTTTTACTGATGCTCTTTTACCAAAACTGATGGGTGTTGATACAAGCATCGAAATAGAAGCTGTTGAAACAAGCATCGATAATACTATCAAAATAACTAACAATAATGCCTACTTTGCCATGCAGTCTCTTCCCAACTTGTAATTTTTTCCATACCCAACTTTGACAGACACATTTTGAGTTTTCAAAGTGTATTGCATGAAAACTGTGTGTAAAATTGTTAGCATGCGAGAAGCTACATTCAAACCATAATATAATGCATGAATTGCATGAACTCTTGAAAGATGAGTATAACATAACAAATTCATGTCATGAATAACACCCATTTCATTAATTTTGGACTATTTTTTCATTTTTGGACAAAGCCCAAAAATCCTTCCCAAATGAAGAGTTACTTTTAGAAGATTTTCTTCGCAAATCAAACCTTTACTTTCTAGCACCATCCTTTCCACATAAGAAGTTTATTTACTCACACTATCGTTTTGCTCAAACAACACAAAAACTAGTGTTAAATCCTCATATTAACTTTTTATTTTTACGGATCCTATTTCAAAATTTCACTTTTTCTTAATTTATTTAACTCATATTAATTTAAATCCATGGGAAAACATTTAAAATTCAATATGAAGAATAATGGAACTCACAATATGCACAAATTTAAAACATTTAAATAGAGAAGAGAGATGGAAGAGTCTTTTATCCAAAGAATAGCAAGAGCTATGCTTGTAATTTTACATTATCATATGTTTACATGAACTATTGCTCTCAATGAGTCTTTGACATTTGTACAATAGAGTCCAATGCTCGAGGCAATGAGTACTACCCATGGCCTTTTTAATGATTGAATTCTACCTTTACAATAATTTAATTTTGATTGACACTCCAGGCGACGGGTACTATCCACTGTTTGCACATTGATTGGTTCCACCTTTACAATAATTGAAGTACAAACCCCTCGATCTCAATCCCAATTCCTGCACACCAAGTAGGTCTCTGAACTTGTGTAACTTCTCTATGCCCAATGCCTTCGTGAATATGTCAGCTACCTGATCCTTTGTGCGGACATAAACTAGATCAATAAGACCTAGTAAAACCTTCTCCCGCACATAGTGATAATGCACCTCAATGTGCTTTGTTCTAGCATGATAGACTGGGTTATTTGCCAAGTGTATATTGCTCATGTTGTCACAATAAATGACAATTGGCCCATCTATAGACTGGGTTATTTGCCAAGTGTATATTGCTCATGTTGTCACAATAAATGACAACTGATGCATATCATAGAGTAGCTTATGCAACCAAGCTACCTCACATGTAGCCATTGTTGCACCCCTGTACTCAGCCTCTGTGCTCGACAAGGCAACTATAGGCTGTTTCTTGCTGCTCCAAGTGACTGCAACACTCCCAAAAGAGAACACATATCCATTGGTAGATCATCTATCAGAAATACTAGCAGCCCAATCAGCATCAGTGTATCCATGCAACTATATTTGAACCCCAGCCTCATAAAATAGTCCATACTGCAATGTGGACTTCACATACTTGAGTATGCATCTAGCCGCATCGCGGTTTCCTTGGAGCCTACATAAACTGACTTACCAATCCAATAGCATAGCTCAAATCTGGCCTAGTAATAGTCATATAAATCAAAATTCCTACTATGCTTATGTACATAGTAGGGTCTTCCAGAAGCTCACCTGCATCTGTGCTCAGCTTCACATTCTGCTCCAAAGGAACTGAAATAGGCTTACAGCCTATCATCCCATATTTAGATAGCATGTCCAATCCATACTGCCTCTGCAAGAGCTGTATCCCACTTGGTGATCTAATCACCTCAATGCCCAAGAAATAACATAGGTCTCCCAAATCCTTCATCTCAAAATTCTGCTTCAATAGCATTTTCACATGAAGGATATCTTCATCACTATCACCTGTGATGATCAAATCATCAACATAAATGACAAGCAGCATAATACCTTTCTCTGTTTTTCTCACATAAAGTGAGAAATCTGCCTTGGAAATCGGAAAGCCAATAGTGACAAGATACTGTCCTATCTTGTCAGACCATGCTCTAGGTGCTTGCTTCAAGCCATACAAGGCTTTCTTCAACCTGCAAACAAACTCAAGATGAACAGCATGAACATAACTTGGTGGCTGCTCCATAAAGGACTCTTCTTGCAAATCACCATGCAACAAGGCATTCTTTCCATCCCTTTGATGTAGCCATAGCAATGACTACTTTTATGGTTGCCATCCTTGCAATCGGACTGAATGTTTCTTCATAATCAATGCCATATGTCTATGCATACCCCTTGACAACTAATCTTGCCTTGTATCTATTCATAGAACCATCTGCATTGTGCTTGACCTTATAAACCCACTTACAACCAATTGCAGTCTTGTCTTTAGCAACTGCTTCAGCCCAATAATAATCTAGAAGGTCTTTTTCATTTAGCATGGCCCGAGATACCTCTCCAATATGCTTGTTTTTCCTTTTTGCAAGTCCATTTTGCTGTGGGGTATGACTGCATGAATATTGGTGCTTTATGCCATGCTCCTGCAGGAACCTTGCAAACTCATTTGAGAGGTACTCTCCCCCTCCATCTGACCTTAGGCATTTTATTTGTAGGCCTATTTCTTTTTCAACCATAGCTTTAAAAGCTTTGTAGTGCCCAAACACTTCACTTTTCTTTCTCATAAAATACACCCAAACTTTTCTGATGTAGTCATCAATAAAAGTGACAAAATAATGATACCCTCCAATAGATGCAGCTTTAGTAGTCCACACATCAGAGTGGATTAATTCCAATGGCTTCTTACTCTCTTGAACATGCCTAGGAAATGGTTTCCTTGCCTGTTTTCCAAATTGACAGGCTTCACATACCTTATGCATTTCTGCAACCTTGAATTTAGGCAATATTGCAACAATATTTTGGGCCTGCATTGATTTAAGTCGCTGTACATTAACATGACCAATGCGTTTATGCTAGATATCAATATCTGCAACTACACTGGTCCCATGTGCAAACATTGCTGCACTCAATTCAGGCATGTCCACATCCAATGTAAACATCCTACTCTTCTTCTTTCCTTTTGCTATCAAGCGACCGTTATTTTTCATATCCTCAACAAAGCATCCATGAGGATTAAATCTGACCTACAAGCCCTGCTCAACCATTTGACCAATAGAAACCAAGTTCTTGGTGATGTTCGAGACATGAAATACATCAGACAGGTATTTCTTTTTGCCATCCTACATAGACAAAGGAATTTTACCAATCTGCACAATAGGATGTGCAGTATCATCACCAGTCTCCACAAATCCTGGTCTTTCCATTTTCCTTGCTCCTGCATCCATTCTGCATGACCTGTCATGTGGTTTGACACACCTAAGTCAACATACCACACATCATTTCTTTCTTCTGCACTTGTCACAGAATTGGTCAAGTGCTACACCATAAATAGATGCTCATTTCTATCATCACCCTGCCTACTAGAAGATGCATAATTGCCTTGCTTCAATTTTCCATTCATAATGTCATTCTGCTTTTTGTAGCAGTCTTTAGCCATATGACCCATTTTACCATAGTAGTAGCATTCAACATTGTTGTTTGCATTTTGGGAGCATTTTGGCCTCTCTGCCATCCACCACGGCCTCTTTGGCTCCCCCTGCCTCTAGAGTTACCACGTCCTCCTCCATAGGAATGGTTTCCTTGAGTTTTCTACATATTCTAATTTCTACCACGGCCTCTGGATCGGCCTTCTCTACCTCTGCCTCTACCTCTTCTAGCATTTGAGTAGAAGATAGTTTCTTTTGAAGTTCCTCTTGAAGAAGATGCACCACCATTTCTCTACTCTTCAGAAATTAGAAGAGCAAACAACTCCTCAAAATCAGGAAATTTTTCACGGACGGCAATGGATGTCTGGAACTGTGCATAATCCTTTCCTAGACCATTCAAGGTCACAAAAACTAGATCATCATCTTCCATTAGCCACCCAATGGAAGCAAGTGCATCTGCAATTTTCTTCACCTTCATGTGGTAGTCATTGATGCTCATATTTTCTCTTTGCACATTGTGCAACTCCTGCTTGAGCTGCATTTTCCTGGCTTGCATATTTGTGTTGTACATCTTTGCCAAAGTATCCCATGCCTCCTTTGGTGTACTTGCATCCTGAATATGCACAATCATAGAATTTGAAATACTGATAGATAGCTAGTACATAACTTTTCTGGCTCTCTCATGCCATCCTTTAAATGCCTGCATTTCTTGTTGATTGGGAATATTAGGAAGAAGTGGTTCTTCTTCATTTCCTATAATGAACTCCCAATAGCCTTTTCCCATAAGGAAATTCGTCATTCTAAACTTTCATGCTTAGAAGTTGTTCTTGTCAAGCTTTTCAGTGACAATCTATGAAAGAGAATCAGATGCCATTGCAAAACACTGTAAAAAATTCTATCACTGCAAAAAACATAGCTTCTGCCTCACACGGGCAAATCTGCAAAACTGACGAAAGTGGTATCTGACCACACAGTCACTTCCTAGTGACAATTTTGCATCAACAGGAAATAAGGATGATTCTGTAACTCCCAGTATCTCTATGCACAGGCATACGATGCAATTTCTATGGCAACTTTTCACTGACCTGCAGAGCAGTGGTTGCATAGCAAAAATTGGGCCTTTTTCTGAGTGCCTGTGAAGAACTTTTGCCTTTAAAACGGGCCTCGAAATGGCCTCAAATCAGAAAAATAAAATCACCAAGGTCTTTGCCCACTCCCATAGCATATATTGCCCTCTCGCCACACCACGAAGGGCGTCTCAATCTGAGACAGTGCACTCTTGCACTTCCGGCTGTGTTACCTACAGAGATTTGCTCCCAAACTCGAAAAAGGAAAGCAACACTGGTCCTCTTACCAGGACACCGTGAACTTGGTTTGCTTTCTTAAGCTCTTTACCACGAACCAGGCTCTGATACCATGTAAAGATAGTGGGAGGGAGGGAAGGAGTCTCACTTGTAGCTTTCTCACATACACAATGGGGGAATACACACAAGTGTGGAGGCTGAAAACTGTTTTCCTCTTCTTAGTTGTTTAAGCCAAAAGAACTCTAGTACAAAGAAATAGAAGAACTCTATATGTGGGTCTCAAACCAAAATTAGCTAAGTAAGGTGGCATACTAATTGAGCCACGAACTAGAGTACATAAGGATAGCTGTCATCCAGCTATTATTCGTGGGCAGTGTACCAACCGCATCTGTAGCTAACAAGTCGGTGACATAAATGCACAACGGTCACCCTGGCATATCACGAGTGGATCTTGATATCTCAACACAATATAGCCATGTCTTCTCATATCCATCGTGAATGAGCACTTGGTCTACCCCTAGAGTACGTACCACCCCTAGACTATGCTCGGTTGGAAAAATTTGGGGGTGTGGTTAATGCATGTTGAGGTTGGGCTTGATACACATCATGGGGAACCATTCTTGGATATCTAAATCTTTTTGTTTCATGGTTACCCCATCTTGTACAATGAGCACAATAGAGTGATGGCTTGCTCTTAGACACAGACACTCATTAGTTGGGTGGTTGCAATTGCAAACCCCACACCACACATTATCTCTTCTTGGAAAGAGGTGGTCTTTGGTAGTGGCTACCTTAGATCCACCCTCATTCCATTGTTGGCCTAATTGGTTAAGCAGGGTGTCCAACTCAACCATGTTTTGGCCGTTAAGGGTTGTGCCCTCTTTTCTAGCAGCTTCTTCTGTGAAGCTCTTACTCCATGTGACAATTTGAAGAGGGATGCAGATTTGTCCTTTTGGGCCTTGTCCATCATATTATCACTTAGGAGAATGGAAAATTTTTGCAGAGCTTGAAGGACAAGGGATTCTTTTTAATAGGTGATCATGAAGCTTTAGTCGTATGAGGAAGTGTGTAGTAACTACACATCACTCATTCTCTCATGTGGCTCACAATGAGAGTTGAGGTGTTTGATTCTCACAATATAGTCTCTAAGAGAATTGGTTTGGGGGTTGAGAGGCAAGTTGTGGGACGTAGAACACTAGTATATCCAGGTCATGGGTGGCAAGGCTTGAAAGAATAGTATGCAATGCTTGGAATAGGTCATGGGTGAACATGGATTAATGTAGAATTGAGCTCTAATCTTTTGTTGCCACCATGCAACCAGAAGCCACTTCCACCCTTCCTTGATCATGCATCAGATTAGCTTCTTTCTTCACCCATAGCATTTGTTTTCTTGAGAGGAACCTAGGTTGAGCAATGAGCATGGGGGGAGGTAGGTAGGAGCAAGATATTATGCTCTAATACCACAATCCAAGATGTAGGGATCAATAATGGAAGGAAGATGGAATGCAAAGAGGAGATAACAAGATGAGGGAATTGAAGTGTACTCTCAAATAGATAATAAGAAAGAATTACAAATGATGGCCTATATAGGGCCCAAACTCAACTTATGACTAAGTATCCTAAGTGAACTAGGACTAGAATCCTGATGTCCCAATAGAAATAAATGTCCTAACTAGTCACTAACTAGAATTCCATACCAAGGCTACATGGCAATAACCAAGAAAAGTGGTGCATCGATCCATGAAATGAAGGAGTGCTCCATGGATTGGCTTAAGAATATCTAGACATACAGGAAACCTAGTTAGAGACAAACTATGGCTAGCCCCAAATATGCATATGTTATGTGGGATTTTGTCTATAAAAGCCTATATTCTTATGCATTTGGGATCTAGAACATGAAACCCTAAAAGATAGTACTAACACAAACGAAATAGAAGGGTCTCAAATGAATTCCCAAAGTTGCAAATTATAGAATGATACAAAACATGGGGTTCAACCTTTTATAACTAGGGCTGAATTGAAAATTTTAGTCTAGGATACATCTTCTATTCATATGTGGCAGTAGGTTGCATGTTAGACCTAAAAACACAAAAATACAATATGCATTTCAATTTGATGTTTAATAAAAGGGATATCAACCACCATCAATTCATAAGTCAAGCATTACATCTAAAAATAATGAGCAATCATGCATTGAATGGATGACTATCTAACATGTAGTATGCACATGGTGGATTGAGGATATGTAGTAAGCATCTATCATACTAGTCACGCTTGGATGACCATTTTGTTGATTAGATACAATATAGCCTGTTGATTTACATAAAATATGAAAGGATTACCAAGGAGATAGTGTCTAAAATTTTGGACACTATAATTCATCCCAAGAGCTTCACAAATCACACATGATAGTGTTGTAATTGTGCTCGGGTGGTGTCATAAATTGACTCAAGATAATACCAATGGCATACCTTCATCCATCTACATGGACATGGAAAATGACATGCCACCTAGGTCATCTTAGAATCGATGTCTCAAATGCTCATTTCTTAAGAGCATGAAAAGCTGTTAAAAGCTCCTCAGTCCATTGGAACCTATTATCTTTATCAATATATACCGGGTAATCCAATCTACCATCTGACTATGCCAAGATAACACCAATGGCATACATTGAGGAATATACATGGAAATGGAGAATGACATCCCACTTGGGTAATCTTACAATCGGTGTCTCTACTACTCATTTCTTAAGAGCTTAGTCAATGGGAACCTAGTGTCTTTTTTAGTACACACACATTAGAGCTAGAATCTTGGAAAAATCCTTCATAAATCTCTTGTAAAAGTTGATGAAATCAACAAATGGACTAAGATGTGTTACATTATCAGACTTTGGCATTTTCTCAATTGCTCAATCTTGCTTGGCTTAGTCCAAATACCTTCCTTGGAAATCACATGACCAAGCAATATACCAATCCTTACACAAAAAATGGACTTAAGTTCAAGGAGATCCCTACCTATCTGCACCTTTCAAAATTTGATGCAGGCAAGATGTACAAAGATTGTCAAGTAACCGCATAAATCATCTACATAAAAGAAAATGAACTCGATTAAGTACTCCCAGAACATTTCACCCATGGACCTCTAAAATGTTGCTGGTTCATTTGTCAGACCAAATGGCATGACTTTCCAAGCATATGCATCCCTAAGAAAAGATTGCATCCCTAAGATTGTAGTCTTCCTACTAATCCTTGGGTGACCAAAGAGATCTCATTGTACCCATTGTAACCATCCATAAATCAGCGCATCTTGTGTCCTACAACTTGGTCTAAAGTACAATCAATAAAAGGAATTGGAATTGGATTCAGCATTATCAAAACATTGAGCTTCTTATAATCCACACATTCTCAAAGCTTTCCATTTGCCACCTCTCCTTCGATCCTTCTCCAATTTATGCAAAGGTAGATATTATAACTTGTGTGAAAATGAGGTTGAGGAGAGAGAGAGAGAGAGAGAGAGAGAGAGAGAGAGAGAGAGAGAGATGATATCATATCATATGATGTGATATGATTGTATTAAAGTTTGCTATGATTGGAAATAGACAATCCCTCCTATCAATCACAGAAATGAAGCCCGCTTGGATTAGAAAATACACCCTGCCTTTAATTTTCTTGGCATAATTTGGATTTACTATGCATCTTTGTTGACATATCAACTTGGCATTTGATATTAGTAGAATTTAATGCTGGTATATCAAGTACATTGAGTCATTTCATTGCCAATAGCCAAGTAATGCTTAGGCTTATTAAGAACATTGACTAATTTTTTGGCATTTATCTTTCTTATTTACTTAATTAGATAGCCTTAATGTTCTTCATTAGCTATCACCATTGGATGCATGTCCAATAACTGGACCAAGGGCTTTAGCTCCATTTGAACAATTCTACCTAGATGCTCATTAGTAATTAAGTTTTAGCATAGATTCTATACAAAAGTCTAACTCGCAAAAGTTTTATTCCATTATAAGATACCAATGGCATTCCATTGCTTGTGAGCAAAAAATGCATCAAATTAGTTGTAGTGCAATGAAGTGCAACAACCAAGTGTGAGAGGGCATTATGCAATGGGTTAGCAAGGGAAATCCTTACACGTCCACCAATGACACAATTTTGAAATGTGTGTGTCTAATGGTGATGTGAAGTTTTGATGTATCATTATTTGGGAAAAAGAATAAGCTCCCTCAAGCAATCACTGTTCGAGTGCTTAATGCATGGATTTCCTTGATGTACCCTAAATGCCCATGCACCATGGGGGGTGGGAGACTAATCTTTCGAGTATGGGGGTTGGACTAAACGTGGCGAGCATTTGCAACCTTTTTAGGAGGTGAGAATATCGTGGGAATGATCTCTAAGACCCCTCATAAAAGGATAAAAAAGAAAAGATCCGAAGCTAGACTAATCTTTGCACTACGGGGGGTGAGGATGAGTTCACAGCATGCACCTAGACATGGAGGAAGAAAGTGAAGGGAGAGGTGGTTCACACCACACAGTGGTAATGATATAATGATATAATTAAAGGATGCCACATTATTATATTAAAAGATGATTGGCGAGGAATCTTGAGGGTCTAATTGGTAGAGGTTCAACTTCCAACGTCCAATGCATTTCTCACCCTTTTCTTTTCTTTGGCCAAGGAGTTGGGCGGCCTATTGTAGCTTATCTTCCTCCACATGCGGGCCCATCTCATCTATTAGTCCAAGTAGGACTAGGAACGTGTCCACTTTTTCTCCATGTTCCGGGCACCGTACATGAGGTGAGAGTATCGTGGAAGGCTCTCAAAGACCCCTCATGAAAGGGAACTCCCATAATAGATGAGTAAGGCCATGAGGCCAAAAGAAAACCACGTAGGGTGTACCAAGGCTTGTATAGACGATTTGTAGCGCCTGCTTCTCACCCGTCTGCAACAACCCATGTCGCGATTACGTCCGTGTATGCGCCTGCATATTGAAATCTCTGTGCTTGCATCTCGAGCACGTAGCATCTATATTTGTTTTCTTCTTCAATTCCATGCTCAATCTCTGCACCAGACATGTCCCGACTCACTGTCACATCTGCCACAGTAATCCCCGCGCTCACATGGTTAGCTGATTTGCGTCCGATCTCTGCACCTTAGGTACTTAAGCTGAGTACTTAACGGCAGCTCTCTTCTGCCATAGCTGATTTTCGTCATTGAGCCCTAGATGAGTCCAGCTTCTGCATCTTCCCGGCTTAGCGTCAGCGGGGAGCGGATGCAGTTCTACTGAACAACATTGTCGAGAGTAGACCTGTTTCTACCGATCGTGTCGTAAAGAGATCTGAATCCCGATTCAAACTTGAGGCGATGAGAGAGTCCAGTAACAATATGTCATCTAAGTCAGCAAGCAATTCTCAAATGAGTCTTTATGATGAATTCGACATGCAGGGTCTGACGAAACAGATGGCCCAGGGGAAGATTCCACGAAGAAGCTTCATCAGACTTTGATCCTAGGCCTCCTCCGGATAGCTTGCAACAGCATGCAACCGGTCGCTCTTTCTCAGATATGTGACGTCCCGGAAACTCCCGTTGTCGCAATTCTGTGAAATTCTCCACTCAATCTGCCCACGTGAATGTTGATTGTAGGCCGAGTGCGCAGACAGACGGAAGTTTGTTTTTCGCAGAAGCGCATGCAGCCAAAGTCTTGAAAGTCTGCGGTTCAGAAACCCTTCCACAAGTTCTCGAGAGTAGGCAATGATCCAGATTCGAAAGCAAATGGAGTCACCACCAACGCCCTCAATGTACTTCACATGTTCCACTGCAAGCAAAATCTTCGTCAAGCCGGAGACATTCCGAACACTTTTCTTCCTACGTCATCATTAGGAGAAGTTCTGATAATTTACCGGCAAAAGGTAGTTTCATGACCATCTCGACCATATCGGAACTCGTCGGATTCCCCTTCATTCGGACAGTTTTTCTGCCCCAATATTGAAGGGGAATCCGACGAGTTCCGATATGGTCTAGATGATCATGAAACTCATTTTCCAGAGCAAGCAGACGCAGCTCCATCACGCAGGAGGTATTCGGAGAGTTTTCTATCTACGTCACGAGAGAATCTCTGTCACGCAGGAGGTATTTCGGAGACTATTTCTTTCTATGTCACGGAAAAACTTCCTTCACGCACGAGGCATTCGGATAGTTTTTCTGCGTCCATTACTGCTATGAGATCAGCTGAATTTGAGTACAGCCCAGATGAAAGCCGGTAACCTCGGCCACAATATTACTACCATGTTACGGAAGGAAATGTTGACGGTTTATAATTACATAACAAATTCAGAAGGCTATATGAAATTTCCTAGTGTAAAGGAAATCAGAAACTCACTATGTATGTTTTGTTATCTAAGAAATGAGAGCTTGAATATATCTTTTCTCGATTAAGGAGAGGGCGATTGGACAATCTTGGGGCGTTAGATTAGTAACATTGAATCTTGGCCCTTGGATGTATTCTTGCCTACGGAGAGTTCTGATTAGTTAAGATCAACATGTTGAACGTTTCACTATGTCTATGACATATGGGCCGTTCCAATGAGCGTTTCAACCTCCTCACGATGGAATGTTGAATGCACCACTTCCTTGACCAATCCCTGATTTGGTAAGCGAGTGATTTCATTTATCATCCCCTATAGAAAACACAGATGCACATGAGTACGAATGAATTGCTTATATTGATCGTGAGAGAGAAACATATAAGATGAAGTTGGTGACGATTAGAAAGGGTTGTGCCCCTTCGCATCACGAGAGAGTATGTGTGAGTAGACATATCAAGTCTTACTTCCAATACTCCCCCGTAGATAAAGTATGGAAAAGACTGTGTACATTCACTAGTTTTGAATTGGGGGTGAGCCGCCAATTAATAGTGTCACTGTATTGTTTAGAATTCATCCAGGATCAATATGTACATGAATGGTGAGCAGAAGATTCTTATTCTTCTTCCTCCTAGCTTAACTATGCCTAAATAAATGTAGCTATAAGGGACATACTTTTTCATGCCATTGATGTTGATCACCTTTACTCCCCCTCAATAGGACGAAAAAGGTAACGAATTGTATATCCACTTTAACTTGTAGGGTTCCATTGATTTCATGAGTTTTTGCCAAAAAGTGGGTCATTGTCAGGCTGTGCATCGTCATGTAAACTGTGTTCATCTCTTCCAAGACCTGGATCTTGATTTCCTTGCTCACGGTCATCTTTGGTTGCTCCATTGTCAAGATTTTCTAAGTCGCGGTCTATAATGATATCTTTATCCGAGGTTGTAGAAAGATCTCTATCACCTATTTTGGACTGAGAAGACATACTATTGTTAGTGCAATTATGGGCATGTCTTACTGTAGCTTGCACGTTTGCGGGCCTGATCGCCTTGTTGATTGTTGAAATTTATTCCCCAAGGTGCATGAAACATTTGTGCAGGCGAATTAGATGAAGTTCAGCCTTCATCTTCACCCGTGGACGAGGAGATGTTAAGAGCCAAGGTACAAAGGGAAAGCTACTTGGAGTGTTTGAAGAAATCAACCCGTGTGAAGAAGGATGGGCATATCAATGTTGTTGAGGATTGAATTCAGGCAGATTTTGTGCTCCGTGGATGATCTTTGTTGTAGCAACATAAGTCTTTTGAGCATTTATATGCTCTGCTGCTTCAGGGCCTTGGCCCGGATCTTGATTGTCGGGCTCTTGTGTGTAAATATTGAGTTTAGAATCAAACTTAATTAAACCAACAATTCCAACTACAAAAGAATTATACGAACAGACACTATGAAACGTCATAAGACGTGATCCCAAGTTTTGTACCCATACAAAGCCCGATTGTGGTGATCAATAAATTATTCGTATTCAATTTACTCTCTCTCTGTGTGTATTCAATCCACAGCACTAAGCTTCACATGGTATCAGATTCGTAGAAGCAAACAACAGTCTTCCACACTTCTATCTTAGACAACGGTTCCTCTGATCCGGACAGAGCGAACTATGTTTCAGACATTTAGCCCCTTGTTTTCCCTTCGGAAACAATCCTAGAAAACAACCATCCAGCCATGGCTGCCACTGTTGCCTACACCTACAAACTTGATAAACTCGTCGGCTCCAACTATCTTGCATGGTGAGTCAAAATGGAGATGTGCCTGACTCGATTGGATCTTTGGGGCGTAGTGTCTAGCACTGAAATCAATGCAGCATCAATCCTTCCTCCTCCTGGCGCTGCTCCACTCACAACCGCTCAGTCTGTAGCCCAAGTTGCTACACAGGATGCCTAAAATCTCAAAGATCTCAACGCTCGCACTGAGATTGTCTTGCACATCAACGACAAATAGGTCCAACACGTACGCACGTTAGCCACATCAAAATCCATGTGGGATCATCTAAAAGCTCAGTACGAACACATGGACCTGCCTTCTCAAGTTACCATTCTCAAGAATTGGATCTACCTCATCTCCAACAGACTCCGATGATACACCAGAGCCATCTTCACATCGCACTCGCCCCCTCGTAGATATCATGGCCAGTGCAAACGCTGCTGCCCTCCAGTCCAACACATCTATGCTCCTTGCACCCAGCTTCAAGGACGACTCACACCTTGATACAGTTCGCGTGAAGGAAGCACTCTCGAGTCCTAAGGCATCTGAATGGTGGACAGCTATGGATTCCGAGTTTAAGTCCCTTGAACATAATCGAACCTAGACATTGGTACCTAAACCACATGGTCAACATATTGTTTCTTGCAAATGGATCCTCCGGTGTAAGTATAATGCTAACGGCACTATCTCACGCTACAAGGCTCGTCTGGTGGCTCGAGGTTTTACTCAGATTCAAGGCACAGATTTTAATGAAACATACTCACCGGTTCTTGGCATGCCGTCTCTACGCTTGCTCATCTCATTGGCCGCACATTTAGCCTATGAATACATCAACTCGATGTGAAGACTGCGTTCCTCCACGGCACCCTAGAAGAGGACATTTACATGGATCAGCCACCTTATTATCGATCGGATACACACCCTCACCATGTCTGCAAGCTTCATCGCTCCCTTTATGGATTGAAGCGATCGCCCAGACAGTGGTACTATCGTTTTCACACTTTTATGCTAGATCATGGCTATCGTCAGTTGCCCACAGGAACAAATATCTACATTTGACATCTATCTGGTTGTCTACTTATCATTGGCATTTACGTGGACAACATTGTTGCTCTCTGTAACAATTAGAACGTCCTAGATCGTGCCAAGGCGGAGTTGGCATCTACTTTTGCTATGGTTGACGGAGGCCGGCTCCACTTCTGTCTTAGCATTCATGTACAACATAATGTCTTTGATGGCTCTATCACCATTCACTAGTAGCGTTTTACCCAGGAGATTCTTTGCAAGTTTCATATGGTCGATTGTAGGCCTAGTCCCATACCAAGACACCCTTAAGAGAAACTCACTATTGAGATGGCACCATTGAGTCTGCAGGAAATCTCTAACATGAGCAACATTCCTTATCGACAAATTCTTGGGTCTCTTCAATCTCTGGTAACATGCACTTGACCCGATCTTTGTTTTATTACTAGAATGCTTTCACGGTTTATGCAGAATCTAGGTAATCTTCATTGGCAAGCTCTCCAACAGGTGCTTCGATATCTCAAGCATTCCTCTCAACTTGGTATTCGATACATAAAAGGCTCCACTTCTCATCTTCAACTGACAGCATGGTCTCACTCCGATTGGGGGGGAGACCTTGATACAAGGCATTCCACCTCTGGTTTTGTATTTCTTCTCACCGGGGGAGTAGTGTCATGGCAATCCAAGAAGCAAACCTCAGTTGCCCTTTCCTCTACAGAGGCCGAGTTTGTAGCAGCAGCTTCCGCAGCAAAAGAAGGTGTTTGGCTCAATCAACTACTACATGACTTGGGAGTTATGGGCAAGATCTCAATACCGCCATTCATTCTCTCAATGGACAACCAATCTAGTATTGTCTTGATCAAAACATTAAAACATCATGAGAAGACCAAACATGTAGACTACAAGTATCACTATCTCAAGGAACTCTCTGAAGATGGAAAGCTCATTGTGGAGTATACACCTACACAAGATATGTGGGCAGACTTTCTCACCAAAGCAGTACCAAGACCAAAGCATGATCGGTGCTGTAAAGCAATCGTCATGATCTAGCTACTTGCAACAAATTTTTTAGTTTCTTAAAAGAGAGGGAGTGTGTGTAAATATTGAGTTTAGAATCAAACTTAATTAAACCAACAATTCCAACTACAAAAGAATTATATGAACAGACACTATGAAACGTCATAAGACGTGATCCCAAGTTTTGTACCCATACAAAGCCCGATTGTGGCGATCAATAAATTATTCGTATTCAATTTACTTTCTCTCTCTGTGTATTCAATTGCACTAAGCTTCACATCTTGCACCCATTGTTGGGGTGCTATTTGCTTTGGTTGTGTCATCGCAGGGTCTTTTGGTTCTGCATTGATCGATTATGGCTGAACAGCTTAGTTTACTGCTTCGAGCATACTATGCAGGTCCTTGTCTGCATTAAGTGGCCCTCGCGATCTTCTTTGTCACATGGAGGGTCTTGATGAGTGTCTCCTTTTGTCTCGTCATACATGCTCTCGACTAATGCGGGCATAGGGTCTTGATTCTTTTTGGGACGGGCATTGTTTCCTCTGTCTTGGAAAATCTGCACATTGCTCCTTTTTGCTTCTACTTCAAACAAACGTTTTGATTGTTTTCCATCTTCGAGGTCCTTGTTATCTCAAATGGGTTGCTTGAACAGTTCACAAAATGGCAAACATGTGACCAAAGTAGCGAAAAACATGGGTGGTTTGGACCCATGTAGGCTGTGATACCATATAGAAAACAGATATGCACATGAGTACAAATGAATTGCTTATATTGATCGTGAGAGAGACATATAAGATGAAGTTGGTGAACCTCAAGGCGCAATAGTTAAGGCGAGATCTTTTGAGAGCTTGTCTCATTTAATTGGGCAAAAAATCTACATATTACAAAATCCATATTAGAACATGATGTGAAAAACTCATGTTAGAAGTATCGGTATTGCTAAAATCATTGGAGGATATTGGACACACACCAAGCTTGGGCCTACGCTCATAAAGCAAAATCTTGAATGCATATCATGGAGAGATCATGGATGACAAGATGATCAACTGTCGGGCACAAAATTACACATTGTAGAAAGTCAGAACTCAGTACATTTTAGATTCTTTCATCACACTCTCTCACATCCTCATGGATTTCATTGACAAGGCTCTTTGGTAGTCATGTAGTATCTTCAACATTCCTATTTTCAAAGGTTTACGGTGGGGGGTAGCTAGAGATGCAAGTGATTCTTTGCCGAATCAGTAGGTTCTTGCAAACACTTGTATTTTCATGTGCAACAGTGACAAAGAAAGACAAGATTATCTCAAATTAATGATCGAGAGGATAGGATACATTGCTTGAAGAGAATTTAACTCTTTGAATACACTACACAATACATCTAGGAAGTAATGGATGTCTAATCTTGCTATGTATACATAGAAGTATGCCAAATAAGGTGCTAAATATTAATTGTGTCTATCCTTACGCAAAGAACTAAGGAGGGCATCTTCTGTGACAGTTAGTTGTGACTTAAATATTGTGGCGATTTGAGGCTGTTGTATTATGTTGGAAATGATGAGGTTGGGAGGACTTGTAGTGTGTAAACTAAGGTGTTATCCATGTCAACTCATACACAAAAGAAGAAGAATTGCAAATTCACTACTTACATAGCTCACCCCATGCTTTGGAATAACATGTTCAACTCTTAACAACACCACATAGGCAGACATCCGCTTGAAAGCCCAACAAGGCCAATTTTCAATATAAATGGGCGCACACATGGCTCGAGCACTTGGCTGATGTCATAGATTACTCTATCCTTCAAAGCTCCTCCCAACCTAATGTTCAGAGGAAAAAATGCCACAAAATGTGTAGGCATCAAACAGAACTACCTTCCACTAAGATATTTCAAAGTAGCTTGGAATTTTGAAAGTTGTGTGTAAACTTATATAGCCAATAAGACAGCGTGTACCATTGACAGCATTGTGGATTGGGAAAATCCTATGAGACATTAAGCAAAGGAGTCTGTCAGAAACAAGGCGAAAAGGAAGGCATTGAGTCTCTGAGAAAGCAGACTAAGAGGCCGAAGTTATGCAGTGCATGGATGTTGAATTCAGGGAATGTTGCGGAGGTATAAGTTCCAAACCTGTGTGGGGGCCACCGGCCCAAAGTATCACAAATGAAAGCAACATGGTCCACCATAGGAGAACATGTCTACTCGTTGATGGTTACAGTGACATTCGCAACATTTGAGGGCATAAGCCTGAGGAGTGAGGAGAGCAAGAGCCATATTATGGGTTGGGCAAGAGCGATATCTATTTGCAGTATAGATCATGGCTTGCCACTGGTTTCACACTAGTATATTGATTATCTATCTATCTGTATATACTTATTTATGGGAATGAGGTGTCAATCAAAGGACTATGCCACATGGTATCTCCTCCCTTAATGTCCTTGCCCTTCTATACCAAGTACAATATATGCTATCTTGATCCAATTTTAAAATTCTCAAAAAATCAAACAAATATTGAGATCTGAGATCTGACAAACATGGATCCCAAACCCATTGTGGATGGGTTAAGCTACTCGGATTCCCTTTAGAATAACCAACAGTTTGTCATTGAACAAATTGGCATTTAATTTGTTGTGTGTGTATACTAGTCCTTTTATCTTTTCATTTGGACAACTACTAATTTCTTATTACTAGACAATATTTTTATGGACTCTGCAATTACTTTTTCAAGAAGTCTGATTGTCCTTTCTTATCATTAGTGTTGAATTCATGTACCGAATTGAGACCTAATCATAGGCTCAAAAAGGCATAAAATTTAGGTAAATCATTTTATTTATCACTGTGGACGTAGAGATATATGCTAGACTTGTTGAGATATCGAGCTCCACTTGTGATATGCTAGGGTGACCATTGTGCATTTATGTCACCAACTTGTTAGCTGCAGATGCGATTGGCACACCACCCATGACCAATAGCTAGATGACAACTATCTTTATGTACTCTAGTTAGTGGCTCAGTTAGTATGCCACCTTAGTTAGCTGAGTTTGGTTTGAGACCCACACATAGGGTTCACCTATTCTTTTGTACTCAGAGTTCTTTTGGCTTTCACAACAAAGAAGAGGAAAACTGTTTTCATCCTTCACCTTTGTGTATATTTTCCCATTGCGTATGTGAGAAAGTTGCAAGTGAGACTCCTTCCTTCTCTCCCACTCTCTTTACATGGTATCAAAGCTCGGTTCGTGGTAAGGAGCTCAAGAAATCAAACCAAGTTTGCAGTGTCCTAGTAAGAGGATCAGTGTTTCTTTCCTCTTTTTTCGAGTTTGGGAGCAAATCTCTGCAAGTAGCATAGCCAGAAAGTGCAAGAGTGCACTGTCTCAGATTGGGACGCCCTTCCCAGTGTGGCGAGAGGGCAATGAAATTATTTTTTTGATTGGAGGCCATTTTGGGGCCTCTTTTGGTGGCAGAAGTTTTCCACAGGAACTCAGGAAAGTGCCCTATTTTTGCTATGCGACCACTGTTCTGTAGGGCAGTGAAAAGTTATCGTAGAAATTACATTGTATGCCTCTGTGCAGAGATATTGGTAGTGACATAATCATTCTTATTGCCTGTTGATGCATAATCGTCACTAGGAAGTGACTATGTGGTCAAATACCACTCTCGTCAATTTTGCAGATTTTCCAAAAGTTGTGTTTTTTTGCAGTGATAGAATATTCTGTAGTGTTCTATAATGGCATCTGATGCTCTTTCACAGATGGTCACTGAAAACCTTGACAAGAATAACTTCCAAGCATGGAAGTTTAGAACGATGAATTTCCTTAAGGGAAAAGGCTATTAGGAGTTCATTATTGGAGCTATACAAGAACCAGTTATTCCTAATGTTCCCAATCAACAACAGTTGCAGGCATTTAAAGGCTGGCATGAGAGAGCTAGAAAAGTTATGTATTGGCTATCTATCAGTATTTCAGATTCTATGATTGTGCATATTTAGGATGCAAGCACGCCGAAGGAGGCATGGGATACTTTGACAAAAATGTATAGCACAAATACACAAGCCAGGAAAATGTAGCTCAAGCAGGAGTTGCATAATGTGTAGAGAGAAAATATGAGCATCAATGACTACCACATGAAGGTGAAGAAGATTGCAGATGCACTTGCTTCTATTGGGTCGCCAGTGGAAGATGATGATTTAGTTTCTATGACCTTGAATGGTCTAGGAAAGGATTATGCACAATTCTGGACATCCATTGCCGTCCATGAGAATTTTCCTGATTTTGAGGAGTTGATTGCTCTTCTAATTTCTGAAGAGCAGAGAAATGGTGGTGCATCTTCTTCAGAAGGAACTTCAAAAGAAGCTGTCTTCTACTCAAATGCTCGAAGAGGTAGAGGCAGAGGTAGAGCAGGCCGATTTGGAGGACGTGGCAAAAATCAGAATATGCAGTAAGTTCAAGAAAACTAGTCCTATGGAGGAGGACGCACATGGTAACTTTAGAGGCAGGGGGATCCAAAGAGGTCATGGTGGATGGCAGAGAGACCAAAATAAAAACAACAATGTTGAATGCTACTACTATGGTAAAATGGGTCATATGGTTAAAGACTACTATAAAAATCAGAATGACATCATGACTAGAAAATTGCAGCAAGGCAATTATGCATCCTCTAGTAGACAGGGTGATGACTGAAATGAGCATTTGTTTATGGTACAACACATGACCAATTCTATGACAACTGTAGAAGAAAGCAATGATGTGTGGTATGTTGACTCAGGTGCATCAAACCACATGACAGGTCATGTAGAATGGATGCAGGCAAGGGAAATGGAAAGACTAGGATTTGTGGAGACTGGTGATGATATTGCACATCCTATTGTGCAGATTGGTAAAATTTCTTTGTCTATGCAGGATGGAAAAAAGAAATACCTGTCTGATGTATTTCATGTCCCAAATATCACCAAGAACCTGGTTTCTGTTGGTCAAATGGTTGAGCAGGGCTTGCAGGTCAAATTTAATCCTCATGGATTCTTTGTTGAGGATATGAAAAATAAAGGTCACTTGATAGCAAAAGGGAAGTAGAAGGGCAGGATGTTTACATTGGATGTAGACATGCCTGCCGATGTAGTTGCAGATATTGATATCTGGCATAAACGCATTGGTCATGTTAATGTACAATGACTTAAATTAATGCAAGCCCAAATTATTGTTGTAGGATTGCCTAAGTTTAAGGTTGCAGAAATGCATAAGGTATGTGAAGCCTGTCAATTTGGAAAACATGCAAGGAAGCCATTTCCTAAACATGTTCAAGAGAGTAAGAGGCCATTGGAATTAATCCACTCTAATGTGTGGACTACTAAAGTTGCATCTATTGAAGGGTGTCATTATTTTGTCACTTTTATTGATGACTACAGCAGAAAAGTTTGGGTGTATTTTATGAAAAAGAAAAGTGAAGTGTTTGGGCATTTCAAAGCTTTTAAATCTATGGTTGAAAAAGAAACAAGCCTGCAAATAAAATGCCTAAGGTCAGATGGAGGGGGAGAGTACCTCTCAAATGAGTTTGCAAGTTTCTTGTAGGAGAATGGCATAAAGCAGCAATATTCATGCAATCATACCCCACAACAAAATGGACTTGCAGAAAGGAAAAACAAGCATATTGGAGAGGTATCTTGTGCCATTCTCAATGAAAAAGACCTGCCAGATTATTATTCGACTGAAGCAGTTGCTATAGCAGTCTACATAATGAACAAGACTCCCATTGTAGCAATACATGGCATGACGCTAGAGGAGAGGTATACTGGTAGGAAACCAGATATTTCTCATTTAAAAGTTTTTGGTTGCATTGCCTATGTTCATGTGCCAGATGAGTTGACATCCAAGTTGGATCCAAAAGTTGAGAAGTGCATCTTTATTGGTTATTCTCTGTAGCAGAAAGGGTATAGATGCTATAACCCTTCTACTCGTAAGTTTACAGTGAGCAGAGATGTTTTTTTTAATGAGATGAGTAGCTGCTATAAACCAGTAAATGTGCTTGATGATGTAGATGCACAAAATGGTAATGCTACATAGAATTCATAGAAGGATCACAAAATATTAGTGGACCTATAGTGTCCTCTGGTAGTGGTTCACATAATTTGCCATGGATAGGTAGATTGAGATCAAGAGGATCTCCTCAAAGCAATGCAGATAGTGGTATGCAACTATCACAAAAAGGAAAAGAGAAAGTAGATCAGCCCATGGTTGATGTGAATGCAGGTCACTCTTATGTGGATGGTGAATCCAATGGCTAAGAATAGAGCCTTGATGATGAGTTCAGTATTCCTTCTATTGTTACACCTAGAGTAAGGAAGACAAGGGATGTTTTGAGAGCACCTGGTAGTGAGCCTATTTTGCGCAGGTCTACCAGAGCTAGGTATCCTGTGGATAGGCTAAAATATGATGGATTTATAGCCATTCACTATGCCTATATGGTCAAAGTGATACATGAACTAGAACCCACTCCTTTTGAGTAAGCCATGGGAAAAGAAAAATGGGAGAAAGCCATGGATGAAGAAATGGATGCCTTGGAAGCAAATGCTACATGGGAATTGGTGCCTTTGCATAAAGACAAGAATGCAATTGGCTGCAAGTGGGTTTATAACGTGAAGCACAATGAGGATTATTTTGTGAACAGATACAAGGCAAGATTAGTTGTCAAGGGGTATGCGCAGACATATGGCATTGATTATGAAGAAACATTCAGTCCGGCTGCAAGGATGGCAACCGTAAGAGCAGTCATGAATATGGCTGCATCAAAGGGATGGTCTTTACATCGGATGGATGTAAAGAATGCTTTCCAGCATGGTGATTTGCAAGAAGAGGTCTATATGGAGCAACCACTAGGTTATGTTCATGCTGTTCATTGTTTGCAGGTTGAAGAAAGTCTTGTATGGCTTGAAGCAAGCACCCAGAGCATGGTCTGATAAGATAGGACAGTATCTTGTCACTATTGGCTTTCAAATTTCCAAGGCAGATTCCTCACTTTGTGAGAAAAATAGAGAAAGGCATTATGCTGCTTGTCATTTATGTTGATGATTTGATCATCACAGGTGATAGTGATGAATATATCCTTCATGTGAAAATGCTATTGAAGCAGAAGTTTGAGATGAAGGATTTGGGAGAGCTACGTTACTTCTTGGGCATTGAGGTGATTAGATCCACAAGTGGGATATGGCTCTTGCAGAGGCAATATGGATTGGACATGTTGTCCAAATATGGGATGGCAGGATGCTAGCCTATTTCAGTTTCTTTGGAGCAGAATGTGAAGTTGAGCACAGATGCAGATGAGCTTGTAGAAGACCCTACTCTATACAGACACATAGTAGGAAGTTTGATTTATATGACTATTACCAGGCCAGATTTGAGCTATGCTATTGGGTTGGTAAGTCCATTTATGCAGGCTCCAAGGAAACCACATTTGGATGCGGCTAGATGCATACTGATGTATGTGAAGTCCACATTGCAGTCTAGTCTATTTTATGAGACTAGGGTTTAGATACAATTGCATGGATACACTGATGCTAATTGGGCTAGTAGTATTTCTGATAGATGATCTACAAGTAGATATATGTTCTCTTTTGAGAGTGTTGCAGTCACTTGGAGTAGCAAGAAATAGCCTAAAGTTGCCTTGTCAAGCACAGAGGCTGAGTTAAGGCTGCAGCAATGGCTGCATGTAAGGTACCTTGGTTGCATAAGCTACTTTATGATATGCATCAATCTATAGATGGGCCAATTGTCATTTATTGTGACAACATGAGGAGTATACACCTGGCAAATAACGCAATCTATCATGCTAGAACAAAGCACATTGAGGTGCATTATCACTATGTGCAGGAAGAGGTCTTAGTAGGTTTTATTAATCTAGTTTATGACAGCACAGAGGATTAGGTAGCTAACAGATTCGCGAAGGCATTGGGTGTAGAGAAGCTATGCAAGTTCAGAGACCTACTTGGTGTGTAGGAATTGGGATTGAGCTCGAGGGGGAGTGTTGAGATATCGAGCTCCACTTGTGATATGCCAGGGTGACCATTGTGCATTTATGTCACCGACTTGTTACCTGCAGATGCAGTTGGTACACCGCCCATGAATAATAGCTGGATGACAGCTATCTTTATGTACCATTTTCTTATTTTATCATATTGCTATAGAACTCAATACAACACTATTATCATGCAAATTGTTTATTTGCATTGTCTCCTTCTACTTCCTTCTTAGTGAGCATCCTTAAAAACTCTTGTGTATGCAAAATACTTGGTTGTGGTATTCTTATTTTTATTCTATCGAATATTCCATGTGATTGTTTGTTTTCCTTGTCTTGATTTCCAAGACAATATGGTTGTTTCTATGGAAAGCTTTGAAACTGGTACATGGTTTGGGACCCATTCCTTTTTTATGCAATAGAGATACGAAATTTATAGCAATATGGTATGGGTCAAAGGGAGGAAAGGGGAATATGGATAACAACACCTTGTACACTACCCATGATCATCACTACTCACGTTGAATATTTTTGTAACCTAGGACTTCACATTCACATTTTCATCATTATAAAGTTTGACAAATTGGACTTCATGTGTAAAAGTTTTTCGGTTCCATTTCATCTTTTTTTCATGCTTTCTTTGAAAAATTATACCACCTAATGCTGCTTTCACCCATGTGGGAGTAGCGATTCAAATTTATTTTTAAAGATTGGAGTTGGGTGCAAGTTGTTTATAACATTTGGCTGAAACAAAGTGTGTTCTTTCTCTACGTCCTATTCTTGCATTTCCTAAAGGTCTTTTATCAATTTGTGTGTCTTTTCAATTGCAATAGCATTGCATTCCTTCCAAGAAAAAAATCTCCATATTATTTTCTCTTTGTACACAATAAAGTCTTTTAAGGCATCTATTTCACAAAGATTTATTACTGGATACTTGAAAAGGAGCCCATTTTGGATACATGTCTTTGCTTAGAGTTGAAGTTACGACACTCTAAGGCCCTTTCGGTTTTAATTTTGTATCATGAGAATATTGTTGCCACTGTATTATTGGTTTTTCATCTTTAACAAAAAAGCAAAAGTAATGTTGATTGGTATGAACTTTCAGAGCATCACCACCCGTTTGTGGTACTAAATAGTATAGTAATATTGCCTAAAATGAAAAATACTTCCCCACATATTGAGGATTCTATGGTTCTCGATCAAATGTTCCCTTGCACAATGAGGATTTTTAATTTTGCTCTCTCTCTCTCTCTCTCTCTCTCTCTCTCTCTCTCTTTTGAGTCAAAACGGGTCTCAAAAGGGCCTCATAAGGAATGGATTAAGTAATGGATTAAGCTAATACCAAGTGAACCCACTACAGTAAGCCATGGGCTAAGGGTCCCCTAGCATTTACTCAACTGGCATGGGTACCTTTATTTTGAAATTGATCAACTTTGGCCCTTGGATGGAGGTGGATGATGGATGGATCAAAGGCCTAGGATGCTCAAATTGATGGGAGGCACCTTTGGTGGGCTAGCAAAGGTTGACAAAATAGAGGTGTAATAAGGGGGGATAGGTCGTCATTTGTTGTGGACCATTAGATCTTGAATAGATCTAATGGTGGAGATCAAAGAATCAAATGAAGGGCCTAGATTGAGGCGCATTTTGGAGGGTGTAGATGGAACCATTGAGATCAACGGTTGAGATTCATGCGCATAATGGATAGTGTTGATTTGAGCACCTTTTTCTTCCATCTCCACCCTTGGATCTCCTTGAGATCTTGATGGCCCGGATTCCAGCACCTTTTCCTTGCATCTCCACCCTTAGATCTATTTCTAGATGGATGGCTTAAAATGATCCCCCTTCTTTTTTATCTCATCCATTAGATCCTTGCCATTTTGAAGGGTTTAGATTTGATCCTTCTATACTTTGATGGACGTATCCATTGGATCTACACCTTGATCTAATGGCTTGGAGAACTCTACCACAAATTTGAATGTATCCCTTGGATTGTAGATGGGATCAATGGCTGGGGGTGAAGATCATGGGCCTAAACCATGGGTGAGAGGTCTCCCCACCCATAAATGCTCAACATGTCCTTTTGTACACCTCAATGTACCATTGCCCCACACATAGGAGCACTCTCATTGGTACACCTCAAATCCCTCTCTAATCCCTTGAAATTAGGAAACACTAATTGGAGGCCCTTTTGAGACCCCAAGTCTCCTCTAATGCCTACTGCATCTAATAGAAAATATGCATCAAGCATTAACAAGCTTCTATTTCCACCCCTATAAGTAAACATGTATCATGTAGTATGAAAAATTTTAAGGAAAACATTGCACTTAATGCATCAATTAAGCCAGTGACCACTCATTAGGCACAATCAAACAATCATCTATTTTCCCAAAAGATAGACGTGTCTATAGACACGCTATTAGACACATCTATAGACGCACTTTGATAGATGCCTTTTTCTAAGAAATTGAAAAGGACATGCGCTCGACTACACTAGTACAAAAAACATTCATTCCCTGCATACGACAAAGGACGAATCCAAAGAGAGAAACTTCCAAAGAAGATCAACCGTCAAGAGACTTACCTTGGATAGAGTTATGGAAGCTTCTTGTCCTTCTTCAAAGTTGCTTCTCTTCCTTGTTCACCCTTCGCTTCTCTTTCTTCTTTTAAAACCTTGTTCACCCTCTTCTCTTGTGTGCTTGGGGATGATTGTGTAAGCCTAGAGATGAGTGTGGGTGCTTGGAGATAAGTGTGGATGCTCAGAGCTGTGTCTGTTAATAGGAAAGCAAGCCGCGCGAGATTAAATGTATGTGAAGAAAAGCAAGTGTGCTAAAAGTAGGTTCAAAAATCAACTCATAGTCTGTGCATCTAAAAGTGCGTCTATCTATGCATCTATTTGTGCATCTAAAAGCACGTCTATCAACATGTCTAAAGTACATTTTAGATGCACCTATAGATGCACTCCATAGTACAGACGCGGTGTTAGACGCTTTTAGATGCTCCACAGAGTTTTGACATTTACAACTCATCCAAGAACAAATTTTTTGGGTTGTTTATATGTAGGATGTCTTCATCTTCAACAAGTAGCTCCAGTGAGGATGAATCCCTCCATATCCACCATTGTGAAATGTGGTTGGAGCAAAAAATCAAATGTATGTGTGGTTGATGTCGAGGAAACATGTATCGTGCACATAGAATTACACTCAATCACATCCCAAAGTATGGAGAATAGGATGCAGCCGTAAACATGGTAAGTGTTAAACAGTTAAGGTTGATTGAGATACCTATGGATGTTCATGTGTTTGAGTTATGATCCCATTTTAATTTGATACAGGATGCAGTGCCACACCCGCATATGTTGCCTTATGCACATCGTCAGGAGGTGAAGCATCGGCGATATGAGGTGGGATCTTCAGGAGGGACCGTTATAGATGCATGGACTAATGGTGATAGTAGCCCTCCGCCATTACCTCATGAGGCCGTGGAGGAGGAGGTGTTTGATGATATGGTGTAGGATTTATATGTCCATCAATCCTCAGGTAGGGATGATAGCATGGAGCAGAACGATGTTTTTACTGTATCATTAACTCCGTTGTTTGAGGGGTGCACATTCTCTGTTCTACATGCCTCCCTTGAGTTACTAAACTTGTAGACATATACTATTGCCTGTTGCTAAAATGCAACAAAGAGTCCTTAAATAGGATCAACATCCCTAGCATCCCCATCATTGTCTTTGCCTTTGTCATCACCATGGCCCATCACCATCGCTATTGTAGCATGTGCTTGGGGCTCCCTATCTCTCCTATTTTCATCATATAAGGAATTTTGCACTTAGAATCAATAGAAGGTTGCTATTAATAAATAAAACAACATTTGAAAAGTATTTATGTATCAAAATAGATTTTTAAGAAAAATTGAATGGGAGTTACTTATATAATGGCGGTGCACTGCCTCCATATCCACTTGAACTCATTTCCCTTCAAGGTAGGTCTAAAGACCCCTCTTCTTGTTTGCAAATAAATCATACTACTGAACTTGGGTGGGCCATGACCAAATGTAGTTGTTTGCAATGAGGGAAGAGTTGTTATGAATATCAAAAAGAAGAAAAATTCATGACCTAAATTAAAAGAAAAGAAAGTAATTAAAGTTGTGAATAGACAATTATAACCTTAGCAAGGAACCTTGGATCCCATCGCCCCACTTGCAATGTGATACCCTAATTACCAACTACCATGTAGCTACTATATCACATTTATTTGTAATTGTCGAGATTGCTTCAAAAATTAGCTTTGGCAAACCTCGAGTCCTCTTTAGTGATGCACATAGAGTGGACATAACTTACCATCCCTCATACCATCGAGGATCTCTGACTTGTGGTGTTTCAACATCCCTTTCATCCACTATATCATCTAGGAATACATAAAATCATTTTCCCTCTAGGATCAGAAAGTACTCATAGAGTCTTGTAATGATATCTTTCTTGGCATCAGCATCTTGCTAGTGGTAAGGAATGAACAAGTTTCTCTCGAAATGAACAATGATCAACTGATGCATGCACCCTATAGTCTCCTGACCCTCAACATCCTCAATAATGTGTCCATCCTCATTCACATTATAGGACCAACTAAGATGCTGGGGATGCATAATAGGCATGCGAGGATGAGCGCTCCTCGATGTATGCCCCATGTTGTCTAAAATAATTGTTTATTAGTTGAAAAGTTTCCCATAAGCTTGAATGTTTCATGCTTCAAATCTAGGTTCAAACAAGGTTTAATTTAGTGATCAAACAACCAATATAGAACCTCCAAAATAATGATTTAGTTGATCAAATTTCTAAAAATATATTAAACTAACCATCATTAAATAAAGTTACCATAATTTAAAACAAGGAGGAGGAGAGAACTGGTTGGTTAGATTGGGATTATATAAGGGTTAGGTTGAAGCTTAGGTCAATGGAGAGTGAAGGAAGGGCCACCACTTAGTGAGGAATAAGTACCGAGGGGGTTCTGAGGGGGTTGAGGGAATCTCCATGCATCAAGGCAAATAGGGAAGAAGAAAGAAGGGGGTGAGGACAACGAGGATGTGGTAATTTGGGAGACTACTAGTTGCAAATGTGGGATGGGGGAGGGAAACAAGAAGGGGTGAGTTTATGAGGCACTAACCACAAAGGCATCAATTAGGGGAAGGGAAACCCTTTGTGGCAGCACAAATGGGAGAGGGTGAGCATGGAAGTGGGAGGGGGGTATATGCAAGCAATCAAATGGGGTGGGAGGAGAATGACCAAACGAGAAGGGGGAATTGTTGAAACAAGAAGAGGGAGAATTTTGGAGGTTTTCCTTGAGAACTTCCAAAAATTTAAGACAGAATATAACTAAATTGCTATTACAAGGTTTTTTATGAACACTTCTACCTCCATTATGATATATTACAATGGCCAATGGAGTGGATCCAAACTTAGATGATATAAAAAAATAACAATGTTACAAGTATTCATGATCGATCACTCACGTTACATCCCGTCCAGGAAAGACACAGTCATTTGCTGGTCTAAGTGTTTGGACTGAGCTGTATACCACATCTTGGAGCAATTCAAAAACCCCACAAAAATCTGCAGTACTTGGATGTCTAGTCAGTTCAGCTGACTTTCCTTGAACCGCAAATTGTTGTAGATGTTCAATTAGAGCTTCTATGGGTCCCATACTTGGCGATGGTGCACAAATGTCCAAGATCTTCAGGATGTGATGAGACATGGTGTACACATCTTGTGCAACATCAAAAGGTGGGGGATTGTTGCAAAGGCACTCTAGAGCAACGTGATGAACCCTAGTAATGGAAATCCACACAGTGTTGGGGCTGTCACTGAGTAATGCCGGATAGTGCTTTCTAGTGCTGCATGGGGTCATCATTTCCCAATGACAAATGCCCAGATACACCTCCTTGGATGACTTTGAGAAGAGTAGCATAATGTTTTGTGCATGCAAATCATTATGCAGGACATTTTGTTGGTACATGTAATGAATAGTGCAAGCTAGCACACTTAAAATATCAAATACATGCTCAGACCCGTGGAGCTCTAGTAGGCATTTCCACCCAAGCACGTGGCTTCTTCCAATGCTCTGGCCTTCAATGCATCAGTTGGCAAAGAAACCCTTAGCACCTTACATGCATAAATCTTGTGCGGATCAAAGGGAGCGACAAGAATATTGCACATGTTGACTATTCCCTTCGTGCCTCTACCCACAGATGCACTAGGCGTAAATCAAATGTCTCGTCTTGCTGAAGTAGTATAGGCCGCAGGGGTCTTGGAAGTGCTACACAATCACGCAAGCCATGTGATGTGTGTGGTGCTTGTGCAGGCATGACACAACTAATTAGTTTTCTTCCCATTCATTTGTCTTTTTATTTCATCCATTTTCAAAATAAAGTTTCCATGCAAAAGATTCTCTCGTGAAAGGATGAACTATTTGGGGGTTCAATAATGCAAAAATTTAGAAAACACTATTAGGAAGAATATAGCCTCTAAGCCCCATTCTTTCCCCCCAAAACAAAAAAAGGCATCGTTGATATATGTATGGGTATCACTGATGGTATACTCGATGGTAAAATACTATAAAATTATCATCGACTATACCATCGGATATACAGATGGGATTATATCGATGGGCATATCATCACATATATCGATGGATTTGGGCCCAAAAGTACTTATTCAATTTATTTTCCATTGGTAAACATGACAAAATTGGTTATCATTTTGTAATGCTATCTCCATTTTGTACTTTACTCTTTCTCAAATATGAACTTAGCCAAAACAAAATTTTGATCATTTTGTAAGCTACTCGAAAAATGTCATAATAAGATATGTTACAGTACTCTTTATATTTTTAAGTATTGTGTCTAAGCATGCTATGTGATTATGTACAATTGGCAAGAATGTAGTACGTTGCTATTAGTATGATTTAGTTGGAAGTCAAGTTAATGCATAGATAGATTCTCATGAAATATCTTTTCAAATACATTCAAATCAAAATCTATTCATCTAAAGGGTCAAGTCGATACGGGTTCTAAAATTCTTCTTATTTTCAATTTTTTAAGGCAATTCGAGCTTTTGTTTTTAGTATAGAGCACACATCATTCAAGATTTCATTTGTGCTAGAAAAAGAACAAGTGCACATCATCTAGAGAGTACACATCGGTTGAATCTTTCATTTTTTCTAAACAAAGAAAGGTGTATGTCAACCAAAGGGATTCGGTGAGTGTGTGACTCTCTCTCTCTCTCTCTCACACACACACACACACACATAGAGTCCGCTAAGCAGGATCTGCATGGATAGATGAGATCATAAGCACTATCGGGGTCAAATAGGGGTGTCCATTATCACCTACCTTGTTTGGCCTCTACATTGACGAGCTTGACACAGTGATGCAGACACAGGTGGGGTAGGTTGCTCGCTTGCGGGCACGTTGACCCGGATATTTCTTTGTGCAGATGATGTGACTCTCTTGTCTTGCTCAGTAGAGGGACTCCATAGATACCTTGACAAACTATAATCCTTTTGTGAGTCTCATGATTTGAAGCTCAACCTGGGTAAAACCAAGGTCATGTTCTTCAATACATCTCAAGTTGACATGTGTTATGAGCAGTTCACATTAGTGCATCGACCACAACATGTCTTTTCTCGTATTACTTTTTTCCAAGATCTTCCATACCCAAAAGAAGTTCCTCCTAGTCCACATCTCCCAACACATGCACGATTACATTTTACCACATCTTTTGCTTCTCCATTTGTGCCTCCTACCACATGCACACACCAGTTTCCATCTCGCGCATACTCGCCTGCATGACAAATGCACAATCTATCTGCACAAGGAGATCTCGAGGGGGTCACTATGTATAAACCCTCTATATCACGTGCGTTCAAGGCCTATATTTAAAATCCCTTATCTGTAAATTTTTTCATTAATAAAATGTACCCCTTTTCTATACAAATCTGTAAATTTTTTCCAAAACTATTTTAAATAGTCCCTTATGTATATTTATTTCTGTAAATTTTAGGAATAAAAAATATCCTTCTGTTGAACTCACGTGATAGGGTTACATATGATGAGTGACCCCCCCGAGAAGGAGATACATTCCCATCTCCTTCATTCTCGCTTGCATAAGCACCATGCACATCACATGGCTTGCATGATTGTGTAGCACTACCAAGACCCATGCAGCCCATACTGCTTCAGCGAGACGAGACATCCAATTCATGCCTAGTGCATCTGTGGGCAGAGGCACGAAAGGAACAGTCAACATGTGCAATATTCTTGTCGCTCCCTTTGATCCGCACAAGATTTATGCATGTAAGGTGCTGAGGGTTTCTGTGCCAACTGATGCATTGAAGGCCAGAGCATTGGAAGAAGCCACGTGCTTCGGTGTTTGTACATCTAGGCATCATCCGAGCAATAGGTCTAGTGCATGACGATATCCCAATGATACTATTTTTGTTCTGGAATGTTAATCATTTGGAAAGATGGCTAATCTACCTCGGACATGACGAAAAGCGACCATCTCCAGTGTTTCATAGAGATGATGTGGAAATGCCTACTAGAGCTCCACGGGTCTGAGCATGTATTTGATATTTTAAGTGCGCTAGCTCGCACTATTCATTACATGTACCAACAAAATGTCCTGCGTAATGATTTGCATGCGCAAAACATTATGCTACACTTCTCAGAGTCATCCAAGGAGGTGTATCTAGGCATTTGTGATTGGGGAATGATGACCCCATGCAGCACTAAAAAGCACTATCCCGCATTTCTCAGTGACAGCCCCAACACTGTGCAGAGTTCCATTTCTAGGGTTCATCACATTTCTCCAGAGTGCCTTTGCTCCAATCCCCCACCTTTCAATGTTTCACAAGATGTGTACCCCATGTCTCATCACATCTTGAAGATCTTGGACATTTGTGCACCATCACCAAGTACAGGACCCAGAGAAGCTCTAATTGGGCATCGACGACAATTTGCGGTTCAGGGAAAGACGTCAGTCAAACTGACTAGACATCCAAGTACTACAAATTTTTGTGAGGTTTTTGAATTGCTCCAAGATATGGTATACAGCTCAGTCCAAACCAAGGACTTAGACCAGCAAATGACTAAGTCTTTCTTGGATGGGATGTAACATGAGTGATCGATCATGAATACTTGTAACATTGTTATTGTGGGGGTTAAAGGTCACTGTGCCTTTACCCCAGTTATGTACAATACTCAAACACATATATAAATGAATGAAAAAGAAGATTAGGGTGGTTTTGCACCCACCAAAACTTGTGGCTCTCTGTCTGTCTCTCTCTCTCTCTCTCCTTCTTCCATTCTTGCTTCCGTTGAGAGCACTCTCAACTGGTATCAGAGCTCGGGTGATCTAGCTGAGCGTGTATGAATGCCTGAAGCTCAGCAGCTCTGTGGGAGGAAGGAGAAGCTCTGTGGGAAGCTTTGTGGGTGACTTTACTTGCATCCGAGTGTGCAGAGACCTTGGAGGAACCTTTGGAAAAGTCACTTTGGCTTTACGAAGTGGTTTTGAGAGCCTGTTAAGTGGTTTCAAAGAAAAAGTCGTTTTTTGAGCTTTTCCCTGTTCCGTTCGACAACAGAGACTCCGTATTGACTTGTAGAGGTAACTATTGCTTGCTTTTGGTGTCCACTTCACTTCAAGAGCTTGGAAACACCTTCATTCTTGAATCTAGGATCATTTCATTGGATTTCTGACTCACTGTGTCAGTTCCTGCGTTTTTTGCCCGGGTGTTGGAACTCAAGTTTGGAGCAACCATTTGCAGATCTGTCAGTTCTGGTGGCCTCAGGAGGTCCTAAAATTGCTATGTTGCTCATCATTCGCACTCCGGTGGAGTTTACAAACAGCTCTGTTTCCAAAAACATTTTTCAGTCCGTGTGTTGGACCCAGTGATTGAGACCACGGTTTCCAAAACCGTCTGTCGTATTGCGTTCCGATGCCCAAAAACCCCTACCTGTCAATCCCAAAACCGTCTGTCGCATTGCGTTCAGAGTTATAGATCTCTATGTATTCGATTTCATCTGTCTATTATGCATTTTTCATTCTAAGGTTTGAAACCTTAGATTTATGCCACATGGCAGTGGATAAGTGTTGACTCCCATTTCTCACTCATCGGTTGGGATTTTGGAGCTCTGGCAGAAGAGAGATATTTGCAGATTTTCTTGCCGAGTCCGATTATGCAATGGCACCCATGTTTTGAGGCATCTCAGGTTCTATTTTTAGTAGCGGTCATTATCGTGGGACTATGATTTCTTGAGCATACCTTATGCAGATCACTCTGGTTGCAGTTTGAGCAGTGTGCACTCATTTGTGGTGTGCATTGGGTTGCAGTGGATGATTTATAGGCCATTTGGATGCATTATGGTCCTTATTGGATGCGCTGATAGGCCCAAATTGCCTTGTGGGATGCTATTTTTATGGACGCTTTGCACATGGATGCTATTTTATGTTGAGGGATAGCTTTGACACATTGCAGGTGATGCACTAATAGTGCTATGCCCTCTTGGATGAGATATTATTGATGCATATGCCAGTGGATGATGTTTATGCTTGAGTCATTTGGCACTTATTGGCATTTTCTTTTGGGCCAGATTTGCTCATATGGATGCATAGTATATGCACATGAGTCAGATGCATCTTTTGATGCTTTGAGCTTTGAGTTTTGGTGATATTTCACTCTATTGTGGCATACACATTTGGGTGCACCTGGTATTTGGTGTGATTCTCTCTTGCAGGCACTAGCATTTGGGATTTTGTTTCATTTGCATCATGGCGTCCTCTTCCATGTCTGAAAAGGAGTTTTTCAACATTAAAAAGTTTGATGGGACGAACTTTTCTTTGTGGAAAGAACAAATAAGGGATGTGCTTATTCAAAAGAAGCAGATTAAACCCTTGGCAGGGATTGAAGCTAAGCCTGCAAATATGTCTGAGGATGATTGGAATGAGTTGGATGCATTAGCAAAGTCTACTATTAGACTTCATCTTGCAGAGTCAGTTTATTTCACAGTAGTGAATGAGCAGACTACGGAAGATTTGTGGAAGAAACTGTGTGCCACTTATGAGAACGAAACTGCCTCTAATAAAGTTTACCTCATGAAGAGGTTGTTTGAGCTGCAGATGAAGGAAGGGGTCTCCATTGCTTCTCACTTGAATGAATTCAATATTATTTTCAGCCAGCTTCAGGCTCAGAAAATGAATTTTGATGCGGAGACTAAGGCAATATTTCTCTTATGTTCATTGCCATCCTCATGGGATACCTTCCGTACAGCTGTCAGTAACTCTGCACCTG
Organism: Dipteris shenzhenensis; assembly: GCF_047967505.1. Lineage (NCBI taxonomy): Eukaryota > Viridiplantae > Streptophyta > Polypodiopsida > Gleicheniales > Dipteridaceae > Dipteris > Dipteris shenzhenensis. The sequence continues at coordinate 44,994,523 of NC_141605.1, read as the reverse complement.
GTGGAGTACTAAAATTTGATGATGTTGTGGGTAGCTTGTTGGCCGAGGAGATTAGATGGAAGTCTATGGATGGCAACAAGCAGGATGCAGCCTTAAATGTGCAAAGGGGTAGATCACAGTTCAGGGGGAAGTCCCAAGAAAGAGGGAAGTCTCGTACCAAATCCAGGGCACGGAACATTGAGTGTTACCATTGTGGCAAGAAGGGCCATATGAAAAAGGATTGCTACAAGCTGAAAAGAGAGCAAAAGGATAAGAAAAAGAATGCAAATTGGGGTGCAAATCAAAAGGAAGAGAGTCCAAGGGAGGACAAAGGAAAAGTGAAGATCGAGGAGATCAATGCAGTCACACATGATAGTGACAATGACGTTCTCTTCATGTCTAGTTTATTTGTAGAGTTGCTTGCCACTTCAGATGATGCATATTCCCAGGATTGGATTTTGGATTCTAGTGCTTCATTCCATGTTACTCCCCATAGGAAATGGTTCTCCACTTATGACAGTGGAAAGACAGATTGTGTGCATCTTGGAAATGACTATGCATGTGACATAAAGTTTTCTTTTGCAAATGGGTCTGCATTTGTTTTGAAACATGTGAGACATGTGCCTAAGCTGACCAAGAGTCTTATTTCAGTGGGTCAGCTAGATGATGCTGGTTTTCACACCACTTTTGGCTTTCAGAGTTGGAAAATTCAGAAGGGCTCTATGCTTTTGGCCAGGGGTGCCAAGTGTGGGACTTTGTATCCCTTACATGTATCAGGGGTATTTGATCATGTTGTTGCAATAATCGAGCAGCCAAGCACTTCTTTGTGGCATTGCAGGTTGGGGCACATGAGCCAGAATGGAATGAAACTCTTATGCCGTTTGGGTTATCGTTTGGGTTATGTACCGCATTTGAGTTTCTCTAATTTTGAATTTTGTGAGCATTGTCTCTATGGGAAGCAGACTAAATCAGCCCATAAAAGAAGGGGAAAGAAAGAGTTTGAAAAGCTTGATTTGGTGCATTCAGACGTATGTGGTCCCATGCCTACACGGTCATTAGGCGGGGCTGAATACTATGTGACATTCATTTATGATGCAACTAGGAAAGTGTGGGCTTATGCTATAGCTCGGAAGATTGATGTGTTCTAGGTATTTCAGAAATGGCTGGCCTTGGTTGAGAATCAGTCAGGTAGAACGCTTAAATGCCTACGGACTGACAATGGTGGAGAGTATCTCTCTCATGACTTTCAGCATTTCTGTGATACACGTGGGATTAAGAGGGAGCTCACATCCCCTCGTACTCCAGAGCAAAATCCAGTTGCAGAAAAGATGAACCGTACCATTCAAGAAAGGTTGCAATGCATGCTTTCCAATGCAAGTCTTTCTGGTGGTTTTTGGGCTGAGGCAATGAAGACTACAATGCATGTGATCAATAGATCACCTAGTAAGAGTTTGGATGGTGGTATTCCTGAAGAGGCATGGAGTGGCAAGAAGCCCTCTTACTCTCATTTGCGTATATTTGGGTGTGAGGCATATGCACATGTGCCAAAAGAGCTTCAAAAGAAGCTAGATCCTAAGTCTAGGAAATGCATCTTTCTGGGTTATGGTGAAAGTGGAGAGATGGGCTATCGTCTCTGGGATCCAGAAGCAAAGAAGATCATATGCAGCCATGATGTAGTCTTCAATGAGAAAAAGATGCATAAGGCACCCATGAGGGATGTGGAAATGAGGAGAATCACTTTCCAGGATGTGAATCCACGTGCATATGTTGATAGACAGCAAGCTGTCCATGCACCAAATGTGCAAGAAATGGTACCGCCAAGTACTCCCACAGGTATACAATCAAGGGTAGATGATGAATCATCTATTGGTGGAAATGATGAGCCAAATGTGGTTGATATGCAAGTGGGACAGCAAGCTGAAATGCCATTGAGAAGATCATCTAGAGTGTCTAGACTACCTCATAGGTTTGTTCCACGGGTAGACTATGTGATGCTTACTGATTGTGGGGAGCCTTCTTGCTACAGAGAGGCTATGATGCGTGAGGATCAACGCAAGTGGGAGTATGCTATGCAATCAGAGATGAGTTCACTTATGAAGAATAAGACTTGGGACTTGGTTTCTTTGCCACATGGAAAGAAAGCATTGCCATGTAAATGGGTCTACAAAATGAAGGTCACAGGTGATGATGTGCCTAGGTACAAGGCCCGTTTGGTCGCTAAAGGATTCAAGCAAGAGAAGGGTGTGGACTTTGATGAGATATTCTCTCCGGTTGTGAAGATGACCACACTTAGATGCATGCTTGGACTAGTGGCATTAGAGGATATGGAGCTTACGCAAATGGATGTCAAGATAGCTTTCTTGCATGGGGATTTGCATGAGGAAATTTACATGGTGCAGCCAGAAGGCTTTGAAGAAAAGGGCAGAGAGCATTTAGTTTGCAAGCTAAAGAAGAGTCTCTATGGTCTTAAGCAAGCCCCTAGAGAATGGTATCAAAAGTTTGATGCTTTCATTCGGTCTCAGGGTTTTAGAAGGAGTGAAATTGATCACTGCCTCTACACTAAAAGGGCTAAGGATAATAGCCTGATAATCTTGGCACTATATGTGGATGATATGCTATTGGCTAGCAAGAATACTTATGAGCTAGATGCATTAAAGGCCAAGTTGCATGAGGCCTTTGATATGAAGGATTTGGGATTTGCAGGTCATATTCTTGGTATGCGCATCACGCGTGATCGGAGTAGGAAACTCCTTTGGCTTTCACAAAAAGAGTATGTTACAAAAGTATTGCAACGTTTCAATATGGAGGGGGGGAAGGCAGTGAGTACTCCATTGCCTCCATATGTGAAACTGAGTCACACAGATAGTCCCAAATCAAATGAGGAGAGGGCCATGATGGCCAAGGTTCCTTATGCATCAGCAGTTGGGAGTCTTATGTATGCTATGATAGCTACTAGACCAGACATTGCATTTGCAGTGGGAGTTGTTAGCCGGTAAATGGCTAATCTAGGAAAGAGGCATTGGGAGGCAGTTAAGTGCATCATGAGGTACATGAAGGGTACCAAGGAGATGTGCATCTGCTTTGGTAAAGGAGACATGCATGTACTTGGGTACACAGATTCAAACTATGCAGGGCATGTGGATTTAGGGCATGTGGATAGTAGGAGATCCACTTCTGGTTATGTGTTCACCTTTGCAGGTGGTGCAGTGTCATGGATGTCTCGTGCACAGAAGTGCGTGGCTTTGTCTACCACAGAGGCTGAGTATGTTGCAGCCACAAAGGGTTGCAAGGAGGCTATATGGCTTGATCGGCTAGTGGGAGATTTGGGGATTCATACAGGTTTACCGACATTGCATAGTGATTCCATGAGTGCTATTCAGCTAGCACGAAATCCGATCTTTCATGCAAAGACCAAACACATTGAGGTCAGGTACCATTTCATCAGGGAGGTACTTGAGGACAAGTGCATAGAGCTTGTCAAGGTTCATACAGATGATAACCCTACAAATATGCCGACGAAGAGTCTACCTAGTCAGCGGTTTGAGTATTGTCGTGTATTGATGGGCATTGGATAGTATATGCTCACTGGTTGTTCTCCCTTAAAGGCACATTGTCCTTTAAGTGGGAGGTTGTGGGGGTTAAAGGTCACTGTGCCTTTACCCCAGTTATGTACAATACTCAAACACATATATAAATGAATGAAAAAGAAGATTAGGGTGGTTGTGCACCCACCAAAACTTGTGGCTCTCTGTCTCTCTCTCTCTCTCTCTCTCCTTCTTCCGTTCTTGCTTCCGTTGAGAGCACTCTCAGTTATTTTTATATATCATCCAAGTTTGGATCCACTCCATTGTTCAAGTTTGTATATTTATAGCGACATGATAAATGATGCGATAAGTAATGTTTAAATATTGTTTGTATAAGTAAATGATGCGATAAAAATGACGATCCCATTGTCAATTTAATAAATGATGCAATAATTAATGTTTAAATATTATTTGTATAAGTGATTGATGTGATAAAAATGCTGGTCCAATTTTAAAATATGAGAAATGATGTGACAATAAATATTTAAATATTGTTTGTATAGGTTTAATATTGTTTAACTGTTTAATATTATTTGTGGTTACAAATTAATTCTATCTTGTTTTCATTTTTTAGGCTAAGTATAAGGATGGAGGAAGAGAACTTAGAGAACATTCTCCCACAGGATCCTCCCCAACCAGAGCAACCTCTAGTCCAAGAGGGCCCACAAGGTGCTTTTGTGCCTTAAGAGGCTGATTTAGCAAACCAACTAAATCATGTTGAGGCTCAAGCTATCTTACAAGCACAAAGAGAGATGCTGGGCAGAGAGGGGCTAGGTATTTTCCCTATTGGTCTAGTGGATGACAATACAATGCAAGGCGACCCAGTCTCTCTTCAACAAGTACACAGACTATGTCCATTAGAGTTCGTAAGAAACACCTTGTTTCTTCATTCAGGAAATGCTAGGAATAAATATGCATAGTCCAAGTTGTTAGACTTGCGGCACAAAACCCTAGCCAACATCCTTCTCCAACAATTCATAGAGGTGGAAGGAAGCATCCCCAACAACTAGCAAATACCCATGTATTTCATTCAACAGGTGTATGTCTATGACATCTTGCATCGATGCGTGGATTGGAATGAAAAGCATCACTTGCTAGGAACAAGAAAGGGACGTCCTATAGAGTGCAAGCGAGCAAGGATAGAGAACAGAGAGCCTGTCTTAGAGACCTCGTGTGCTAACTCCCCAGCACAAAGTGATCTTGTTGACTTGGCCATATCTGCCATACCTCTCCGTCAACAAGGTGTTACTGCTGAGGAGTTACAAGATCGTGTTGCATCAAAAGCCAAAGAGATCGAGGGCCTGCAATCACGCGTACAGACATTGGAGTCTATGCTTGCACACTACAGACAGTCCTTTGGAGATTTGGATGCAGTTGAGGATACCAACATTTTTTATTTTAAGAACCTCACTAATATAGATTTTCAGGGTGCAGGACCAAGCACTCAGGGAACGGCAAATGTGGATTCTACTGCATAATTATGTACATTGTAAACTTCATATATAACTTTATAATACTCTTCTTCTACAATGATGAATGAAGTGATATAAGTGAGTGAAGTGATTCAAGTGGATAAGTAATATAAGTGACTTAAGTGATTTAAGTGGACTAAGTGACTTAAGTGATTTAAGTGGACTAGGTGATTTAAGTGGAGTAGGTGATTTAAGTGGACTAAGTGATTTAAGTGACTTAAGTGATTCAAGTGGACTAAGTGATTTAAGTGATCTAAGTGAACTAAGTGGTATAAGTGATTTAAGTGGTTTTCAATGGATTAGGTGGACTTGTAAAGTTAATGCAGAAATATTAAAATATATCGATGTGAATTAGTGCGCATAATAGCTAGATCAACCCTTGAGACTTGAAAATATAAACTACTGCAATACACATTTTATAAAAAACAACACATATCCTTTGAAAAACACATTGAAGCATGCAATATCTTAATTGTCATTCAATCACGCTCTTTTAAAAGAATATTAAATATTCATTTAAAAGAACCTGTAAGAATAAGTAATAAAAATTAAGACATTGATTCATTTCTATTGAAAGAATATACTCAAATTGAAAAATGTTTATTCATATTCTATTGAAATAATATTATATATTCATTCAAAAGAAAGTGAAAGAATTGAGTAATAAAAAGAGATATGAATTCTTTTTTTTTTTTTTTAACACTCAAATTGAAAATCATTCATTCACATTCTGTTAAAAGAATATTAAATATTCATTTAAAAGAAAGTGTAAGAATGAGACAACTCTTCTAATAACATTTAAAACTTTCAATTCATACACTTTAAAACTCTTTGTATTCTTTCACATTCTATTGAAAGAATATTAAATATTCATTCAAAGAAAGTGTGAGAATACAAACACAAAATAAAATCATATTTCTCACAAGAGATCTAGGGAACTCAACGAGGAGATCCTAGAACTCCCACATACAAAAATTCTCACAAGAGATCTAAGGAACTCAACAAGGAGATCCTAGAACTACCACAAATAAATTTCATAATTTCATAGACACGAAAACAAGCCCATTTCTCACAAGAAATCGAAGAAACTCAACAAGGAGATCCTAGAACTCCCACAAACAAATTTCATAGTTTCATAGATACAAAAACAAGCCCATTTCTCACAAGAGATCTAAGGAACTCAACAAGGAGATCGTAGAACTCCCACAAACAAATTTCATAATTTCATAGACACAAAACAAGCCCATTTCTCACAAGAGATCTAATGAACTCACCAAGGAGATCCTAGAACTCCCGCGTACAAAAATCTATCCACATGAGATCTAAGAAACTCAACAAGGAGATCTTAGAACTCCCACAAACAAATTTCATGGACACAAAAACAAGCACATTTCTCACAAGAGATCTAAGGAGCTCAACAAGGAGATCCTCACACTCTCACAAATAAATTTATCTCACAAGAGATCTAAGGAACTCAACAAGGAGATCATAGAACTCCCAAAAACAAATTTCAAACACATAAATATCTAAAATATGTTTATCACAAGAGATCAAAGGAACTCAATAAAGAGAACCTAGAACTCCCACAAACAAAAGGAAAAAGACAAAAACCAAAACCCTCACAAGAGATCTCAAGAACTCAAAATGAGATCTTAAAGCTCCCTAACAAAAAATCCATCTTTTAAGATCCACGGACCAAGGGGTTGTTTCTTGACTCCTTAGTTTGCCCAATGGGGATGTATGGCAGCCCATGTTGGGGGCGAGACTTATCAAATACAGAGTGGGACCATGTGGAGTGACTACAGGTTCTCATGTTATCATGGATGATTCGTGGTAAGCCATCCGTACCTCACTAGATCATTCAGGTGGAGTTTGGGCTATCACCCCCCCTATAGATAGGTGTTGCATTTTAGGTCATCATGTATCTGTATTGAGTCAGGGAGTATGGGGATTACACCTCTTGGCGTAGCAAGCTACCATGGCTAGCTTTGTCCTCTTCTATGGCACTTGCATCCTAAGTTGCATTAATTCGAGCCTTTTTTTTTTTTTTTTAAGCCCAAATACACATTTTTTCGATTTAAAACATTTCAAACATTTCTTGATATTTTATTCGTACGAATAGGTTATTCGTATGAATAACCTATTTATTCGAATAAACATCTATTTGTACAAATAGCTCAGTTTATTCGTATGAATATACAAAGGATAAACTTGCAGCCACTACCATTTTTGGTATTCATACGTATACATCCATGCCTACCAGATCTCGTCATAGGTACCTTACTGCACCCTTGCTTGTGTTATAGTCTTTCGTTAGTAATTAATGTTTCTTTTGTTTTGTTTTGTTTAGGACTGGCACTCATCTCTCTTAGGAGAGTTGTGTGTTGTAGTCTTCTTAAATTGTTTAATATTTATTTTGTATTGTATTTAAGTGTGTAGACAAGCTGGCAGTCATCTCTCTTGCAACAGTAGTGTGTTGCAATCTATTTTTGTTGTGTGTTGCAATTTTAATTATAATATAAATAATTGTTTTTTACCTGAGGCTGGCACTCATCTCTCTTAAGAGAGTTGTGTGTTGTAGTCTCAGTTTGTATAAAAATGTTTGTTTGTAGGAACTCTTGGGCTGGCACTCCTCTCTCTTAAGAGAGTGGTGTGTTGCAATCCAAGCTTAGTGATGTTTTCATAGACGCTTATTCTCACACTCATCTCTCCCTTGAGAGTTGTGTGTTACAGTCTAAGTTTCGAGATGTTTTCAAGCATTTAGTCTAGCACTCAACTGTCCCTTGATAGTTGTGTGTTGCAGTCTAAGTTAGATATCATGCGACGTACTCTTAGACACTTAGTCTGGCACTCAACTGTCCCTTGATAGTTGTGTGTTGCAACCTAAGTTAGATATCATCCGATGTGCTCTTGGACACTTAGTCTGTCACTCAATTGTCCCTTGATAGTTGTGTGTTGTAGTTGAAGCCTAGTGTTAGATGGTGAAGTCCACGATTAGGTTATACCTAGTCATTTTTTGTGGAGGTTACACATTGCTTTTTTTGTGTGTTTTAATTTTCTGTAGTCTGTTACATGATGTGAGCTTGAGTTGAGAGGTTATATCTAGGTAATTTCTTAGACTGCTTGCATTGTTAATTGTTATGGCTTAATGAGTTTCTTATTGCACCTGGCAGTGAATTCTTTTTTGAATTCTATGTTGCAGCTTATTGCATATGAGATGGCTCATGTAGGTGAGAAGAGGAAGTGTCAGCAACCTGATCTCACTAAGTTTTAGAGAAAGGTGCTGAAAAATGAGAATGTACAATTTTTAATGAATGTTGATCAGGACATCATTGAGACAAGTTTCCAAAATGGTGAAAGCGGTGTACAGAACTTAGTGAGGACAATGGTAGAGCATAGAGGGAGGACCTTGTGTGACCGATTTCCAGATGTTTTCATAGTAGACTCTATAGACCAATATTTGTACCACTTAGCGATCACAACAAGACAAAGACGCACAAAATAGTGAGCACATCTATAGGCATTGGTCGAATTGCAAAAATACGGGTGCGTCTAATATTGCATCTACACTATGAATTAGACGCAGATTTAGATGCAAAACAAAGAATACAAAAAATGAAATTTTGGTGCAGGCTGATAAATGTACACCATTGCTTTCCTAACATTGCCCATGATTACCAAAGCATGTGAAATCAATGCTTTTTAGCAAACTCACATATATAAAAATAAAGTGAGGTGAGGAGAATGAGACAATATGTAAAATAGTTTTGCCAATATCAATGATGGTCAATCTCATCCTCAATGAGATCAACCTTTGCCAACTATCTACTTCAAAATCCAAACCAGTGTTGAGATCTACAAATACATTCAACCCACCACTACTTGTGCTACTCATGTCCTCATGGGTCATGGCCTCAATATCTGTATCTCCTAAATCATGATCATCCTCTTCTCTCGTATCACGGTCATCATCACCTCCATGGCCATGATCATCCCCATATGCTCCATATTAGTAAATGCACTATACATCACTTTGGAACGTGGCATAATAGGTATGACATGCCACCACCTATTATTATCCACCATTGGTTGATAGACAACCTAATTCAAACACAAATACAATCATGTTATTTTCCTTGCATCGAAGGTATCAAATATTTAAAAGTGAGTATTTTTATATGTGTGTGCAATACTTGTTCACATTGTTGCAGTAGTACTAGTGTGTCCTTCTTACTTTGCCACAAAACTTTGTGGAGTCAATAGTTACAAAGCCACTTGCATGGCATTTGATTGTTGCATTAAGGCCTTTTTCCACCACGTCCTTGAACCACTTTACATCCAAAACATCCACAAAAAAGCATCGAAAGTCAAGCTTAATAATATCTTGGATTATGCCACAATAATCATCCATGGCTCCATTGGCTCCCTCAAAACTAGCGATGATGCCACAATCTTGTGTGTTTCTCTTATCATCAATCCATTGTGTTTGAAAATGCTTGCCCTCACACCATATAGCATTGAACATAGTACACTACACCAAGACAAAATCAATTAAATAAGCAATCTAAATTGTTGAAAGCTCCTTACTTATGCATAACATTCTATATACCGACCTTGCTCATGCATCCCCTAGCATACTCCCGTCTCCCTCTACTCTCTCCATTTTGTCAAGTAGCCAATCCACATGAATATCCTTTGGAAGTGCTCTTAGATGCTGAGGGTATGGCACACAAGATCCATGGTGTGTACGAAAGAGGGCCCTTTCTCCTTGTCTTCTTACCTTTGCATCCTCATATCTTGTCACCCGTCTTTTCATCACATCACTATTAAGCATCAATAGAGGTTGATATTATTAAGCAACTCCGTGTCTATTACTTTGTTGCATCCTTTCCCTTGAGGCACAATAGAGGTCATCCTTAGGTCTTCATCATCTCTCCATACTCGTGGGAGAGAGCTATCCACATCAACAAGAAACTCAGAAATATATAAAGTGACTCTTGTACCAACCAACCCTTGGCCATGCTACCTTCGGGTCATGCATTTTGTCTCATAAAACCCTTCAACGTCTTCATGAAGCACTCGAGGAAGAACAACCATCGTGCATGTACAGTACTACATATAGCAATCTCATCCACCAAATGCACTATGAGATGTAGTTGGCTTGTGAGAATAGAATGTGGAAATGTCTCCTCCACTAAACAAATGACCTCCACTAACATAACTCGAGCATTCTCAAGCGTGGTGGGATCTATTTCCTTTGAGCTCACATACCTAGAAAGGAAAAAGTATGCAATATTAGCAATATAAATACCTTGCATCCTGTAAAGTACCTCACAAGCTCACCCATCTTGTAAATACAATATTCACATTTTGTATCCTATAAAGTACCTCACAAGATCGCCCATCTTGTAAATACAATCCTTCAAGTCCTTCGATGTACAGCGAGAAATGCTAGTAGGTAGTATGAACTGAACACACAAGGAATGGTTGATTAGTTGCTTCTAATTCACTCACAAATTTGGAAGGAAAAAGATTTTATGCACATAAAATACTTGGGGCATCTTGTGCCAATCATGAGATTTCAAGCCATATAATTGCTCTACACCTCTTTTCTTGCTCTGTGTGAAGGCCCCCTTCAAACACCTCATGCATCTAGTGGGAGTACGAACTGTAGTGATAGCTCACTTCACTGCCACCATCTCTAGCTTTGATAACCTCCACGGTGCACAAGGTCAAAAGACATGCCCATTTGGCCTCTCTTGTGGCCAAGCTTGACACATCCTCCCTATGGTACGTAGATTCTCCATTATGCTTGTGGAATCTCATCTCCCATTCAAATGTTCCCAAATGATAGATGGCACATTCTTGAAGATATGCATGGGATCAAGTAGATGATTAATCTTAAGGTGGGACCAATATGGTAAACGATAAAAGATGGAGTATCTAAACAAAAGCTGGTGTTAGTGGGCAATCTTTATTTCCAGCCAATATAGCACACAATAGTTACAAACCTTTACCGGCTCATGCCAAGTGGTGGAGTCGTCGTGGATCCATCCCAAATTCTCATCCAATCTCTCACAGTGAGTGACTATGGGGGGACTTCATTCCAAGGGGCGACATATTTAGGATCAGGTGGAAGAAATCAATTGTGATTCTCACAGATGACCTTATTCAATGCGTCTACAAGTGAGGCAACTAGTAAAGGACCACAAATAGGACATGCATGGTAACCCCATGTAGTGAGACCTGAACAATAGACACAATTAAGAGTTCCAGGTGGGTTTAGGGTGCCACACCGATTGCCTACTCATAATTAAAAGTGCAGTGCTTACCTGAACACTCACCATAGCCTAGGAAGTCATGCATCATCCACATCAAGACTGCTTTGCAGTTGAAGTCTCATAACGAGGGAGGCTTGCTCACATCATGCACCTCGATACCTCTCCAAAGTATCTCTAGCTCATCAATCAAAGGCTCCAAATAAACATCAAGATTTTTGACTTTATGTTTCCATGGAATTAGAAGGGATAACATAATATGTCCTTTCTTAATCACCATAGAGGTTGGAAGATTGTAATTCACCAATATCACTAGCCATACACTGTAAGAGGTGCTTTTGAGACCAAATGGATTCACACCATCCATACCCAATTCAAGTCTCAAGCTCCTAGGTTCTTCCTTGAAGCTTGGCCATGTGTATTTAATATGCTTCCATGCAGGAGTTCTCCATTTGCCATCAGTTGATTGATGGGAGGAATGCCATGACATGAGCTCTGCAATGGATTTGCACTTGAACATATGTTGGATGTGAGGGATTATGGGAAAATGTCATAGAACCTTATGAGGCACATCCAAAGTTTTGAGATCTTCTCTATATCTTGCCTCTCCACAAGTAGGACACTCTCTTGCATCCTTATGTTGTCCACAAAACAGAATGCAATCGTTGACGCATGCATGGATGCGCTTGTAATCTAACCCTCCAAGAGAGGTCACGTGTTGCCTTGCCATATCTCTTAAGGTCGGTAATTTATTCTCCCTTGGAAGCATTTTACACAATAGCTTGCATGTGAAGACCATAAATGAGAAAAAGCATTCGAGTAATTGACCCACTAGCATAATTCACCATGTTTGCAAAATAGACTTTAAAGCTTACTTGAGTAATGCATTCAAACTTGCATTGCTCCATCCATAGATAGTAACTCAAGGGAGGCACGTAGAACAAAGAATGTGCACCCCTCAAACAGCGGAAACGATGCTGCAGTAAAAAGATCGTTCTGCTCCATGCTATCATCCCTACCTGAGGACTGATGGACATATAAATCCCGCACCATATCATCAAACACCTCCTCCTCCATGGCCTCATGAGATAATGGTGGAGGGCTACTATCACCATTACTCCATGCATCCGTAACGGTCCCTCGTGAAGATCCCACCTCATATCACCGATGCTTCGCCTCCTCGCGACGAGCATAGGGCAACATATGCGGGTGTGGCACTGCATCCTATATCAAATTAAAACGGGATCATAACTCAAACACATGAACACCCATAGTTATCTCAATCAACCTTAACTCTTTAACACTTACCATGTTTATGGCCACATCCCATTCTCCATACTTTAGGATGTGATTGAGTGTAATTCTGCATGCACGATACATGTTTCCTTAACATCGATCACACATGCATTTGATTTTTTGCTCCAACCACATTTTGCAATGGTGGATACAGAGGGATTCATCCTCACTGGAGCTACTTGTTGAAGATGAATACATCCTACATATAAACAACCCAAAAAATTTGTTCTTGGATGAGTTGTAAACGTCAAAACTCTGTGGAGCATCTAAAAGCATCTAACACTGCGTCTATACTATGGAGCACGTCTATAGGTGCATCTAAAATGTACTTTAGACATGTTGATATAGACGTGCAGATAGACGTGCTTTTAGACATGCAAATAGACGCATAGATAGACGTGCTTTTAGATGCACAGACTGCGAGCTGATTTTTGAACCTCCTTTTAGCGCGCTTGCTTTTCTTCACATACTTTTAATCTCATGCGGCTTGCTTTCCTATTAATAGACATAGCTTTGAGCATTCACACTTATCTCCAAGCACCCACACTCATCTCCAGGCTTACACAATCATCCCCAAGCACACAAGAGAAGAGGGTGAACAAGGAAAAGAAGAAAGAGAAGCAAAGGGTGAACAAGGAAGAGAAGCAACTTTGAAGAAAGAAAAGAAGCTTCCATACCTCTATCAAAGGTAAGTCTCTTGGTCCGGTTGATCTTCTTTAGAAGTTGCTCTCTTTGGATTCGTCCTTTGTCGTATGCAGGGAATGAATGTTTTTTGTACTAGTTGGTCGAGTGCATCTCCTTTTCAATTTCTTAGAAAAAGGCATCTATCGGAGCACATCTATAGATGTGTCTAATAGCACGTCTATAGACGCGTCTATCTTTTGGAAAAATAGATGATTATTTGATTATGCCTAATGAGTGGTCACTGGCTTAATTGATGCATTAAGTGCAATGTTTTCCTTAAAGTTTTTCATACTACATGATACGTGTTTGCTTACAGGGGTGGAAATAGAAGCTTGTTAATGCATGGTGCATATTTTCTGTTAGATGCAGCAGGCATTAGAGGATATTTGGGGTCTCAAAAGGGCCTCCAATTAGTGTTTCCTAATTTCAAGGGATTAGAGAGGGATTTGACGTGTACCAATGAGAGCGCTCCTATGTGTGGGGCAATGGTACATTGAGGTGTACAAAAGGACATGTTGAGCATTTATGGGTGGGGAGACCTCTCACCCATGGTTTAGACCCATGATCTTCACCCCAGCCATTGATCCCATCTACAATGCAAGGGATACATTCAAATTTGTGGTAGAATTCTCCAAGCCATTAGATCAAGGTGTAGATCCAATGGATATAATCAAAGCATAGAAGGATCAAATCTAAACCCTTGAAAATGGCAAGGATCTAATGGATGAGATCAAAAGAGAAGGGGGATCATTTTAAGCCATCCATCTAGAAATAGATCTAAGGGTGGAGATGCAAGGAAAAGGCACTGGAATCCGGGCCATCAAGATCTCAAGGAGATCCAAGGGTGAATATGGAAGAAAAAGGCGCTCAAATCCACACTGTCCATTATGCGCATGAATCTCAATCATTGATCTGAATGGCTCCATCTACACCCTCCAAAATGCACCTTAATCTAGGCCCTTCATTTGATTCTTTGATCTCCACCATTAAATCTATCCAAGATCTAATGGTCCACAATAAATGGCAACCTATCCACCATTATTACACCTCTATTTTGTCAACCTTTCCCAATTTGGAGCCCATCAAAGGTGCCTCCCATCAATTTGACCATCCTAGGCCTTTGATTCATCCATCATCCACCTCCATCCAAGGGCCAAGGCTGATCAATTTCAAAATAAAGGTACCCATGCTAGTTGAGTAAATGCTAGGGGACCCTTAGCCCATGGCTTACCGTAGTGGGTTCACTTGGTATTAGCTTAATCCATTACTTAATCCATTCCTTATGAGGCCCTTTTGAGACCCCTTTTGACTCAAGAAAGAGAGAGAGAGAGAGAGAGAGAGAGAGAGATTAAAAATCCTCATTGTGCAAGGGAACATTTGATCGAGAACCATAGAATCCTCAATGTGTCGGGAAGTATTTTTCATTTTAGGAAATATTACTATACTATTTAGTACCACAAACGGGTGGTGATGCTCTGAAAGGTCATACCAATCAACATTACTTTTGCTTTTTTGTTAAGGATGAAAAACTGGTAATACAGTGGCAACAATATTCTCATGATACAAAATTAAAACCTAAAGGTCCTTAAAGTGTCATAACTTCAACTCTAAGCAAAGACATGTATCCAAAATGGGCTCCTTTTCAAGAATCCAGTAATAAATCTTTGTGAAATAGATGCCTTAAAAGATTTTATTGTGTACAAAGAGAAAATGACATGGAGATTTTTTTCTTGGAAGGAATGCAATGCTATTGCAATTGAAAAGACACACAAATTGATAAAAGATCTTTAGGAAATGCAAGAATAGGACGTAGAGAAAGAACACACTTTGTTTCAGCCAAATGTTGGTAACAACTTGCACCCAACTCCAATCTTCAAAAATAAATTTGAATCGCTACTCCCACATGGGTGAAAGCAGCATTAGGTGGTATAATTTTTCAAAGAAAGCATGAAAAAAAGATGAAATGGAAACGAAAACTTTTACACATGAAGTCCAAATTTGTCAAACTTTATAATGATGAAAATGTGAATGTGAAGTCCTAGGTTACAAAAATAGTAGTCGTGAGCAGTGATGATCATGGGTAATGTACAAGGTGTTGTTATCCATATTCCCCTTTCCTCCCTTTGACTCATACCATACTACTATAAATTTTGTATCTCTATTGCATAAAAAAGGAATGGGTCCCAAATCATGTACCAGTTTCAAAGCTTTCCATAGAAACAACCATATTTCTTGGAAATCAAGACAAGGAAAACAAACAATCACATGGAATATTTGATAGAATAAAAATAAGAATACCACAACCAAGTATTTTGCGTATACAAGAGTTTTTAAGGATGCTCACTAAGAAGGAAGTAGAAGGAGACAATGCAAATAAACAATTTCCATGATAATAGTGTTGTATTGAGTTCTATAGCAATATGATAAAATAAGAAAATGGTAGGCAACAAAGCACAATGAACCCGTTGTTACATGCTGTCTTTGAACACCATTCAAGCATCAATAAAGACGAGAGATGATGATAGCCAGATGAGAGTTAATTCAGATGGAACCCAAGCGGTAGGCGATGAGACATGGAATAAATTAACAACCAAATCATATTTTCAAAGGGAAAATGTCAAGATTGCTCATTTGTACTTCAATCTTTGTAAAGGTGGAGCTAATCAATGTGCAAATAGTGGATAGTACCCGTCGCCTAGAGTGTCAATCAAAATTCAATTATTGTAAAGGTAGAATTCAATCATTAAAAAGGCCATGGGTAGTACTCATTGCCTCGAGCATTGGACTCTGTTGTACAAATGTCAAAGACTCATTGAGAGCAATATTTCATATAAACATATGATAATGTAAAATTACAAGCATAGCTCTTGCTATTCTTTGGATAAAAGACTCTTCCATCTCTCTTCTCTATTTAAATGTTTTGAATTTGTGCATGTTGTGAGTTCCATTATTCTTCATATTGAATTTTAAATGTTTTCCCATGGATTTAAATTAATATGAGTTAAATAAATTAAGAAAAAGTGAAATTTTGAAATAGGATCCGTAAAAATAAAAAGTTAATATGAGGATTTAACACTAGAACAATGATGCTAGATAGTTCTAAAGTTGATCATGCAAATGCAAGAGCTTCTTACAATAGCAATTTTTAACTTTAAGGTAGAGGATGCATAGTCACAAATTAGCTTTTGGATAATGTTGAATAATGTTTTGGAGAAACAAGATTTTGGCAAGCCAACTTTAGGGGTTCATGTCAAATGAAGCTCCAGCAAATTGGAGGGGAGTCCCATTATATACAATAGTGGACCTAACATTGTCTATCCTAACAAGGAGGTAGTTTTAATCTGAAAAGCATAACAGGAAATGTAGGCTATGGAAAAATTCACCCTCAAGGGAAGCCCCTGAGCAAGAGCTAGTTGTAATCTAGATTTGGTGGAAGAATATCCATGCTTTGGGGGATGAGTTCCTAGATTGATAAATAGGTGTATGCTCACATATCCCTTCCTATTAGGGTGAATCTATGGTAAACGATATGCTAACAAGTACATCTAAATTGTAAATTTGTATTGTGGTTTTCCCTTTATGATTGAACCATAGAGTTTATTGTGTCCCTTAAAGTTATGTCATGTTCAATTTATTAAGCCCTCCCAAAATGCTTTCTTTTGAGTGAGATATGCTTGTGGTTGCCACTGCTACTCGTATCTTCATTTTGAGGAAAGGAATAAAATTCATTACCTCCAACACTTTTCCTTGAGTTTGGAGTTTGGATTAGTTGCTATATTTTGTAATAAGAACACATAAAATCCTTGGCTAGTCTTGTGAAGAGCGTGGGAGAGAAGGAAGGAGTCTCACTTGGCAGCTTTCTCACATACACAATGGGGGAATATACACAAAGGTGGAGGCTGAAAATAGTTTTCCTCTTCTTAGTTGTGAAAGCCAAAAGAACTCTCTTAGTACAAAAGAATAGGTGAACCCTATATGTGGGTCTCAAACCAAACTCAGCTAACCAAGGTGGCATACTAACTGAGCCACTAACTAGAGTACATAAAGATAGCTGTCATCCAGCTATTATTCATGGGCGGTGTACCAACCGCATTTGTAGCTAACAAGTCGGTGACATAAATGCACAACGGTCACCCTGGCATATCACGAGTGGAGCTCGATATCTCAACACAGCCCCTCGAGCTCAATCCCAATTCCTACACACCAAGCAGGTCTCTGAACTTGCATAGCTTCTCTGCACCCAATGCCTTTGTGAATATGTCAGCTACCTAATCCTCTGTGCTGACATAAACTAGATCAATAAAACCTACTGAAACCTTCTCCCGCACATAGTGATAATGCACCTCAATGTGCTTTTTTATAGCATGATAGATTGGGTTATTTGCCAAGTGTATACTACTCATGTTGTCACTATAAATGACAACTGGCCCATCTGTAGACTGATGCATCATAAACTAGCTTATGCAACCAAGCTACCTCACATGCAGCCATTGTTGCAGCCTTGTACTCAGCCTCTATGCTCGACAAGGCAACTGTAGGCTATTTCTTGCTACTCCAAGTGATTGCAACACTCCCAAAAGAGAACATATATCCACTTGTAGATCATCTATCAGAAATACTACTAGCCCAATCAGCATCAACGTATCCATGCAATTGTATCTAAACCCCAATCTCATAAAATAGTCCAGACTGGAATGTGGACTTCACATACCTCAGTATGCGTCTAGCCGCATCCAAATGTGGTTTCCTTGGAGCCTGTATAAATAGACTTACCAACCCAATAGCATAGCTCAAATCTGGCCTGGTAATAGTCATATAAATCAAACTTCCTACTATGCATCTGTACAGAGTAGGGTCTTCTAGAAGCTCACCTGCATCTATGCTCAACTTCACATTCTACTCCAAAGGAACTGAAATATGCTGACAGCCTGCCACCCCATATTTGGACAACATGTCCAATCCATATTCCCTTTGCAAGAGCCATATCCCACTTGTGGATCTAATCACCTCAATGCCCAAGAAGTAACGTAGCTCTCCCAAATCTTTCTTCTCAAACTTTTGCTTCAATAGCATTTTAAGATGAAGGATATCTTCATCACTATCACCTGTGATGATTAAATCATCAACATAAATGACAAGTAGTATAATGTCTTTAAATTTCTCTATTTTTCTCACATAAAGTGAGAAACCTGCCTTGGAAATTTGAAAGCCAATAGTGACAAGATACTGTCCTATCTTGTCAGACCATGCTCTGCGTGCTTGCTTCAAGCCATACAAGGCTTTCTTCAACCTGCAAACAAATTCAGGATGAACAGCATGAACATAACCTGGTGGCTGCTCCATATAGACCTCTTCTTGCAAATCACCATGCAAGAAAGCATTCTTTACATCCATCTGATGTGAAGGCCATCCCTTTGATGTAGCCATATCAATGACTGCTCTTACAGTTGCCATCCTTGCAACCGGATTGAATATTTCTTCGTAATCAATGCCATATGTCTGTGCATACCCCTTGACAACTAATCTTGCCTTGTATCTGTTCACAAAACCATCTGCATTGTGCTTCACCTTATAAACCCACTTGCAACCAATGACATTCTTGTCCTTATGCAAAGGCACCATTTATTTCCAAGGCATCCATTTCTTCATCCATGGCTCTCTCCCATTTTTCTTTTCCCATGGCTTGCTCAAAAGGAGTGGGTTCTGGTTCATGTATCACTTTGACCATATAGGCATAGTGAATGGCTGTAAATCTGTCATATTTTAGCCTGTCCACAGGATACCTAGCTCTGGTAGACTTGTGCAAAATAGGCTCACTACTAGGTGCTCTCAAAACATCCCTTGTCTTCCTTACTCTAGGTGACAATACAAGGAATACTGAACTCATTATCAAGGCTCTATTCTGAGCCATTGGATTCACCATCCACATAAGAGTGACTTGCATTCACAGCAACCATGGGATGATCTACTTTCTCTTTTCCTTTTTGTGATACTTGCATACCACTATTTGCATTACTTTGAGGAGATCCTCTTGATCTCAATCTACCTATCCATGGCAAAGTATGTGAACCACTGCTAGAGGACACTACAGGTCCACTAATATTTTGTGATTACTGCTGTGAATTCTGTGCAGCATTACCATTTTGTGCATCTACATCATCAATCACATTTATTGGTTTATACCAGCTGCTCATCTCATAAAAAACAACATCTCTGCTCACTGTAAACTTATGAGCAGAAGGGTTATAGCATCTATACCCTTTCTACTGTAGAGAATAACCAATAAAGATGCACTTCTCAACTTTTGGATCCAACTTGGATGTCAACTCATCTGGCACATGAACATAGGCAATGCAACGAAAAACTTTCAAATGAGAAATATCTGGTTTCCTACCAGTATACCTCTCCTCTAGTGTCATGCCATGTATTGTTGCAATGGGAGTCCTTTTCATTATGTAGACTGCTGTAGCAACTGCTTCAGTCCAATAATAATCTGGCAGGTCTTTTTCGTTGAGAATGGCACGAGATACCTCTCCAATATGCTTGTTTTTCCTTTCTCCAAGTCCATTTTGTTGTGGGGTATGATTGCATGAATATTGCTGCTTTATGCCATGCTCCTATAGGAAACTTGCAAACTCATTTGAGAGGTAGTCTCCCCCTCCATCTGACCTTAGACATTTTATTTGCAGGCTTTTTTCTTTTTCAACCATAGCTTTAAAAGCTTTGAAATGCCCAAACACTTCACTTTATTTTTCATAAAATACACCCAAACTTTTCTACTGTAGTCATCAATAAAAGTGACAAAATAATGACAGCCTACAATAGATGCAGCTTTAGTAGTCCACACATCAAAGTGGATTAATTCCAATGGCCTTTTACTCTCTTGAACATCTCTAGGAAATGGTTTCCTTGCCTGTTTTCCAAATTGAAAGGCTTCACATACCTTATGCATTTCTGCAACCTTAAACTTAGGCAATCTTGCAACAATAATTTGGGCCTGCATTAATTTAAGTCACTGTACATTAACATGACCAATGCGTTTGTGCCAGATATCAATATCTGCAACTACATCGATCCCATGTGCAAACAATGTTGCACTCAATTCAGGCATGTCTACATCCAACGTAAACATCCTGCCCTTCTTCTTCCCTTTTGCTATCAAGCGACCTTTATTTTTCATATCCTCAACAAAGAATCCATGAGGATTAAATCTGACCTACTCAAGCATTTGACCAATAGAAACCAGGTTCTTGGTGATAGTCAGGACATGAAATACATCAGACAGTTATTTCTTTTTTCCATCGTGCATAGACAAAGGAATTTTACCAATCTACACAATAGGATGTGCAATATCATCACCAGTCTCCACAAATCCTAGTCTTTCCATTTCCCTTGCCTGCATCAATTCTACATGACTTGTCATGTAGTTTGATGCACCTGATTCAACATACCACACATCATTGCCTTCTTCTACACTTGTCATAGAATTGGTCATGTGTTGCACCATAAACAGATACTCATTTCTATCATCACCTTGTCTACTAGAGGATGCATAATTGCCTTGTTGCAATTTTCCAATTATGATGTCATTCTGCTTTTTATAGTAGTCTTTAACCATATGACCCATTTTACCATAGTAGTAGCATTCAACATTGTTGTTTGCATTTTGGCCTCTCTGCCATCCACCATGACCTCTTTGGCTCCCCCTACCTCTAAAGTTACCACATGCGTCCTCCTCCATAGGACTGGTTTTATTGAACTTGCTACATATTCTAATTTCTACCACGTCCTCCAAATCGGCCTACTCTACCTCTACCTCTACCTCTACCTCTTCCAGCATTTGAGTAGAAGACAGCTTCTTTTGAAGTTCCTCCTGAAGAAGATGCACCATCATTTCTCTGCTCTTCAGAAATTAGAAGAGCAATCAACTCCTCAAAATCAGGAAAATTCTCACGGACGGCATTGTACATAATCCTTTCCTAGACCATTCAAGGTCATAGAAACTAAATCATCATCTTCCACTGGTGACCCAATAGAAGCAAGTACATCTGCAATCTTCTTCACCTTCATGTGGTAGTCATTGATGCTCATATTTTCTCTCTGCACATTATGCAACTCCTGCTTGAGTTGCATTTTCCTAGCTTGTGTATTTGTGCTATACATTTTTGTCAAAGTATCCCATGCCTCCTTTGGTGTGCTTGCATCCTGAATATGCACAATCATAGAATCTGAAATACTGATAGATAGCCAATACATAACTTTTCTAGCTCTCTCATGCCAGCCTCTAAATGCCTACAACTCCTGTTGATTGGGAAAATTAGGAATAATTGGTTCTTGTACAGCTCCAGTAATGAACTCCCAATAGTCTTTTCCCTTAAGGAAATTCATCGTTCTAAACTTCCATGCTTGGAAGTTATTCTTGTCGAGCTTTTTAGTGACAATCTGTGAAAGAGCATCAGATGCCATTACAAAACACTACAGAATATTCTATCACTGCAAAAAAACACAACTTTTTCCTCACAAGGGCAAATCTGCAAAACTGACGAGAGTGGTATTTGACCACACAGTCACTTCCTAGTGACGATTATGCATCAATAGGCAATAAGAATGATTATGTCACTCCCAATATCTCTGCGCACAGGCATACGATGTAATTTTTGTGATAACTTTTCACTATCCTGCAGAATAGTGTTCGCACAACAAAAACAATGCACTTTCCTAAGTGCCTGCAGAAAACTTCTGCCACCAAAACAGGCCCCAAAATGGCCTCAAATCAAAAAAATAATTTCACTATCATCTTGCCACATCGCGAAGGACATCCCAATCTGAGACAGTGCACTCTTGCACTTTCACATGTGGAGATATAGCACTGTGGCACTTCGGGAAATCAGAAAGTTTCAAAAATCTATTGATTTGCTTATCCTGATGGCAAGCTTTGCAAGGGTGGCATGAGAGGTCATGCAAAACCTCAACAATAGTCCCATGCCCAACATTACAAGCATGGAATTTTGGAGGCTCCATGGTGCACTTCCAGAAATTCCTTGCTTGCCTTACATCATGCAGCAGAGACTACCTTGTAGACCTCATGGATGATGCCCAATTGGCTGCAATCCACAGGAAAAGGGTCACTATGATCGCCAAAGACATGCAATTCATTGTTTGTCTTAGGAATCCCAAGGGCACTTAGGTTTTTTGTAATATATGCCTTGAGCACTAGTTAGCGTTTCGTTGATGTACTCTACCTTTGGGCATCTGTTTTGTATTATCATCTTTTGAATATAATAATGTGTCTTTTTTTGTATTGACTTTTTATTTGCAATCTCAAATTGATTTTCATTATATTTGCAATCTACAATCTACTTACATGAAAAATGGAATAATATTAAGCAAATCTCAATGGAACATGCAAAAGGAAATAATACTTACATGCAAAAGGAAAAAATATTTAGTAACAACAAGAAAATAATTTGAAAATTGTATTCTTTATTAACTCAAAGTGGCATTACAAAGTGCATCCACTTTAGGGCGCAATTTACTCTAGCCTATGCTTCTTCTTGCTTGGTTCAGATCCCTTTTTTGCTTGTTGAAAAGGAAAGGTTGCACAATTTCATTTTCTATGACTTGGGGATCTGTAACACTAGCTAGCCTTGCAAAAGCTTTAATGCTATGAAGAGGTCTGGATTGTATGTTTGAGAACAAAAATAAAGGTGCATTATGACTAATCACAACAACACGATCCACAGTAGGATGGATGGCCCTCATCTTCACCATCCAATTAAGGACCCTAAACTTCATAATATTCAAATTTCCATTTGGTGATAATTGCTGATGGAAGACCAAAATATGTTGAGCCACTCTGTTGATGTAGTGACCAATTGAAGCCATCCCCCCACCAGAAGACCCTCTGGTTCCACCCTTGCATCTAGCATATTCATCAACCCATAAGATATCCTACAACCAACATATTACATCAAAACCCTAAACCATGATTTGTGATTATATAAATTTAAAAATCATCAATTTTTAGGAATAAATAAGAATTAGGGTTTTCTCACACAAAAAATAATCTATTAAAACAATCATTTCTTGGAGGCCATTGAGACATTAGTTTCCATATGCATGATTATGCAAAAAAATCCCTTGAAACCCTAAATCTCACATCATGTGACAAGGGCCTAGTTTTTGCAGAAACTAGTCCTGGTCATTGCACAAATTGTGCCCTAGTTGCACGATGTTAGCTTTAGAGTCTGTAGGGGGTTTTTTGGCATAAAAATCAAGCATATGGAAACTAATGTCTCAATGGCCTCCCAGAAATGAATGTTTTAATAGATTATTCTTCCCATGTGAGAAAACCCTAAACCTAATTGTATCCCCTATTGGCTGAATTAAAACCCTAAACCTTATTTTTTCCCTACGAGAGAAAACCCTAACAAGTGGGAGAGGGTTGTGGGAGTGGGTAGTTTAATTTATTCAATTTCAACTGGTAAGGAATAAAAAATCAAATTTAGGGTTCAAACCCCAACCAAATGATATGCATGACTCACGGATATGATGATAAGATGACCTTGCTCTCAACTTGCTCCTCATCTGGGTTTATAGTATGCTCCTCAGGTTCTATTTCTAGGTTTATGTCATCTCCTCCACCACTTGTTGATGGACATACTCCACCACTTGTGGATGTAGAAGGACCCTTGAGTTGCTCTCCAACATCCTCATCAAACTTGCTAGTTGCAAGGAGAATGGTAAGGGTTGCATCTCTCTCGATCAAATGAATTGGGGAAGATGAATCATTCCTGATGGGAATAGCACACTCATGGAGAGAGATAGGGAAGTTATCCATGGCCCTACCCAATATCTTCCTGAAATCAGCACTCTAGTCAAAAGAGTTCAAAACATCCAATGAAACCCATTGGTGAGGGGAGTCAGCAATTGCAACAGATTGCCCATGGATAAGTCTATCAAAAATTTAAGAGGGGTTATCTCATTAGGAAGGAGAGCTCTCAAGTGAGACTCAAGATGGAATGCCTTACAAAAGACACAATAAACCTGATCTGTAGAGGCATGGGAATCAGTGGATGAAATCCACTGGTCAAAAGACTTTGTACAAGAAGCCATGATGAGTGCAGGAGGATGCTCGGGAATTTGAAAGAGGAGGTTGTGGAATGCAAGGTTACTCAAGAGTGGGAAATTGAAAATGTGAAAATGACCTTATAAGTGTACTTTATAAAATGGGAATTAGCCTTAAAAATGCTTTTAATTAAAATATTTTTATATTTATTGTTTTTACTTTGGAAACTCTCTCTCTCTCTCTCTCTCTCTCTCTCTCTCTCTCTCTCTCTCTCTCTCTCTCTCTCAACCAATGATCATCTTGCTGCCTTGTTGCCCTTAGCTACCTGTGTCATGGACATTGGACATTAGGATTTTACATATACATTTTTTGTATTTTGTTAGCAGCTCCACTCTTTGGATCATTTGTATTTGGGTTTTTTCAATCTCATAGTCTCTCAAAGACCTTAACTTTCTTTTTTTCCTCTTTCTCAATTTAGAGGTGTAAATGAATAAATGCAATCTTAACTCTCTCCCTTCCCCTCTCTCCCTCTCTCTCTCTCTGTCCCACTCTCCATCTCCCTCTTTTTGTCCCTGCCGTCTCCATCTCCATCTTTCCCTCCCCCTCCCTCTATCTCAATCTCTCCTTTGTGTCTCTGGCTACACTCTCTCTCTCTCTCTCTCTCTCTCTCTCTCTCTCTCTCTCTCTATCAATGTCTATTCATACATCTAACAATGTCTCATGGTTAGGTGCATGATTTGTGTCCCTTATTGCACTCTCAACTTCTCTCTCTCTCTCTCTCTCTCTCTCTCTCTCTATCTATATATATATATATATATATATATATATCTTGCATCTCAGGGGGGTCACTATGTATAAACCCTCTATATCACGTGCGTTAAAGGCCTGTATTTAAAATCCCTTATCCGTAAAAATTTTCATTAATAAAATGTACCCCTTTTCTATACAAATCTGTAAATTTTTTCCAAAACTATTTTAAATAGTCCCTTATGTAGATTTATTTCTGTAAATTTTAGAAATAAAAAATATCCTTCTGTTGAACTCACGTGATAGGGTTACATATGATGAGTGACCCCCCCGAGTCTTGCATAGTCTAATTGCTATCTATTTATCTCACTATGTGCGACCTTCATACTTTTTTGCTAGATTGTGTGCGACCTTCATACTGAAGACTCCCAATCTCAACATGGAGGACATGCAACACCCCAGTTACGCATGCTACAGGCTCCCACTCTTTGTAAGTAGATGGATATAGATCTATAAAACAAATATAAGGCATAAGGAAGTCATGTCAAAATCCCCAAATAAATGCAAGTACTCTAAAATGCAAATGAAATACTAGTACACATTGAAAAACTTACAATTGGGCCTACGATATGGAAGGCTACAGTGAGATGCACATATATGTTTGCATGGGTAAAGATGTGCTGAATATATACCTGTGTCATTGTGTTACTACCAGGAGAAATTTCAAAATCTAAGATCCTTCCCTTCCAATGTTTGGAGATGTCCATTGCATCCTTCCGACAAACTTTGTAGCACCCACTATTAGTGGGTTAACCATTGCATTTTGATCCAAGAATATTTCCTAGAGAGCTGAGGAATCCATTCTGCATGGTCATCCTTAACATTCTTCAATTCAACAGGCTATACACTACTACAATTTCCATCATTTTCTACTTTCATAGCTTCTACCCGTGTACCATATGATTAAAATTAGCTCTTTCTACCTCTTTCTACTTCTATAGACCCCCAAAATTTATGTCTGTTCTTCTCTCTTTCTCTATCCCTATCTTTCTCTTCCTCTGTAGCTCTCTCTCTCTCTCTCTCTCTCTCTCTCTCTCTCCCCCCCCCCTCCTTCCATCTATTCTCTAACTAAACCTCTCAAACAAACAAATAAAACATTATTTCAAAAAACATAGAATACGTTTCTCTCTCTCTCTCTCCCTCTCCCTCTCTCTCTCTCTCTCTCTCTCTCTCTCTCTCTCTCTCTCTCAACATCTGTTTCAAGATACCCCTCACCTCGGGGGTGTACTACTTTAGAAACCCTATGTATCATGTGTGTTCAAGGGGTATTAAAAAAACCCCACAACTAAAATTTTCCCCCCAACAAATACACCCCTCTTTACTTATGAGCTAAGTCATTTTTTTCTTAAGTTGAACTAAAAAACCCCTCTTGTTATTGTAAAGCTCTTAAAATTTTCCAAAAAGCGTAATTGCCTAGCCCACATGGGAAACTTTTCCACACACACCATGCATGTGGGAGGATGCATTAATTGGGAGAGACCCCCTCTTTTGGCTATAAAAGGAGGGGGCTATTCCTTGATGAGACACGCTCATTCTTGTAAACCCACCTAGCTAGTACTTTGATATTTCCCTCTCATCCTTTCTTTCAAATAAAGTATGGTCCTCTTTCCTTGATGTCTCCATCTTTACATTCCTCCTCCTATCATGTACATGCTTCTCCTCCCCCTCTCCCTTTCCCCTTGTGTCATAGTCTCCCGCTTCATTCCCTCCCCTTCTAATTCCTTTTCCCCTCCCATGAAACGTTTCGCCCTCATGATCTCCTCTCCTCTATGGCCCTCGAGCGTCGCCATGCTTAGCCTCTAGCCTCTGGTCTTGATTTCTTTTCTAGCTAATAGAAATGATGTGAATGCTGGGATCAAAATCTCCACGGCTAGTGGCGAATCTTCTACTCGTACCGGTCGCATCTGCAAAACTGTACCATCTGTGCTCCTTCTAAGCTACTGTGCACGCATTCGATTCGCGCGTCTACTGTGTTCACCTGCATGATAGTTTTCTGGGCTGCTGTGTCTTCTGGTCACAGACAGTTTTCTCGCTCCGTGTCTATTGTGTCACTCGCGCGATAGTTTTCTGGGCTGCTGCATCTTTTGGTCGCGGACAATTTTCTGAGTTTCTACAAAACTGTAACAGCAGATCCCGCACCCCCCTCTCTCTTCTCTTTCTCTTTCTCTTCTCCTTCTCCTCTCCTCTCCTCTCTTTTTATTAAAGAGTAGGATTTGAACCCAAGACCTCCCCCTTTACAAAAGGGATCTTATCATTGGGCCAACAAGTTGGAAGTGGATAAAATGTAATTATTTATGTTTATATATTGAAATCTCGGGAACTGTAACTCTCTAACTGTGGGGAGTTTGCTCTTGCTATAAAAAGCAAAAGTACTTCATTTCATGTGTCTATTCACATCTCCTACTAGATCGCTGATTCAGAACTTCTCCAAGCTCACTTCAGGGATACACGCCACATGAGGAGGGTCGATATTTATGTCACTTCTCAACGCGTTTAAGCATTTGGTGCCTGGTCCTCCGCACCTTACAGCTACCAATGCATGAGATCTCTTCCTTGATCTTCATGTCGACCTTCAATGGCTGATTTTCCAGTGCATTGTTCAAGGAGATGACGGGTGGAATGATACATCGTGGATGATTCATGGTGAAGAACTACTGATACACTGGGAGAACTTTGATTTTACTTCTAGTCATGGTGCGGTAATCGAACTACTTGCTACTTTAGAGGTAATTAAAGCGGTGTCCTTCATCGAAGGGTGGGATGCTCCCCAAGCTTGGGGGGAGATTTGGTGCATCTGCTTGTTAATTCCTATGGATAAGCTCGTCCTGAATGGTTTATTCTCAATCTCACTACAAAGGTTTCTAGGCCTCAGCTATGGTTGGTAATGTTTCGACCAAGGAATCCATTTGTACCTAATCAACCTTTTGTGCCTCATTTCGAGCTTCAATTTGTAATTCTTTCTGGTCTAAAGATAAACTATCAACAAAGGATTGCAAGTTTATTTGGTGCTAAATGTTTGGCTCAAGTGTTGAATTCTCCCCACCCTCTCCTCCTACCTATCTTGGACTACCGAGAAACTTGGGATGTCCAAATTTTATTCTTGGTGTGATGACATCTTGGATTGTTCAATTTGATGGAGCTTACAAACCTTTGACCAAGGTTGCTGGCATGGGTGTGAAGCTCACTTCATCGGGTGGTGAGGAGTATTGTTACAGCAAGTCTGCACTTGCAAGTACTTGCAATCAAGTTGAGTACTCGGCGGAATTCAAAGAATGTCGCCATATAGTGACCTTTATTAGACTTGTAAATGGTCCTATATAGTTCTTGCACTTTCACAGTTCTAATTAAGTAAATAAGAAAGATAAATGCCAAAAAATTAGTCAATGTTCTTAATAAGCCTAAGCATTACTTGGCTATTGGCAATAAAGTGACTCAATGTTCTTGATATACCATCATCAGATTCTACTAATATCAAATGCCAAGTTGATTTGTCAACAAAGATGCATAGTAAATCCAAATTATGCCAAGAAAATTGAAGGTAGGATGTATTTTCTAATCCAAGCGGGCTTCATTTCTATAATTGATAGAAGGGATTGTCTAATTCCAATCATAGCAAACTTTAATACAATCATATCACATCATATGATATGATATCATCTCTCTTTCTCTCTCTCTCTCTGTCTCTCTCTCTCTCTCTCTCCTCCCTCAACCTCATTTTCACACAAGTTATAGTATCTACCTTTGCATAAATTGGAAAAGGATCGAAGGAAAGGTGGCAAATGGAAAGCTTTGAGAATGTGTGGATTATAAGAAGCTCAATGTTTTGATAATGCTAAATCCATTTCCAATTCCATTTATTGATTGTATTTTATACCAAGTTGTAGGACACAAGATGCATTGATGTATGGATGGTTACAATGGGTACAATGAGATCTCTTTGGTCACCCAAGGATTAGTAGGAAGACTACAATCTTAGGGATGCAATCTTCTCTTAGGGATGCATATGCTTGGAAAGTCATGCCATTTGGTCTGACAAATGAACCAGCAACATTTTAGAGGTCCATGGTTGAAATGTTCTGGGAGTACTTAATCGAGTTCATTTTCCTTTATGTAGATGATTTATGTGGTTACTCGGCAATCTTTGTACATCTTGCCTGCATCAAATTTTGGAAGGTGCAGAGAGGCAGGGATCTCCTTGAACTTAAGTCCATTTTTTGTGTAAGGATTGGTATATTGCTTGGTCATGTGATTTCCAAGGAAGGTATTTGGACTAAGCCAAGCAAGATTGAGCAATTGAGAAAATGCCAAAGTTTGATAATGTAACACATCTTAGTCCATTTTTTGATTTCATCAACTTTTACAAGAGATTTATGAAGGATTTTTCCAAGATTCTAGCTCTAATGTGTGTGTACTAAAAAAGACACTAGGTTCCAATTGACTAAGCTCTTAAGAAATGAGTAGTAGAGACACTGATTCTAAGATTACCCAAGTGGGATGTCATTATCCATGTCCATGTATATTCCTCAATGTATGCCATTGGTATTATCTTGGCATAGTCAGATGGTAGATTGGATTACCCGATATATATTGAAAAAGATAATAGGTTCCAATGGACTGAGGAGCTTTTAGCAGCTTTTTATGCTCTTAAGAAATGAGCATTTGAGACATCGATTCTAAGATGACCTAGGTGGTATGTCATTTTCCATGTCCATGTAGATGGATCAAGGTATGCCATTGGTATTATCTTGGCATAGCAGATGGTAGATTGGATTACCCAGTCAATTTATGACACCACTCGAGCACAATTACAACACTATCATGTGTGATTCATGAAGCTCTTGGGATGAATTATAGTGTCCAAAATTTTAGACACTATCTCCTTGGTAATCCTTTCATATTTTATGTAAATCAACGGGCTATATTGTATCTAATCAACAAGATGGTCATCCAAGCATGACTAGTATGATAGATGCTTACTACATATCCTCAATCCGCCATGTGCATACTACATGTTAGACAGTCATCCATTCAATGCATGATTGCTCATTATTTTTAGATGTAATGCTTGACTTATGAATTGATGGTGGTTGATATCCCTTTTATTAAACATCAAATTGAAATGCATATTGTATTTTTGTGTTTTTAGGTCTGACATGCAACCTACTACCACATATGAATAGGAGATGTATCCTAGACTAAAATTTTCAATTCAGCCCTAGTTATAAAAGATTGAATTCCATGTTTTGTATCATTCTAGAATTTGCAACTTTGGGAATTCATTTGAGACCCTTCTATTTCGTTTGTGTTAGTACTATCTTTTAGGGTTTCATGTTCTAAATCCCAAATGCATAAGAATATAGGCTTTTATAGACAAAATCCCACATAACATATGCATATTTGGAGCTAGCCATAGTTTGTCTCTAACTAGGTTTCCTGTATGTCTAGATATTCTTAAGCCAATCCATGGAGCCCTTCTTCACTTCATGGATCGATGAACCACTTTTCTTGGTTGTTGCCATGTAGCCTTGGTATGGACTTCTAGCTAGTGACTAGTTAGGACATTTATTTCTATTGGGACATTAGGATTCTAGTCCTAGTTCACTTAGGATACTTGGTCATAAGTTGAGTTTGGGCCCAATATAGGCCATCATTTGTAATTCTTTCTGATTATCTGTTTGAGACTACACTTCAGTTCCCTCATCTTTTTATCTCCTCCTTGCATTCCATCTTCCTTCCATTACTAATCCCTACATCTTGGATTGTGGTATTAGAGCATAATATCTTGCTCCTACCTATGTCCCCCCATGCTCATTGCTCAACCTAGGTTCCTCTCAAGAAAACAAATGCTATGGGTGAAGAAAGGAGCTAATCTAAGGCATGATCAAGGAAGGGTGGAAGTGGCTTCTGGTTGCATGGTGGCAACAAAAGATTAGAGCTCAATTCTACATTAATCCGTGTTCACCCATGACCTATTCCAACCATTGCATACTATTCTTTCAAGCCTTGCCACCCATGACCCTGGATATACTGGTATTCTACGTCCCACAACTTGCCTTTCAACCCCCAAACCAATTCTCTTAGAGACTATATTGTGAGAATCAAACACCTCAAATCTCATTGTGAGCCACATGAGAGTATGAGTGATGTGCAGTTACTACACACTTCCTTATAGTACTAAAGCTTCATTATCACCTATTAAAAAGGATCCCTTGTCCTTCAAGCTCTGCAAAAATTTTCCATTCTCCTAAGTGATAGTATGATGGACAAGGCCCAAAAGGACAAATCTACATCCCTCTTCAAATTGTCACATGGAGTAAGAGCTTCAAAGTACAAGCTACTAGACAAGAGGGCACAACACTTAACAGCCAAAACATGGGTGAGTTGGACACCCTGCTTAACCAATTAGGTCAACAATGGAATGAGGGGGGATCTAAGGTAGCCACTACTAAAGACCACCTCTTTCCAACAAGAGATAATGTGTGGTGTGGGGTTTGCAATTGCAACCACCCAACTAATGAGTGTTTGTGTCTAAGAGCAAGCCATCACTCTATTGTACCCATTGTACAAGATGGGGTAACCATGAAACAAAAAAAATTAAGATATCCAAGAATGGTTCCCCATGATGTGTATCAAGCCCAAACTCAACATGCATTAACCACACCCCCAAATCTTTCAAACAAAGCATAGTCTAAGGGAGGTACTCTAGAAGCAGACCATGTGCTCATTCACGATGGATATGAGAAGACATGGCTACATTGGACATCTCATCATCCTCTAGAAGAACCCCCTTCCTTGGTAGTCATAGAGTGTGACCTTATCTTGAGCAATCAAGTAAATAGGCCAGTGAACTTGTGAAGGCCCAAGGCCTCCCTCGCCACTACACTTGCTCATAAAGGAACATAATCTAAGCCAATAGTGGAAAAGCAATGCATGAGTGCCAAGAAAAGTTTCAGAAAAAAACTAAAGGCCAACAAGGGGTATATACTACCCCGGACACCTAATCACCAATAGGGGATCAAAGGCACTACCAATGCATAATAGGGTGGAAGAAAAGGAACCACCAAATTTGATACTACTAAGGGTCCTACCCTAATGCAAAGGATGTTTGAATATCTCATTAACCTCTCTATAGCAAGCATCTCCTAGCTATTTAGGCCAACCTGATGCACAGTGGCAGACCTCTTCACACACTCGGATTACACACTGCTTGCTTGACTCTGTCGACTTATATGCCCATAGTAACTCCTCCTTTCATTGGGGGTCCTCTTCATCCTGGTCTTTGTGCTCTATACATCTATGCACCTCTATCATGTCCTGCCAAAAGGAACCTACATCATGAGCTTGACAAGTACCTTAAAGGAGTAGGAAAAAACAATAGCTAGGGAAATTAATGTTCACCATCTCTGCTGACTCCAAGTAATACACCCACCACCGAAGCATGTCCTCCTTGTAGCTATTTTCCACCTCCTTCTCTAGGTCTATTTCTGTGAGGATGCCACCTAAAATTGTTTTTAGATAGAACAAAAGCATTCCAAAGTTATTTGGGTATGCCATATATTCAATGTAGGTGGATCGGTGTTTAGAGTTTGGATCGGTGTACAGAGTTTTGGGGCTAGATTTTATAATGGGCTCTAAGTTGTGTCTGCACTCTGCACTTAAATAGGGAGAGAGTTCATTGAGCCTGACCTTCTCAATCTTCAGTCTCATGTTAGTTTGGTAACCAAAATCTTTGAGTTCATTGAGCCCAACCTTCTCATTCTTTAGTATCATGTTAGTTGTCTAATCAAAATCTTTTGTCTCACAGTAGTTTTCTAATTGAGAATCCTTCATCTCACATTAGTTGAATGATCGAAATCTTTCAGTCTCACATTAGTGATCTAATCAAAAGATTTCATCTCACATTACTTGTGAAATCAAAATCTTTCGTCTCATTATTATCACCGCACTCGACTCCTTTTCTTCAGATTACATAGATTACATCTCAAAGACTCCTTTCCTTCAGATTACATCTCAAAGACTCCTTGTTGAGTTCCCTGATTGCAGGCTCGACCCTCCTTTCCCCTTTCCAAAATGGGGCTAGTTCCTTCCTGCAGGGGCCCAGCCCCTCCCATCATGCCACGTCCTCTTTCCTTAATTTGAGCTTCCTCGTTGCAAGCGCAACCCTTCTTGCTCCTTTCCTAAAGGGGGACTGGTTCCTCCCTTTAGGCTCCTTTTCCTTGAAGTCAGGATCAATCTTGGCCTTTCAATCTTGGCCTTCTTCAATTTGAGCTCCTTGTCTTTTGTATCTTTTGCCCAAATGGAAAATTGAGCTATATCATCTACTTTCTCATCATAGATAGATGTAGAAGGTAGGGACATTTGATTATAGTATTGAATGCTAATGTAAGGTGAAGTAGGATAGTTAGTTAGTACTTGTTAGTACTAATTATGTGTGTTTGTCATTTAAATGGACTAGTTGATTGAGCATTAAATTAGTTCCTTGTAGTACGAGCAATGATAATGTACATGGAGTCCCTAGCTATTTAGTACTAGTTAGTACTAATTATATCCATTTCTCTATTATGACTACTACAATATTATGCAACATCGATTTTAGTACTATGTTATCTTGGTCTATGTGCCTAGGTCAAGCAAGAGTGACAATGAAACTCCACCTCCATATTCAGATGGTGGTATGGATGTTTTTATCGAATTTGTACTTATATATTAATATAAAGGGCTAGTTTTTTTTGTTGCATGGTATTTAGAGGACATAGTATGGTTTTATATATTTTCTTTTGAATTTTGAAGTAAAAGATGTGGTACCAATATAAAAGTTTTACTTCTTAATAAAACTAGCTTGAAAAAATCATCCCATGGATAGTAGTTGTGGTTCTTTTGGAAATAGATAATATTATAGTATTTTGTGGAGTTTCTCTAACAAAAATGGCACTTAGAATAGGTTTGCTTAATTTTCTTTAATCTTAATAATGGAGTAGGATTATGGATAGTTTGCTGATTTTATTAACCAATACTATTTGTCTCTTTGTTCACAGGTACTTTAGAATTAGGCTAATGTTGATTTAGTAATACTATAGTAGTGACCAAGTATTGGAAGGCAATATAGTTAGTTTAGTACTAAACTACCTCCCTATAGTACTAAATGAAAATACATGTGGAGATTCTTCTACAACATCTGATTATGCCAATATGTCTCTCCTTGAAGTGAAAAATCAGTTTGCAACTAGCTTCTATGTGTTAGAATCATTTTATGTCCATATGTCCCCCCATTTGAATGAAAATTTCATTTGTGTTAGACCTGGGAAATGGAAAATGGCACTTTCTATAGCCAGATTTTGTATGCACAAACACCCCAAAGCAAAAAACGTGCATAGGGTGGTACCACACAGGCCATGGGATACAACACTAGTCATCTATGATGGTGGAGATAGTAGGATAGGCATCCGATTTAACTATTACGGCTGTCAATATCCTAGTCTTGCTTTGTACATGACAAAGTTGCTTCTTGATTCCTTCCTCCCTCATCCTAAGGTTGCAGATGTTCTCCTTCATATCCTCCACTTTTGGCTCACTCTGTGCAAAAGTTTCATCTGAATGCCTCAACATCTGTTGAAGCTACTTAAATTGCTCAAAAACATCTTCATGGGCCATTTCCAAGACTTCCACTCTAGTTTGGAAATACCTCAAGACAACGGATTGCTTTTCATAATTGTCAAAAGCCATGACAAGTTCGTGCATAGCCCTATTGTAATCTTCTTGCAAGGTCTTGTAGCTTACTCTTTGGACTTCCAACAGTGTTTTGAAAAAACAACCCTCACCATGGTGGTTGCTACAAGTTGCTCCACTATGGCTACTAAAACTCGCTCCATTATGGGCTAGAGAGCTGCCCCATTGTCTTCTCCACCCTAGCTTCTCTCTACCCCATCCTTCCTGACCTTGAAGCTCTCTCATAGTTCTTGCATCACCTTTTTGGTTTTTGCATTCTCCCTTTTCAGCTCCTCCATCATCTGGTCTTTTTCAATGTTCAATCTATTGCATGTTGCAGAGCCGTTTGTAAAGATCCTCCTTTTTGGCTCTCTGATCTTCAAGATCCTTTTGCATCTTTTCTAGCTCCTTGTCTGCCATGTCCCCATTACTTCTCACTTCTTCGAGCCTATCTTGAAGCTCCTTCAATATGCACTTCTCTGCTTCTTCTCTTCTATGCCTTTCCATGTCAACCATTTCTGTAGTGGCCTTAGCTTGCTCTTTACCTCCTCTACCTTTGCTTTTGCACCTTCCTTGAGACTTGCCTTTGCTGCATTGATGGCTTTCTCTTGTAGAAAAGTCACCATCTCAGACATTTGCTTATTATATTGCTCAAAAATCCCTTTGAGGGTAGATGCCATCAGGTGCATTGCAACTCCAGTGGGCTGAGATGACAATTGGGATTTGCCATCCATGAAATTCTTCAAGTTGGTTAACACGCTCTTAGAGATCTCCCTTGAGAAAGATACATCACATCCTTTTAGTTACTCTACTACTGCTTGAACCTACTAGAACTTGCAAGTTCCTCTCGTATCACAAAAGAAGTGAATGGTCTTCTTTAGCACATCTTAGAGGTCTATTGGCAAGCTTGAAATCTTGACTCCACCATCTTTACTAATTTGAGAGTTGGGGTGTACATCTAGAATATCCTATCTCTTCCACTACCCAAAAAAGTGTGCTTGCAAACTACCTCCAGAAACTCTTAGAGCATTTTCAATCATGCTTTCAATGATGGTAATCTTTTGACCTTGACAGACTAGTTTCCCCTCCTTCAAATTCACCTCCCATACCAACCTGGTGAAGTTTTGGAGAGCATCCAAATCAAGCTTTTAAAGAGTGAGAGAGGAGCTCCCATATGTTACGATTTCAAGATCAAGGGAGGAGGGGCTCTCACACTATGCTGCAGAGGGGGGAGAAAGATTGTGTGAGGAGATCTTGGTAGTGTACAGGGTCTGAGAGGGGATAGAAGTTACAAGAAGAGTGCAAGGGAGATAGGAATGGTTGAGAGGGATAGAAGATGAAACAGTGAAGGAAATAGAATAGTGGAGGCTTGAGTTTGCAGTCTGACTGCAAGGGAGAAAGAAATGGTCAAGAGGGATAGAGGATGAAACATTGAAGGAAATGGAATAGTGGAGTCTTGAGTTTGTAGTCCGATTGCAAGGGAGAATGAGACAGTCCAGAGGGATAGAAGATGAATCGGTGAATCGGTCAAGAGACTCAAATAGCGGTTTGTAGCCTGACTACACTATCAAGGTGAGAGCCATTGCAGTGGTTGGCCCAAATTTTGATTACTTCAAGGCGGCAGTACTGACTTGCATGGTAATGAGTGATTAGAGGTGGTGGCATCTAAGATTCCCAGCCACGTTTATGGTGGCAGCTAAAACCCATCGGGCTGGTAGTAGTTAATTACCAGCCACCACAGTGGCTTGCAATTACTCACCTTCCAGTTACCACCATCGGGTTTGCATGCATGATTACTACGAGTGCAGTAAATCACCAGTCACTAGGCTTGGATGCTTAGGAGAGTACTAGAGTGCATGGTAATGAGGGATTAGAGGTGATTAGGCTTCATGATTTACTTTTGTGGGAATTATTGCCCAATGGTGGTGGCTGCTATCAGCAGCCACATCTATCATGGCTATGATTCCATTGGGATGGTAGTTAAAATTACTAGCCACCACTCACCCACCATCGGGCTTAAGCATGCATGATCACTATGAGTGCAATAAAAAATATCAGTCACTGGGCTCGCATGCTCAGTAGAGTACTGGAGTGCATGGTAATGAGTGATTATAGCCACGTCTATCGTGGCTACGATTCCATCGGGATGGCAGTTAAAATTACTAGCCAACCACCACTGGGCTTAAGCATGCATGATCACTACAAGTGCAGTAAAAGTTACTAGTCACTGGGCTCACATGCTCAGTAGAGAACTAGAGTGCATAGTAATGAGTGACTTTTGACTCACCTACAATATCCCTATATAATTTTGACATGAAGTTCAATTTCTCCTTCCACGTTTCTCTTCCAATCAGATGTGAGAGGGAGTGTCATGCACAATGTAATACTCAAGTCTATCTTCATAGGATGTTCCTTTTTAACGACTTCCAATAGGGTTTTTACAATCATTAGAAAAAAAGGGAGCTCATTTTAGGGCCTTTTAGCCTTGAAGGAAAATAGCCCTCCACCAATCAAAGGAAGGCCAACATAACATTGAAAAAGTCAAAAAAACAAATACCGGCAAGTTTGCATTCAATGAGGATACTTGAGCTACTTTATTATATCTCATGTACGGTGCATAATTTGGTATTTTTGACATTACTCTCGCGCATCTAGAGGGGGCTAAAATCCTCAAAAAGACTTTTGAAATGCCAAAAATGGGCCCCTAGAGGCCTGAAAAGCCACCTGTACAAATGAAAGTGTCATGACAGATTGGACCTAGGTCCCCAACCTATCAAATGACTTTCATTTGTACAGGTGGCTTTCCAGGGCCTTTTGGCCTTTTTTGAGCCTCCAAGGGGCCGTTTTTGGTGTTTCAAAAGTCTTTCCAAAGGGGTCCGGACGAGTCGATGATGTTAAAAATACCAAATTTTGCACTGTACATCAATGGAGTTATGTCATATTTTAATGTTTTAGAGGAAATAAAAATGAACAAATCGTGAATTTCTCTCAGGGCCCCAAAATGAGCTCCCTTTTTTCCTAACGATGCTCCTATTTGATGTAGGTTATGTCTTGGCAATCACTTCTTATCTTGGTTTCTCTCTAGTGGGAAAATTTATGCCAATCCACCTCTATGTCATGAGTGGTTGTAGTATGTGCTTGGGCCAATAAAGTGCCCACCTCATTGTTCATGATTGTTGTGAATTGGTATATTGTACTAGATGATATGAACATAAATTCATCATATAATTCTTTCTTGATACTACCAATGTGATAGCTGTTAATGGAAATGAGAGAGGGATAGAGAGGAGTGCGCACATTGTCAAGATACTAACTGTCCACTAACTACATTCCAAGGAAAATAGGAATATATACATGGACCCCTTAGGGCTAGGGTTAAGGTTTGGGTTTTTTGTTCCATAACAATTATGGTGCAATTTCCACACCATTCTCAACAGCCCATGTTAAATTGCAATGCATAACAAGAGGGTGCTTTACAAAACACAAATTTTTGATCTTCTAAATGTTGCATACCGGCAACAGAAATAAAGATCAGAAAAGATCCATAAGAGTGCAAAAAGTGCATAGCAGAAAAGTATGTACAAAGGCACCTTGACTATCACTTCCCCCTCTTAAGTTGCAATTGGCAAAGTCTACCAAGCTGATGTCAAAAGTTTGCAAACTTATCAAGGGAAAGTGGCTGGGTGAAGATATCTGCAACTTGTTCTTGTGTGGGACAATGTATCAAGTCGATTTCTTCACTAAGAACTTTCTCACGAAGGAAGTTATGATGCACTTCAATGTGTTTTGTTCTAGCATGAAACACTGGCATGTTGTGGGTCTTAGCGATGACTCACGTGTCATGGGGTAGTTGAAGATATGCCGACGAAGCTTCCACTCGGGACTACTCCTTATGGCAATGCATAGCTCGAGCCATCCACAAGTGTCAGTCAAGCAGCCTCCAGATTGTTGCAATGTGGTTTCACACGAGGAAGGGGGAAGGGGAAGAGGGGAGGGGAGAGGGAAAAGGAGGGAGAAGGGAGGAGGAGGAAGGGAAGAAGGAGAAGGGAGTGAAGGGGGATAGAGTGACAGCCACAAAGGCACTACAATGGAAACAAGAGAACACCCAAAACACTCTCTTGGAAGAAGAGGGAGCTTGTATTCAAACTTGTGCAAACAATAATGAAGACCACAGTCAGACTTTTGGCCTTTTATACAAGTCACCTTTTGAAGGGAGGGTCAACCCTTTTCCTTTTTAGCACTCTCCCTCACTTTACAACCATGGGCTCTTGGGCTCATAGGGTGCCAAGGCATATTGTTCTTCTTACCGACTCTCCCTACCAATGGAAATAGCGCATGTGTTAATCATGTTATAGCGCTTGGGACAACCCTAGTATTAGGAGGTGATCCTAATTATTTTCCAAATAGCACTTGTGTTAGCCTCGCCACTTCTAGGCTTGGGTGATTTAGGGCTCAAACTTCTTGAGCGCCCTCACACCTTCACTTGTTTGGTGTTGGAACCTCATGAATGTGGTTCAAAACTTGGAATGACAAGGCTAGGCTTCCGTGAGACACCCCATGAGACAACCCTAAATGTTGCTAGGAAGCCTTTTCTTCGAAATATTTGGGGATCAAACTCCCTAAGTTTGAGCTATACTCCTTTCATGGCTATTTTCATTGGCGTTGCTATTTCCTATGGATGTGGAGCTGAACAATGCAAGGCTTATGCACTCTGAAGTGTGCATCTCCTTGTCCCAACAGCTCCTTATTTTGGGCGAGGGTAGCTAGAATCATGTGACCTGTGCACGTTTCCTTGAATCTTTGGACTTTTGGGTGGGCTTGAGGTATTTGGGGATCAAACTCCCTGAGTTTGAGCTATACTCCTTCCATGTGCACATTGCTTGTAATCATTATCCTTGGTGTATTTGGGTATCAAACTCCCTTGAGCTTGTTCTGTTGAAGTCAATCGTTCTAGTTGGTCAACTTTACTCATTGATTACCCTACATTTGTCGATTGTACTTGTGGATGTTAACATGCCCCCTTTCCTATTGCTGATCCGTCCTCCAGTCAGCTTCGCTAAAGGAGGGTGATGGAGAGGACTAACTGCACAATGGCATAGTGGTCCAGCTGCCTGGATGTGAGGCGAGCAAGGTATGAGTGGTACCTCCAAAAATGGGTCACATGCATATCCTTGTAAGTATAGATGTGATGCCCATGGAGGTTGCGGACTTGTAGGTAGAGTCGGAGGTCCTGGAACTAAGATGGACCAATGACGAGGTTGAAGACTATCTAGTTGGTTAGATTGTGAATGTGATCGTTGATGGGCGGCTGTGGGCGAGAAGATCATGGAGAAGTAAGAGGATGAGGCGATTGAAGTGCATGGCGATGATGATGGCTAGATCTAGGATGGAGCCATAGGTGTCATTGAATGACTAGATGTGAAAGCAAAAACCTTCCTGCATCATTTTCTTTGAGAAGTTGTACTTTGGAAAATTGTATAGCACATTGGGGTCCTATTGCTGGAGATGTCGAAAGGCAGCCCAAGTCCAACGTCATTCCATGGGCATGTAGAGTGGGTGGACTCGACAATCAATGGGCATGCTATGGTACTAATGCCAAAATTCCTCTAGCTTCAAAAAGGGGAGCCGACCACTTGGGCTGTAGACCGACATCTGCATCGATCACAAGAATGGGGGCATCGAGGGTGAGGTTTTATCCTCCCGATGTGCGCTTGGGATGCACTTGCTACTAGTTATCAAATGACTATGTTATGAAATGTGTGAGAGGGAGCACCTCCAAAATTTTGTAGAGATGGAGGTTGGAGCTCTCGAACTAGTGCTTCTAGTGGTGCATGAGCGCACTATCCGGTAACTCTTGGAAGGATTGTAAGTCTGGAAGCCAATGAAGATCTTTAGGAGGAGACCTTGGCGGGGATGGCAGAGCTTTGTCATCTGCTAGTAGCATTGGCTCTATCGCTGGGGGGCCTGTAGGAGTGACCCTAGCATCGGTGCTTTGTACAAAATGTGCTACTTTGAGTAGCGTGTTGAATGCCTCATCAGGGAGGTCACGGCCAGAGCGTGGGTGGATAGGGTTTGGAGATCGGAGGGGCAAAGAAGAGATAAGGAGGTGGGTTGAAGGTCAAGAAAAAAAAACAACATGGCTAAGATGGGGCGGCAGTGGTTGGTATTATGATGGAGGATGGTTTGAAGGGCGTTGGGCAGTAGTGGAGTAGTGACGTCTAGGTGGAAGGTGAGGCTTTGTGAGTAGAGTGCATTGAAGTGCATTTGGAGGGTTTGGGTGATGGTGCATGGTGCAACTGTATACGTGGCTAACTGTGTAGACACCTCCCAGTACATCGTGAACTCCTGATGCTCATGGTCTTCCAACCTTGACTCCTCCGAGTGGCCAGTGGTGCACTGTCTTTCGATCTCTTCTTGAGGGGAGACCATGAGGCTCCTTTCTTGTGCTAGAAGATCCTGTAGGGAGCGGATCTGTTCATCATGGGTTGCTTGGGTGCAAGCGTACCACTACTCTACCTGTGCTTGATGCTCCACCAATGTGCACAAGGCTTATTCCACCTTTTCCACCTGTTCCATAAACGTTTGGACTAGGGATTCACTGGTGGCGAGGTCATCTCTGAATTTTGTCAGAGTGAGCTCTTCCACCTTAGCTCGGTACCCTTCGGCTCGATGTAGTAGACTGACCCATTGCTTGAGTTGTGACCATTGTCAAGTAGCTTTCTTGTGTCGAGAGATGGGATTGAATGAGGTTGGAGAAGATTGTGAGGCTTGCTCTTGCCTCCATTTTAAGATTGTGCAGGTGACTTGTGGCAATTGTGCCAGGGCTTCAAAGCGGTTCATTTCCATGGCATCGGCATGTGACCACTATTCGGAAGTCATATGGCTATATCCTCCCATTGCCCTATACTGGCGCATGCTGCAAAATTGTATGGCCTCTCCTAGGCTTGCCCAAGGTGTGGAAGAGGTGCCCCTGGTGAAGGATGTGGTCTCCTGAGGGGTGGTGGAGATTGAGACGAAGGGTGCAGCTGGGTTTGTTGGCATAGTCTCGGCTCCTAGATGAAGGCCGATTTTGATGGTGTCATCACCTTGGAGGTCTTCAATGAGAATAGACCCTCCTTGCACCTATTTTTCCTTATCTTGAGGACTTAGCTGCTGCATGCGTAGTTGTCATTGCACGAATTTGTGCAACTGGATTTTCTCATACCGATTGATCAGTTGACTTGCTCCGATTGCACTTGGGTGACCGGAGTGGCACTTAACATTGTCCTTGCTCTCTTGGGCCTGGTTTTTGTCTCTTGCTACTCGGTCAGCATGGGACTGATATTGGCAGATTTCTCAGCAAGTTCAAAGCCAATGGGCGGATACTGATTTTTGAGGCAGTAAAGGACCGGCATGTACAACATCGGGTTGTTGATGACGTCCCCATACATGCTGAGCTCCTCTCACATCTGATTGTAGTAGTAGTTAGCCCAGCTCGTCTGTTGAAAGTTCACCATCCTCAGCAAGATATTGGGCACAATGGCTTGATGATGATCTAAGTGCTTTACTTGAGTGAGTCATTGCAAGGCTATTGCTGGGCACTCTACCTCGGGCTTGTAGATGGTGTTGAACTGGATGCATCCTCTGCACTTGTGGTGGTCATAGGAATAGACCTTCTTCAGGGAGTCAAGGTTCTTCTTTTGCTTGTAATATTTTTCTGCCACCACTTGCAGGTTGAATACTCCCCCCACTGTGTCTTGGTTGATTTGGTAGTGGTGGGGGTTGCCTGCTGCATCTCTCAAGACACCAATTTTGGTGTTGTTGCCATATGTCTTGAGGAACTCCACCAGTAGCTTCATGTCTAGGTGGCACGGGAAGCGGTCTACTACTCTCTACAAGCCTGAAAAGTTCAGGGCTTCCACGATTGTCAGGTCCTAGAGAGCGGCATATGTTGTTGTGGTGTGGTAGTGGAGGGTGTAGTCCTAACCCTTGAATGTAAAGTGCGAGTGTACCATGCAAGCATATAGCTCTTGGAGCCATGCTACTCCCAATGGCGAGTGTGCTTGTGAACGTACAATCTTGTACTCACTAACGGTTGGTGCTGAGGTGCGCTTTCATGTTTTGTGGGGCTTGTGCCTACTGCGGCTGGCTCCTCTTGAGTCGCCTGTCTGGTGGAGGTGTCTTCATTCTATAAGTCCTCCATGGGTATTTCATCTGGCATTCGAATTGTGGCCGAAGGGGTGCTCTGCGAGTCTAAGGGGCTAGTGGCCTCTGGAATAGGGCAAGGGTGGAGGTCCAAGTGTGACTCGAATTCGAAAAGGTTGTGTTCGAACTATATGGCAAACAGAAGTGGGTAGGAAACTGTTAGATTTCTAGATAAAATTTGATAGAGTTTGGCTGCAAGAAATGGCGATGGCCCGGTGGGGTAGGCCTACTTTTATAGATTTTTATCCCACCGACTGGTGCGATACTGGTATGGCGACGAACGGTTCTGAATATATGGCAACGATCAGTGGCGAACATCAATGGCAGTGATCTGTGTTAAGCGACTTCGATCGGCATGGCACCCAAATGGTGATGGGGAGTGTGGTGTTCGATGGCAATGATCGATGTGAATCGACATAGGCCGCGGTCGGCATGGTACACAAATTGCGATGGGGCAATGCGGTGTTGGAATGGTCACAACTTGATGAGGATTATGATGGTGTCGGTCGGCGTCAAACCTTTTGGCGACGATTGGTGGCAAACCTTTCAGTGACAGTTGGTGGTGAACCTTTTCAGCGATGGTTGGTGCTGTAGTAAATGTGGGAAAATAGAAAAAAGAGAAGGAAGGGGGAGTCAGGTGGGTGAAGTGTGGGTGGAGCAGAGTGCACTTGTGTTGGGTGCTATAACAAGGAGGTCAACATGTGCAAACATGAGCCCTAGTCACCTACTAGTGCTGACCATGTGTGCACATGTGGTGTGCTTGGCAAGTGGTGCATCAGGTGAGATGCCTTCC
The DNA here is from genome assembly GCF_047967505.1 of Dipteris shenzhenensis. Classification (NCBI taxonomy): domain Eukaryota; kingdom Viridiplantae; phylum Streptophyta; class Polypodiopsida; order Gleicheniales; family Dipteridaceae; genus Dipteris; species Dipteris shenzhenensis. Next base: position 44,950,673 of record NC_141605.1, on the reverse strand, counting down.
ATACTGACTCACCTAGACTTAGATGTGATGAATATGATGAATGCAGTGGAGGCGGATGCCGTACTACCACATAGCAAATAAGGGGCCATGTAGTGAACGTGTCAAGCTTGTTCTTTACCTCTGATGCTGGAGGCACCTTTGTGTCAGATCTTACTAACTATTGCGAGCTTCGACATCAAGTAGTCGTTCCCAAGGCGAGGTTCTTGTGTAACTCTTGCTAGGATGGAATTCGAATTCTAAGGGGTCCCTTGACTGGTGGTGGCAATGCTTGCATTGAGTTGAACTGCTCATGGCACCATTGCGTATTCAATACCTTGGGACTAGCCTGTCGTGTCTGGATCATTGGCAAGTTCTTAAGGGGCTGTATCCTGGGAGGACACAGTTCCTTGTGGTGCTGCCTTCGTCACCTTCGGGGTTTACAATGTCTTCTTCTGGATCAAGGCAAATTTGTTGCTTTGTTGGCTCGAGTGGCTTGAGCGGGTAGTTTTTCTCGAATTCTTGGTGAGGCATGGCAGTGGTTGAGGTGTGAGAGTTCTACACGGCTTTCTCTATGTGGCGAATGGGGATGGAGGGTAGAGGACATCATCTTGTACGTACTGCTCACGAATTTCTTGACCGAAGGGTGGCAGCGTGGGTTGAGCGTGCAATGGCATTGGTTTACCACTATGGCTAGCTTTGTGCTCCTTTTGAGTTGGGCCCTTGGTTGGTGTGTTGGTGGAGGCTGGGGCTTTCGATTGTCTTGGCTGCATTGCTTCATTGTCGTGAATCGGCAAGGTCGGGGCCGAAGAGGAGGGGCTAGGTCTACACAATAGGATTACCGCTATTTGACCACCATTAGTAAGGGAAGCTGTTTGGGTGCGCTAGTCAACTTGGCAGTTGATGGCATAGCACCAAGTTCTTCCTAGAATAATCTGTTCTTCGATGGCTTCTATAAGGAGAACATAAAAGTGTATATCCACAGCTTGGCGAACAACCATTAGACTTAGATTTACATAACCCAAGGTTTGTAAAACTTGATCGTTTATAGCTCTTTTTAAGGCAGTAGTGAGGGTTAGGGGTACTTGCAACTTTTCCCATACCTCTTAGGAGATGAAATTGTGGCTCGCTTCTGGGTCAACAAGTGCTTTGATTCGCATGCGTGGTACCTGTAGTTGAATAAACAAAATGGCTGGCTCTATTGTTAGCTCATCTATTAGTTGAATCTGTTCAGTCATTGCCTTAAAAAGGGTCATTTTTCTACATTGTCAGATCTTCACATTATGGATTCTGGCTTCCTTGATGGCTTGGCGCTTTATCCTAGCCACCTCTACCTTCAGCTCTTTTTCTCTATGCACGGCTTGAAGGGTAGGGATAGTGAGTGGTCCGTAGTATCTTTTAAATTTTCTTCTGTAAAGGTAGCCGTCCATTTTTGACCCATCAAGGGTGGCTATTTGAAATGCCCCTGGGGGGGTGATTTCAACTATGCGGTAAGGACCCATACCTTGGTACTTAAGCTTGTGTTTGGTGTTGTGGACACTGTACAGGAGTGCCAAGTCTCCTTTTGCCAAGTCCTTTTTCTTGAGGTTGCAATCGAACCACTTTTTATGTCAGCCCTTTTCTACTCGGAGAGCAAAGCTGCTCGCAACCTTGTCTCCTATAGCTTTTTGAGGTCGACTAGCCATTCGGCTCGTGCGTTTGACCTATTTGTGTTTTGAAGCATTTTAGGCCACATTGCACTTGTTTTGGATATCCAATTCTACTTACGTGTATCGTCAGAGGGGAAAAACCGATGATTGAAGATTTTGCTAGGCCCCTCCCTTCATGCTGCTTCCTCTCTCCTTGATTTGAGCTTCTTGGTTGAAGGCTTGGCCCTTCTTGCTCCTTTCCTAAGGGGGGCTAGTTTCTCCCTTTAGGCTCCTTTTCCTTGTAGTCAGGCTTGGTCTTGGACTTCTTCAATTTGAGCTCCTTGTCTTCTACATTTTTTGCCCAAATGGCAAATTGAGCTGCAGCATCTACTTTCTCGTCATAGATAGCTATAGCAGGCAAGCACATTTGATATGTCCATGACTTGGACAATGGCAAATGGCATTTTCTACATAGTGATCTTGCATGCACAAACACCCCAAAGCAAAAACTGCACATAGGGTGGTAGCACGCATGCCATTGGATCATGTAGTCATCTATGATGGGGATATGGCAGACCATGCATGTTGGACCCTATTGTTGGGATAAGTATGATCAAGGGCTTGCTCTATGGTGCATGTGTGCATCTAGGGGAGTCACATGTGTGTTTGTGTTTGTTGTAAAGGCACATCAAGTGGTATGATGTGTCTAGTGTGTGACCTAAGTGATGATGTAAGACAAAGGCAATCCCACTGATGTAGGGATTGATTCCCACTGATGTAGGGGCTGATTGCCACTTATGTAGGGAAGGTATTACCTTCTCCCCCTTTCTATAAGAGATAGACCTCTCTCTCACAATCATAATAGAGAACTACCGTCTTTCTTTCATTGTGCTCTCACACCTCTTGCAAGATGCATCTATTCTATCCTATGGGATTCTACACTTGGTATCAGAGGTTTAGGTTCTAGATCTAGCCTAGTCTAGCATTAGATGCTATCTCTAGCATAAAACTACTAGTTTCTCAAAACTTCATCTCCTCCATTTTCCTCCTTCCCCAAATTTTTGAGAGCTCTATTCTCTGCATTCAAGCGACCATTGCCCAAACCCTTTGAGTTGCAAGCTCCTCCTGTATGGGCAAACTTCCAGCTGCAAGCATTCAGAGAAATTTTGACTGTATGTGCAACGCGAACACTCACACTCCTTGATGAACTTTCACGCAATGCCGCATCTGTACTTACCTATCTATAAATTCCCCTCAGTGCTGCTAGACAACACTGAGGGCAAGCTGCTGTTGAAATCTGAGCTCGTTTGGACAAGAGATGGAGGAGAAAATGCCGAAAAACCAGTCGGTTTTGTCAAGTATCTATAGGGCGACCTGGTGCAACATTTTGCCCCTCCTTGCTGGTAGCCCTTCTCTGGTATAAGACCCTTCTTCTTGCATAAAAATCCCCTTGAATAGAGCTATGAGCTATGAGAATTGCACCCTCCAAGTTTTGGTCTATGTTTTGGAAAGTTTTGACAATGTTGTGAGTTTGATGCTACATTAGATGCTACTTTAGCATTTATGATGTTTTAAAATGTTGAATAGCATCAGTACAACTACTGGTATAGCTTTCCTTTAAGTTGCTATACCTGGATTTTCCTGGAATACTTTCATTTAGCCACCTCTATGAAGCATGCAAGTGAAAGCATCATTTCCATTATGATTTGTAGTATGGAATTGGGTTACAAGTCTTTGCTACACTAAATGCTTGGACCTTGAAATTTTTTAACTCTTTCTAGCCTTGTAAGAGAGTAGACACTTCCCATTCTAGGTTAGACCCTCTCATTCTAGGTTAGCCATTCTAAGTTAGCCTTGTAAGAGAGTAGACACTTCCCATTCTGAGTTAAACCCTCTCATGGCTACCCATTCTGGGTTAGCCTTGTAAGGTTAACCCATTTTGGGTTAGCCTTGTAAGAGAGTAGACACTTTCCATTCTGGGTTAGACCCTCTCATGGCTACCTTTATGAATATGGATAAGTTCAATGGTAAAGGCTTTCACACATGGCAGATGAAGGTTAAGTTTGCATTGATGAGGGAAAACCGATAGGGGCTTGTCAAACCTGCTTCAACTTCTTCTTCAATAGCCTCTAATGTTGGAGACTGCTCAACTCTAACATGCCCGGCAAGAGATCCTGCTAGAGAGGAGAAAGCCTATGGCATCATTGCTCTTGGCTTAGGAGATCACTATATTCATCACATTTCTAATTTAGAGTCTCCTTCTGAAGCTTGGCAAAAGCTTGACATTATTTTTGGTGCTAGCTCTCACATCTCAAAATTGTCACTTAAGATTGCTTTCTTTGAATTGAAGATGGCTAGTGGCACTCCTTTGGCTGCCCATGTCAATTATATGCAGAGTCTCATGACTCATCTTGCTTCTATCAACTCTCCAATCACTACAGATGATGCAATGGCAGTGTTGCTCAAAAGTATGCCTGAAGATTATGATCATGTTGTTACCACTTTGAAAAATCTTCCTAATCCTACTCTTGAAGGTCTTATTACTACTCTTCAAGAAGAAGAAAGGCACATGGAAGTCCGGAGAGGCAATGACACAGCCTATGCCATAAAAACTCAAAAGGGGAAGTTTTCACCTTGCAAACATTGTGGGAAGACTAATTACCTCTCAAAAAATTCCTTCAAGATCAATCCTTGCAAACATTGTGGCAAAAACAATCACCATGAAAAGTATTGTAAAGCCAAAAAGGAAGCAACTACAAAGTCAAAAACTGCTAATCTACTTTCAGTTGATGTGCCTCCACAAGATGAGGCCTCCTATGAGGACTATGCTTTTTAAGCACTTTTTTTTTAATCATAATTTGGTCAAATTTTGAGGTTCTCTACTTGGAGTAGTACTCCAAAAAGAATATGTTATGTAAATCACCTCTGGTCACCATATGATGTAGACCATGTGATATGTGTTTTGTCTATCCCATTTATGTGAACCTCACACCCTTGGGAACCCTTGCTAGCATGAGATCCTAGCCATAGATTTATCCTTGACCACCATGAGATGGCATGAGAAACTATGAGACTAGATGTATCCTTGACACTGCAAGAGGCAAACCCTTGAGGGAGAGTATGTTGGGATAAGTATGATCAAGGGCTTGCTCTATGGTGCATGTGTGCATCTAGGGGAGTCACATGTGTGTTTGTGTGTGTTGTAAAGGCACATCAAGTGGTATGATGCATCTAGTGTGTGACCTAAGTGATGATGTAAGACAAATGCAATCCCACTAATGTAGGGATTGATTCCCACTGATGTAGGGGCTGATTGCCACTTATGTAGGGAAGGTATTACCTTCTCCCCCTTTCTATAAGAGAGAGACCTCTCTCTCACAATCATAATAGAGAACTACCATCTTTCTTTCATTGTGCTCTCACACCTCTTGCAAGATGCATCTATTCTATCCTATGGGATTCTACACCGACGACATAGCAGGATAGGCATTTGATTCAACTACTGTGGCTGTCAACACCACGAGTCTTGCTCTGTTACACATGATGAAGTTGCTTCTTCATTCCTTCCTCCCTCGTCCTAAGGCTATGGATATTCTCCTTCATCTTCTCCACTCTTTTCTCATCTTCATCTTCGTCTAAATCACTTAGCATTTGTTGAAGCTTCTTAAATTGCTGAAAAGCATCAACATAGTGAGAGTGCTCTCAACGGAAGCAAGAACGGAAGAGGGAGAGAGAGAAACAGAGAGCCACAAAGTTTTAGTGGGTGTAGAACCACCCTAATCTTCTTTTTCATTCATTTATATATGTGTTTGAGTATTGTACATAACCGGGGTAAAGGCACAGTGACCTTTAACCCCCACAACCTCCCACTTAAAGGACAATGTGCCTTTAAGGGAGAACAACCAGTGAGCATACTATCCAATGCCCATCAATACACGACAATACTCAAACTGCTGACTAGGTAGACTCTTCGTCAGCATATCTGCAGGGTTATCATCTGTATGAACCTTGACAAGCTCTATGCACTTGTCCTCAAGTACCTCCCTAATGAAATGGTACCTGACCTCAATGTGTTTGGTCTTTGCATGAAAGACCGAATTTCGTGCTAGCTGAATAGCACTCATGGAATCACTATGCAATGTCAGTACACCTGTATGAATCCCCAAATCTCCCACTAGCCGATCAAGCCATATAGCCTCCTTGCAGCCCTCTGTGGCTGCAACATACTCAACCTCTGTGGTAGACAAAGCAACGCACTTCTGTGTGCGAGACATCCACGACACTGCACCACCTGCAAAGGTGAACACATAACCAGAAGTGGATCTCCTACTATCCACATGCCCTGCATAGTCTAAATCTATGTACCCAAGTACACGCATGTCTCCTTTACCAAAGCAGATGCACATCTCCTTGGTACCCTTCATGTACCTCATGATGCACTTAACTGCCTCCCAATGCCTCTTTCCTGGATTAGCCATATACTGGCTAACAACTCCCACTGCAAATGCAATGTCTGGTCTAGTAGCTATCATAGCATACATAAGACTCCCAACCGCTGATGCATAAGGAACCTTGGCCATCATGGCCCTTTCCTCATCTGATTTGGGACTATGTGTATGACTCAGTTTCACATATGGAGGAAATGGAGTACTCGCTGCCTTCCCCCCCTCCATATTGAAATGCTGCAATACTTTTGTAACATACTCTTTTTGTGAAAGCCGAAGGAGTTTCCTACTCCGATCACGCGTGATGCGCATACCAAGAATATGACCTGCAAGTCCCAAATCCTTCATATCAAAGGCCTCATGCAACTTGGCCTTTAATGCATCTAGCTCATAAGTATTCTTGCTAGCCAATAGCATATCATCCACATATAGTGCCAAGATTATCAGGCTATTATCCTTAGCCCTTTTAGTGTAGAGGCAGTGATCAATTTCACTCCTTCTAAAACCCTGGGACCAAATGAAAGCATCAAACTTCTGATACCATTCTCTAGGCACTTGCTTAAGACCATAGAGACTCTTCTTCATCTTGCAAACTAAATGCTCTTTGCCCTTTTCTTCAAAGCCTTCCGGCTGCACCATGTAAATTTCCTCATGCAAATCCCCATGCAAGAAAGTTGTCTTGACATCCATCTGCATAAGCTCCATATCCTCTGCTGCCACTAGTCCAAGCATGCATCTAAGTGTGGTCATATTCACAACCGGAGAGAATATCTCATCAAATTCCACACCCTTCTCTTGCTTGAACCCTTTAGCAACCAAACGGGCCTTGTACCTAGGCACATCATCACCTGTGACCTTCATCTTATAGACCCATTTACATGGCAATGCTTTCTTTCCATGTGGCAAAGAAACCAAGTCCCAAGTCTTATTCTTCATAAGTGAACTCATCTCTGATTGCATAGCATACTCCCACTTGCGTTGATCCTCACGCATCATAGCCTCTCTGTAGCAAGAAGGCTCCCCGCTATCAGTAAGCATCACATAGTCTATCCCTAGAACAAACCTATCAGGCGGTCTAGACACTCTAGATGATCTTCTCAAGGGCATTTCAGCTTGCTGTCCCACCTGCATATCAGCCACATTTGGCCCATCATTTCCACCAATAGATGATCCATCATCTACCCTTGATTGTATACTTGTGGGAGTACTTGGTGGTACCATTTCTTGCACATTTGGTGCATGGACAGCTTGCTGCCTATCAACATATGCAGGTGGATTCACATCCTGGAAAGTGATTCTCCTCATTTCCACATCCCTCATGGGTGCCTTATGCATCTTCTTCTCATTGAAGACCACATCATGGCTGCGTATGATCTTCTTTACTTCTGGATCCCAGAGACGATAGCCCATCTCTCCACTTTCACCATAGCCCAAAAAGATGCATTTCCTGGACTTAGGATCTAGCTTCTTTCGAAGCTCTTTTGGCACATGTGCATATGCCTCACACCCAAGTATACACAAATGAGAGTAAGAGGGCTTCTTGCCACTCCATGCCTCGTCAAGAATACCACCATCCAAACTCTTACTAGGTGATCTATTGATCACATGCACTGTAGTCTTCATTGCCTTAGCCCAAAAACCACCAGAAAGACTTGCATTGGAAAGCATGCATTGCAACCTTTCTTGAATGGTACGATTCATCTTTTCTGCAACTGGATTTTTCTCTAGAGTATGAGGGGATGTGAGCTCCCTCTTAATCCCACGTGTATCACAAAAATGCTGAAAGTCATGAGAGAGATACTCTCCACCATTGTCAGTCCGTAGGCATTTAAGCGTTCTACCTGACTGATTCTCAACCAAGGCCAACCATTTCTGAAATACCTGGAACACATCACTCTTCCGAGCTATAGCATAAGCCCACACTTTCCTAGTTGCATCATTAATGAACGTCACATAGTATTCAGCCCCGCCTAATGACCGTGTAGGCATGGGACCACATACATCTGAATGCACCAAATCAAGCATTTCAAACCTCGGGGGGGTCACTATGTATAAACCCTCTATATCACGTGCGTTCAAGGCCTATATTTAAAATCCCTTATCTGTAAATTTTTTCATTAATAAAATGTACCCCTTTTCTATACAAATCTGTAAATTTTTTCCAAAACTATTTTAAATAGTCCCTTATGTATATTTATTTTTGTAAATTTTAGGAATAAAAAATATCCTTCTTTTGAACTCACGTGATAGGGTTACATATGATGAGTGACCCCCCCGAGTTTCAAACTCTTTCTTTCCCCTTCTTTTATGGGCTG